>NC_139450.1:6270865-7470865 GCF_963924565.1 Ascidiella aspersa
AACTTGCTTGAGTCGTTTAAAACGGAATAAATCTTCTCTTCATAATCCTGGCTGTCGAGAATAACAACACCATTTCCTTTGTCTGGCTTGCAGATGGTGATGGTCTTTGTCTTTGTCTTGCTGATGTTTTCATGAACTGGTTAATTGATCAAACCGTGGAAAACCCAGCACAACCCCATCTTTTATGCCGCTATGTAGATGACATTTTTGCCGTATTCTACAACAGTGATGAAATTGAGGCTTTTCTCTGCACTCTAAATGGCATCCATCCAAATATCCAGTTTACCTGTGAGTGGGAAAAGGAAAATAATCTGCCCTTTCTGGATGTACTGGTTAAGAAAATGCCTAATGGACACAGCACTCACGTATATCGCAAGCCTACCCATACAGGCCTCCTAACTAGATGGTCAAGTTTTGTGCCATTTAAATACAAGCGCAACCTGATAAATAGCCTATTACACCGGGCTTACAGAATTTGTAACACTTACATGGGGATGCACCATGAATTTCGCAATATTTCAAAAATGTTGATGATGAATGGGTACCCCAAGCAGTTTATTGATACTGCCATTTACAGGTTTCTTGACCAAAAACACAAGGACGTGCAAAACAAAATGGTAGAGCATGAAGAAAACAAACCGTTGTATACCATCACAATGAAGCTCCCGTTTATTGGGAAAACATCGATGAACATATGCAAAGAACTTACTACCTTCGTAGCGCGCAACACCGAAAATAAAGTCAAATTTATTTTCAGCCACGAAACCACACCTATCAGTTCGTTTTTTATACACAAGGACCACCAGCATGTGTTACGTCGTTCAGGAGTTATATACAAAGTGCAATGTTCGTGCGGATCTACTTATATTGGACAAACCAAGCGTAACCTACAAGTGCGTATGGACAACCACGACCCTTCATCACGGTCCACGCAGGACACAGACGTGGCAAGGCATTTGCATCAAAATCCTGGTCACAAAATCGATTTTAAAAACCCCAAGATTCTTGCGACAAGTCGGTGTTGGCGTCGTCTTTTGATTAAGGAAACCGTTGAAATAACACGGCACAACCCGGAAATTAACGC
Source organism: Ascidiella aspersa (assembly GCF_963924565.1). Classification (NCBI taxonomy): domain Eukaryota; kingdom Metazoa; phylum Chordata; class Ascidiacea; order Phlebobranchia; family Ascidiidae; genus Ascidiella; species Ascidiella aspersa. The sequence continues at coordinate 6,271,950 of NC_139450.1, forward strand.
AGACCAAGCTTCTATACCACTTTATCTTTTCAACATCTGATCACGTGGATGGCCTTATCTGCTATCGGCGACCTACCTTCTTATCGCCGCACATCCGGTTTAGATTATGTGTCTATCCACGTTTCCTTCTTTCTGATGTCTGCCTTTGCACTATATATACACTTCCATCAGTGACTTCTCTCTATGTTGAAAATGAATAAAGAGTTATTCGAAACGTCCAAAATGATACCTACTTCTGTATGGGCTTTGATATTCTTATTACGTCTTACTACAACCTCCAACCATTATGCTCCAAAGTTTATTGTCAGCCACTATGGAGAAAAGACGAGAAGAACTCTTCGCAAGCTGGAGAGTACCATCCGCAAGCTTGCCAAAAAGCGCGAGGACGTATCTTTTCTACGGACTTGCCTACGCTACAACCTTACACCGAAGTTTGTACGATTCAAGCTGTACAAACGTCAACTTGCACACTGTGAAAGAACAGCTACCTTCCGAAAGAACTTATTGACCAATGAGATTAAAGCGCACCATAGACGAATAGACATGCTTTTGCACGAAGAGCAAGATATTCGTCTAATACTTAACCAACAGATTGGGGCTTTATCGCGTGTCTACGTCAACAGATTCTTAGACGTTCGTTCTCGGGAACAAGTTGCTTTCACAAGAACCATCCACAACAAGAAACTAAAAAATCTCGGACTTGTCACCAATTTTGATGACACACAGCCTGCAGTCATAATTAATCTATCCAAGAAGAACTTATCGTCTGTGGAAAAAACGGTACTTAATAAAGGATTGAATTTTGGTATTTTTCCTACTAAATTCAATTACACCCATGTACAAACGGAATTTGAGAACTTTTACCAGCAATTAAGGCCGATGCTTGGATTTGCTAAGAAAATCGACTGCAAACGTATGCTGATGAATTTATATAGCAAATATAAATCTTCCTTCTTCCATGAAAGGCGTCACACTGAGATGGACATCACCGATGAACAACGTACGGCCCTTCATAATCTCAGTCTGGACAAGACCATCACCATCTGCAAGCCAGACAAAGGAAATGGTGTTGTTATTCTCGACAGCCAGGATTATGAAGAGAAGATTTATTCCGTTTTAAACGACTCAAGCAAGTTTGTCACCACCCAGGAAGACAACAATCTCTCCAAGCTTAGTCGTTTTCAAGGGTTTCTTTATCGTTTACACAAGAATGATAAACTGGAAGATGATGTGTACGCCAGAATTAGACCAACCGCTGCCCGTACCCCTACACTGTATGGCGTTCCTAAAGTACATAAGGTCAACGTACCACTTCGACCAATTCTAGACTCGCGTGGATGTTTCTGCTATGACTGTGCCGAATGGCTGTGTGAAGTTCTACAACCACTGCGCGCACATCCCACCAATATAAAAGATACCTTTGATTTTGTGAACCGTGTTAACCACACACAACTGTATGACAAGGTCATGGTATCTTACGATGTAAAAAGCCTGTTCACTAACATTCCAGTTGAATTTACCACCAACCTGATTCTCAACAACATATACAAGGAAGGTGTTAAGCTGTTTCATGGACTCAAGAAATCTGAGTTCAAGAAAATGTTAAATTGGACCTGCAATGACATCACTTTTCAATTTAGGCAAAAATTTTACACACAGATCGACGGCGTCGCAATGGGTTCCCCGATCGCCCCTCTGCTTGCTGATGTTTTCATGAACTGGTTAATTGATCAAACCGTGGAAAACCCAGCACAACCCCATCTTTTATGCCGCTATGTAGATGACATTTTTGCCGTATTCTACAACAGTGATGAAATTGAGGCTTTTCTCTGCACTCTAAATGGCATCCATCCAAATATCCAGTTTACCTGTGAGTGGGAAAAGGAAAATAATCTGCCCTTTCTGGATGTACTGGTTAAGAAAATGCCTAATGGACACAGCACTCACGTATATCGCAAGCCTACCCATACAGGCCTCCTAACTAGATGGTCAAGTTTTGTGCCATTTAAATACAAGCGCAACCTGATAAATAGCCTATTACACCGGGCTTACAGAATTTGTAACACTTACATGGGGATGCACCATGAATTTCGCAATATTTCAAAAATGTTGATGATGAATGGGTACCCCAAGCAGTTTATTGATACTGCCATTTACAGGTTTCTTGACCAAAAACACAAGGACGTGCAAAACAAAATGGTAGAGCATGAAGAAAACAAACCGTTGTATACCATCACAATGAAGCTCCCGTTTATTGGGAAAACATCGATGAACATATGCAAAGAACTTACTACCTTCGTAGCGCGCAACACCGAAAATAAAGTCAAATTTATTTTCAGCCACGAAACCACACCTATCAGTTCGTTTTTTATACACAAGGACCACCAGCATGTGTTACGTCGTTCAGGAGTTATATACAAAGTGCAATGTTCGTGCGGATCTACTTATATTGGACAAACCAAGCGTAACCTACAAGTGCGTATGGACAACCACGACCCTTCATCACGGTCCACGCAGGACACAGACGTGGCAAGGCATTTGCATCAAAATCCTGGTCACAAAATCGATTTTAAAAACCCCAAGATTCTTGCGACAAGTCGGTGTTGGCGTCGTCTTTTGATTAAGGAAACCGTTGAAATAACACGGCACAACCCGGAAATTAACGCAGACCAAGCTTCTATACCACTTTATCTTTTCAACATCTGATCACGTGGATGGCCTTATCTGCTATCGGCGACCTACCTTCTTATTGCCGCACATCCGGTTTAGATTATGTGTCTATCCACGTTTCCTTCTTTCTGATGTCTGCCTTTGCACTATATATACACTTCCATCAGTGACTTCTCTCTATGTTGAAAATGAATAAAGAGTTATTCGAAACGTCCAAAATGATACCTACTTCTGTATGGGCTTTGATATTCTTATTAAGTATAAAAATATATGTTCCATATTTGCCAAAATAAAGTGTTTCAAAGGGTCTCTTATGGGAGGTCGTTAAGACATCTTCATGTAACGAACGAAAAATCTAGCTTAAACTCATCAAAATAGAAAATATTCTAAATACAATATTAACCAGTGTATTACATGATTATATATTTTCCATAATTTTCAACATTGGCCATAAATCTTACAATAAAATGGAACATAGAAAGGCTCTTTTGTACTTTTACCCATTGCACTGGCGGAACCGGTAGTATAGTTACAGTAGTGGTGTGACCAAACATTCTGTGCAAAAGTTTCGCACAAATAGTAACTGGTATGACTATAGATCATTAATTCCTAATATATCATTCTATCTTATTCTGAGTCGCACAAAAACAAATCACAATAAAAATGATTGCTAACTGAAACACCGGTTTAAACAACTCATTTGCATGAAAGGAAAGTCCGTAAAAAAACCTTCATTCGAATTAAGAGACTGATGATACCGTGATTGGCGAAATATATTTCTCTTTTATAAACTAGAACCTATAGTGACTGATTTTGACTGAGACAAGAAAGTCTATACTGTTTTGCCCGTAAAACTATTACCACTTTTCTTTCTACCGTTTAATTTTGATAATTTAATAAAAATAGTCTTTGCACAAAATTATTATTAAACGCTCCAGCTAAGAAAAGTTTATGACACTATAAAATTACTTTCAATTGACTATACAAGATATATACATATTTAATATTTATGTATAGTTTGGGGCAGACTTGGGGAACTAGATTTATTTTCGCTTTTTAAAATTAGATTACAATTAAAATTAAAGCATTTCAGTTTTTCCAAAAAAATAGATTAGATTAGATCATTTTGAATTTTCTCAAATTAGATTAGAATTAGAATTACCGAATTCTTACAAGAACTATTTTGAACTAGAATTAAAACTAGAATTAAATTTGATTATTTACAATAATTTTCATTTAATCAAAAAGTCTTCTAATAAGAAATGAATGGTGAATATGCGTGTGCTAATTTTATGGTATTTAGCATATGACATATGCTTTTCAAACTGTGAAAATTACTATCAAACCAAAAAGTTTGAATTCAAATTCTTTGTTTTCACTAAGAGACTAAAAATGCCGTTGGACAAAGTAGCATTTTTTGTAAAATCCGAATTAGATTAGAACTAGAATTAGAGCACACAAGCAATTCACAAATTAGATTAGAATTAGAATTGGTCGCATTTTGCTTTATGTCATTGAGTTAGAAAACTAGAATTATCTAGTTGTCCAAGTCTGTTTTGGGGAAGTGGTCCCCAAACTAGGATCCGTTGGGTTTTAAGGAGTCCGTGAAACTTGTTTAGATGATTTCCTTAAATATTGTAATTCTGTTCTCCTAAGTTATTGAAGGATCCACTGCCAAAGTTCTGCCCTCCCTGGTTGACGGTTCCTTAAAAAAGCACTCGTGGTTATTATTGTTGCTCCAGATCACAATCGCGTCAATGAATCGAGATTTTTCGACAAAACTTCATTCAAAATAAATCGCCGGGATAACATGTATATTTTATTTGATCGCTGAAATGGTTCTACTTAAGTGGCCGTGTCCCTAAACCATAAAAACATAAACTTGAATTATTTTTAATAAAAATGCCTATTGTACTTCTTTACAACGTCATTCATTGACAATGTTCCTTCCTGCTTGCTGGGCATTATCTATAAAGAATTCTTTAATTATAATGTATATTTATTGGTAAACTCGACGAAATGTTCCAAAACATCGTAAAATAATTATGGGAAAATAAAGACCATTACCATAGTGATTTGGGAAGGAAAGTCTTATAATATTAACTAAATTATTTTTTTGTTATCTGAAATGAAAAAAAGATTTTTTTTAGTAATAAGTTAATTATCAAGATTGTAAGCCACCTTTGCCAATGTTGTTTTTATAACTAACCCTACTGTACATTTTAAAATTAATTGCAACCAATAGCTTAAATACAAGCAATTTTTAATAATACTTTAACCCTTTAAAGCAATGTACAAAAAATGTCTGTAACAGCATTGTAACTCACTCTCTACTCTGTATAGTCACAGATCTGTGAGATCATGTCAACCAATTTCGCTAAAACTTTTGTTATAACAACTAAATATGTTTATTACTTTATCTTAATTTAAACAGTTGTTTGTTTTTATCAATTATACGGTCGAATTTTTCATTTTTGGTTCCAAAAATATCACATATTACCCGTACACGCAAACGTCTCACTTTTCACTGCCGCTTTCGGTGTTTGTTAAACGCTCCCTAATATGGGTTTGGAGCCCCCTAAAATTAAGAAGGACTCACAACGCCCCTTTAAAGCCTGACTATATAGCCGATCAAAAAACTGAACAAAAATGCTCTTGACAATTAACAAAATCGGTTTATAACACAGTCCATTAAAACGATATCTTGCCTCCCGCCTGCATTACCACTCCACCGGACATTCCTGTGACCGTGTTTGTCGTTGTGCCGCCACTCCTTGCCCCAACTGTGCGTCTTGCACCAACTGCAACAAACACACACAAGATTAAAAAGACTCCTGATTGAATAGTGCCTGCGATTCCTAAGCACAAGAAACAATCAAATTGGCAATAGCAGGGAGTCGAACCGTTTGACTTTTCCGGTTCGGGTTCGGTTCGGGTTCAATGATTTTTTCGGAATCCGGTTCAGCTCCGGTTCGACAATCGTTATTTCAAAATCGGGTCATAAAGTTACGGTTCAGATACAATATAATTTGCGTTCAATCTAAACATATGGGTCAATAAACGTAGAGAATAACCTTTGAATTGTAAGTCATTTAATCTCAGTTACATGACGAATTAAAAAAAACAGCAACTCATTATTAAAATATCTAAAAAATAAAATTTAACGTTTTATTTAATCATTATTCTTAGTTTTTCGTAAAATTTCGACCATGGTATGATTTGATAAATCTTACCAAAACGGTTCAGGCTCGATTACGGTTAGCAAAAATTTACCAAAAACCGGTTCATAAAGTTGCGGTTCGGTTCCGGTTCGACTCCCCCCCCCAATTTTCATGTTAGGTTGAAAAACTGTTGATCACCTTGCATTGATGTTATACGGAAGTCATTGAGGTGACCCAATGTCTCATTGTTCTCAGCAACAAGTTTCCTGACTGCATCTTGAAGCACCTGGATCATGGCTTTGGTTTGAACGCTTCGCTTTAAGTTTTCCAATTCGCTTTGGCTGCCGCACTCTGCATTGAAGGCGACACTCCCTGGTTTGAAATCATACGCTTTGATTCCGCTCTTGCACAAGACGTAGCATAGAGCGGCTACCGAACCACCCTTAAGAATGCTCTTGACGGCGAATTTTTTGGACCTGAACAAATCCGTTTTCAGCAGATAATGTTCGCCGTCGATTTCTACTGAGTAGCACCCGTCGTCGACTTTTAGCTTAACTGTAGCGTCGGAAAAGTCTCCATCGACCGAAAACTGCTCCTTAAATGCTGACATGCCGAGTTTGTTTTGCGTTTTTCACTACTTCTAATAAAAAAATAAAAAAGTGCACTTTTACCCTACTATTATAGTCAATAACTCGCGGAAAACGAATGATGTAAACTAGTGGACTGACTAGCGTTTTTCAACCACCATATATTATTTTCAGCTTAACCAGGTAAACACAAATTTGTCGCTTTTAATATAACTTTGAATTATTCTCTTGTGATATTATGCGAAGTATTTATTTTTCATTTCGTAAACAAAGGGGCCACAAAATGTGGAGAGCCAATGAAAGATGTCCACGACCAACAAAAGGCTCAGAACCACTAGACTATAGGGGAATTGTTTTAACATTGATTAATCAAACATCATTTAATTTACCTTGGTCACCCTTAAACGATGACTTTAAGGCATTGGTCCTCAAACTTTTTTAGCTTGCGGCACACTAAATATCTTAAATATTTCGCGGCACCCTTTCAACACAACAACAATAGAGTAGTTTTACAAACACCCTTAACACGCGACAAACTACATGTAAATGTCTCAATATAATTAACTGGTAATGGATAGTGCGATTAGTGCGTATTTAAGTCTAAAATGCTTGCGTGTATGCCTATCTGTATTTCCGAACTTATTTTCCAAAATTACAAAAAGTTTCGCGACACACTTGACAATCCCTGGAGGCACACTAATGTGCCGCGGCACACAGTTTTGGAATCATTGCTTTAATGTTTTAAGTATTGTTAAATTATGTACAACCTTCGTCCACATCTAACGCAATACTAAAGGCTCTGATATTGCATATTGAATGCCTTGCCTCTTTTATCGTACAGCAAAACAATTTAATTAGCACTAACAACGTTTGGCAATGTTAATGATTGACTACCGTTTGGCCACCCTTTAACACCATTTAAATTTCATTTGTTTAAATACTCTAAAGTACAACGCTGTTTATCGATAATATCTAACGACATGTAATTATGACACGCCAACCCAACACCAACAGTCAGCACGGCCCACCTGAAATGTAACCCACTCCTATGTAAGTCACGCGAAAAGAGGAACTACATTACGCCATAACACACCTACGTGATGAGCCGCTTTGGTTGTATAGCATTCACGCATTCGCTGCTCACCATTGTCCTACCCCTTGGCTATTGCTGTTTTTTTTTAATTCAGCCCCCAGCGTGTTAAATAATACCTGTGACAGCTATGTGTGCCCAGCCAGTAACCGCAAACGTTTGATTGGAAACCTTGGCTGTTTCAGTCTGTATTGCGCCATCGTGCCACGTCATTTCGGGTAAAGGTAACAAATTGTTCTTGCTGGCTTTAGAAGTGGCGAACCCTATTTTCGTTCAATTACGTTACCCCCTTTTTGATAATATCGACGCCTCTTTGACTTTTTCTGAATGCTTTTTGAGATCTGCCTTTAACGTTTGCTATAAAATTGTCCTGTTCGATTTGAAATGCGAACAAATAAAGCATAATGACTGCATGTATCAAAACTGCCCTTTCAAGCTCTCTAGCGTTTCAAACCCAAACGCCCCAAACGGCAATTAATATAAAAAACATACTCAGTTGAGAAACACTGAGAAGGGGCGTTTGATAACAAAGCTGATTGCGTCCGTGTGGCGCAAAGCGAAACTCGACTAAGTTGCTTTAGGCTGCACCCACTGAGTTTTGAACCTGCACACACACACAACTAATTTACATTTAGTATTTTATATGAACTTTGTTATATTTACTCGTCGGACGCCTGCCAGCGCTACTCCTATATTGTTTGATCAGAACAGTGGGTAAACTAATTCAATACCTGTTTGCACGAATACAGGTTAACAAAACGAACAACATTTAGTGTGGAAAAGAACATGATCACTAGGGCGATTGTTTTTTGACCTTAAAAATGAGAAATTTTGTACTCAAACTTAAAAATTTTGACAAATTTTGACCTAAAAATATATGTATTTTTTAGACAAAATTTTGACCTATTATAATTACATTAATTTTAACAGCATATATTTTTGTTTGACATACTGTATTAGAGTCTTGGCGTCGCCAACCATACGTTTTAAATGTTTTAGTGACTACCAGCCAAACACAAATCAGTTACTTTTTTGAATTTATGCAATACTCATGAAAATGCCAAGTTGATATTTTTGTGATTTAAAAAAAAAAGAAAAAAAAGACAAGCTGTTTATTTTAGGAAACTCTTGTGTAAACAGTTGAAATACTATGTTTTTTTAATTTTGTCACGATTTATGGGCATTTTTTATCGATTTTGACTTGAAGTAGTTTAGAAAAATTTTGACCTAACATGTAAATTTTGACAAAATTTTGACCTAACATGTAAATTTTGACAAAATTTTGACCGAACATGCAAATTTTGACAAATTTTGATCTAACATGCAAATTTTGACCTATGTAAATTTTGACAAAATTTTGACTTCTATGAAAAGTCAAAACATAACAGCCCTAATGTTCACCATTGCAGTCTAAATCACCTCTTGATGCAGTCAGTTTGCGGCAAAGTAAAATTTACATCGAACGATTTTAGCCACTATATTCGTTAAACAAAAAAATGCGATACGCAAACTTAACGCGCATTTTATATACCGTACAAATGACTGTTTAAATAGTATAAAACTGGTTACGAGCGAATTAAAACATTATTATTATTATTCTTTGCGACTGTAAAGTTACGAAAGATATTTCTAGTTCAAATTGTTCTTTTCATATTTTCCACAATACTTGCTTAGACTAATAGTATAAAGGATAACATTTTTGCAATAGAATTGAAAAAGTTAGCATTTTACTTTATATCACCGTTGTCGCTAACGATTTACAAAGTAGTTGAATGAAATCATTGAGAAACGCAAAAAGCATAATATAGATTTAAGCTCTGGGTACCATGTAACATGCGCTTTTACCGAGTTACTTTGAATCGTCAAATGTCACTTGTGACGTCATGTTGGAGCGAAATGCTTTGGTGGAAGATTCGGGTTCGGTAAGGATTAAATTTATTATACATAGTTGGTGAAATAGTTTGACTCCCTGAAATGTTGCAAAATCAATTCGGGCTTGGTTATGGTTCGAACAAAATGGCCACACAAACCTCCAGTTTTCAACCTACTATAATTGCTTATATTTACCTTTCAAGTTTGAATCACTATCTGATCCTAACCGATATTTTCTAACATTCCTAGTAGAAGTGTTTCCAATACTTACTTTTCCCCCCTATAGAGATATTTTATCTCCTAAGGCAATGGTTCTTAACCTTGGGTAACCTGTCGAACCCCTATGTTATTCTGCAAGCGTTCGTCGAACCCCAAATTATCCCTCAGCATTCGTTTCTTCCTCAAGCAGCTGAAACTGGGCATATTCAAATTATCAACTTGGATTTATATAGGTTAAGTTGGCCAAACTTTCAATTTAAGTTACATGACACTTTGGCACATAAAAGAGATTCGAATTTAGCTTAAAATAGCAACATTAAATATGTTTCAGAGGACGTTCTCGCCGAACCCTTGTAACAGCTGCGTCGAACCCCAAAGGTTCGATCGAACCCTGGTTAAGAACCACTGTCCTAAGGGATGCAAAAGCGACATAAAAAACCATTATTTGCACAAATTAATATCTAATCTAACGTCATGTAATTATGACACGCCAATCCAACACCCACACGGCTTACCTGAAATGTGACCCACTCCTATCTCAGCAACAGAAAAACAGGAACTAAATACAATACGCCAAAACAAACCTGTCTGAATAGCTTTTTTTGAATAGCATTCACGCATTCGCTGCTCATCATTGTCCTATCCCTTGGCTTTTGCTGTTTTTTTTTTTCAAGTTCAGCGACCAGCGTGTTAGAAGAGACTTGTGAAAGTTCAAGCTATATATTGTGTGACCAGTCAATATTCGCGGTTTGATTTGAAACCTTAGCGGTTTGACTCTGTATTGCACCCTCGCGCCAAGTTATAGGGTAAAGTAAACATGTTGATGGTGGCTTTAGTAGTCGCGAACCTTATTTTCGTTTAATTACGTTACCTAACCCTTTTTGATAATATCGACTCCTTTTTGGCCTTTTCTTGAAATCTGCCTATACCGTTTGCTACATATGGTCCTGTTCGATTTGAAATGCGAAAACTGAAATGCTTTTTGACTGTTTATACCCAGAATGCCCTTTAAACATAAAACCTTAAGACATTTAAAAAACCCCAACGATGCCTCCCAGGGAAACTAATACAAAAAACATACTCAGTTCAAAAACTCGGGAACAGCGTTTAATAACAAGGCTGACTTCGTAAATGTTGCACAAAGCGGAACTAGATACTCCATATAGTTGTGCTACCTCCACGGTGTTCTAAACCTGTATACACACACAACTGATTTACATCGAACATTTTATTAGAACTTCCCCATACTCAACCCCTATTACATTTAAAGATTTTATGTGTAAGCGAAAGATTTTATGTGCAAATATAGTTTAAGATTTTTTATTTGGATCTTCTGCGTCTGCAAAGGCAACTCCTATTGTTTGAACAGAACAGTGGGCAAATAAATTCAATACAGTTCTTCCATTTGCACGAATACAGGTTGACAAAACGAACTACCGTGAAGTTTAGCAAACTATATTCGTTAAACAAAACGCGCCATTTGTATACAATACAAATGACTATTTAAACAGTACAAACTTAGTTACATGTGCATCCAAACTTAAGGCTATCATTTTTGTTACGTTCATTAATTTGTTGAACAATAAGGTTAAGTTAAACATTTTTTAAATTGTGAGTGTAAAAAATTACTAGTGTTATTATTTGTTGTGAGTGAAAGCAGTTTAGTTAACACGTTGGTAAAGAACTGAACGTTAAGACGAAGGTTGTATATGGTTGTTTCTTTTTCTCAGTTTTATTCTGGGTTGTAGTATGTTTGCTTATATTTTATAACCTTCAGGTAATATTTTTTTAGCTTTAAAACTGTTCCTTGCATTGTATTCTTTTATTGCAACTATATATTTTAAAAAGGTATCATTTCCAATACTAAATATGATGTATCAGTATAAAAATATAAGTTCCATATTTGCCAAAATAAAGTGTTTCAAAGGGTCTCTTATGGGAGGTCGTTAAGACATCTTCATGTAACGAACGAAAAATCTAGCTTAAACTCATCAAAATAGAAAATATTCTAAATACAATATTAACCAGTGTATTACATGATTATATATTTTCCATAATTTTCAACATTGGCCATAAATCTTACAATAAAATGGAACATAGAAAGGCTCTTTTGTACCTTTACCCATTGCACTGGCGGAACCGGTAGTATAGTACAGTGGTGGTGTGACCAAAAAAAAGTTTCGCACAAATAGTAACTGGTATGACTATACATCATTAATTCCTAATATATCATTCTATCTTATTCTGAGTCGCACAAAAACAAATCACAATAAAAATGATTGCTAACTGAAACACCGGTTTAAACAACTCATTTACATGAAAGGAAAGTCCGTAAAAAAACCTTCAGTCGAATTAAGAGACTGATGATGCCGTGATTGGCGAAATATATTTCTCTTTTATAAACTAGAACCTATAGTGACTGATTTTGACTGAGACAAGAAAGTCTATACTGTTTTGCCCGTAAAACTATTACCACTTTTCTTTCTACCGTTTAATTTTGACAATTTAATAAAAATAGTCTTTGCACAAAATTATTATTAAACGCTCCAGCTAAGAAAAGTTTATGACACTATAAAATTACTTTCAATTGACTATACAAGATATATACATATTTAATATTTATGTATAGTTTGGGGCAGACTTGGGGAACTAGATTTATTTTCGCTTTTTAAAATTAGATTACAATTAAAATTAAAGCATTTCAGTTTTTCCAAAAAATAGATTAGATTAGATCATTTTGAGTTTTCTCAAATTAGATTAGAATTAGAATTACCGAATTCTTACAAGAACTATTTTGAACTAGAATTAAAACTAGAATTAAATTTGATTATTTACAATCATTTTCATTTAATCAAAAAGTCTTCTAATAGGAAATGAATGGTGAATATGCGTGTGCTAATTTTATGGTATTTAGCATATGACATATGCTTTTCAAACTGTGAAAATTACTATCAAACCAAAAAGTTTGAATTCAAATTCTTTGTTTTCACTAAGAGACTAAAAATGCCGTTGGACAAAGTAGCATTTTTTGTAAAATCCGAATTAGATTATAACTAGAATTAGAGCACACAAGCAATTCACAAATTAGATTAGAATTAGAATTGGTCGCATTTTCTTTATGTCATTGAGTTAGAAAACTAGAATTATCTAGTTGTCCAAGTCTGGTTTGGGGAAGTGGTCCTCAAACTAGGATCCGTTGGGTTTTAAGGAGTCCGTGAAACGTGTTTAGATGATTTCCTTAATTATTGTAATTCTGTTCTCCTGAGTTATTGAATGATCCACTGCCAAAGTTCTGCCCTCCCTGGTTGACGGTTCCTTGAAAAAGCACTCGTGGTTATTATTGTTGCTCCAGATCACAATCGCGTCAATGAATCGAGATTAACTAATTTACATAAACTTCATTCAAAAAAATTCGCTGGGATAACATGTACATTTTATTCGTTGGTTGAAATGGTTCTACTTTACGTGGCCATGTCCCTCTAAACCATAAAAACATAAACTTGAATTATTTTTAATAAAACTACCTATTGTACTTCTTTACAACGTCTATTCCACATACTTACCGTAGTGATTGGATTTCTTGACAATGTTCCCTACTGCTTGCTGGGCATTATCTATAAAGAATTCTTTAATTATAATGTATATTTATTGGTAAACACGATGAAATGTTCCAAAACATTGTAAAATAGTTATGGGAAAATAAAGACCATTACCATAGTGATTTGGGAAGGCAAGTCTTATAATTTTAACTAAACTATATTTTTTTGTTATCTGAAATGAAAAAAATATTTTTTAGTAATAAGTTAATTATCAAGATTGTAAGCCACCTTTGCCATTGTTGTTTTTGTAACTAACCCTACTGTACATTTTCAAATTAATTGCAACCAATAGCTTAAATACAAGCAATTTTTAATAATACTTTAACCCTTTAAAGCAATGAACAAAAAATAGCTGTAACAGCATTGCAACTCACTCTCTACTCTCTATAGTCTCAGATCTGTGAGATCATGTCAACCAATTTCGCTAAAAACTTTTGTTATAACAACTAAATATGTTTATTACTTTATCTTAATTTAAACAGCTGTTTGTTTTTATCAATTGTACGGTCGAATTTTTCATTTTTGGCACCAAAAATATCACATATTACCCGTACACGCAAACGTCTCACTTTTCACTGCCGCTTTCGGTGTTTGTTAAACGCTCCCTAATATGGGTTTGGAGCCCCCTAAAATTAAGAAGGACTCACAACGCCCCTTTAAAGCCTGACTATATAGCCGATCAAAAAACTGAACAAAAATGCTCTTGACAATCAACAAAATCGGTTTATAACACAGTCCATTAAAACGATAACTTGCCTCCCGCCTGCATTACCACTCCACCGGACATTCCTGTGACCGTGTTTGTCGTTGTGCCGCCACTCTTTGCACCAACTGCAACAAACACATACAAGATTAAAAAGACTGCTAATTGAATAGTGCCTGCGATTCCTAAGCACAAGAGACAATCAAATTATCAATAACAGCAGGGAGTCGAACCGTTTGACTTTTCCGGTTCGGGTTCGGTTCGGGTTCAATGATTTTTTCGGAATCCGGTTCAGTTCCGGTTTCGGTTCGGAGCAATTTAAAAAGTTCCGGTTGAGCTCCGGTTCGACAATCGTTATTTCAAAACCGGGTCATAAAGTTACGGTTCAGATACAATATAATTTGCGTTCAATCTAAACATATGGGTCAATAAACGTAGAGAATAACCTTTCAATTGTAAGTCATTTAATCTCAGTTACATGACGAATTAAAAAAACAGCAACTCATTATTAAAATATCTAAAAAATAAAATTTAACGTTTTATTTAATCATTGTTCTTAGTTTTTTGTAAAATTTCGACCATGGTATGATTTGATAAATCTTACCAAAACGGTTCAGGCTCGATTACGGTTAGAGAAAATTGACCAAAAATCGGTTCATAAAGTTGCGGTTCGGTTCCGGTTCGACTCCCTGACTAATAGGCTTGAATACCCGTAACTAAACGGCCCAAATTTAATAAACATCAATTTTCATGTTAGGTTGAAAAACTGTTTATCACCTTGCATTGATGTTATACGGAAGTCATTGAGGTGACCCAACGTCTCATTGTTCTCAGCAACAAGTTTCCTGACTGCATCTTGAAGCATCTGGATCATGGCTTCGGTTTGAACGCTTCGCTTTAAGTTTTCCAATTCGCTTTGGCTGCCGCACTCTGCATTGAAGGCGACACTCCCTGGTTTGAAATCATACGCTTTGATTCCGCTCTTGCACAAGACGTAGCATAGAGCGGCTACCGAACCACCCTTAAGAATGCTCTTGACGGCGAATTTTTTGGACTTGAACAAATCCGTTTTCAGCGGATAATGTTCGCCGTCGATTTCTACTGAGTAGCACCCGTCGTCGACTTTTAGCTTAACTGTAGCGTCGGAAAAGTCTCCATCGACCGAAAACTGCTCCTTAAATGCTGACATGCCGAGTTTGATTTGCGTTTTTCACTACTTCTAATAAAAAAATAAAAAAGTGCACTTTTACCCAACTATTATAGTCAATAAGTCGCGGAAAACGAATGATGTAAACTAGTGGACTGACTAGCGGTTTTCCACCACCATATATTATTTTCAGCTTAACCAGGTAAACACAAATTTGTCGCTTTCAATATAACTTTGAATTATTCTCTTGTGATATTATGCGAAGTATTTATTTTTCATTTCGTAAACAAAGGTGCCACAAAATGTGGAGAGCCAATGAAAGATGTCCACGACCAACAAAAGGCTCAGAACCACTAGACTAGGGAATTGTTTTAACATTGATTAATCAAACATCATTTAATTTACCTTGTATCGCCCTTAAACGATGACTTTAAGGCAGTGGTCCTCAAACTTTTTTAGCTTGCGGCACACTAAAAATCTTAAATATTTCGACAGAACAACAATAGAGTAGTTTTACAAACACCCTTAACACGCGACAAACTACATGTAAATGTCTCAATATAATTAACTGGTAATGGATAGTGCGATTAGTGCGCATTTAAGTCTAAAATGCTTATGACTATCTGTATTTCCGCTCTTATTTTCCAAAATTACAAAAAGTTTCGCGACACACTTGACAATCCCTGGGCAACATTAATGTTCGGCGGCGCACAGTTTGGGAATAATTGCTTTAATGTTTTAAGTATTGTTAAATTATGTACAACCTTCGTCCACATCTAACGCAATACTAAGGCTCCGATATTGCATATTGAATGCCTTGCCTCTTTTATCGTACAGCAAAACAATTTAATTAGCACTAACAACGTTTGGCAATGTTAATGATTGACTACCGTTTGGCCACCCTTTACCACCATTTAAATTTCATTTGTTTAAATACTCTAAAGTACAACACTGTGTAGCGATAATATCTAACGACATGTAATTATGACACGCCAATCCAACACCAACAGTCAACACGGCCCACCTGAAATGTAACCCACTCCTATGTAAGTCACGCGAAAAGAGGAACTACATTACGCCATAACACACCTACGTGATGAGCCGCTTTGGTAAAATAGCATTCACGCATTCGCTGCTCACCATTGTCCTACCCCTTGGCTATTGCTGCTTTTTTTTAATTCAGCCCCCAGCGTGTTAAATAATACCTGTGACAGCTATATATATATGTGCCCAGCCAGTAACCGCAAACGTTTGATTGGAAACCTTAGCTGTTTCAGTCTGTATTGCGCCATCGTGCCACGTCATATAGGGTAAAGGTAACAAAT
Organism: Ascidiella aspersa; assembly: GCF_963924565.1. Taxonomy (NCBI): domain Eukaryota; kingdom Metazoa; phylum Chordata; class Ascidiacea; order Phlebobranchia; family Ascidiidae; genus Ascidiella; species Ascidiella aspersa. The sequence continues at coordinate 6,288,323 of NC_139450.1, forward strand.
TGTTCTTGCTGGCTTTAGTAGTCGCGAACCCTATTTTCGTTCAATTACGTTACCCCCTTTTTGATAATATCGACGCCTCTTTGACTTTTTCTGAATGCTTTTTGAGATCTGCCTTTAACGTTTGCTATAAAATTGTCCTGTTCGATTTGAAATGCGAATAAATAAATGCATAATGACTGCATGTATCAAAAATGCCCTTTCAAGCTCTCTAGCGTTTGAAACCCAAACGCCCCCAAGGGCAATTAACATAAAAAACATACTCAGTTAAGAAACACTGAGAAGGGGCGTTAGATAACAAAGCTGATTGCGTCCGTGTGGCGCAAAGCGAAACTCTCTACTCGACTAAGTTGCTTTAGGCTGCACCCACTGTGTTTTGAACACACAACTAATTTACATTTAGTACTTCATATGAACTTTGTTATATTTACTCACGTCGGACGTCTGCAAGCGCAACTCCTATATTGTTTGATCAGAACAGTGGGTAAACTAATTCAATACCTGTTTGCACGAATACAGGTTAACAAAACGAACAACATTTAGTGTGGAAAAGAACATGATCACTAGGGAGATTGTTTTTTTACCTTAAAAATGAGAAATTTTATACTTAAACTTTAAAATTTTGACAAATTTTGACCTAAAAATATATGTATTTTTTAGACACAATTTTGACCTATTAGAATAACATTAATTTAAACAGCATATATTTTTGTTTGACATACTGTATTGGTGTCTTGGCGTCGCCAACCATACGTTTTAAATGTTTTACTGACTACCAGCCAAACACAAATCAGTTATTTTTTTGAATTTATGCAATACTCATGAAAATGCTAAGTTGATATTTTTGTGATTTAAAAAAAAAAAAAAAAAAAAAAAGCTGTTTATTTTAGGAAACTCTTGTGTAAACAGTTGAAATACTATGTTTTTTTAATTTTGTCACGATTTATGGGCATTTTTTATCGATTTTGACTTGAAGTAATTTAGAAAAATTTTGACCTAACATGTAAATTTTGACAAAATTTTGACCTAACATGTAAATTTTGACAAAATTTTGACCTAACATGCAAATTTTGACCTATGTAAATTTTGACAAAATTTTGACTTCTATGAAAAGTCAAAACATAATAGCCCTAATGTTCACCATTCCAGTCTAAATCACCTCTTGATGCAGTCAGTTTGCGGCAAAGTAAAATTTACATCGAACGATTTTAGCCACTATATTCGTTAAACAAAAAAATGCGATACGCAAACTTAACGCGCATTTTATATACAGTACAAATGACTGTTTAAATAGTATAAAACTGGTTACGAGCGAATTAAAACATTATTATTATTATTCTTTGCGACTGTAAAGTTACGAAAGATATTTCTAGTTCAAATTGGTCTTTTCATATTTTCCACAATACTTGCTTAGACTAATAGTATAAAGGATAACATTTTTGCAATAGAATTGAAAAAGTTAGCATTTTACTTTATATCACCGTTGTCGCTAACGATTTAGAAAGTAGTTGAATGAAATCATTGAGAAACGCAAAAAGCATAATATAAATTTAAGCTCTGGGTACCATGTAACATGCGCTTTTACCGAGTTACTTTAAATCGTCAAATGTCACTTGTGACGTCTATGGTGGCCCATGACTGCCATCCTGTTTTTTTTCAATTTAACAAAAAAAAAAAAAAAATTTAAAAAAAAAAAAAAAAATTTAAAAAAAAAAAAAAAAAAAAAAAAATTATTAAAAAAAAAAAAAAAAAATCAAAAAAAAAAAAAAAATTATTAAAAAAAAAAATGATTGAAGAAAAAATTATTGAAAATTTCGACGTGGCCCAGGACTGCCATTCCCATATAAAACGCATTACGGTCGGACCATCACTGCCAATCATAGAATACCTTCTATTGTGTGCTGTTAAGTTCCAAGCCAGAGCAGGGAGGTTTGCCACTTAGTCTTTTAGGCCTTTTGGTGGGATTCACCAAAGGGAAGTTGGCAGAGTAAACAAGATATCGATTAGAAATTTTTACACATTACTCAAAGCAACCTAACTTAGCCAGCAATCAGACTTTAAAAAAAAAAAACATAAAAATATTCATATTTATGAATATTAATATTCAGTAATATTCGGCCCTTAAATTAAAATGTGCCCTAAGTGACTTACACAGGGTGATAGCTACGAGTCTACTCTTCAAAATGAGATATGACTCGACCGCCAATTATTTGGGGATAAGTTATTAATATTCCTTCAAAAATTCATAAACGTCGAAAGTTTCAAATTTTGTCAAAACGTTTATAGGCTGCATCACTTAAGCAACCTGGCCGATCTTTCAATCAGGCTTTATCAAAACCTTGACAAGTTGTTATCAGGTTTAAGTTGGTTTTGCGCGGTCCGCCCTAAAGCTGACATTACCGCGAATATAGCGATGACAAAAAAAAAACAAAAGTCGCTATGTCTTTTATTCTTATCGATGGTGATAAGACAATCGGTTACTCGATGATTAAATTGTGACCGCATCGAGTAACCGATTGTCTTATCACCATCGATAAGAATAAAAGACATAGCGACTTTTGTTTTTTTTTGTCATCGCTATATTCGCGGTGATGTCAGCTTTAGGGCGGACCGCGCAAAACCAACTTAAACCTGATAACAACTTGTCAAGGTTTTGATAAAGCCTGATGGCAGTCATGGGCCACCATAGACGTCATCTTGGAGCGAAATGCTTTGGTGGAAGATTCGGGTTCGGTAAGGATTAAATTTATTATAAATAGTTGGTGAAATAGTTTGACTCCCTGAAATGTTGCAAAATCAATTCGGGCTTGGTTATGGTTCGAACAAAATGGCCACACAAACCTCCAGTTTTCAACCTACTATAATTGCTTATATTTACCTTTTAAGTTTGAATCACTATCTGATCCTAACCGATATTTTCTGACATTCCTAGTAGAAGTGTTTCCAATACTTACTTTTCCCCCTATAGAGATATTTTATCTCCTAAGGCAATGGTTCTTAACCTTGGGTAACCTGTCGAACCCCTATGTTATTCTGCAAGCGTTCGTCGAACCCCAAATTATCCCTCAGCATTCGTTTCTTCCTCAAGCAGCTGAAACTGGGCATATTCAAATTATCAACTTGGATTTATATAGGTTAAATTGGCCAAACTTTCAATTTAAGTTACATGACACCTTGGCACATAAAAGAGATTCGAATTTAGCTTAAAATAGCAACATTAAATATGTTTCAGAGGACGTTCTCGCCGAACCCTTGTAACAGCTGCGTCGAACCCCAAAGGTTCGATCGAACCCTGGTTAAGAACCACTGTCCTAAGGGATGCAAAAGCGACATAAAAAAACATTATTTGCACAAATTAATATCTAATCTAACGTCATGTAATTATGACACGCCAATCCAACACCCACACGGCTTACCTGAAATGTGACCCACTCCTATCTCAGCAACAGAAAAACAGGAACTAAATACAATACGCCAAAACAAACCTGAATAGCTTTTTTTGAATAGCATTCACGCATTCGCTGCTCATCATTGTCCTACCTCTTGGCTTTTGCTGTTTTTTTTTTTCAAGTTCAGCGACCAGCGTGTTAGAAGAGACTTGTGAAAGTTCAAGCTATATATTGTGTGACCAGTCAATATTCGCGGTTTGATTTGAAACCTTAGCGGTTTGACTCTGTATTGCACCCTCGCGCCAAGTTATAGGGTAAAGCAAACATGTTGATGGTGGCTTTAGTAGTCGCGAACCCTATTTTCGTTTAATTACGTTACCTAACCCTTTTTGATAATATCGACTCCTTTTTGGCCTTTTCTTGAAATCTGCCTTTACCGTTTGCTACATATGGTCCTGTTCGATTTGAAATGCGAAAACTGAAATGCTTTTTGACTGTTTATACCCAGAATGCCCTTTAAACATAAAACCTTAAAACATTTAAAAAACCCCAACGATGCCTCCCAGGGAAACTAATACATAAAACATACTCAGTTCAAAAACTCAGAAACAGCGTTTAATAACAAGGCTGACTTCGTAAATGTTGCACAAAGCGGAACTAGATACTCCATATAGTTGTGCTACCTCCACGGTGTTTTGAACTTGTATACACACACAACTGATTTACATCAAAGATTTTATTAGAACTTCCCCATACTCAACCCCTATTACCTTTAAAGATTTTATGTGTAAGCGAAAGATTTTATGTGCAAATATAGTTTAAGATTTTTTATTTGGATCTTCTGCGTCTGCAAAGGCAACTCCTATTGATTGAACAGAACAGTGGGTAAATAAATTCAATACAGTTCTTCCATTTGCACGAATACAGGTTGACAAAACGAACTAACTGTACAGTTTAGCAAACTAGCCTACATTTGTTAAAGAAAACGCGCCATTTGTATACAATACAAATGACTATTTAAACAGTACAAACTTAGTTACATGCGCATACAAACATAAGGCTATCATTTTTGTTACGTTCATTAATTTGTTGAACAATAAGGTTAAGTTGACAAATATAGCCTCTAATAAGTTAAACTTAATGACACAAAATCGCTAAATATCCGCTTGTTTCGCTTTGTGTGACAATCTGTATATATATTTTAAACTGTATTTGTGCCGTTTTTCAGTCCTGTAATCAGGGCTGCGGAGTCGGTTAAAAAAAAACCGAGTCCGACTCCCGAGTCCGACTCCGGCCAAAAAAATAAACCCGAGTCCGACTCCCGAGTCCCGAGTCCGACTCCGGCCAAATGTAAGATTTTGTCGAGTCCCGAGTCCAGCTCTGACTCTACAGTAGGCCTGCCATATGCCCTCTTTCCTCATGAAAACTGAATGATCCTCCGAGGACCCTCAAAAATGTCCAAATGTCCGCTTTTTTCGCATTTTGAGTTAGTTGCTCATACTTTTATTTTGCGCTAGGTCTCAGTTAATATTTAATTTTTGCAATGATTCCAATGGTCTCGCTGTGTTGTACACCACTCCTACAGCGCTGTACAAACTCTTTCCAACTTTTACATTAAAACGGCAAAAAAATTTCGCACACGGCGCGAATCTTTTCTACTTTGCCATTGCATGTTTTCATATCATTGAAGGTAAAACGGCCCTATTTAAAATTTTGCTAGCTTATAGATAAACGATTCATCCACCGTTCGAACTATTTTTATCCATGTTTTATTTAATTGGATGACAGGCTAGCAACAGGGGACTCAAGCTTTTTCGCGCGAATCGATAATGTTATTGCAATATTGCTGCTGTTGTTGTGTGTTATCACATCTTTTGATACACGCTAAGGCAAAGTTTAATTTTTGCGCTTACATTTTTATTTGCGCTGACATCGCAGCCTTACAACTGTGGAGTGAATGCCCTCACGACACGTTTGTCAAAATCATCTCGTGCACGAGCAATTTATTGTGTTTCCAATGCTAAAATCCTCCTGAATTTACAGTTTAGCGCCAATTAAACCCAATTTTTTTCGCGCTTTGCGCGACCGACAACAAACTTCACTATTTTCAAGTTGTCTCAGTGATATTTAATTAAAAATGCCGTGCTTTTCGTAGAGAGGGGGGGCGCAAGGCATGGGAAATTACCAAGGGAGACACGCCTGAAAAAGAATAAGAACCACTTGTCTATGGCATAATGTGGTTCTCAGCAGACGCTTTCTTTAAATTTAGACAACAATAAAGCAAAATATAAGCTATACATTAGAATGCTGAAAAGGAAAACTCTATTTACTGATGAGCTACGCCAGAAGTATCCGTGTTTCAGAAAAGGACGTGTTAATTTCGAAGCCGAATGCAATACTTGGATATGGCACGTTTATCTCAAACGTAACAATTCTACTTTCGTTTTACTTGCAGGCAAGAAAATGTCCTCTTTTAAGGTGCTGAAAATATGGTAGCCCTACACTACAGCCTGTATTTTACCCATTTACGCAACTAAACTAAGGTGGATTTTTTGCAATCCACTCATATTGATGTCATAATTGATCCACCCGCATTACATGGTTAAAAAAGATTTCACCATTTGCTATTGCACTTTTACAACTTACATTTTGCCGCCTTAACAGTTTTAAAAATTTGATACTGCGCATGCGCACGTCGGACTCGGGACTCGGGTAGTTTTACGTGGTCTTATCCGAGTCCCGAGTCCGACTCCGGCAAAACAAACCGACTCCGTCGAGTCCCGAGTCCGACTTCGCAGTCCTGCCTGTAATATAAAAGGAGAGTAAACAGGAAAATTAACTGAAGCGTAGAAGAAATTACCCAAGTACGGTCGTAGAAACATATGGCATTTCGATTTAGAAAAAATGTCCTGAACTCAAATGCAATAGTTACCGTGACATTATTATAAGTGTGTACTAATACCAACAACTATTATTGTACAAAAGTTGTTAAATAATGTATTTTAATAATAATCAGTAACAAACTAATATTATCTGTGCTCAAACTAATATTATTTGTCAATAAATCAATCTAAAGGAAGTGGTGCGAATCTCACGTCCTTACAAACCTGTTTTGAGAACCGCTTGCCTAAGTTGCTATTCTAACCAATCGTGCAAATACAAGGCAACGCTTTTTAGAAAAAGAAAAATTTATTTAACGCCTAAAAACTACACACGTATAAAAAAGTTAGTCAACTACAAACAGTTTTTGTTCAACTATTAACAACTACAGAGTAATAAAGGGCGGAGAGGGGCGTAGGAATGCATACACGATATCACAGTAAAGATAAAACATCACCCTACGTCAACATGCAAAAGTCGATTTGAAAAGCATAAAAATAGATTTTTAAGGAAGACTTGGGCACACTAGTGTGCTTTAAAAGATTCTAAAGTGTGCCGCGGGAGTGTTTGCAATTTTGATAGACAATTTGTACGGTGAATAGGTATACAAGCAAGCTAGCCAGACTTGGATGCACACTACCCTTGGGACGCTGCCTGATATTATTGGAGTATTATTCTTTTTATTTGTCGGGTATTAAGGACGATTGCTGTCATATTGTCTTGTGTAAAGTGTACCGTATATTTAGCTTGGACTATTCGGTGTGCCGCAAGCTGACAAAGTTTAAGACCCCCTGATCTTGAGAAATGTAGATTTGCTTAAAATGAAGCATCAAACAACGCGATATATTGTGTGGTGACAATGAATAACATATCAGGGACATGAATGAACTTCATTATAGGATGCAAATGCACAGAAGCAGGGCTGCGGAGTCGGAGTCGAATCGTTTTGCTGTGGGTTTTGAGTAGGACTACGTAAAACTACCCGAGTCCGAGCCAGACGTACTAAATTTCGAAACTAAAAAGGTTGCAAGCTTTAAATTTTAAAGGTGGCATTAGCAAATGGTGGATACTTTCCAACTACGTTTTGTGAGTGGGAGAATTATATTACTTCCTCTGTGAGTAAATGGCTGAATATACACTGTATTTAATTACGTAAATGGGTGATGTAGTCTGCGGGTGAATGCTGAGTATACACCGTATTTAGTTACGTAAATGGGTGAAATACAACTGTAAAGTCTGACCTGGACTCTAGTCAGTTATTTTTAACCGACTCCGCAGCACTGCACCGAAGTTGACGGATTCAAAAACGCTGTTACAGACGATAAGCTCTACAAAAACACTTTGCGTTTGTGAAAGTTCAACGTTAAGCGGCCTCTGAAGAAGGCTTGTGATCTTTTGTTGAGTTGATGTGAATTGATCAGATGAGAAAGCGCTTGTCGACCAATGTACGTTTTGCCAAGTAATGTTGACCAAGGAACTGTCGCAGGATTGCGATAACCTAAAACAATTCTTTGTTTAGCGAAAACTCAAATGGAACGATAAAGATATGCATAAAGATGAAAGGTTTAGAAAATAAACTAGGCATATTTGAGTTTATATAGACCCCACCAAACTACAGGCCTAATCCGACCCGCAGCTTATTTTCTAAAATTGTATTTTTCCGTAAAATATTTTTTTACGTTTTTTTACCCTGATTTTGGAATATTTAGTGAATAAATTCTTCTTATAAGGCAAACTTAGTTTTCACTACTTTGATCAGTTTGGAAAACAATGCTATTTGCACTTTAAAAAAAATAATACCACATTGATTAGGACACTATACACTACAGTATACTATACAATACAGAGTACACGGATCTGTAATATATACGTTAATAATAAGTGTTAAAGCCATATAAATCGAGTAGATTGACATTATCTTGATAAAATCGTTTCTAGTATCATCTTCGGTTAAAAAGTACATTAACTGATAAAATGATACAAGCGCGCATCGAAACGTCTCATCAAGATGATGTCGATTTGCTCGACCTTTTTGACTTTGACATTCATTATTATATCATATATGACTTGTTTTTTGCAGATCCTATTTTTGAGTGGACCTACCAAAACATTTCCTGTCTCTCATGCGAAACCCTATCAAAAATATTTCTCACCCTGACATAAACGGACAGCACACCGCTATTTATTTAATTTTCAAAAAGGGCCTTTTCAAATAATATAGCACATGTGTTCAAATATTTTGTGAAAGCAGCTTCGAAGGGCTAGATTTCAGTTATTCACACACATTTGTGTGAATGTTTCATTGAATAAATGATATGGTACTGTGGATCCCCTTCAATGAGGTTGCTTGCACTAACAGATTGAGCAAGCATTGGCGTATGGTTGTTTCTCGACTCGTTCACTTCTGAGCCTGCATAGCTCAGTTGGTAGAGCGAAGGTCCCGGCTTGACCGGAGGTCGTGAGTTCGAACCTCACTGCAGGCTAGTTGTTTTTCTAGTCTGTCCTGCTTGCATCATGGATCAATAGACTCGGTGAGTCTGCGATGGCTTTCGGTGTACTTGTTTGATCATGTTTTGTTATTGTAATGGAATGGTAAAGGTATTGTTAGGAAATGTTATAGTTTGTTATCATATTGTCGCTATGTATTGATGCAGTTTTGAAGATTTATTTTATGATTAAGGAAACTGTTATGTAAAAGTCTTTGATTAGTTGTTGATTGTTTAGTCGATAATGTATGTAATTTATTGTAATACGTAAACTCGTTATCGTTGTCAATAATTAATAATGGTAATTACGTTTCTTGGTATTTTTGAGAATCAGACAGATAGTCTTACTGAGGCAGAACATTAGCGCTAATATTAAATATACCAGAACGTTCCACAAATATTGGTTCTTTAATACAAGAAGCATAATTTTGCTTTCTCTGTGTTCTTTATAAAACCTACACAGATTCTAAAATGCAGTTTCGGATGGAGGACCATAATTTACATGCTGTCAAAGTTTTTATAAAAATAAAAATCGCCACAACTATACGAGTTAGGGTGAGTTACCTTGCCGACCAGATAAGTGACCACAGCAGCAAGTAGAAAGTTTTCTTGGAATTTATCGACCAATGTGAAAAGCAGAATGTCGAAAGTGAGTAGGGCGAACTCTCTCCCGTAGAACAAGGTGTTGGTGAACGAGTTGCCCGAGTCTGGAACGAGTAGAGAGTTTAGGAAAAGGGTATGTTGAACAGCAAACATGATCTATATTATTGTTTTCCTCGATAAGCCATGGTGCCACTTTTTTTTACAGTTGTTATAAATTCAAAGTTTTTTATAAATCGAGGGGGCAATACGAAAAATTTTAAAACTGGTGAATTTCTTTGACCACTATATTTCTCTATTTTTTTAATGCAATTCAAATGAACTTTGATGCGAATCAATCGTTACAAAATGTACCCTTAATGAAAAACCACTAAAAAACACATGCTACAGAAATTAATGTACTTCGAAATATTAAATTTCCAAAGAAGGCTCTACACTCTATCTATAGCCTTGACTTTTCACGCCGTGGGTCACCTGAAAGCTAAAAAAGTGTTGGCGCACCTGGCGAGCAAACGAGCGCAAGATTGAGTATTTCACTAAAATTTCTTCTTTCTTTAACATTAAGTTTATACTATACATCGCAACATCTTTTTTTCTTGTTTGAATAGTAATGACGTTTGGTATGGACTAGGATGGGAATACAAATATCGGCTATTGATGTCGGAATAAAACGTTAAGTATCAGACACCCCTAGCTGACATCACCAACCGTTGTAGAAGAACGCTCCATTGACTGGTTCCTTGAACTCATAATCCACGAGCTTCTCCAGTAGCAGTTTGTCCGTCACGTGGTAATCGAGGTCACGAATCGACTGGTAAAAACATGACAGCAGGTTTTTAGCTTCTTTTTTAAATCGCTAATATAAAGTGCAGGCTGGGATTTCTTAGTCAGAACAACGTCATGTTATTACTAAATAGGATTCTAAAAGACGAGTAGAGAGATTGTTATTGGATTGGAAAATATATATATATTGTTTTAATTTAGGTGACAATGAAGTGCGTTTTAGTCGCGAAATGTGTTACAAAAAGCTAAAAATAATATTACCAAAATGTCCAGTTTGCCAAAAATTACATGTTTAAAGAGGTTCTGTTCCGTATAACTTACGCGCTCTATAAAGGCTGTAAGAAACTCTTTCATCTTGCTGTAAGCCGTCACGCTTTCGGTCAGCTTCGTTTCGGACGAGCTGGCACCTTGTGACGTCACAAAACGCGGTTATGTTTACGTTTAAAAATTCCAATAGAAAATATTTAGCGCCGACCGGCAGGCAGCAAAAAATAAAATTAAACATATTTCTACAGATCAGAACACTAAGTGGGCAAAAAAAGAGCAGAAAGATATAAATAAGAGAGGCGAGCAAATCTCCTTTATTACGCATTTGTCTGCGTCAGGAAAATGAAACAGTTCATATTTATTGGAAAACAATGTTTTCTAATTTTTTTAATACGACTTAATCGTGGTATCTAGTAAACGATCAATGGATTTTGATCATATAAAAAAACAATAATTGATCTTTTTAATTAGAACTGGGCCCCAAGAAATACATTCTCAAAAATGGCACCTCTAAAAACAATAAAGCGAGTAATGTTGTGTTTAAACAACGCTAAAAAACGAATACGATAAACGAGAACTTTTTACAAAGTATACATTGCATAATACATATGCTGCAAATAAAGCAAAATAAACACAACGCCAATCCACTTTTCACTTACCTCTAGCATTAGGCTGGTTCTTGCTCTGCATAAAAATAACAAGAGTAAGTTTGAATCACATTCAAATTATTAATTGCATTGCACGAATACAACATTTTTTAAAATGCCAAAATCGTCCAGCACAAAAATCTTAGGTGCTTAATGTACGAACCGCGTCAAGAACTTGGTAGATCTTGTCAAATTGCTTTCGGAAATTCTCTGGAACGGCAATCTCAAATGTTTGGGCATCTTTTCCCGCCTCTAGACCCCGGGCTCCGGTCAAATTTTCCTAAACAAATAAAATTCAAATTTCTCAAACATACAAAACATTTGATACGTATTTTAAGGGCCTTATAAATTCAAATTGAAGGTTAATTTTTACCTAGGACATTGCCTTTACGTCAATTCATTTAACTTACATTTTACAAAAGGTAAACTTTCACCAACGGGGCAGTATGCAGGGGTCACAAGCAAATCTTAGTTTAATGATTACCCGGCCAGTTTTACTCAAATTTGGCGTTTTTATAATGACTTTAGAGATTAGTGTTTGTGAAAATATTTTTTCCAATGCATGAACAGTTGAACAGTGGTTTTTCAGGTGAAATCAAATTTTACATGACCAATGATCTAAATATAGAAAAACCTGTCGTCAAACGTTGCAAATGTTCGGCATTCTCACACAAACAGGTGAAAAATTATTTTTTACCGCGGACCCCTAAATTTATATTTTGCTTAGTGTGGACCGCGGTAGGCAAGAAAGTTTCAAAATTGACGTCACAATACAAATAAACTTCATAAATTTGTTGATTTCGGTCCGAAAAAAAGTGAAAGGATGTCCAAATACATTAGGTGCAAATGCGTTTTATTTTTAATTAAACTCTTTTCGTGAAAAATTGATTTCATAGAACCCCTAAAAGTGATTCACGTACCCCCAATGGGTTCATGAACCCCAGTTTAAGATCCCTTGCTATAAAGATTTAACCAACCTCTTCCCGCTTAAGCATCACGTTCATCTCCTTCATGTCGGTGTCGGCCTTCCCGTACACAGACCTGCCGTGGATGTAGTAGCCGTAGTTCTGATGGGTGAGGAGGAAAACGCTCACCTGGAAAAGAACACTCGGTTCAGGCAAATTGGCTGGTACCTCTGACTTATACAGGTCTTACAAAAGAAACCCCAGTAAATCGATTACCATTAATCACTAAAATCAAATACGTTAAACCTGTTAAAATTTTCTGTGAGTTCATATAATACCAATTAAATACCTAAAGTTTAGGGCCTATAGACAGATTAAAATTGTTTCTTAAATACATGCTCAAAAAGAAGACCATTTTGTCTCGGGCAATCTTGAAGCCGACGAGCGAAATTAATTATCAATAATTCTGGCACATTCTTTTCCTTTTAATTCATAAATTTTTTGCTCGGTAATAGGAATAATTTTGAAAATTATTGTGATAAACTTTGTCTTTTAACAAAGTGTAGAAGTTTGGGGAATCCAAGTCAGTATTTAATTGTTATTATATGAGATCACAGAAAATGTTAACAGCAGGCTGGCAAGACAAGCATTTTTGGCCTAAATTCTTCGGTTCTTGGTCGCGCCCCTAAACTTAAATGACATGTTCGCCTAAGGAATGTATGAACCTTGTTTTGGCGATAAACAAGGCTATTAATAAGTAAGTTAGACAACAAAACGCTGCGCGAAGGCGCAAAATTTTTTGTGACATCAAGTCATTAACAAATACATAAGGGGCATGTGAAGGTACAACCTGGGGTCTTGGGGTGCACATGTCTGCTTTTCTTACTCTTAAACTGTTACATAGATAGGCTGTTTTCAGGAGAACTTATGTGACAACATGGAGCTCAAAACCAGATAAAAAAATACTCTTTGGATAAATTAGGATAATTAGGACCAATTTATATTGCTCGAAATAATGATATATATAATAAAATTTAATAGAAATTGTCACAGTCACAGTGCAACATGGCATATTGCCACATAAAAAAAAAATTGCGTTTTCGTATTAAACAACCAAAAATATACTTTAGGCCTGGTACATCCTTAATATGCCAATGCGAATGTTATACCTGTACATTTTCAAAATTGGAGTACTTGCCAATCAAAAATTGTGTACTTTTTTAATAATAATAAACAATCTATATGCCTTACAAAGGCTTTTTTTCACTTAATCAACTTGCTTTACACTACCGTAACTTAATGGCAACAAAATTAATTTCTGCCAATTGTAGTTTGTATATGTTATTGCATACTTCCGCTTTTCAAAAATGGATGCGATTAAATATGTGTGAAAAGAACCACAAGGTATTTTGTAAATTGGATCTCGGGGGAAAAATTTTTTTTCCAAAAACCAATTAAAAAAATTTATTTTTTTTTGCATTAATTTCTTCGGTTTTCTATCTGATTCTTCGGCCGACATAGTCGCCAAGTCGCCAGCATTATGCCATACTGTTAACAGCTATAGCTTAAATGTTTTACTCACGTTTTAAGGTTACTTATGAAAATAAACAAGCTCGTCGTACTATTTTCGTTGTTGTAAAAATAATTGTTTTGCAAGCGCTGTTTTGCAATGGTGACTTATCATACGGCATAGCTGCCTTGCTGTATTTCTTATTCAACGAAAGAATTGAAAAAACGAGATTCGCTATTTTTTGTTCGAGCCTTAAAAGTCCTACTTACGTTAGACACCGAGCATAGATCAACAAACTCCCCAATCTTGTCGTGGATAAATCTCTCGTGAATCGCAACCTTGTACAAGACCTATACGAAACAACAATGCCAGTATAGAATGGAAATATTATTAAATATATTTATTAACGCTTTAAGCAATAATAATTTTTGTAACGTCAGGTAAGTGAAGTGTTTCCTTTCTCAAAACCATCAGGTTTTTAAAAAAAACTTGAAAATTGTAACGTTATTGCCCTGATTATTCATAATAAGCAATTTGCAAAGCTCTATTGAAACTATTAAAATATCCGAGCCTGAACTACAGGAATTATTCAACTTATTATTTTTTTGCACTTCTATGAAAAACGATGTACAACTCCCTTCTTACGTTTTTTTTAGTTTAAACGAATGTTAGAGAAATTTAGGGAGAAATATTTAAGCTAAACGCTTTCAACAAAACCCTATAGAAAACTTCACTATTGACTTTTAATACAAATACGTCGAAAAGACAAACCTGAATAGCTGCAATGACAAGGAAGATAAGTGACGACACAGCGAAGCGAAGCATTCGATTATACGCCGGAATGTACGCTCCGCTAGTTGCTGCCGTAGAGCTTTGGGGAAAGGACGAGTTTGGGTTTTCCAAGGCCAGATCTTTGAAGCCAACAAACTATGGTACAAGAGGCGTTACTGGTTTGTCGTGAATGGGTCATATTTTTTCTACTTTGTTTTTGTAAAAAAGTAGCAGGTTGCCACACAAATAATGAGATATTCAAAGACGTTTCAAGCAAAATTATTATTGGAGTTAGATATAAAAGTGGAACCAAACAAAAAAATGTTGAATGTCCACTGAAGTCTTTGTTGTTAATAACCACAATGATGGTTACAACAACCTAGTTTCCTATTCAAACAGAAAAATATAGGTTAACAGCGCTAATAACCAACAAAACATGAACACAAAACTTTACACACCAACAAAGTCACAACCTAAATAAAGAATATACAAGGCACGTTTTGCTCGAGGCAAAGCGCGTCACTAGGAACAATGTTTATTAAAAGAAAATAACAAAAACTGAGAACCTTAAAAGAAGTTGACTCTACATTATTACAGAAAAATAGGCCGCATTTCTCGACACATGCCCAAGTGAACAATGTCTGTATTATTACAGAGACGGATCATTTGTTAATCACTGCCCGCTTACCTCAAGAAAAAACACCACGGCCATCAGTTGAAAGGAGAAGACGATTTTTCGAACAGTCTAGAAATAAACAAACACTTTAATAAGAAAAAACAAAATAAACCATAGTTTTGTAGCAAATTATTCTGTAATTTATCACTGTACACCAAACCGAGCAAAACAGACACTCCACACCTAATTTTCGCGCAAACATGAAAAAAACTTCGGAAAATTGTTTCACTAGTATTCTCATAAAAAAGTGAATTTTAACAAATTTAAGATAAACAAAAAGGTCCGAGCCATTAGATCGAATTACAAAGTTCCGGGTCCACTCATTTCACCAAACTATGTAAGTTTTTCAGAAAAATCAGCTATTTGGTGGAAAACTTTACACTAGAGATGCACATTTACAGCACATTTTATTCCGATATCGATACTATATATTTTGAAAGGAAGTATCGCGATCCGATTTGATACCGAATGACGTCATAAATTTAACGCCTACTTGACATCGGGTATCGACTCCAATCCGTTATTATCGGACATCCCTAATTATAACACTGTAACAGTTCAGTCGAAAAGAGGTCACACGAAACGCAGGGGAAGAAATGAGAATAACAGTAAACGCAAGGGAAGAAATGAGGTTATCTGTAAACGCAGGGGAAGAAATGCGGGTAACAAGCAAACGCAGGGGAAGAAATGAGGATCACACGCAGCGCAGGGGAAGAAATTAGGGTAACAGTAAACGCAGGGAAGAAATGAGATTATCTGTAAACGCAGGGGAAGAAATGCGGGTAACAAGCAAACGCAGCGCAGGGGAAGAAATTAGGGAAACAGTAAACGCAGGGAAGAAATGGGGTTATCTGTGAACGCAAGGAAAGAAATGAAGTTAACAGTAAACGCAGGAAAGAAATGAGGTTAACTGCGAACGCAAGAGAAGAAATGAGAATCACACGCAGCGCAGGGGAAGAAATGAGGTTAACAGTGAACGCAGGGAAGAAATGAGGTTAACTGCGAACGCAGGGGAAGAAATGAGAATCACACGCAGCGCAGGGGAAGAAATGAGGTTAACAGTGAACGTAGGGTAGAAATGGGTTATCTGTGAACGCAGGGAAAAACGAAGGTCATTTCACCTGAATCTCGTTCCACTCATTGGCGATGAAGTAAGTTCTCCAGATACTGACTTTTCCCTCGACGTCCTTTACCCTGGGACGTTCCCAGTCGACCAAGAAAATGTCGATGGCCGATTGCTGATAGATCATCCACAGCACTTCGACCAGCTGCACGGATAGAAGTGTATACGTTGTATACTTTTTGGGTGTGGCTTATTTAACGCAGCGGTTAGCTGTCTGTAGATACTCGACTGGACACTTGATGCTTAGGAGAAATTACATAAACCCGCGCGTTTTTCCTGACGAAACTGCGTTATCGAAACATTTTTTAGAGTAAAATATTGGGTTTTGCCTAGGTTTATAAAGCTAAAAGTGAAGATAACGTTACAAATATTTCCTTCGTCTATGATGTTGCGCGTATTTGAAAATAAACGTGTTTTGCATCCCTAATTTAGGAGTATGACAAAGTAATAACTTGGTATTTTTATACATCCCCAACAAATGAGTTTTATAGGAAAAACACATCACTTAGCTAATTCGTTTTTTCGCGCTTAGTATGCCCTGCCTTACAAATGAGAACATGATAAACGTCACTGTTCAAATCACTATTTATGCCAACCTATAACTTAAATGCCAAAAACAATACCCTTAGTTGCATTTCTCTCATGCAAATACAACCAAGAATTTTCGGCCTTTGTGGTTCGTTAGCTAAAAAGTTAAATAAAACAACAACATGCCTTGAATGCGAAAGCGACCGCTATAAATATGTCGTAGTTGTACATCAGGTTTGCATCCGGTAAGGTGGTGGTCACGAGGTCTTGGCCCTGCAAGGTAAAAAGGTATAAAAAAACATTTTATAAAATAAAATTAAGAATTTTAAAAATCAAATGATCAAAAGTTTGTAGTTAACCATTTTTTTTACTTTGCACGTTTTGCTCGTTCGCTTCATTTTCTCTACCCACAATATTCGTAACAATTATAACATGATAAATAAAATTTTTACTTGGTTAAACTTATATTTAAAAAAAAACTTGGCTTTACCTCCCTTAATATCCCCCAGAATCGCACCCACAGTCCCACACATACCTACACGCACAAAGAAATACACACACACACACCCACATACATACAAACAAATTTCTAATTTTCTAACCTTGTAAAATAGAAGGGTGACCGAAGCAAAGCCGCACCAGACGATGAAAAAAGCATTGGCGACGTTGCTCATGCAAAAGAGCAGCAGCATCATGAGGCTCTGCATAATTTGACAAGAATGGCAAAAGTTAACAAAACAACTGGAATCCACAGCGAGAGTTATGGTTGTGTGTGTAACTGTACTGTGTATACATCTTTTTAGGTGGGAAAAACTGTTCCACAGAACAACGTGGTCCAGCTGTGTACCGAGGTACAGTTTACAAATATTGCTCTGTTAAACAAAATATTGTTCGGTTTTCAATAACACAAAGACTGCGTATAAACATGCTGCCTTTGGAAAAAATTGGTTGGGAGCTTACTGTTTAAAAATGTATTTCAAACAATGTTACAAAAAAGTATTTTAGTATCAAATTTTTTAAAGTTACTTTAAAAAAATCTGTTGTATCAATTGCTGCTATAAAAAATATATATATACCAGGCGCCTCCTGAAAAGCGATTACCAAAATCAGAGGACCTAACCAGGATGAAAGAACAGCAAGGCCAGGATAGAAAAAAAAATAGAGCGACGCCCCGGTATGCTGGTGAGTTCGAACTTTATCTCAAGCCAGATTTTTTTAGCCAGGCCTTGCTTGCACTACAATCCTGAATAGCCAACTGCCTTCGGTAAAAGCCTTTTCGAAATCACCCGGTATATTATGAGTATGCCGCAACGGTCGGTCAGGACAACTTCAGCAGGATTGATCACCGTATATAGAGTAATCCCATATTGATTCCACGGCTCAGTTACAAATAAAACAAGTATTTAACCAAAATGGATAGTGAGATGTGTAAATACTACCAACAAGCCTATAACCCATACGCCTGGTCAGTGCTGGTCACCTTTCCCCCAACAATGCATATTGCCGCTGCACGACAGATTTTGACTGACATAAGGTAAAACTATGGTGACGTACGCTTCCGTCGATGTACTGAAGTCCCATGCGTCGTCTCCAGCTGCTAGTCTCGATCCAAGAGTAGATGAGGGCCAAAATACCGAACACTATCAGCGCAATCTGAGAGCAAAACAAAATATGCGCTTTATATTCTGTTAGGCGAGGGCTTAGTTGCCAAGTGGTGAACGTATAGCATTAACATTAAGGACGCAATCTTGCATATACTAAAAATTCCCACTTTTACCTTGCGTTGAAAGAACATATTAGCGGTACTAATTTCTGAAAACCAGGTAAAAAATAACGTATAGTAACATACTCTGGCTAGACAAGCGAGTATACTGAAAATGGTGTGCCTGTTAACAACAGCTATGGGGCAGGCGCATTCTGTTTTACAGATTGTAAAATTCTGTATTTCTAACTTCGTTTTCTAACAACATTGGGACATCTTTTATAATCATTAGCTATAAATAGAACAATCATCATACTTATTAGCTTTATTTATATAGTAGTAACATGCTGGGTGAAACAGCAAATATCACATACACTTACTATGTAAGTGACAATTTTGTAGTAACAGTTAAAAAAACATGAAGCCTATTAATATTATTAATCATGCCAGCTTTTAAAGTGTTCAAAGTTCTTTGGAAATGAGCACATCCCACAGTAAAAGTAATTGTTAAATTTCAACTAATCAAACACAGTTAAAATACGTTTTAGATCATTTCAGAACAGATAAAACTCACCATAACCCCTTCGCCTTGCGTTTGCATGTTGGACGAGTAAGTGACCGAAAAAGACGTCTGACAGAAAACATGAATTAAAACAACACGCAAAATGCCGCTTCCACAAGCTGTATATGTGCATTTCGAATAAAATACATCGCTCGACCAAAGAAATCGATTAAACGCACGCGCGGACGGGGCGACGTAAAATCGGATTAAACCCGTCAGGAAAATCGCGACGGATAAATTGGGTTTTGCTTCATATGTAAAACGTGTCGATTCAGCGCTAGCTTCTGTATTTCGCCTTCGATGTCCGCTGATTCGTAAAACAATGCGATGTTTTTATTAACAAACAATGATGTTTTAACTTAACGGCGCCAAAAAGTCGCATAACGGTGAGATACAGGATATTCTAATACGCATTGCCACACACAAAGCGGTATGTATTATGGTTTTCGTGTTCTAAGTGGTGTTTCGTAAAAAAATTTAAAAAATCCCATAATTCCGAAAAATTCAATGAGGTTACTCGCAGATATAAAGTTAACAGCGTTAGCAACCCTCAAAACACAACAAATGATCATATTTTTAAACAGTTTATTTATAGCAGTGGTTCTCAACCTTTTTTTCACTGCGTACCACCTTGAGCTTCTTTGATCTTGTTGCGTACCAACAAATTATCGAAAAACTTTACTCAAATGTATATAGAATTATTAAAATGGGTGGATTAGCTAATTAGTTAGCCCGTAAATTTCAAAACAAATGCGGCCCACTACTCTCAAAAAGTTTCCCTTTTTTAACTTGCAAGTCACTGGTAGTCAAGTTTTGTGATTCTTTGTTGTTTTGCTATGATGTCATAAAATAAATTTGCATAGATGTTCCGAAAAGTTTAAGAAGCATAAAATAATAAACTATACAATCATTACGATGAATGTATAGTTTATTGCAATGCAAAAAAATGCTGATCCTTTTGGTAAAACTGTAATTTTACTTTAAAACATACTGCGTACAGCGTACCACCCAAAATGACTTTGCGTACCACTAGTGGTACGCGTACCACAGGTTGAGAACCACTTGTTTAGTTGGACACTTGAATAAATCTAACTTCTTTCCAGGTTATATTCTTGAACATCTGTCATGAAACCATTTTTTATCTATACAATTAAAAAGGGGTATAAACTGTTTGATATCACACCCTCGTGTAAAATACCAGAATACTTTTCTTTTGAACGCTTTTGGTACTTAATCTTGCAAAAGTATTGAAATTAACCGGTTTACTCCAAACGTTTAGGCCGCATTAAAATTACAGTGTGCATAATTGATTTCTACACCCAGACCAATATATAGAAACAAGTTGACCCATAATATTGAAAGCTATATAGTTAAATCATCAGCATATTTTGCCTCTTACAGTAACCGTCACGTCTTCTGCCGTCGAGACGGGCGTTGCTTGAGTGAGGTAAGACACGCGAAGATAAGGAGGATATATCAGACCTGAGCCGGTTGGATTCTGAAGCTCGATGCTGTACAAAGTAACGTAGGTTACAGGCACTGATCAAGTTTGCGAGTCGCGCATATGCAAAGGGACCTACGGCGTCGCGTATAGTCTACTCCAGCATCAATACTTTTGGTATATTTAATTTTATTGTCGAGATAGACTGATATATAATTTTTTTCGACCGATAAGTAAACCAAACACTACGTTTAATCGGTCAGCGATAAAAATGAAACCCAAAAGATTGCAAGAACAACAAATAGTATTCTTTTTTTAAGAAGCGCTATATAAAAGAAATATCGGCCTAAATCTACCAATAACGATATATAAGTAAAAGTGAAATATCGGCCGATATATGTCGGTCTATCTCTACCTATTGGTATATTTCAAAGTTTTAAGATCTCGATTAAAAACCTCTTTTAAAAAAGATGTTCTGGAAATTATTGAGTTATAAGGTTTAAGCAAGTTTTAAATTGGAACTTACTGTTTGAATATTTTTTTTTGCTTTTCAGCGATCAAATCCAAAAACAATATCTCGTAAAATGAACACAGTTAACCCTAAAAGTAAGGAAGCAACGATGTGCAGCAATCCTACAATACAACCAACCTGTTCATATAATTCAATTTATCTAGGGTCACTTGCTTTTAGGTCGTACTTTTTATTTTATAAACATAGAAATACAAAATAAGCTACAACTTTTGCAAACGAGACTGTGCAAGGTAAAACAAAATAAACTATTACTATTATTATTGTGGATCTATGGCTGTCTACGAATTCTTGATCACTACTTAATTTTCAAACTCTCCTGTAAACGCTTTATCTCGCTATAGAAAAACTACCCTAAGTTTCCGATTCTGTTAAAATCCGATTTGCCTGTAAAAAAACTATTTTTAAATTCTAAAAAAATATTTCATGGTGACTTTGCAGCGCTAACAATTATCCTGAAACAGTAATTTCAGGTGAAATCTAGTCCCTACGCTTTGTGGAAGACTTAAATAAATCTCCATGAACTCAACCGCCAGCTTTCTGCTCACACAACCTGCCTATGTTAATAATTTATAAGCGGACTCGTGACATCTGCACATCTTAAGGAATGGGAACGCGTTTCGACTTTTTGTTTGTCTAGCAACTACCCCATAAAGCGGCGAGAAACCGTTTTCAAGTCAGACGTCCCAGGTGAACCGTGCTTACCAAAGAAATGTTCTCATTTGGCGCATGCGCTAAGTTTTGAATTGGAACTTACTGTTCGAATATTTTTTTTTTGCTTTTTAGCGATCAAATCCAAAAACAATATCTCGTAAAATGAACACAGTTAACCCTAAAAGTAAGAAAGCAACGATGTGCAGCAATCTTACAATACAACAAACCAGTTCATATAATTCAATTTATCTAGGGTCGCTTGATTTTAGGTCGTACTTTTTTTAAACATAGAAATACAAAATAAGCTACATTTTTTGCAAACGGGACTTTGCAAGGTAAAACAAAATAAACTATTACTATTATTAATGTGGATCTATGGCTCTCAACAAATTCCTGATGATTACTTAATTTTCAAACCCTGCTATAAGCGCTTTATCACCCTATAGAAAGACTACCTTAAGTTTCCGATTCTTTTAAAGCCTGATTTTGTATGAAAAAAACTTATCTTTAAATCCTGAAAAATATTTCATGGTGACTTTGCAGCGCTAACAATTATCCTGAAACAGTAATTTCAGGTGAAATCGAGTCCCTACGCTTTGTGGAAGACTTAAATAAATCGCCATGAACTCAACCGCCAGCTTTCTGCTCACACAACCTGCCTATGTTAATAATTTATAAGCGGACTCGTGACATTTGCACATTACAAGGAATGGGAACGCGTTTCGCCGTTTTGTATATCTAGCAATTACCCCATAAAGCGGCGAGAAACCGTTTTCAAGTCAGACGTCCCAGGTGAACCGCTTGTGCTTACAAAAGTAAAGTGCTCTTTTGATATTACTTTCAGCTGAAAAATACTTGGTCTTGAAGATGATTGAGATTAAAGAGGCTAAGGCTCGAAGTGTTATGATTTATATAAAATATCCGAAGATTTGAAATAAAATCTTCAAGCACTGTTCTGTTAGGTGGAGGGATTTTTTGTCTTAAAACAACCTATATTGTTTTACCTGTAAGCAAAACTTTATTTCAAAGTTAGGAGCAGTTTAAGAGTTAAATTTTAAGCCTCGATCATGAGACAAAAACCATTTTGGGGATAATATTTTAATCCATACCACAACTTTACTTATTAGCGATACGATCAGAAGAATCCACGTTTAATACCAAGAGCGGTCCTAAATTTACACACAATGTATTTTTGAAACAAACAAGAGAAACGTTTGCCTACTTGAGGGTTATCTCCGACGCATACGTCACTGATGACGTGGTGGTGGCTCCGGGCGCAACTCCGGAGAGGTTGTCGACCAGAAAGAAGCGACGGACCAGAATCCAGTTGCTGTTGCCCCCTGAAACATTAAACATATAAAGAAGAACCAGTTTAAAAAATGGAGTGTCAGAAAAAAAGCACTGCAAAAAAAAAAAAAAAAAAAAAAAAAAAAATAAGTTTTTTTGGATATTTTAACAAAAACAACGCTTTCTCAGTAAGTTACTTTTGTGTTCTACACTTTACTCGTAGTATGTAAATAACCCATTAAGTAAAAGCAAACGTTTGGCCAATAATCACCAAAACAAAACAAAAAAACTATTTTTTGGAGCCCTGATTGCAATAAAAAACAGTTAAAAATACAACAGTTAACAAAATACTTTTTTGTGTGTTTTTCGCAATGTTTTTTTCCTGAGATGGAGGTTTTTGATTACAAATTTCTCTTGCGCCAAATGCCGCAAAAAAGAATAGAAATCGACATTATTAAAAAATCAGATTCGAAATAAGCCATTGTGTATAAAAGGTCAGTCGCTATTGTGACCATGCACTTAAAGTTCGTCAGTCCGATCAAAACAATTTTGCATGCCCACCTAGGTTAACTGTGTCTCCGTTAAGCAAGAGATTCGTGTTTAGCACAGGTATGGCGTAGAGCTGCGTAGCGCCGCTGGTGTCCGTGTATTCCAGATTTAACTCGTAAAATCGTGGCGGGTAGAGGGCGCTGTTGCTCAGTTCCAACGAAGATAGTGAACACTGCGAAAAATAAAGAATCGATAGTACATTGGTACATTGCTAAGTTGCATTTTTTTACTTTTTCGAAGCAATTATTAGTTGTGATAAATGCTATGTCGGTTCATAAACTAAAACGAATTCAGCAGCCTTGCTTAAATAATAAATAACAGTAGATCCCCTCACCAAATCTGTTAATCTATGGTGCAAGCAGGGCAGGCTAGAAAAATAACTAGCCTGCAGTGAGGTTTGAACTCACGACCTCCGGTCAAGCCGGGACCGTCGCTCTACCAACTGAGCTATGCAGGCTCAGAAGGGAACGAGTCGAGAAACAACCATACGCCAATGCTAGCTCAATTTGTTAGTACAAGCAATTCAATTGAATTATACGTAAGCCGTAATCGTTGGTCAAAAAGCAACTTCAGAAGGGCTAGATCTCAGTTATAAACACACATATGTGTGCATGTTTCATTCAGTAGATAATTTATAACCTTATGTATTATTTTTTGAACCAACGCGATGAGAAAATATTGAAAACCATTGTTGTAAATTAGCTTCGGCCATTGTCACTGCCACCAAGAATTAAATTTTGTTCCGGATTGGCAATAGCATGAACCAAAACCCAAATCTCTTAAAAAAAAACAATAATAATAATAATTTCAAGCCAGGTCAATTTCCTGAATATGAGTCGAACTAGAATAGTTTTGCTTTAAGAAATCAAGTAAAGTCAAGTGAAAGAAGCTGAAACATTAGTGCAATAACCAAGTTAAAGGTTTAAAACCGCGGTTTATGTGAGTACAACATATTTTAAATGAACCATTTTTTGCATCACAACTTTCCTTGGAAATACTGAGCATCCTGGCTTATCGTTTTGCGGCGGGGCATTTTTGCGGCAAAAATTTTATTGCTTCTTACCGACGACGAGTAGGAGGTTCCAAACACGAAAGCGGCACTCTTCACGCTGGGCTTGTCCGGGCACAGCTGAGGAAAAGTACATGTTTTTAGAAAGAATTCGGGATCGCAACTTTACAAACACATAAATCTTGCTATTTGTCAACAACGAGTGTCAATTCGACGTTAACAGTTTATTAAGGCAAGGCTATGGAACGCCTAAGACTGTGAGGACCATATATTTTATCGAATGCAGAGGCGGTTCTCAACCAACCAGTGGGCCATGGAAACATGTTGAGGTGGGCAACAAACCAATCAAAAAAGCTAGATTTATTGAAGAATTTAGTTTCATTTGTATCACTATATTTAATTTTACAGGAATAATGGCTCGGGGTGGAATTTAGAAGGAATGCAATTGAAATGAAAATTTAGTGTTCAGCAGCAAGAATCATACTAATGTGCGGTCGGAAAAATAATCTATTTTTAAATATGCCCGCTATTTTTGCTCTAAACCTAATTCATAGGTTTTACTTTCATAAAAATGTATTGAGCCACAGAATTTTTGTGCACCGAAAATGGGCCACGAGAGAAAAGGGGTTGTGAACCACTGGTCTAATGGGAAGCTGATATCGCTCTATTGATTCCTTCCGTTTTAATTAATTATAGTTTTTGTAAAGATTTGTTATTTCCCGTTGTTTCGTAGTTAAATAAATTGCGGCGTGGTTGTTTATCAGATTACAAAAGCACCATAACCTCGATATTGCGTGTGTGACTTATTGGTTGAATTCTTTAATAATGCATTTTTGTCTGTATTAGTTTGGGTTATAGCCAAGGATAAGTGAGCTAAAAATTTATACGTTCACAGTTCAACGTTTTAATAAAAACTGGTAGAAGTACGCGTAACTAATTATGGCGAGTATAATTATATTAAATTATATTACATTTGTGATTACTGACAAGCAGTCAATTTAAGATGATGCATAAAACCATGTTTCTGATATTTAATGCACAAATTTTCTTTCTTTGGAACACAATACCCGTTTTTTAGTAATTTCAATAAAAATATTAAATCCATATAATATTCGATAAAATAGACGTTTCGCAGTTTACAGACGTTTCAGCAATATCTCATACCATCATAAGTGTAAAAATCCAAGTAAAGATAAAAGCGATAAAACAAATGTTGATTTGGCTTTAATATTTTTATTGAAATCTTCTTTCTGCTTAAAAATAATAACCCAAACACACACTTGTAGAATGCATATATTTAACAGTAAAAATAGCATACTGGATATTCGGAAGGATTGCAAAACTACATAATCAAAAATTGTGGTAATCGTGAAAACTCCGAGGTCTTGGATTTATCACAGAATTACGACATAAGATGGCCACATTTTACCAAGATGGAAACCCTGGATAAAAGGCTAACTTTACCTGCAAAATGCCGGTGTTGGCGTACTGACGACCCAGGTAGTTTCCATTCTGATCGTAGCTCATCACCACGATGTTGAGGACCGAGTTCTGTAAAAAAACGTAAAACCTGAAAAGACTCCACGCTCGCTTTGCTGGGCGACCCAAACACACGACCCGCTGATGTAAGGTGTATGTACATAACGACAGCATAAATATTATTCTATACAACCACATATACGACGACCACTGTGCAAATGTTTAGTTTGGGTTATTGCCGGTAGAAATAGTGAGAATTTTAAAGCCTATAGAGTAGTAGGTAGCATTTTGAACGTTTCGAACATCTATTTATTCATCTTTAACGTTCTTACTACATGTAACAACCTCCGACCATTGTGCCCCAAAGATTACCGGTAGAATTTTTTCTATTTGCTACTCGCGCGACTATTCTGATTAGGCCGACTGATTTCGGTAACAGACTTTTCCAGGACATTCTTAGCAGTGTAGTGCCCTGCTCTTAAGCTTGGGATTTAAATTTAATATTTTAAATACTTTATGCTCCGTACGCTTTTGAAGAAATGTTGGATTCTCCCAAATAAAACAATAATGTATAATATATTTGTTCTATAAACGGTTTCCAGGCTTCAAGGAAACAAAATTCTCTTACGGCTCCTTTGAATTGAAAGCCTGTCGGAATAGTTGTGTCCAGCAGGGCATCCTGAGCGTTTGTTGGGTCCGAAAAGGTCAGCGGGTTGGTCAGGAACGCGTAGCTATCGTAGAATAGCCATGGTCGGTCTTTGAACCTGTTTAAGGATAAAGATTAATAGAGAAACCCGTTTCAAGGG
Source organism: Ascidiella aspersa (assembly GCF_963924565.1). Classification (NCBI taxonomy): domain Eukaryota; kingdom Metazoa; phylum Chordata; class Ascidiacea; order Phlebobranchia; family Ascidiidae; genus Ascidiella; species Ascidiella aspersa. The sequence continues at coordinate 6,314,903 of NC_139450.1, forward strand.
ACTCAACAAGGCCCTTACTTCAAAGGTTACGCTTTAGTTATATTTTTAATCGTTATTTTAAAATAAGGTTTGAAAAAGTGTGCGCAACACAACTGTTCTAAAATCGAAACGTTTGTGATTTGCAGATTTTCAGCGTTTTGCGTTTCACCTTAAAAACATGAAATAAAAGTGAACGAAGGGTAACAGTGTAATTCCAAACTTGATTCTCGTCTCATACATTTGTTTCACGTATGTGATTGACGTTTAAAAGGGGTCAAAGGACGGACAAATTTGTGTAAAAAGGGCTTAACTGTCAGCAACGCGGCCGCTCTATCCATACGAGTACAAAGCATGAGGCATTTATCATTCAAATGGTTCTCTTTTTCTCATGAAGCGAGTTTATTGATACAAAAAGTTTGCATAAATAAACGAAAGGCAATGAAGGTTGAGGCAGAAACTCACCAGACTGCGTTTTGCGTGTTGACAAGTGAGGTGGCTGGCAGTTCACCGAACAGGGAGCAGGCAGTGACAATGCCTTGCAAGTTGATTGCGTACATCTCCATCACGCACATGTTCGCCAAAGCTTGACAGGCAGTAATGTTGCTCCCCTGGGAAAGCATGGCATTTTTGGTTATTTTTAAGAAAAATAATAAACGAAAAAACGATTCAAATAGTGTTTTATAAAAGTGGTTGCTGGCTGGAGCACGTAAAATTGATACAATTTTCATCCCAAGGAAATTTATTTTGTCATTAGGTGCGTCATTATTATGACCTTAACAGGAATCTTTGTCAACTATTTGGCAGTTTACAATTAAGGTTACTAAATCGGATAACTTAAGAGGGTACTTCTTACTTTTTAAACTACTTTACTAAAACAATGGGTAATGGCAAACAAATGAGCACTATTCGCCTGTTACGTATTTACATAAACATAAACCCTGTAAAATAAAACTGATCATGAGATTTAGTTTAGATGCTTCAGAAGCCGAGCAATTCCTACAAACATGTTTAACACTCCCATTTAAATCTTGATATAACATGGGAATTTTAGAACCAAATATTACAAAAATTAAAAAAAATATTACCAGAAATAAAAATATGTAATAGCCTTACCGATAGTGCACATCCTACTGCCGCAGCGCCAGCCTTTTCAATGATGAATTGTGATGTACTTTGACTCTATGAACATACAACTTTATTAAATAACAATGTAAAAAATGACAAAACTTTGAAATAAATGTGGCAAATTCGTGAATTAAAATAAAAGTCTACATATTTTTTCTAAGTTTTTTTCTAAGAATTTTTTCCTGAAAGAATACTGCAAAACATGTTTCTCTAGTTTTTAAGCGTTATCAATATACTTTTTTTTCAATCCATTTTAAAAATTTAAGTATTCCAATTTTATTTGAAGACTTAGACTGTGCTTTAATGACTTGTTAAATTATGACATAAATCATTATTTCAACAATAAATAAATAAAATTATATCATACCTTGGTACTATATTAAAGATATATTGAAGGAAAAAATACTCACATTAATGGCAGTTGGAGTGGTGGAGAGACAAATACTGTCAGTAGTTGCTACACAACTAGTTGAGCAAGTGTCACATGCAGAGCAGCTAAAACACATTAAATGTACACAAAGAAAATAAGTCTATTGGAGGTCATTGGGGAACTCATTACTAAAATTATTGTAAAACCAGCATTCTTGTAAAAACGATTGAATATGTAGATATGTAGTTGCATGTGTCTTGTGTGATTGTACAGGACTGTCAAATTTTTAAAACAACTACATTAATTTAAAATATTACAAAAACAGTCACATTCATTTTAATGTACAACCAGCTGGACATGTCTCAAATTTTGTTGATGAAATAAAAAAAGCATCAGTTTTTTTCATTAAAGAATGACTTTAGAGCAGGGGTGTCCAACTCAAACATGCCGGCGTGCCAATTTTTATCCTATAACTTCATCCCATGCCAAAGTTTATTAATCTACTTCTTTCTAATAATAAAAGCGTTTTTTTACAAATAATAAAAACGTGTAGTTAGCAGTGCGCATTACTGCATCTAAATGTCCGTCGGTGAGCTGACTTTTTGTTTCTTTACACCAAACTTTATAGTTATGTGAATGCTAGCCTCCACTACAATATAATGTTATAGTATTAGGCTAGAAGTAATTGTTAGTTGTCCTGATTGTTTTATATTGTGAATAAACAATGGCAATTTACTGTATAAAAAAATTAGGTATTTTTTTACAATTGGCTGAATAGCAAATTAACTAATTTAGGGGGGCTTGCGTGCCATTTTTTATTTGGTCGCATGCCACAATTGGCATGCGTGCCGCTTGTTGGACACTCATGCTTTAGAGTTAGAAAACACAAAAATCATTGTGGCAAGTAGCTAATTATACTGAAGAAGTTTATAAATACCCTCCAGTTGTTCCAGATGGCCCAGTTCCAGAAGTACAGGTTTGACATATAGCAGTAGTTAGAGCTGTTCCATCATTATTTCTATCAACTTTAAAAAGTTTTACAAAAACATTTTACACATCAAATAATTTTTTTGGTTTTTAGGGATAAATTTACAGAAAATTTTTTGGATAAATTTACAGAAGATATACCAGGAGATATAAAGAGGTTAACAATCTTCCAATATACATTATACACTTATAAACAAATGATAAAAACAATAGTACAAATTGCAAATTTAGATTTATTCATTGTTGTTTTTGAAAAACAATGCTTTTAAAGAAATTACCAAGTGCTTCGTCCACACCACAAGTGCAAATTCCTGTGGTCAATGGAGTAGCTAAGGGACATGTTGTACAAGACAGACCATCCAAGGTAGTTGTCAGTGACTGAAACAAAAAACACAACCTAATGGTGAAAATTTTTTTTTGTTAAAATAAAATTGAAAGACTTGTTTTTTTAAGCAAATAGTTCGAAATACTCTATTTAAAAATTTACACTTAAAAAAACTTTTTATTATTATTATTGTTTTATTTTTTTAATTTTTTAAGTATAAATTGCAAAAGGGCTGTTTAAAACTACTTTTAATTTAACAAAATTTAGGCCATTATTGTTAAATTAAGAAGGTTATTTTAGTTAGGTTGCTAATTATAAGATACAAAGTGTGATGGCAAAGCAAATGGTTTATGAACTACAACATAAAATAATAACTACTGAATCAATAAAAGCAGTACACCAATCAACGTTTATTAACAAAGTATACAACATCAATTCTCACGGGGCACGCAAAGCAGTTGAATGGCTGCACTGTACTTGGAACAGATCTTCTATATCCAGGTTTGCATTGGCAAAACAAAACTATGACAATAAATAGTTGAACATTGAAAATTAATTTGTAACTTAACAAATATATTTATTTACGAAATATTTCCATCTCATTATTACATATCTTTAAGTTTTTAAATAAAACTACTATAAGTTCAAACATCTAACAAATTTAGATTGCAAACTAAATACCTCTCCTTAACTAGTTTAGCTATATCTAATTGTAGGTTAGGTTTTTATTAATCACAATGCTTACAGTCAGAAGTAGCGGTTGTATTTGGCCAACAGTTTTCACATTTTTGGTTTGCTGTATTATAGAACTGATCAGTTACTGTTGAGCAATCTGATGGTACTACTGATGCAAAGTTGTACTGACTGGAGCATAACTCACAACAAAGAATGCAGATCAGAACTTTGAGAAAACCTCTCATTGTTCAGGGATGACAGTTTATTACCTACAATGAGATAAAAAAAATACAACTTAGCGAGGCAGTTAAGGTTGTTTTACTCTATAAACCAATAAAATCTCTATTAACGCCAATGCTAAAATATACAGAATTTAATATATTAGTAAGACTAATAATCAAACTGCATTGTTGGTAAGCAAAGCCTAAAAATGTTTTAAAAGAGTGGTTCTTTATCGGCAACCCAGTTCCCATTATAACGCTAATGTTAATTTTGCTACAGTACTCTTAGCAAAAAGCGAGTAGGGCGAGGGGGTCGCAAAATATTTATCTTGATGTAAGCTAAAAATCAGTATTGTAAACTTTGAAATGACTTAAATCCCAGTCTAGTCATTACTAAATAATTTAGTCCATGCCATTCGCAAAAAATAACAAGTCAAGACCCAGTCAAAGTCATGAGTTGACAAAGTCAAAGTCATTTTTAAAGCAAATGAACTCCAAGTCAAGTTATTAACATAAAAATTAAACGATAAATATTGAAACTAATATTCTTGTCCAATGATGGGCATTACCCAAACAGAAAAATAACATAAAACCCTGAGCAAAATTTTAACGTGTAAGGTTAAAATAAATGAATCAATCTTATTAAAAAATATTTAATGAAAAAACGTAGTTTTAACCTAAGACATTTGACATAATGACTTAGATTCAAGACAAGTTATTCAAACACAATGAATTAAGTCAATATTTCAACACTGCTAGAAATGTTTAAAAATGTGTTGAAAGATGAACCGTCTGGCAAATACTCTCGGTGAGAAGCTTAATTGGAAAGATAAAATGATAGGATTACTTTTTACAGCATACCACGATTCAAAAATAATTTAATAAACAATGTTGAAGAACAGTAAAATAATCATTGTAACAAACTAAAAATAGTCACTTTGAAATTGTTTTATCAAAATATCTGTTTACCTTTCTCGTGGTCTGGATTAGGTTAATTTTAAACTTTTTGCAAACCAATTGTAAAATTTCGACTTTTTTTAAACAAAATAACGAACGCATAATTTATTTTCCCAGTTTAAGTACAAAATTAAAAGATATGTTTCGTAAAGCAAAACATAACATAAATGTTAAATTATAATATGTTCTATTGACCTGGATAAAGTGTCAATAAAACCAAAACATAAAGTACTCATACAAAACTGTCAAATCAAATAAATGTTTCTCATAATCACTCAAGCGTTGATTCAACATCCATGAAAAAGACTTGAGAATGATATATTTTAAAACAGCGTGGTATAACTACTGCCCGAACGCGACCCGCAGATTATTTTTTCTGACCTGCGATCAAAACGCTCGACACTTGTTTACCCTGCTGTACGTGCCGCAATCTTTGTTTTGTGCCAAATTAAACAACGTTTTTTCAAGTGATGCATTATTGCATGCCATTGTTTTCCTTTTTTCTATGTGTTTATAGCAGGTAGTCGAACCGGAACCGAACCGGAACTTTATGAACCGGTTTTGGGTCAATTTTTTCCGAACCGTAACCGAACCTGAACCGTTTTTTATAAGATTTTAAGGAGCCGAACCGGAACTGAACCGAATAATTTGAAAGTACCTGAACCTTAACCGAACCCGAACCCGAACCTGCAAACAAAAGCGGCTCGCTCAACCATGACGTCACAACTTCTATTTAACCGAGTCAAGTTACGCAATGTTCGAAATTTTATGAAAAAAATATGAATATTGAATAAGAAAATCGTTCATTTTTTATTGTTTAGATATTTCAGTATTGAGTTGCTGTTTTTTAAAAAGTCACGTAACTTAGATTAAATGACTTACAATTCAAAGATTATTCTCTACATTTATCGACCCACATTTTGAGATTTAACGCAAATTATATTGTATCTAAACCGGAACTTTATGAACCGGTTGTGAAATAACGATGTTCGAACCGGAGCTGAACCGGAACTTTTAAATTACTCCGAACCGAAACCGGAACTGAACCGGATTCCGAAAAAATCCTTGAACCCGAACCGAACCTGAACCGGAAAGTCAAACGGTTCGACTCCCTGGTCTATAGCCCACAAATTACTGCCATATATTTAGTTGATGTAATTTTCTATGCAGATTTGCAACCTGGCCATTGTATCTTAAGTATAACTCCTATATAAATTTTTTAAAAAGACGAACGCAATGTGGCCTAAGCTTTTATGAGCTTCAGACATGAATCGATACAGCCTTTCGGACGTGAAGATAATATGTTGGGGTCTTTTAGGCAAGACTACGGAATCGGAGTTGGAATCGGGACTCTGTTTCGCATTTTTTCCGTGCTTTTACTAGGTGATATTTAGGCTAACGGTAGATGGAAAGTTCCGGCAGAAATGAGATTCAAAATAAAAAATATCCCTTTGTATGTCCTCGATCCAATATACAGCGTATATCTGCCCGTAATAAAAAGAATTAGATAACAAAAATTCTCTACCAACATTTCGTTATCCTAGCCTAAACTTTGATAGCATCTCTGTCAGTTCAGCAGGAGTTAAAGTTCAATGATGCTTTGCAAGTTGTATGTAGTGTCGCAATGATTTACGTATTTTGAAGGACAAATACTATATTTCACAGTTCTTTAACCGTCTCTCAAACTATTAGACCTACCGGTGCTTCTAGTTCTGTGACTAGAGCAGAGATTTAGTATTTAGTCCACATGTCGACCGATAAAGTTACGGATTTTCAAAAACCAAACGCCGAGCCTAAACAACATGATCGCAAAAGCGATTGATATTTCAAAATGTGTGTTGAAAACGTGTAATTTAGAAAACCTTTTGTAAGAGTGATACAGGACAGAGTGAAAACATGAATGTGGTAAAAGCAGTAGCCATATAAGAATATTAGGCCTGAGTTTTTACCAGACCATTCCACCTTTTTTACTAGGGGGCCACCTTGCCTTATAGTTGCATATTTGTGAACTAATTATATCGAACGATAAGGTTGTTTGAGACGTATAGCAACGACGTAACTTCTGTGAGGTCACCTCTAAAAATTCTCAAGCGTTTCGCTATGAAATTCATCCAACTTTCACCCCTGTGTGACATGATTTAATTCGCCTCGCAAATGACAAAGCAATGTGCTGGACTTGTGAATGAAAGAGGGTGCTGGAATATTTTAACAAATTTTATTATTGACAATCGTGTTAGGTTTTTTATTCGTGTTTAAACGGATGCAATACAAAATTGCAGAAACTTTAGAACGCTTGCAGCATACAGATATCTTTTTTCTAATCGGGCCATTAACATTTCGATTTTAGGGGTGTCAGCTTAACGGTTTACGCTAGTTGTTTTGCACTCCATGCATTTTTAATGCCCCATTAACGCGTTTGCTAAATTGTTTTACCAATGACTAATGCAGTTAAACTGTACCGGAATACAGTAATGGTAAACCGCAACCGTTCTGCAATAGTAATGGATTTCTTTAAAATTAACTGATCCCTTCCATATGGATTTCAACAAACTGTGCCGTTTTACTAGTAGGCCTACAGCTATGAAATACGTAATAATAAACTTTACTCAAGAAAAAAGTATCTTTTGTATTACCGGTTAATTATGAATAAATTGTTTACAGATCTGTGTAGGTTAAAACTGCAATAAACATATCTGTTGATTCTTTACGCTACCAAAGACTCAATATACCTTTTAAAATGCGCTATGTCCATTCTGACAAAAGTCAATGCAGCAGGCCGTCAAACGTATGGACACAAAGCGAGAAAATGCGTTAAAATATTCACGCAAATACACCACAATGTCTACTATTAGCTGACCTGGGAAAACTATGGCCGCGGGCCAAATCTCGCCCGCTAAGCAATTTAATCCGGCCCGCGGCTTACTTTTTATAAAACTTTTTAATAGAAATATGAATATTTTATTGAGTGAATTACACATGCAATGCGTCATTACTTCTTCCTATTCTTACCAGTTGTCAAACATAGAACAATTAATATAGCTATCGTTACAATACAATCACACTTAATAGTATGTGTATTTCCAATCCCTTTTTTGATCCGACCCGCCGAAGACATCTTCTGTTTTCACTGCGTCCCCTGGTCCAAAATAATTGCCCACCCCTGATATACACAGTGTGCATTTTGCGATCGATCCCTTCTGGTGTCGTACTACTGGCCAATGATTGCAGGCGATTGCGGAAAGCCCTGCATTAATTGGAAAACCGATAAAAATATGATGTTTACCGTACCTTATTTCTTGCTGTTGTATAATGGTATAGTGTCATATAGTATAGATTAGAAAAATATAGCAACGATCTATATTTAAGCAAGGGTGTCGCGAATGTTTTATTTTTTGTTTTTGAAAAAATCGAATGTCACTGTTGTAGGAGGCAAACAAAAATAGTTTTTCTACAAATTCCGCTCGGAAAGACATATAACTGTGGCTTATGTGCTATATTTTGATTTACGAGTTGTCAAACCCTCAAGTATATGTTATTGATCAGCCCCTCATAAATAAATCACATGCAAATCAACCCTCCTGTCACGAGCCGCCAGCTATAACAGAATGAAATCAAATGCCATACTTCAGATTCCGCTGCCTGAATTCAAAATTAAAATTAAGTCTTTCACGCGTATCCGCTAGTTAAGTATTGCCCGCCATGTAGGCCTAAGAAAAAAACGGATTTGGGGTTAAATGCACAGAACCAATTTTGTGCTATCGGCGACTATCTTTAAGATAACGAAAATACTAAATAGTAACCTTTGCAATGTTGAAGGATATATTTTTGGCAACCCTACAGAAAACATACTATACGAAAATTACTGCGCCCTGCTGTAAAAACAGCATTTTATGAAATGCAGGTTACAGGGACCTTAAATGAAATATGCACACCTTTAAAACAGACATTTTTGCGTCGAAATGATCACTACTGCCCGGTGACCAAATTATGTATATATATACTTGTACAGTAGGCTACATGCGATGTCCCAAAAACAGTGATCACCCATATAAGAATAATTTAAGAATAAAGATATTCATAAAGGATCGGAAAACATCACAAAAGCATCCCATATTTGAAATAATTAAGACGTAAGAGAGAAGGTTTGTCCTTGTGTATATATTGCATTAAGTATATAGGAGCAAAAATACAGAAAACTTAAAGTAGAAACTAAATAAAAAATATTATTCTGTCCACATCATATTAGACTATGGGTTGGCGAAACAACATGGCCGTTGCATTTGCTAACGGAATCTGTAATACATGGCGTTAAACGGTGAACGTCCCCGGCTTGGGTTACATTGAGGTGTGAAATTGTAGAGATTAACCAGAATCGGTTACAATTTGCGCGGGAGTTATACGGCGGAATCGTGAACGAATTGTTCAACAACGAAACGAATCACAACGACGTGAGTCTCCAATTCGACAGAAAACTAACCACGGCGCACCAAGCCGACAGGGGGTCGGTTTTACACATTTTACTTGGAACCCCGCAATCAATGTGCGTGCAATTAAAGAAGGCGGGAATTCTCGACGGCGTATGCTGGCCAGCAGCAAGCCGCGTTAATGGGACAACGCAGTGCGTCGATGCCAGCACGAAAGGCCATTCTTTATGCTTGTGAGTGTCAAAAACAAGCAGCCGGTCGTAGAGGGCTTATCGATTTTGTGTTATGTAAAACTATACCGATGGCGACACGACGACGATATATGGCTTGCAACGGCATGCTTTTAAAGCGACAATGGCAAATTGATATTGAATTTTCGGCCTGGGGTTGGATCGGTGCAAACAGATATCAGTGCTGTACTTCGGGTCAGCAAAGCCGGATATTTCTATTGCAAATACGGAAAGGCGCAAGGGTAAGCTTGATTAAGTTGGTCTATCGCTATGCAGTGGGAGACAGGTACATTGCGAGTTTGGATCTCTTTTTTGACGTCATGTTGCGGTTAATGTGCAAAATAGGACATTAATAAAAGGTTAGGCGATTTTTGTAATTAACAGAAACGTTTCAACTACTTTCATTTTTGTCAATGACCTATAAAAGTTGAGCTACCTTTAGCCTTGAATTGTGTGCCTTATGCTGTGTGCACAACTTAAAATTGCACTAAGATACAATTAATGACCTAAACGTGTAATTTAAAAAAAAATTAATCAAACTTTAACCAGAAAATCTTAGGTGGAAAAGCGTATGCGACTTTTACTCAAGAAACCTTGTAATTTCCGTATTTTGGAATTTACTTTTCATAGTGTCAAAGTATGGTCAATTTTAAAGTCAAGCAGTATATCTCAAACAAGAGGCCTAAACAGTTTGAGGGAAAATTGCTATTTTACCTTAATTTTGCAGGACTTTCCTGCGGAAAAAAGTCGATTTTAAGCGTAATACATAATTTTTAGTGCTTTAACACGTATTAGATTCAGCATGACGACTAGTAGCTTATAATATTCCAAACTATGTTGTGTACCATATGCAGAGTAGAATATCTATGGAGTTAAATGTCTAATGGTTGTGCTTGAAAAGTTTAACGTAATATTTTTAAAATTGAATTTAACTGGTAGATATAATATACCAAAATATTTTGTGTGTACCATAGGCAAAGAGAGTTAAATGCCTAATGCTTGAAAAGTTTCATGTAGCCTAATGTTTTTTAAAATAAATTCAACTGGTAGATGTTTTCTGTTTTTGCGGTTCGATTAACAGTTTAAGATGTATTCAAGGTGGAAAAGCGACCACAAAAATGCCACCGTAAAGAATTACAACCGTGAGCAAAATGATTGCCCACGAGTAGATTATTTTTTTACTACAGGACACAAGGGACACGACACGATGTGGCATTATCGCAAAATAATAATAACGAAGTGTAAAACATCGTTATAAGACAAGACCGCGACAAAAGCTCTTTTACATTGGCGCTCGGGATTTAAGCAATTGATGTATCATAATAAGATTTGTTGTTTTGTAAAATCAAATCATTTCGTTTTATTTTTACAGCTTAATGTATACGGCTTTATGTATTACGGCTCCGAAGTTATTTTTCACATCTTTACAAAGTAAACATAGCATTAAATCTGCTTAAGGCAGCTCCACGGCCCACACAAAACTGCCCAACAGCAAACCAGTAATACAATTGTTTTCCTATAGCTTTAACTGTTTTCTCAAAACATTAAAAACAAACAGCTAGTAGAATGTCGTTCGGAACTTCTGCCCACGTCTACCGCTCCATGTACAACAAGAGACAGGACCGACAGAGGTATATGGCCATCCGAAAACGGACTTCTGAACCGGGTGGTTTGGTCCCTCAAGATACCGGCAATGGTGCGCAGAAAAAGGTAAACTAATGTCGTCGTTAAGCATTAAAGAGTGTTTGTTTCTCACTGTCGCTCAACTGGCGTAATTGATCAAATGAAAAGTGCAGAAGGTATTGATAAGAATCTAACTTCAATACAATATAACACCATTTATTCAACTGAGCTGCCAGCAAACCAAACACTATAAGCAATTAAGGCCTGGAAGAGATTGCGCAAGAGGTTGATTTTTCTCACCTTCGGACCAGACTGTGACAATTAGATATTTCTAGTTTTCTAACTCAACGAATTATCACATAAATATTAGCCATTCACGTTCTTATAGGAATAAATTGCAATATAAATTATAAACTGATTTTGAATAATTCTAGTTTAAATTTGGGTTTTAAAGAATTCGGTAATTTAAAATATAATCTAATTTGGGAAAACTAAAATGATCTAATTCTAATTTTAATCTAATTTTAAAAAGGCTCAAGTCCGAGTTTGCTTCCAAAATCTCACTTTTTTATTTAGGACTGTTAAAAAAAGTGATGGTAACTAAGATGATTTCCTGCATTCATACGATTACCAGGTTGTTTATTTTCAATTTGTTTTAGCGCTATGCAACCTATAGTTACCTCTGGTTATCAATATGCCATACTTTAAAACATTCCTTTTAAAAATTTTACCAGGTTGTTTATTTACAATTTGCTTTGGGGCTTTCAAACTTATAGACACCTTTGGTTATCAATATGGTATATTTTAAAACGTTTCGTTTAAGCATTGGACCACAAACAACGGCTAAAACACATAAATAATATTATTAAGGAATCGAAACTCATATCATCTTAGTATAGGAGTACTGCCACATGGGGTCAGACTTTTGTTCGATTTATTAAACTTTTCGGACATTCCTACTTTGGAGCAGGGCTGCAGAGTCGGACTCGGTGTTATTTTAACCGACTCCGCAGCCCTGCTTTGGAGGGTGGTCCGGTTTCGATTTTGATGTTGATTAATCAACAATGCAACGCTGGAGTTGCAGAGTTACCCCGGACGCGGACTCGTAGCTTGAGTTCCGAGTCCTACGTGCGCACTAGCAGTATAGCAATATCCAAACGGATAAGACCGCATGACAGCTGATTATAATAAAGGTGAACTGGCATAATATGTTTCAACACGTTATATAGGTGGGCGAGATCTATGACACATCTTTGGGTGGATCGCTGTATATGTACCGTACTTTAATTATGGGAATGGGTGGAATACTGGCCTATGCAGTCGGAGTCGGTTAATCTAACTAGACTTATAGGACAGCGTTTCTCAACGGTTGCCCTCGGACCCCAGGGGTGCCCGCGGCCCCCCAGGGGATCAGTCTTAAGGAGGTATATCTTAGTTTACTAATAAGCCTGTTAATATATTTCTTTTTGATTTTCGTTATGTCTTTAGAGACCTCTCTTATGATGTCACTTAAAGTGTCTTTCCAAATCGTTAGCAAGAAGGCAACGGAAGGTTTTGTGATAATAGAAGGACTTATAAAAGGTTAAAAATCACTACTACAGTACTATAGGACTCTGGAGTTGGAAACTGGAAACTAATGCTTTTTAACCAAACCCCGGCCTGATTCTAACAAAAAACGATCCTCTGATTTAGAATCGATCTATGTCACTTCCGTACACGCCAAGCGACGCATTGGGCTTCGCTGGTAGTTTCAGTGGTGAGCGTCGACGACCCCACGACCGGCCACCAGTGTCGCAAAACAGAAGGAACAGCACTTTCGTTCAGCCGTTGTCGGCCGTCGCCAACCGACGTAACACGGAGGCGGCGCTGTGGCCAAAACACGAAACACCCGTCGAGCGGAGAATAAAAGGTACGTGAAAAACACAAAGTCTGAATGTCTAAGAACAAAATTGGGTGATCGTCAATTGTTTGGCGAGATAACTTTTGTTTATTTGCATCACGTAATGAAATCGAATGGTGGGGAGAAACTAAGGGCTAAACGTAAGCTGCCGGTGAAGCAAAAATTAAAAGATTCGAAACAATAATGCGACAAAGTTTGCAAATAATCAGTTCAAACTATTTGCGATATTCAAATTAAGGTAATAAGAATATCAAAGCCCATACAGAAGTAGGTATCATTTTGAACGATTTCGAATATTCGAATATTTTCACCATCTTCAAATGAATAAAGACTTATTCGAAACGTCCAAAATGATACCTACTTCTGTATGGGCTTTGATATTCTTATTACGTCTTACTACAACCTCCAAGCATTATGCTCCAAATTAAGGTGAATTAGCTTTGGAATGGATGTCGAAAGTTACCGGTGCTATTTTACCTGAAAAAGTAAATTTTCAGAAAAAAGTTACGGGCTACATCCGCTCCTAATTTTTAGTGTACAACATTTACTATAAATCCAGCTGAGTATTTAGAGAAAAGTGATCAATTAATTTGCAAACGTGTTTAAATTGTTTGGTGGCGATTTTTCTTCTAAAATTTTTTTCTTCTAAAATTTAAACTTTTAAATAAACAGTTTCCTATCATTCATTAAGTACAGAGAGCGTAAATATTTCCCTATTTTTAATATGGACATAACATAAAAAAACCGCCCTTAATGAGTCTAAAATTTTCGACATTTTACTAAATACAAACTAAAATATATCGCGGATTTGGGAATTATTTGTTACACGTTTTCAAGTAGCTGTGTAAGCTAGACGGCGCCCTGACTCTTTCCAAAATGTCATTTTAGACAAATGAATCTAGTTATTGAATTTTTTTAGCGAATTGATGATGTCTGTTTTCATTTTTTGGCTTGCAAACTTTTCATGTTTTTCTGTACTGCCTTGTAGCTGTGAGATCCAATAAAATGGCCTTTTTATTTTTTTAAAATTTTTAAACGTAAATTAAACATTTAAATTTGCGCAATTTTCCTTTATACCTGACTTCTTATTTTTGGAACGAATTTGAAGATAACGGAAGCTTTCCTGAGCTTAAATGATTTACGACGTGCATTTACATTTCCCGACTAAAACACAAATCCTTTATCCGCGATGCATTATAAACTCTAAGGAAACCTAGCCGTTCATTTAAAATATCTTACAGTATATATATTAATGTATATTTAAAAAGTTGCTGTTATTCAGAATCGACGATTTGGGCGAATGTTATAGTGTCAACTGCGATTATCTTAAACTTCTTATTTAAGACTTTGTTAGGATACGCCGATGAACAAGTTTATGTAGCAGAGGTGTCGATAGTCTGGGACCACGAAATTTTTTAGCTCCAAACCGCCTGCCACCAACATAATGCGACTCCCTACCTTTAGCCAGGTTTCTTAACCTGGGGTACTCGCCCCCCAAGGGGTACAATAAGTGTTCCAAGCGGGCGGGGGGATGCCGAATGAGACACAGAAAATGTATTACTGTAATTTATTTCTTTGCTCAGTTAGACGTAAAACCAACTCACAAGTTGATATTGTGTTGCAAGTATTATTAGTTACTTGTATGAAACTAAAACTACAATGGTTTTACTATTTAGCAATTCTAGAAGGGTGTGCGAGAATTGGTTGGTGATTTGCAAGGGGCAAAGAAAAGGGTTAAGAACCACTGACTTAAGTGATTATATTAGCAAGCGGACCTTAATCGCCAAGATCGACAGTTGTTGCAAGAAAACTTTCCCGATGGAAGTTGCAGGAAAACATGCCAAATAACGTCGCCGGTTAGGATAAAAACGTGAGATGTATACTTTTGCTCAAATCAAACCATGGAACAAAAATATTGTTTTACGGGTTTCAAAAATGTGGCATTCATCTGGGATTTCATGTTATATCATAGCCAAACTATTTTGCACTGCACATTATAATAAAACGGTCAAAATCGTACTTCTTAGGACTATAAGCAATAATCTTCAAAGTTCAAAATACCGAATGAACTCAAAGTTTAAAAACCCGAGTTGCCATCAACAGCTATTTTATTAATATATACGCGTCAGCGAAACAACGAACGACAAACAAAAACTTGCTGCCAAAGGTTTTGAATTCCATAACGATATGCCCTTTGATCGGCCTATAGTGTCGTTTGAAGAAAAAGTTGACACCTGCGTGTCGAAATTGAACCGCCTGTTAATCGCCCAACAAACGGCAATAAATAAAACAACGCTCAGCTGTTTACTATTTTCAAGTAAACCCTAAAACACCCCCTTGAACTGGGATAAGACGGCGCTCGCTCTGGGCTATGAATAATGCAGGCCTGCCGCACTGCGATATCGGGAAAATTGCCGCACACTGCATTCAGGCGACCAGAAATTATAGATTGACATTGGCCTCTAACGTGGCAGCGGTTAGGCAGCTTCTTCGTTTTCTTCACAAATCACGTTTAGTTGCCTTTCGAAAGGGCACGGGTGTGCCAGGCAACTTTTCGTGGCCGTGCAGAACGTTTTAGTTTGCAATCGTTATACGCCTAATTACAACGGTACTTAACTTAGCAGTTTAGTTGTGAAGAACATTGATTTGACCAGCTCAGCAGCAAGCGAAGCTACTTAGGGTATTTCCCTATTCTGTCAAAGCAATTGGTTGAATTAAAGTGAGTCCTTACTTTTCTCAGTGAGGTTATATATGCAGTACAGCTTTTAAAAAGCTGATACGTCTAGCAGATGTGGATTATTAAATTGAAGAGTGTAATCATTGTAACGCACAAATAAGTATTTAAATAAAATGGCGTTTTTTGCAAAAAAACAACAACATAAATTTGATTAAAAAATCGATTTTATAGAATATCTTAAATGTTGCTTTGCCAGTAAAAGGAAAAATAGTTAGTTTACTTGATGTGTTACGTTCGTCCAATAAAGTCTACAAAGTAGTTTTCGACAATAAATCTAACTGAAAAAATAAAAATTGTTTTCTCCAATTTGAGAGTTTATTTTTGGAAACTTTTTGACAATAGAATGTGACCTTAAAACCGAATAGTCCCATCAAATAATTCAATAAATCAGGCGCAGCCGGAAAGCAAACTTTAAGTCGAATCGATTGACCCAGCATTGATTTTTCCGACAAACTTACGCAAGCGCTTTTGCTAATGCTTCCTTAACCAGATTTAAACGAAAAACTGACCAGGTTTAAGTGCGACTAACAACGCTTTAAGTAACAAAAAACTGAGTGGAAAAAACTTTTTAAAAACAGTTTGCTTTTGCCCCGTAACACACACTTTCCAACTATTTTGCTTATATCACCCTATTTTTTTTTTTAAGATATATATAAATAACAAAAGTTATGTTATACATATTAAACGATATGTATCATTGCGGATTGTTGTTGGAATAAACTACACAAACACTTGTGTAAAACAAAAGTCAACATCTATTGACTCCGTTTTACCGATTTATCTCTCAAAGGGCTGCACCAGTCGCGTCAATTTCGGAGAAGATTGTCATCGACATCTACCGGAATGGTGACGTCACCGGCCGAAACGACAAATGATTCAAGTGAGTGAAGACGGCGTTTAATTTATAGCTGGCACTTAAAGTTGACAGCTTTTAAGCATGGTGCGTTGAACAGAAAATTACATTTATACTAAGACACGATAGATGACGGAGTTTTTTTCGCGGCTGCATACGTGTGATTTTCACAATTGCAGCGTAACAAAACAAAGGATATCATGCTACTTACAAAAATAACAATAATAAAATAGGGCAGTTTTTTTCAACCAGGTGTATCGTACACCCAGACCCTGGGGTGTGCTATAATAATTTTTAAATGGTGTACCACTTTGATGGGGTGTATGCAGGGTGTACCAGATACCGCATTACAATAGAATAGGCCGATGACTAGCTATCTTATAGCAGTTGCGTTACTTTACCATCTGTAATTCACCATAGCGACGTAATATTCCTATTGTGGTGTAACATCGTGCGACAAGGTGACCTAAAGTAACCTGTTATTTTGGCGTGACTTAGTGGCGTGGCGTGGCTTGTTATTCAACAACCACGACGTCAAAGGGAAAGTAGCTCTCGAAACAAGACCTTGCTTCGCACAACTTAGAAAAGAAATTACAAGGCAATGCTCGCAATAAAAGACTGATGAAATTTTGTATTTGTAAAAATATAGGCTGTGCATTTCCTGTACCTTGTAACCTTGCTCATCCTTATCCGATTAGGATTACTACAGATTCGGTTTGTTGCGTGGACTGGGTTGTATACGTTTTGAGTAAACATTAAAAGTGTGTACCCTTTCCAAAAAGGTTGACAAGCACTGACATAGGGACAATCGGAGAACACCTGATTTTTCTAACGGTTGTCCGATCCAATGCCAAATGTCGTCATTACAATGATCTAACAAGCACATTTGAAAAACCGAAACGAAAAGCCATTTTTTTCCATGAAATTAGGCCAACATTTGCTTACGTACGCGATGAAAGCTTATTCATTTTCCAATGTAAATTTTGAGTTCCCCTTCGTCGCATCAACCAATCGTTTGTGATTGGCACCAACACTAAGATCGACATCTCCGGTGTGAAAATCCCAGAGCGTGTAAACGACGCCTACTTCAGGAGGAAGAAGCTTTCTAAATTTAATATTTCCTGCCAATGACACCTCACCCAGACTACTAACGACTTTAGGTATGTCCAATAATATCGGTTCGGAGCCGATACTGGATGCAAAGTGGTCGATACTAGTCCGATACTAGGGTGGTATCGGTGCCGATCCGATACCAAATTAATGCAGGAACTTTGGTTTTATGATTTGCGACCCAAGACAGAATGTCACTGGAAATAACCAAACTTTTTAACGATAAAGCAAACTTTGGCCAAATAACCTGGAAAAGATTACTTTGAGTCTTTAAATTGTATATATCTTTCTTGTTCGAGTATATTGATGACGTCATTTAACATCGGATCGGTTGCGATAGGTTTTTGTCAAGGGCAATACATTTAATTGAAGTATGGACTGGTAAGGATGTTAATACCGGCTAACGAGTAGTTATATAAGTAACTTGACCGAGCCGAAAATAATAAAATCCTTTTGTAAGCGGTACACTGTATATATATATATATATATGTATATATATATATATTATTTTGTTTAATAAGCATGATTGTTTCCTTGAATTCATTGCACTACAGTTATCGAAATATCTTGCATTAAACTGTGCGTACAATGTTCTCCAGATTGAGTACGACACTTTGTAAAGCCCAAAAACAAAATTAATTTTGAATGGACTGTCTTTACTGGCCAAACCGTTAATCAACAGTAAAATGGTTTTACTAAATTATGGACACCGGTCATAAAAACACGGATAAACCGTACTCAGCAGTCAATTAAACTAAAGGTCATTATATCATTAAAGCAATCGGATCCGAAGCCTAATGGGATTTAATTGCAATCGCGCAATTTCCTTATGCCAGTGGTTCTCTATTGGTGCACTTGACGATTCTTAATCTGTTTAAAGTCGTTATTAAACCTGACTCTTAAACAGTAAATTGCTAACACAAATGTTGCCTTGAGAACCTTTTTAATCGCGGGTCAAAACCAACTTAGAATGGTGTCTGCGGGCCGTTAAATTTTAACTTTGTAGACTTTACGAATCGTATTACAACAACCGTAACGACTGTTAATCAGGGATAAAATATGACAGTTAGCCATTGAATATGGGTCTACAAGTTGCACTCGAAGCAGTAATACGATTTGCACAATGCGCAAAAAAAATTGTTTAACTCGATTGAAGTAGCAAACAAATATGAGGAATAGCTTCATGCCTATAGTAGGTATATAGGTCGCGGGCCGGATAATTTGCGTTGGCGGGCCGTAGGTTGCCCACCCTTCTAATAGGCCTAAGAAGTGCCATTAGACAAACAGTTTAAAACTGGAAAAACTTCACTTAGATAGTTGTTCAATATACGTTATTATGTTTTCTATCCGTAATCCAAAGTACAAACAAGTTATTTTCCTGTAGGTTGGCGTATAATTACAACCAGCACTCACATATATTCATCGCCATTTTTGTCTTTGCAGTTTCGGCGACCACCAGTGGACAGACAATTCGTGATCACGTGACCACGTCACGCTCCGGCGAATCGACTACGTCTTCGTCGAGCACCAGGCGATCAAAAAAGAGAAAAAAGAAGAGAGAGGAAAAGGTTTGTTACTTAAAAATAACTTTTTGAAAAATTGAAAAAAACTGTGATTTGTAGTCAAACATGGAGAACACGGAAATAGGGCGTCAAGGCCATGTCTACGCGACTTTTTAAGTCCTGTAAAAAAATAATATATCACTGTCCTTGTCACAAAAACCTGATGGCAATTTATCTTAAAATATTCAGCAGAAAACTTTGAACAAGAAAAGTTTTAGAACGTTTGTAATTCTTTTTTTGAATGGCAGCGCAATAAAAGAAAGGCAAGTGTTCATATCTGCGTCCATGTGTCGGATATTTCAATCGAACAACAACTGCGAGCAAGTATCTTGACTTCTTTGTTAAATATACATCACCTCGATTTGACACTATAGTTCTAAGATAAAACACTGTTTTGTAAGTCTTTAAAGGATTCAAAAGCTTGAATGTCTTAATTCCCTTTAGACCAGGGGTTCTTAAACTGGAGTCCATGGACCCCTTGGGGGTCCGCGAACTAGCTTTAGGGGGTCCGTGGAGGCCTACTTGAAATATTAGTGTATATTTAAGAAGTCATCTTTTTTTAAACAAAACAGTTTAATTAAAATTAAAACGGTTTTGCACTGAATTCTATTTAGACTTTATTTCACTTTCACATTTTCGGAGCGAAATTAGCAGATTTATGAAGTCTATTTGTGTTGTGACGTCACTTTATGACGTCATTTTGGAATTTTTTTGCCGACAGACAGTGGTCCACGCAAGGCAAAAAAAAATTTAGGGGTCCGCGGTAAAAAAAGGTTAAGAACCCCTGCTTTAGACCAAGATATTCCTGCAGATATTTGTATTAAAATGATCCGCAAGGTGCCGCTAAGCAGCCGGTTCGTTTTATGGAACCTAACACGAGTGAAAGCCGGGTATTACAATAATTAAATCATTTAAAAATAAGGATAATAAGTATGTATATTTTAACTTGATTCTGCACAACTATAATTTTATTAACAGTAGATCTACCATATGTTGTCTCTTTCAAGAGCATTGGTGTTATATTCCATAGAAAATAAATGGTCCTCGGAGGAGACTGAAATACGCCCTTATGTCCTTCGTTGGCACTTTGCGTTCTTGCTTATTTTGTTAACAGAAGCATATAATTTAAAAGTTTTGACTTTATGGTGACTACTGATGACTTTTCTATGACCAAAATTAATTCTAATCATTTATTATTGTTATCAGTGTTTCCTGTTGAAAAATTCAAGGGAAACAACGAATATTATGATCCAAACAAAGTCACTTAGGTTAAAAAAGATCTAAAACAAAAGTTACGCAAATTGCATCATCAGTTCTGCTTAAAATGTAGTGTTGTGACAGGCTTAGATCCCAATATAAACAATAAAAATAATTATATTATTATTATTTTAGCAACAAATATTAAGGTGCGAATCTGACAAGCAGATTTGCCTTGCATTTTTGTTGCTTTTGCTGTTATTTTGTATGTGTATGCGTATATTTGTCCAAAAAGTCGTCTGTTCAAAAGTAAAATTCTATTGTATTGTACTTATTCTTTTGGGTGATAAAAATACAGTGGGCTATATTCAACGATGACTTTGATATCAAGGAGCCAAGACCTGCCTTATGTTTTTTGTGTAATAAGTACGTCAAAGGATTATATTTGACAAATGTGGTATATTGTTCGATGGATGTGGAAGACACCTTGATGTTGTGATGGTTTTTTTAGTAAATTGCGAGATTTAAATTGAAATAATGTAATCACACTTGCAGCTATACATGCAATTAAGCATTAGTTTCGAAACTGAAGCGCAATATAAGGAAATCCATTGCGAGATTAAATTTTATTGTATTTCAGAATTGATTTTATTGGACTATCGACACATAAAGAAAACCATACATACATTGCGACACCGCATACTATTCAAACTGGTCCGTATTGCACAAAATCGATATAAATTATCTGTCGAAAAAGTTCGACATAAAATGACAAGCTTCCACAGGTGTCAAATTAATTCATCAAACGAACCTGAAAAAGGAAACTATACTAAACAACCAATATAATTTAAATCGAAACAACTGGAAACGCATGGACATGGTACAAATCGCAGTTAAACCCCTCCACGATTGTTCACAATAGATGAAAAATCTCCTAACGCCGCAACCTGCTGTTTTGCTAGACGTCCTTTGCTTCATTTTATTTGCCTATTAGCGGGAAAGAGCAATCTCCCCGTAGCAGGGAAATGATCCGTTCAATGGCAAACCACAGACTGGATAATACAATTTTCACGGGCGCAGCAAACCTCTTCAGGAGGCTTGGAACTGGAAATCGAAATTAGATTGTCCAATCAGCGTCGGGATGGCGGAAAAAAGACAGACGCTTTAACAGATGGGCAAGAATCCAGAAGAGATGTTCTTTTAGACAGCTTTGCCTCTGTGACAAACGTGCGGGGCCGGTTTTACACATAGTTTTTGTATGTGTAGCTTTGCGGATATAATCATCCAGTGTTGTACGTTCGTGCGAGTTCAGTCGACGAAACCAACAATAGAATATTTAAATAACACACAAGGTAATACAAAGAGAAGAAGAGAACCAGTTAATCTAGTGTTTTTCGATTATTGCAAAGTGTACAGGTAGATCAAATCGCGGCTCTGAAATAAGCAATTGACCTTGTGATCATGTTTTATTTCATGTAGAAAAACTTACTTTACAATTTCATGAAACGCAGACATAGAATTGTTGTGATTAATAACCACTACAAAATATTTCTCTAGTTTTCTGTGGTCCAAATTCTGTTCGAAAAGTACTGATAGGCGCCAGTTTTAAATCTTATAATTGTTATAATTTAATACGCACGGTGTTGAACTTGAAACTAGAGTAACCTACACCGAAAGCGATCGCAGTCTCACCGAATCTGTCGATGAAAGATGCAAGCAGGGCATCTAGAAAATAAGCTGCAATCGTTGATAAAAAGCAGCTTCAGAAGGGCTAGACCAGGGATGTCCAAACTGCGGCCCGCCTGATGTTTACGTGCGGCCCACCACTTATTCTCAATTTCAGTAGCCTTAATTTAAAACAATTGTTTCGACTATCATCAAAACGTGTAGAACTCGCAGTAGGCTATTTGATGTAGGCCTAATCTTATGTTTTTTCTGAGACTATAATCGAGTCTAATGTCGCATTTCAACATCCGTCGAACACTTTGTGCACCCATCATCGCTAAGTAAGATGTGTGTTTTTCCGGACCCTCTTAAGGAAATATATCAGCCCAAACATGTAAAAACTCAAATTTTCGCGCTTCGCCATAAAAAAAAAGAAAAAAAAAAAAAGGTCGAGATTACTTGCATATTTGCGAATGCGTTCATTCAGAAATAGTTGTTTATATAGGCCTTTTCTATATTAAAAAACAACAATCTTTTCTGAGTCGTTTACGTGTAATTCTGAATATCGAAATTAAAGAGATTGATTAAAAATGGCGTTTGTAATTTTGATTACTGTACTGTAGTGTACGAGGACTTCAGTCAATTTCGTTTCCTGAAAACGGTGAAGCAATCATTTTTATTTGACCATATATACTTAAACAGAATGGATTTGTTATAACTTTTGGACTTCAACCTTTTAAATGTAATTGAGCTAAAAGAGTTTAAGGTGTCCGAGTTTCAAAATTTTTCCACAAAACATATTGCTAACCACAGAAACGAATGAAGATTATGTTCACAAACAACGGGGTGGTTTTCAGCAGTTTGAAATGCCCCGGTGGTAGGGCAAGGTTTTTTCCGCTTTCTTGCTGAAGCAAAATCGCTCTTCAGCCTTTTCGCGACCGGGCGCTTTTCGTCAAACGGTATTGCGCCGCCGAAAACGCTAACTGCTCTCGCTTGAGCTGAGCCGGTGATAATTGAATTTATTGAACCGTTCCACGCACCAAAACTCGCCACCGAAATCGCTGGAGCGGGGGTTGAGAATAGGCAGCTCAGCTTGGAAAACGAGTGACAGTATCATCGATTTTGCACTCGGCAAAGCACTTTTAAAATAAAACTCTCCTGTCAGGCATCGGTTCGTTCATGGAGAAAGCGATTTCGTGGGTGCTCTTGGAATAAAGTGTGGTCGTTCGGCTTTCCCTTTTTCCAAAAATAGTTTTGTTTTATTTCGTTTAATTGCTAATAGGATTGTGTTGCAATGAGGACGCCTTTTCACTTTCTTGGCTCGCTACTGTATATCTCTTGCCAGACGGACCTATTTTAAATATACTATGCCTGGTAGGAACAGCATATTTATGTATATCTCTTGTTTTAAAGAAATTGTTTTCGGCACGTTTTCGAGTCCTGTGTTACACCTCTGGCTGTTAAAGGCCCCACAGTGCAATTTTCCAGTTTCGAGAAACTTCCAATTCCGACTAGGAATTTTCAAAAACGCTGTACACGATTCTTAGTTTACGAACACGTCTAAAATTTTCGGCCGATCGATAAAACGCTTTCAAGGGCAGAAGCAAGCCTAACGGAAAATAACGTAACCACGATTCACGTAAGCGCGGCGAATCGTTTTGATACGATTCACCTCGGTCTCTGTAATGCGACTGTTGTAAAGCACATTTCTGTCCCCGACTGAAAACTGACGGATCATGTTCAGTAATCCATTTTCCCGGCAGACCTAATGTGCCACGAAGGACGAGAGAATAAACTATTCCCGGCGAATTAGTATTTCGGGTATTAGCCTACATCGGTTGGAGTTAGCTGTCACTTGTTTTCCAATCAAGCTTTGAGTCAGGTCAGCCAATAAAATTGCCAGATTATCAGTTTGTTTTGAATGACCTGCTATAAAATGCAATGCTCTGTACTTCATGAATTATTCCTGTAAGCTTTTAGGAATAAAGCAGATTTATAGGAACAAAACAAAACGCTCAGAATGGGTTTAAATCAAGGGCATAAATCGACGCATACAAAAAAAGTAAGGGGAAAAACGTTATTCGGGGATAAAGTAAATAATGTATTCCCTCGAAACGAGAAAAACAGCGCTGTAAAGTGGTTCCTAGTAAGTGAGAAGAAGGTCACTAGGCTGCTATGAAAAACGGCTGTAAGAGTGTTTTTCATCTTTTTGTGAGTTTAGGCGGCAAAAAAGCATGCTCCAGGCTTGCAGGGACGAGTTGATTGATTTTCACCGTAACGTGATCCGAATGCTATCTCAAAAGAGGGCAGATTAAACGTCCCCGTTGAACATATCCGCGCATGGACAATGTTCACACTTCGTCTTGAGTTTGTTCGTATACCCAATATCGATTCGAACACAGTTCATTACGGTTGGGTAGCGTCTCGTCTCTCGTATATCCGTGTGAGCTTTCTAAGCTTTGTGCACTTTGCCTTCGCTTTCGGCTGTACAGCAGCACCGTCTGGTTTGCTTAACGTTTTAGCATTAGTCACTCGGCTGGTAACCACTTGTGGATAAATGCCGGCCCGAAAAATACAATAAACTGCAACTTTAGAGTGGCAACAGACACTGCACATCAGTAGTATCGATTATGCAGTAGAGCGAAAAAACGCCAAGGTTTTAAAAAGTTCTAGAATCTAAATAGCTCAGCAAAAGCCAGATAAGACGCTGCTGCAAGGGGTGGATTTTAAAGTGATGTTTTTAGGTGGTATTAAATTAAATTAAAGGCAAACCGCAGACCCTCCGGATTTACTTTCAACGAGTTACTAGATTATTACATTCTAAGGTAACGAATTCAAGAACTGATCAATGCCTTACTTTTTAGGACAGGTGATCCCTAGTCTTTAGAAAATTAATTGGTTTACTCTAACAAAGGAATTTTAAGCAAAGCATTTTGTGTTGTTCAATCACCTTACGAATAGGTGTAAAACGTATAATCCTGTCCCCCTGTTCTTTTACATCAATTCATATAAAGTTTGTAAAAAATATTGGTTGTTGAATTAAATCGTATTATAAGTCTACATAACTTTACAAAGCTTATTTCTTTCAAAAATGTACGCGTGCGGCCCACGCCTGTTTAACGTTTCCAGACGATAGGCTAACTGTTAAAATATGCTTCTAAATTTGACTGTTCAAAAACACATAAATCGTTTTTATTAGTTTACATTTGCATCGCAAGAGCTACGTGTCGCCTTGCGTGTGTTTATTATTCGAGAGGTCTTTTGAAGACACATGTTATACCATGTGTGAATGCGAAGCTATACAAAGAAAGTGGTAATTACAGTCTAGACCGCAAGAGGTAATTGCTATTTACAGGTGGTTCATAAAGGAATAGTGTATTTGTAGGTTGATTTTTAACTGTCGTCTATTGATTGTTAAGCCAGAGGGGTTAAGTAGCTTTGGGTAAAGTCTTAAAAACTGTTATGTGCTATTGTTGAGTGTGCAACGATTCGTGAGCTATAAAACGCACAGGGGTATCAAAGTGATTGCTGTCAAAGTGTAGTTAACCTTTCAGAATTGTAGCTTGTAGATTGTTCTTAAGGCAGTAAGGCAGACAAATGTTTCTGGAAGCTCTTAAAAGTAATTATAACTTCCGTTTGGTGTGCACCCCATGCAAATCTAAAAATATTACGCCCTTTAAAAATGTAATTGGTGAAAACATGGAAAAAATATTTCTTTTAGGTGTAGTTGTATTAGGTGATTTTTTGCATATATAAAGTTAAAGCTAGCAAAAACTATAGTATTGTTGGTGCCCCTAGATCTGCCCATGACTATAATCGCTTAAATTGTAGAAAAAATCCCGCCTTATTTACAAAGGTAGCAATCGAGAGAAAGAAATAACAAAACGTAGAGGCAATCGAATTAAAAAAGTACGCCGGCGCCTAAACGACAAACGATAAATTAAATAGTGCCAAAATGCGACTTGGGTGCGTCAGCTTTACGCAGAGGCCAGGCGAGGATCATTAACGCCCGAAATCAATTAGCGTTCCTCTTGCCGTTGATTGGAACTTACCACGTCGTCTGGAAAGCCAAGGAGTCGAGCTAATCAAGCGCGCTTGGCAGCCCTAAATTTACCAGTCCTTGGAAATTGGCCCGCTGGGACCCGGCGCCGACTCGGTGCAAAACTTTCCCCGCCCTGGTACTCCTGGCGCCGGGCGCAAGTTATTCGAAATCAATATTTGAAACGGCTCTGCTTCTGCTACTTCTTCTGACACTGTTTTGTCCCATTGACTTTGACCGCATGTAAGACACACCAAGTCTCGTTGCTGTTTGCAGGTCAGACACTAAAATATTTTAAAAGATTGTTATATATTTAGCCAGCAAGGGCATTCATTTAAAATTAAGATAACCTTGGCTGGCGAAATATGAATATCTTTTTAGATCTTTTAATAGGTTCTGACCTGAATTGCTAGCTTTGCTAGAGTATTCTGTTGTTTGCCGTGTGGTATCGTGTCTGGCGAAGGCGCGGAATGCATGTGAATAATGCAAGTTTGTTGAGTGAGTCTTGTACATTGGAATGTTTTATTGGCTGTAATGCTGGCTATTTTGTTGTGTGTTAGAGACAGTTGCTAAGAGGCCAACATGAATAAGGTAAAAAACAACAGGTAGGTAGAGGTTTTAACGCGTTTGAGCCGCCATTATAGCACGTTCAGTTCTACTTTGTAACGATTCCGTGTCACACATAAATGCCAATGGGTCACATCACGTATAAAAATCGTGAAAAACGCATTGACAGCGCAATAACACCAAACCGTATAGTTTGCTCATTTACGTCAATGATGGCTGTTTAAATCATCCAGGTCATTGCTGTGTCAACCTTAGAATATGGGATTTATCTTTTAAAATAAAGTAAATCTCATATTCTAATGATTTCTGAACCATTCTAATGGTTTCTGGACCATTAGAATAGAGATTTCGTTGCTTTAAATTAATCGGTTTACTCGTGTTGTATTTTATTTCGGTAAAGGCTGGTTGTGCCTACTACATTATAGATATAGTAGAAAAAGTGAATTTAAACCTAGCTAAATGTGACTGTTGCGTTAATAGAATCGACGGGAAAATATTGTTTAGGCGCTGGTCTAGAATCCTATCACATTTTCGTCCCAGAGTTTATATTGCTGACTTTCTATATTTTCGTTGCGAGCGTTTTGGTTCGGGTGGGTCAAGCATTGTTATAATTATTCTCCCATTTTTATTTTTTGCTTGCAATTTCATTTTTAAAAACTCGTTTTGTCGCTGTAAAAAAGTGGCAAGATAGACAAGCGCCAGTTTGTGTTTCAGTTGACCCTGAGCAGCGTAAAACAAAGCGAAAACTGCAAATGCGGAATCATTTCACGAGAAAAGTAACAGACGTGTGGCAGCCAGGGTCAGACTGGGTCAGAACCAAAGTACTTCATTTCATTCCAGGCTATGACGCCTGAATAAACATTGATTTGAGAAAACACACATGTGAAATTTGCTGACAACCTTGCTTTCAGTCGTACGTAAGGCAAGAAGAAATTATTCTTAAAATCTACGACTTTATAAGAGCGGTATTCTAAGTACATTTAATATTCATCATCCTTCTTGACATCGCTCCAAGTTTATGAATTGTAATTTTTTAGTCTAAATTAAGATTGAACAGTTATTTGGTTGTAAAATTTGTCATTGCAGTTTTTGTTGTGTTCTGTTTTATGACTGGCTGTTTGATAGGTCATAGAGTATTTTGAACACTTACATGACTTTATATGTAACTTCTTTTTTGCTGTCATCTGGACTGAATATTTTTGATACACCTAGTTAAATCGCTCAAAACCCGCATTGTTTGGATATTTAAAACAAACCGGTTCACAATGTGCTATGTAGATTATTGTTCTATTGGCAGCGCTACCGATTTGCACAGTTTCCAAATAAAATATGATATTCATTTTGCCTACCCAATTTTTAGGGACCGCAAATTACAGGGCAAATGCAGTTTGCA
Organism: Ascidiella aspersa; assembly: GCF_963924565.1. Taxonomy (NCBI): domain Eukaryota; kingdom Metazoa; phylum Chordata; class Ascidiacea; order Phlebobranchia; family Ascidiidae; genus Ascidiella; species Ascidiella aspersa. Next base: position 6,342,842 of record NC_139450.1, read on the forward strand.
TAAAAAAACAGAGAAGGTAATCAACTCTAATGACACAATAATAACAATTAACAAATCTGTAATATTGCAATATATTTTCCGTTTTAATGCCTCTTGGCTTACAATAACACATAATTCAACGCCGGTACCCGCATTATGTAAACGTGATTTCAATAAAATAAACATTTACGGGACATGTCCATTTTCTTTGGTCTTTCTGAATTTAATTGACTAATATAATTATCTAACTCAAATAAGTTTCTTTTTTGCAAAACAATGCAATCCCTAATAAGAATATCCAAGCCCATACAGAAGTAGGTATCTCTTGAGTTATTCGAAACGTTCAAGAGGATAACTACTTCTGTATGGGCTTTGATATTCTTATTACGTCTTACTACCTCCAACCATCATACTCCAATGCAATCCCTGTCTTATTGTTTCATGGATCATCATGTCGGGTTTTATGATTTTCATTAAAAAAACAACTACGAAACTTGAGTCACGCACGTTTGGATAGACAGCTAACCCAAATGACGTGGGGTTATAATGACAGAAAGTGCTGACCAAACGATTTCAACTGAAATCAGTTCAAAAAACACGACTGTTGTCAAGTTCATAGGAAATACGACGGCTCTGCAGACATTTCGATCTAGCTTAAGTAGAATTCTGCAGGGACTTCTGTGGTTTAAAGGCACCTCACAATGTATTCAAATGGCATATGGTACGTCATACGGCAATGTCACCCTTAGGCACCGCTGCCAACTGCTATGTTGGTAATGCACGAGATATCAGCATGTTGGATGTGGCCTTCGAATAATTCAAGCTTTCGAAACCTAATGACTTTAGTCATGTTTAGTTACAATGTTAAGGCGAATGTTTCGTGGTAATTTTATCTATTTTAAACATTAGAGCTGCACATACTGCCTCGAATTACTTGACAACAAAAATGATTTATTTCGGTATGCAAAAATCCTACAGTAAGCTTATTCTTTTAAAAATGGTTTTGTTGAAATACTAGTTTTTAACTGTAGATGTCAAATTAATTTATTCACAAGTCCTTTACAACTAAATCAAGAATTGATGATTTTTCCCTCGATATGCATAGTGACCTTGAATGGTGGTTTGGTGGGGTTGCCCAAAATGTCGTTACAACCGAAAAATCGATACAATCGAATTTATATCAAATCGTGCATTTCTAATCCAAGGCCAAGCATTGTTCAATGTCTGATTGCAAATTTTCGCATCAATATGTCGAGATCTAGTCTATAAGGTCGTCTAATGTAACTTGACGAGAAACCAGGGATCAACGTGGATTTAAGCATTTCTAAGCAATTTCGATCTAAATTTATGATATTTGAATTTGAGTTTGAAGATTTTTGAACAGCTTAGTGTTTCCAGCACAAACTAAATTAACTTTATCTGCTTTAAGTTTTAACCAGTACATTTTAGCCTGGGTGATTTCGTGAAATAACTTTTTATTTTGTAATAAATTTGACGTCATTAATATGTGATAGGTATCGCTCTCAACAACGATAAATTGCATTTAAGAAAACTTCTGCTGTTTAAAAAGTATGCATAAAGCCTGGCCCATAGTTTTATGGGTCGCTAGTCCTGTATGTTGGGTTGTACTAATAATGTAAATCATAAGTAGTTCATTAAGAGAGATGTCAAACTTTAAATGCTCCAACATTGTCTGCTGTAAAATGCAAAACAAATCATCGGAAAACATTCCGAAACTTAATAAAGCTGATCTGCTTTTTGCGTTTATTGCAATACTTGTTTGTTTTTTCATTAGTTCCAATAATTAAACTCACGCAGTTTTCTGTAGAATGAAACTTATTCTTTTGAATTCTCGTCATTCTAGCGTGCAGGTATAAAATTGAATGTCATTGTAGTTAAGGTATTGCTTAAGTTAATCAAGTAGTCAGTAAAACCATTGACAGATTAAAAAATCTAATTATTAATCGCACTTCAAAGGATTTAAGTGCTCACAAGACAAAATCATAACAATCGATTTACACACACTTATAAAAAATAATCTGCAACACATGTCGGCACTGGAAAATTAATTACGCTATAAAGAACTGTATATGACTTCAGTCAGCTATCGTAGAAATGCGATAAAGTAAGAACGAATTGTTTTCGAAATTTCCTTTTGTCAGTCAAGTGATAGGTTATGTATAACGAACATGGAATTTGACAACACCAGACAGAATTCTTATTAATTACCGTTCAGTTGTATAAAAAGATATAAAGAGCTTTTAGTTGTTTGTAGTTAAAGTATTTAAATAATTCTTGAATGTTGAAAATCGCTTGTAGTCTCGTTGTTTGACTTCTCAGAACCGTTACTTATATTTTCTTTATTCATTCAGAAGTTTCGTTTATAGCAAACCCCTCAAAAGGGTTCAGCGTTGACAGTTTTGAACGCAACTGTATTTGATTTGCCGCAATATACACTATGGCCAAGGGTGCCGGCTACCTTCTGAACAGCGTCAACCAAAAGAAGATTCGCGAAAAGTCGAACAAGAATCGTGCCAGCGTCGACACCTCGTGTCCGCAACGACCCGAAATCACAAGCCGCGCGACGTCGCTGTCGAGCACATCAACACCACGAAATCGCGGATGCCGGCATTGCAGAAGAAATCACGGCGACCGGGATCTCGGACTCGAATGCCTGCAAAACATGTGCGTAAAGTGCATCGGGTGCGACAAGATACTGCGCATGCGCAGCTCGGGAGAAAACGGAACGACTCGGATCACTGTAAGGTCTTGCTGCGCCGATTACAGGGGCCGGTTGGCGAAGGTAAAACTAACTAGCTCGAAGATCATCGTTGCTTTCAAGATATTTTAACGAATAGATTGAATCATTTCGTTGCGAGCCAAATCGTACATTTGGCGTTTAAAAGCTTGACGTTGCACAAAAAAAGCCTTTTTGATTTAAAGTTAATAAATGTCTAAACATTAATTTCAGATGAAATATTTGTGTTTGATAACAAAAAGCTACAATTAGTAGCCTTAGACCAAAGGCCCAAAAAAAACAAAAGTCATAAATCAAGATTCTAAGTATTTTTTTAAATATTAGGTTTTACACCCAATTGATCTCTATACTGTGCTCTGAGTGGAGTAAAGTTTTTTTTCTCTACGCATAACATGGCGACAATTTGCTTTTAGGCATCTTTAATTTTGTAAAAGTTTTTGTACAGTGTTTGCTTTATCGTGAGAAACAATGCTTTATAAAACAAATAACATACGCATTATTCAAAGCATTGGCACAAAACACCTCCAACAAACTTTAAATGTCTGAATTTAAATCTTACAAGAAAGTCAACTTTTATACACAACACGCATTTCATCTTATTTTGTATGGCTGGACAGCCCTTATATGCTGGTTTCCAATGTTGCGTCCGTATATTACTGAACACATGGTGAACAAAAAGTCTCTCAACACTGCTTTATCATTTACGAGAATACGACGAGATTGCAATCACATTTTACTGAATCACAAAAGCCCTTCTAGCTCGCCCTTCGTGGAGAATTGTATTTTTAGCCAGCAAAGTGTACCGAGCGCGCCGAAGCGTAACATTTGGAAAAGGCGGGATAAATTGTATAGCCCGCGTTGTACCTGGTTTAGCTGTTGACTGACTTGGGCTCACCTAACATAGCATTTACGCTCTTCAAAGCGTTGCGATTTCTTCAGTCTAGTACAGTGTTCTCTACCTTTTTAGCTTGCGGACCGGTAAAGTTTAAAAACAAATTTTGCGGACCGGCGGACCTTCATGAATCAAATCCACCCAAAATGTATCTACGACAAAAGTGTGCAACTTAAAAGCAAAGAAGGAAAACTTCAATTTAATGAGCCTCTTGCTGCTGTTTGTTTTATTCATACGTGTTATACGTGATTCTAGCGAAGTTTTTGACATACAACTGGTCCCAAAGTTTAAGAATTAAATAAGGTGTAGCCTACTTTTAGACAAGTAAGCACAAAACTTGCAGCATTTTGGCGTACGATAAAGTTCTAAGTAAACCATTAACTCTGTGTTACATCACAATGTTACAAATTACGGAGCGGGCGAAGTGAATTTAATGGGCAAGTCTTCAACATCTTGCATTGTGCAATTGAGATATAAAATAGTAATATATTGAAAACGACGATTGAGAACCACTGGTCTAGTAGACACAGCCACTTTGTGGCGTTTCGGTCTTCAGGTTGAACCGACGTCGCCCCGCTTTTCCCGCTTTTGCGTCACGCCCAATGAGTTATGTTTTGTTCCCAGGCACTCGACAGTGTTAAGTCGCATACCTGGGCAACTGGTTGGCGGCGTTTGGTTTCGCGGAATATGTTAAATAGTTCCCTGGGTGATCGCTGATTACTACAAAGACAGTCAAGTGGCGAGCAATTATCTGCTGTTAACCAGCTGGAACGGTGTGTTTGTTGTTAGAACTATAGCGTAGTACGGTAGACAGCTATTCCCTGGACGAAAGTATTTGGAATCATTGTGTGGTTATCTGTTGACAAAGATAATTATTCAACTGAAACATCTGGTAATTTCGAGTTAATTCAGTGTTAAATTTAATAACAAGACACGTTAAATATTAAGCTGTTACTGTTTGTGTTTCTCCAGCTGTGTTAATAACTGATTAAATATTGCTGGATTTATTTTGCGCCTTAAGTTAACGAGCTACTAACTAACATTTTAGGGCTTTCGCGCAGTCAATTAATATAATATTTTTTAATTGGTATGGCCACGAAGATATAAGTTACCATCGTCTGCGTTTCGTTAATACTTTTGGCTAATGGATTTCCGCCACCAAATTATCGACTAATCCCCACGTGGCGTTTGTATATATTGGTAAAAAAGCAATATCGACTTGCCAGCCTGATTTTCGTCTTGATTTACGGCTTCTAGTGTACAGCGCCTCGTCGCGGTTTTTATTGGGAATTTGCGTCCTTGGGAAACGGCATTAGCGGTTGTAATTTGGCAGACAGCGTGCCTGCAATCAGTTACCCCCCGGCAACAGCTTGACTGGGCGCGCGTCGCAAAGCAAACACACTGTTCTTGCTTATCGTTCGACTCCCTCGTACAGTTTCCTACTTAAGAGTGCAAAAACAGCTTGAAAAGTGTAGCCCCGGGATATTTGAATTCAGCAATTAGCAAACGGTCTTGGGTATGACCATAGGTCGCTTACCAGTGACCGGATGTTACAGTATACTGTTTTACCGCAGCTGTTGTATGTGCTTGGTGATTTTCGGTAGCTAGCTTTTTTTTAACAGTAATTATTTCATTATTAATTAGTGGCATAACAAAATACTCTGGGACTAGCATCTTACTTTGTATGTTAGCGGTAATTTATTAGGATTGTAAGCGATTGACCTTATTTATGTACAGACAACGCCTAGCAACATCAAGAAGATGTACACTTGTACAGTGCTAGAACAGGCACTTTTTCAACAACATAAACCAGTCGGTGTAAGATTTATTAAACCGTGAGACATTAACACTAAGGTAATCTACAGAACGTGAGTCATTTGACGTAATACAGATCCAGACAAGCTAAAGCGATTATTTTGAGAGAAATTTAACGTCGTGCTGAACAGAAAAAAGCTCAGGCTGATTTTGTCAAGTGGGAGATTCGGTTCTAAGTGCTATCGAAAGCTCACTCAAGCAAAACGTCTACAATAGTACACGCAATTGCCAGTCAGAAATGCCAGTAATGGCTTCAGTCTATCTACTATTGGCGAGCTACAAATTTTAACAGTTTTCTTCACAACCATTTTATTAATTTAGGTAGTTATCCTGTAGCTTGTAATAAAGCAGTGCGGAGCCTTTACAGGTAAAGGCATTTTATAATATATCAATTGAAGTGATTTGACAGGCTTACCCAACAGTTTTAGTCTTTACATGTTTAAAAATTGTATAGGCGTGTATGCCGTTTTAGGGTTTATTGCGTTGCAAACGCTAATAAGATCAACTGTAGTTTAGTGTTGTTTTTGCCAAACTGTTTTTCAAGAAATGCTATAATCAGTTAAGTTAAATACTTTGAACAAAATGTACAATTCAAATGGACAACATTGCTTTACTGGAGGCTTACTACTTTTTAACTATCGTTTGCTTATTACAAATGTTCATTTAATTGTTTTAATATTTTATTGAAGCTGTTTTAATTGCATTGTAATCAATCTTGTTTTGTTTGCTTGCTCTTAACAATCGACGAGTAACAATGCAGAGAGCTCAGTTTCAAACACGTGAGAGTCGTGAGACCCATATTTCAGTTGAAAGCATTCTCTAATTATTTTTGAGTCACAGAAGAGTTCTTGGAAGCACAACAGTCGCTAGTACAGTATATCTTACAAGAAGTTGCTCATGCCGGTAACCAGCATGCCTGTTAATAGTTAACTTCGTGTAGCGGTATTAAGTTTAAACAAGCTATTGGCGCAAGTGCTTCGCCGTTTGTCGTTGTAACATTACGTTTCATAGTGCTAGTGAGTTATACAGCCACTTCTAGACAAGGGTTGTCACTTTTAGGAAATTTAATATGAAATTTGATAAAATTAAACGCGATTTCGTTTACAAAATAACATGTACTGTACTTGTCAAGCATGGAATATAACTATTTTATGAAACAAAATATCGTTGGTTTTGAGAGAACAGCCAGCAGCTAGTTTTTTTGCAAGATTTCAGTGTGTATCTGCATTACAAAGTTTTCATAAGATAAACCATACGAACGTTGGAAATTTGCAGCGCCACTCACTTTAGGCGTGACACATGTAATGGTATTGGAAAAGGAGCTAATGGCTGAAGAAATGGAACTACCGCCGTCGGATATTAAAAGGGCGCCCAAATACGCCAGCACAGTCCGGAAAGTTAATGATCCCACTGCCAGTATGCGAGAGGTAAGGCTGTGATCTCAGAAACATGTTATTTGCAATAACCCTTTCTTCGCTGAAATTGCACCGTGCGAAAATGTAAGTTTCGCTGATTGCTGAAAGATGTACATTTTCTGTCGTTTCGTTGTATAGATATGCTTGACTGTGTGCAGCGCCACTTTAAATACGTTTTGCAGGTTTAAAATGTATGGTGGAATCAGTTTATGCTCGAATTGTTTCTGTCTTGGTTTTAAATATGACTTTCCAGCGAACGTTTTCGTATATTTTTTTCTAGCTTAATACTGGTATCATTGTATACCTAAAAAGCTTGAAGCTGTTTGCCCGTCCAAGTGAAGTCGATATTTACAGAACGCCGGTCATGTGAAAAGTGTTTACATAAAAGTGCCGCTAAACCAACAACTAAAGGGTATATAAGTGAAGTCGTTTTGGGGCCTTTTTCTCGCATATTTACACCTAGAAACCCATTCGAAGTTTTACCTTAAAAATAGTTGCGTTGAAGGTTTTAACTTTGGTAATCATCGATTCTATACAGGTAATACTTCTATTTGGGAATTTTCATTTATTTGAACTCACAATCTGAATTTAAGTAACATTGTTCAACACTTGTTGTATTATTTCGTAAATTCTAGTTGAAATTTGTGTCTATAAATTAGCAAATCACCGGCCATACCAAAATTAGAACTGATTTTTCGGTTGTAAGATCTGTACGTGATTTTATTCACCGGATTACGAAATCAATCTATGTTTTTCACTAATGTTATTGTTTTATTTGGAAGAATTATTTGATGTTTTGTTAATTTAGAACGTTCCCGTGTTTTGTTATTTTGTTCCAACAACCTTTCCAATATTAAAAGAAACAAAAAATAACTCGGCAATCACCATGGCATCTTAGTAAGTTGGTTTGCCGTTATTTTGTTGTTATACCAATTTTCTAACTGAAGACAACATGCAGCAAGGCCATGTTATAAAAATTGTTTCGCGACGGGGCTGACGTATGAGGCCATTCGATAGCGACCCCCCCTCACCCATCCGCAAAAACTTACACAACCAAAACAGTTTTCATGGCATTTGGCATTGGCGCTGTCTCATCGATGTCGCTTCCATCGTCTTATTTTCTTTTCCCTGTGTTTAGTTTGTCGTACGCGACGCTCATAATTTATGCATTAATCTTCCCCTCACTCACCTTTTCCAATTCTCTCCACAACTCCTCCCCTGTTCTCTCCATACTCTTTTGTTCTCTTCTCTTTTTCTTATTTCTCTCTCTTGTTCTCTTTCTTTACGCTTTTTCCAATAAAAACGGCGTCGAGCGAAAGAGAGAAAAACGACACGGAAAATAGAAGACAGACGCAGCGAAACAGAGCGAGAAATCGATCTTCTCGTTGCAAGTGGCATCTGCAACAGCCCCCCCCCAAATTGCTAGCTGTGGAGTGCGGGCGTTCCAGCACACGCGTCGCTGTGCTGAAATGCGCCGGGCACCGCCCCTGGCTTGGCAGTCAGTGTACCTGTCCGCCGCATGCAGTCCGCCCACCCGCTGCTTAAAGGCTTGCTGGGTAATTTGTTGGGAAACAAAGTTGAGAGCAGAGCCTTAGTCCGAGAAGAAATGAATATGAAAGTGCATTTAGTGTTTTTCTACAGCTGTTTTTAAAGAGAAAAGGTGAAATAGTTTCGTTTGTTGACATTTATAAGATTTACTACCTTTAAAGCTGTTAGTTACTTACATCCGTTAAAAGTTTAGATTTCGTTTGAAATAACAATTTTTAGTTTTTTGGCTTTTTTCTTTAGGATTTGATGTGTCAGCATAATACAAGATCTAAAAAATAATGGAGATTTTATTGGAAGTCACGTTTTTATAAGATTATAACGTCATATTAATGATGTAGTTTGAAAACACGGCTGCTTAACAGAAAATTAAGTAACTCGCAAGTAACGGTGGTTTCAATAGAAATATCTTGCCCTGAGCTATATAGTTGCAAGGCGTAGAAGGTTAATGGCCTATTACCGGATTGCGCTAATGATATACTACCACTCCTATGACATCTGTATCACTTGAGCTTTTGCAGTTAAGAGGATTATAGACGCGTCGGGTCGTCGCCGGCCTTTCTGTCAGGAATTTTTCTTAGGTTATCTAAGGAAATTAGGTAATTAAAGACAGTACAACATATTAGTGTTTGAAAACAGATACAATAGCTGAACAAGAGGCACAGTTCGATCATATAATAACTCTTAAGTTGTGTTCGTTGGACCAGTTGGGTATTTTCTTCTAGTAAATTTAGTAATTCAATTAGTTGTGAAGCAGTTTAATATTGAAATTTACAAAACAGCTGCAATATATCAGAAAGAGAGGCAGACCATGAATCGTGTGTTTAATGGTCACTTTATGTTCTTCGCAACAGACAACAAGTTGGGTATTTTTTTGTCGCCAGCTTCTTAGTCACTTTGCTTGCTAGTCGCATATGGGCGCCGTCTAAATTATTTATCGCCAAAAACGATCAGCCATGGTAATTGCTGGAGAATCGACGACTTCCAGCACGTCTACGTCAAGCGTAAGTTCAAAAACGTCCAACAGGTTTTTGTTTTGTTGTTGTTCGAAGCTTTGTTCTCTCGTTCACGCCTATTGGCACCTATCAACAGCGAACAAGGTTCAAGCTGTTTACGCAAAAAATTACCTGCTTTGAGTTCCAATTTGAATTAAAAACCAATGTCCGGGAATGTGTAGGGACTCGCGTTTAAAAAAGCCACTCTCTATTCTTCAATCGTAATGCTTGCTTTTGTATTTGTTAAGTTAATGTTTTTACAGTGTATATGTGAACCTGACGGGAAATAAATTAGGAGTACATAAATAGAGAAAATGATAGTCATGTGTATATTACTTTCGCTATTTACATAGCCCTGATGATTTAGGATTTGTTTAGCTTGCTTTTACGATTTTTAATAGGTTATTCGACAAAAGACATGGTAATATATCTTTTTGATGGCATCGTGTTTGTCAACTATACCTTTCTCCATACAGTTTGATTTTTGATTTCCAATTTCACGTGAAACCTTTTAAGAAACAAACGTTGGCGTATGGCGAAAACGTGCGTTTACCAAATATCTGTTCTAGCACGTTAAATCGAGATTACAAAGAGTAAAGACGATAGGATTTTCACGCTTGGTATAGCATTGCAGCAGGTCGAATCCAATTTGTCCGGCATATTTGGAGTTTGCGACAGCTTGCGTATACGCAACAGCGACCATATAGGTCACGCATGACGATCAATTGCCCGGGCCAGCAACGGTCAACGGTCAATGGGAATGGTCGTCAAATAATTAGATTCCCGACCTCCAGACGGACCGAAGGGGCTACGACCTCGTCCCTATATGGTGGCATATGTGCTGAATTCATTCTTTGCAAAAACAGACTGGTTTTATTACTTGTGTAACACGCGTACGCATTGGACGAAAATTATGTTATGAACTACAGCGTACTTTAGTGGTAAATACCTGTGAAATTTGGGAACGTTCAATTTCAACTACCTCCACTATAAACCCCAGTGTGACACTTTTATCAACAAGGTTTACAAATGTGCTAAAATAAAGTTACCTGTACGACAGAAGGCTTTGTAATTAAAATGTTGTTTATATCGTTCTAATAAGTACAAACGTGGTAAACTTTTATCATATTTACTATAATTTATCTTTCTCTATCTGCTAGAAACGCATAGTGTTTTACTTAAAACAAATCGTTTGAATATATTGTTGGTGCACTATTTTCTTGGCCTAGCGTTAAATTTCAGAGATACGCGAACGAAGCTATAAAAAATACATTTTTTCTTTTAATTTTGTTTATCACATGAGTCAGTCAGACGCGAGGTAGAATTTTGCTCACTGTAGTGGAACACACAATGGAGTTCCGCGCGTTTTGAGCTAATACAGCGTCCTTTGTTCTTTTGTACTCGTGCTTGTTTCACAAAGTGGGATGCTGATGGGAACTTCTATCTGAGTTTTCTCCCTTCTTGTTTGAAGGCTTCGGTCTGTTATTAGGTTTGGGTACTGGTGGCAATTCTCTATATTCTAACCTTAATCTTTTTTCGTACCGCTCCATGTTCTACCCTCAGTTCATTCAATAAAGAATATTTGAAATACAGTGAAAAAATAACATATTTTCAACTCCTATTCAAAATTCGTGTTAATTCGATTTCACTAGCATATCAAAACTGTCATTTAAAAAAGCGCAAAAAAACAAAGCAGTACGAATTCGCTCCAAGGCAAGTTATGTTGGACATAATCCTTTTATTGCTTTTTAGTAAATGGTCATAAAGCAGAAGTTATTCCTTCTGCTGCTCTTATTGTAAGTCCTAGTTGTGGTTATTTAACCCCTAATCTGGACCTGGAAAAGTGTCGCCTTGTCACTGGCAATTTACCCTGAATTTAACACATGCGACATTGTGTTGTTAACATGTCCGTAGCAAAACAGCATACGTAGGAATCCTTACATTTTTACCGAACCTGTCGCTATGGAATACATGTGGAACTAATTAAGGCCCTGATATTAACATAACCCTAATGTTACTCAAGACTGTTAAGCTTAAAATGATAGTTTTTCTATCTATTGGCGTCAGTCTGAATTCAGTGTACGTTCCAATCCTTAAATTAGAACATAAGTAATTATTGGGGAGATTATTTTTTACTTTGTTTTAAAATTATCGTTCTGTTTAAGTTTTCTCAAAAAAAATAGTTTTTGTTATATTCAACGACTTTTTAACTGCATTATATCTTCACTTGAGCAATACAATTGTATACGTGAGTTTGCAGACGACGCCAAGACACTAATACAATACTTTAAACAAATTTTTTTTGTTGAAATCAATGTATTTCTTGTAGGGCGAAATTTTGTCGGAAAAATATATTTTTAGATCAAAATTTCAATTTTTTAGGTCAAAATTTCTCATTTTTTAGGTAAAAAATAATCGCCTTAGTAATAAGGTTTTTTTTTCAAAAACCCAGCCATACTTAGTTTTCAAATTGACGAGTTTTACTCTGTTTGTTTTTGACATGTTTTAACGTTTTTAGTGTAGATGTGTAGCCTTTCGATTCACCCGTTCAAAAACTCTTGTCAAAAACTTAATCCTTCTTTCTTTTTCAGGGGGGAGGCGGAAGTCTTCTGCGCGCCGCCAGGTCGGGAAACGTTGAAAAGCTCACAACCCTTTTGGACCAGGACAACATCGATATCTCCACCTCGAACAGCGTGAGCAACCTTGGACAACTAGAATTATTTCAGCGCATTTTAAAATTAGATTATAAGTAAAACTTGAGCTTTCAAAAATCGCATTTTCGTTGTAATTAACCGAATTTGCGAAAACTGGAAAGTTAAACTAAAATTACTTTATTTAATTTAACATTTATTTAAAATCGCTATTCTTTCCGTTAAAAACATAAACGCTCCAAATTTTCCATTTTTGCGGGATAAAGAAATCACATGTATGGCTTAAAATGTTCCGACTGTGAAAACTAGGTATCATTTTTTTTAAGCACCAGCAAATCAGAAACTAAATAAGAATTCATGCTATTTGTACTTTAAATTTCCAATTCGTCGGACATCAAGTTGTCTTCGACTGACCGTAAATGCCAGTCGGCCTTTGTTTTTTTTAACTGGTTAAACCTCCGCCTACTCCCAGGCAAAGCGCGGTCGTAAAACATTTTGAAGCGAAATCCCCAGCCAAGCTTGACAGTGGTTTTAACTCTGGCTTCGGGCACTTTGGAAGTCACGTTCGGGTTATTGCTGTTTGCTCTATATGCGACTTGAGTCGACGTTAGCGCAGTCGCATCGACGTTTTTATTGTCCCAGCCTAGTCTAGCCGTTGTGCAGATTTACGCACCACTGACGAACGTTTTACAATGCGTGAAAATTTACCAACGAATTTACTTGTGTTTAAGAAAAAACATATCTGTATTCTGTTATTGGGCGAACACCTTGTCTAAGACAAATCACAAATAATCTCTAAAGGATTTTCTTTTATTTCATGGCTTGGATGCCAAAAAGCACACATGTTTGATCTAAAACCCTCCATTAACTTCATAAGTAAAAGAGGTTTCAAGAGTAGTGCTAAAATACTTGTTAGTTTCCAGTTCCTTTATTCTAATACACAAGCTAAATTTCATATTTTGTAGAAGATCAAAATGCATTTCAGTCCATAACAGATTTTTTATCCATTTTCAGAGCGGCCTTACTGCTTTGCATCTGGCTGCGAAGGAAGGCCACTGCGGAATCATCAATGAACTGCTACAACGGGGAGCACCCATCAATCAAACCACAAAAGTGCGATACTGTTTTCTGAATAGAAAGGCCAATTTATTCTCCCCACCCAAACGAACGTGTTATATGCGTCATGTAATTGTCGACCCCTTTGTTGTGTGTGGAATATAATTTTAGAACAGGAATTCTTAAACGTTTTTTAATGCGAACCACCAATTTTGTTTGGAGGAGTGGCATGGACCAGGTCGACATCGAATGTTTAAAGCTGACATTATTAAGTGATGTCTCAAAATGAATTTAGTTAAGAAATCTGCTGTATTTTTGGTATAAACTTTTCATTTTTTCGTGTTTAACTATGATTTCAACGAATAGTCTACGTGCCCTCTAGGGGTCCACAGACGCTAGTTTAAGAGCCCCTCCTAATAGGTATTGAGTTTGTTTAGATTTACACACACACATGGAAATAGTAACAAGATGTTTTTTTTTAAGTCTGTGCTGCTTTCGTAAATTTTTAATATTAATCTAATTTTAATGTAACCCGCAAAAAAAGTATACTGGCCTTTGTTGAACTTTTAGGATTGCAATGCTGTGTCCTTTCTTGTTTATAATTCCCAATTTAACCTTTTTTAATAGAGAGGAAACACAGCTTTGCACATCGCGTCGCTCGCAGGAAAACTTGCTGTTGTTGAACTTTTGCTGGCCAAGGGAGCGGACTGCAACAGCCAGGCCCAGGTAAATGGACAAACACACGCTCTCCGAGTTCAGTGATGTGTCATAACGACAATACTGTTTATTTCTTTCATAGTGCGTTCTGTAAATCTATTCAACTGAAACTAATGCGAGCTGTTAGGAGCAAGGTGATAGGGCTAGCTTCGACTAGAAGCGCACAACTGATGAATTGTTTACATTAAAAAAAATGCGTAACGCATTGCCCAAGCCGGAAAACGGGTTTTACGAACAGACTGAAATCAGAAACGATGGCTTACCACCGGAAATGTAAAGCACATGCCTTACCAACTTAAAATATATGACAATATATGTACGGCTCTACACGGCCCACAACTACATGATAAAACTGAAACAATAATTAATAGCTCTTGGTCTACTGAAAACGACTCATAGGTCCACATTTGAGCCGTGGCCCACAGTTTGTCAACCACTGCTATAACCCATGAGACGAATGGCAGAGGTTAGTCTCAAACTATAAAACTGGTGTTTATACGACCCTGTTATATACAATTGATTAAAATTGAAATTAAACTTCTGGCGCCGTAATAAAAAGCAATATACAGCAACCTCGAGGGATGGCACTGAGGACTGGCTTGGCAGTTGGACTTTAGCAGCTTATCTATAGCTAATTTCAGTAAGTTAAAAATCGATCGCTTCGGCTCGATTCCAAGGCCCCCCGGATGATCAGGACTTTAGTAGGTTGGTTCTATTTTTGACGTTTTACCTGGCGGGTTAAGCTGAGAATTCCTTGTCCTTGTCTAAAGTCGACTATCGCGGGCATTGGAGCGACCAAAGTTATACATGTACCCCTTTTTCGGTGAAAATAAATCAGCTATCCAACGGACCAGCTATGCTGTGCTTTCATCTTTTATAAAGCCATCGATATGTCTTAAAGGCGAATGCTGATGTTTGAAACTATAATTTGAACTTTTGTATCTATGTACGAAAAAATGATTATATCTGTGTGTATCTAAGCTTTAATTGGAAATAATTAAAACCAGAGCAGGTCTGAGCGAAGATCTAAATGCAGAATTGAAAGGAGGATGGGGCGTTTGTAAAATAAACCCCAGTATAATACTATTTTGCGACTTTGTCGTATCACATAGAAAACGATATGCAAATTGGTTGTTGAAAAATCAAACAGATAGTAGCTAGATTTTAACTTAACTCGATTTGCCTATTGGATGGAGTACGTTAAAGTGTATGGTACTACTGTAGCATAGCATGTCCGGAAAGTTTATTTAAGCACCCTGAAGTATGATTTCTTTTATTCCAGAATGCATTCACACCATTGTACATGGCCGCGCAGGAAGGCCATGAGAACATTGTGGAGTATTTGCTGGAGCATGGAGCCAACCAAAGCATTTCGACCGAGGTAAGATTGCAATCATACCTTATCTGCACAATTTCCAGTTTGCTCGTGGGAAACGTCACAACACTTTACTGAAAATCGCTGTCGTTATATAATCGAGCATTTTTCGTTATGCGTTTCTCAGTCGAACAACGGATATATATATCTGAGAAACAATACAACCGACTATGCAAAAATTTCACACTCAACATTTTTAAAAGGGCAAGTTTTTCATTTGTTTAATTTATTAACTGCTTGACAGGTGTTTATAAGACGTACTTTAATTTATGTTTCAAGTCTTACCTTTATCTGACGAGCATGGTTGTACAAAACACTCATAATTTGTATTTAGGAAATATCATTTGTATTTTAAATACGCTATATAATTAACCTGCTTTAGAAAACTGTCAAATTTGATGGAAAACCAAATGCAGAACGCATATCTTCTACCCTGGATTTTTTTTGCAAAATACAGCATAGTTATATTCTTGTCTTGAATGGGCACGTCAATAAAAAAAGGAATATGAAATAAGACAATTTTGTCTATTTTGTAAAGGTTGTTTGTTGCCTCTGGGTTTACTGCAATTCCTGTAGGTCAAAAAAGATAACATGCCTATTCCAGATAGGCCGAAGCAATTTTATATAGCAAAGCCTATTATGCGCTTGATGGCTCTTTTACCGTTGGCGCTCAATAATTCAGTTTGTTCAATTATTTATGCTTTCTCTTTTCCGTTGACAAATGATAAATGCGACTCGTAGTTTATTATGCGCGTGTATGCATTGCGCAACAGCAAAACATAGCTGGAAAGTTGAAATAGGTTCGTGTTGGATTGCGTCTATAAGTCTTGTAACGAACGCCGGGCCAACTCTTGACATTTCACTTTTCGTTAACGAGAAATTAATTCCCTGATGATATGAACTTAGGGTGGTAATAGTGTTAACCTTTAGTCGAATCTGTAATACGCTTTTATGCAATATTTTTTTTAACTGCAGGGCATGTTCTTTACATTAAGGCATTTTCTCAACAAACACTTTATTCGTTGCAAATAGCACCGCAGTTGTTTTGCTTGTATTGCAGGTTTATTAATTATGGCACTCAATAAACAAAAAAAAATTGCCAAATTTTTGGGACACCAATTTATACGCATGAGATGTATAACGGTCGGTCAAGGACAACAATGTTGCCGATAGAATTCCGATGTGAAAGCAAAAAATATTTAGCTGACAGTAATGGGCAACAAAGTTCCGCCAACACGTTATGGTCCACTGTACAGTCACGAATTCCAAATTAAGTGTTTTGGCAAATCAAATGGAGAGGATTGAAACTCGTGTCCACTTGAGGTTGAAGTGCGTCCAAAACATTGGACGGGAAAACCAATTCGTTGTTGAGCTTTTAATTGGCCTTTCGTTATGTTTGGGTTTTTGAGGTTCGTTTAAGCCATACAGATATCGGCAATAAACCAAAATATTGATTATTTTTTAAAAACTATACTTGAAATATAATTAGTGTTGGTTTGAATTGCTTTTTTATTATGCGTTTAGAATAAATAAACTGTAATTCCTTGACCACACCTGCAAATGTTTAAACTATTTTTTTCATATTATTATGGCGTTCATGAGTTTTCTAAGCACCTTTACAGTAAATCTCAAATGAGGTCTGTTAAGTCATGTACGATAATATAAGGGCTCGTTTTGTATTTTTCCAAATTTTGTTTTAAAAAAGCTAATGTGCTGTCGGCTGTTAATTCACTACTTTCTGAGAAGTATACTTTAAAGGCAGAAAACGTTGGGTTTGATCGCCAACCATGCCCAAAATACCCTTAGCAATTTAGTTTAGGCTCGGGTATCGATCCGACGATGTCCAGTAATGTCGGACATCTTTAAATTATATAGTCCCCCATAAAATGCCCTGGGCGTCAAATTATTAAGCTTGGCCTGAAAAGTTGCCCCTATAAACGGGAGACTGTGATCGATTTGTTTCACGATTCAGTGGGCGTGGTTTTCAGCCTCGAAGCGCAGCCCTGTTTATGCCACTTATAAAGAGGCCTGGTATCTTTGGGAAAAAGCCTTCGGAAACATGCACACACATTTGTGTGTTAACTACAACTGTGATCTGGCCCTTCTGAAGCTGCTTTTTACCAACGATTACTGCATACGTATAACTAGTACACCGCGATGGCTTTTCGGTGTACTATATTTGTACTACACATCTAATTTTTTACCGAGATTTAAATGACCTTGAAAGTGGCGATATACCACAGTAAAACCCAAATGCGAAACAAAAACTCGACTTCTCTTTAAAGGACGGCTTCACGCCTCTCGCGGTCGCCCTTCAAGAGAACAAGGACAAGGTCGTTCAGCTGCTTCTTGACAATGACGTCAAGGGCCGGGTGAAGCTGCCAGCGTTACACATCGCTGCGCGCAAGGATGACGTCAAGGCCGCCGCCCTGCTGCTGCAGAACGACAACACCGCCGACACTACGTCACGGGTAAAGTCCCCTTTGCGTGTAATGGTGGCAAACCTGTAGAAACCGCGATTTTGTTTTTCCGTTTCTGGGATTTTGTTTTTCAATTGGATAACATTTTTGTTTTTGGGCCAGCCTTTTTAAGTTCTGCCCCTTATCATAACACTTGTGACCATAGGCGCCGAACTTTTAAAATTTCAGTGCGTTTTTTAAAGATCAGTACAAAATGCTAACACCAACTAAGCGTAACGACACTTTGGAAACCCATTTAGACCATCCGTATTATCATTAAAGCAATGCGTTGTGTAAGGCACCTTGTAAAATTGATTTTAAGAAGAAAAAACATTTGCTGTGTTTGTTTGAATCTGTGCTATCTTTATTAATTCGAAAACATCTAAAATGCCGCATGCTTTTTTCAATGGAATAAGCATTTTGGCCTAAACCGTTATGTCTTTAGATCTAGTTTTACAATTTTTGTTTTATTTAACACATTTGCGTCTTTGCTGTTTCAGTCATTCGTGTATACTAGGCTTGGAATGTTCAACACACAACGTGTCGTTTGGCTAACCTACGATTTTTTGTTTTGTTTTTTATTTGCTGCTTGGTGCATGGCGTGTCCTTGGTAATCTCGACAGATGATGGTCAACCGAACTACGGAGGTAAAGTTACATTCACACCGTTTAGTTTTTGTTTCTATTTTTCACGTGTATTTCAATCATGGTCAGCTGTATGTTGTAGTCACGCTAATACCTGCACGTCAGGGATGGCGAACCACTGACCCACGGGTCAAAAAGTGACTCATTACAGATATTCAGTGGCCCACTTGGCTTTTTAAAAATAACAAATATAAACATTTTTTTTATAATAATAACGTTTACCCTAAATATTTATAATAAAACATTCATTGATAAAATCATGAAAACCATGTTGAAATACAATCCTTATACTTATTTCATGGGATTTCTGCCAAACTCGTTTGACTCAATAAAAATATTCCTAGTAAATTGGTTAACTTTCAGTTAAAAAAACAAACATTTTTTTAAAATGAAATTGAATCGTATCAATAAATTTAGGGATTTCCAGTCGAGGATAAACTTGTAGAGAATGCGCAGTAGCGAGTTTGGCGGTAATTTAACCGAATTTAACGTAATGTATAATCCGCCTTTTTCATGAATCAAGGTCTCGTTCTTGACACACGCAATAAATAAAAAAGGTTCGCTATCCCTGACCTATATGTGTATATTTCAAAGCACTTATATTGAAGTCATCCGGTTATGAAGAACGTTTTTATATATGCGCGTTGTAAAACGATTTTTATTGCAACAAGATTTTTTTCAAAAGTCATTGGTTTGAATAATACTAAATTTGAATTGCTTTCTTGCACATAAGAATTCCAAATGTTTTACATTATAAAATATTATTTTTTTTTATTTTTTAAACCAACTGTTTGATACATTCCAGAGCGGCTTCACTGCTTTGCACATCGCTGCCCACTACGGAAACGTGAATGTGGCAACTCTTCTGCTCAACAGAGGGGCGTCGGTGGATTTCAAGGCCAGGGTAAGCTAAATAGACCAGTGAAGTTTGTAACAACCAACAGTTGGAAAGATGCGCTATATGTAGTTTCTCAAACAACATTTAAGTGCATTTTTGTTTAATCAAATACATGCCTTTGTAATTACTTCTCAATTATTTGAAAAGAGAATTTAGTCTGCGTTTCTGATTGTCTACGTCACAATGCTTTATGCCTTAAGATCACTTTATGCACTTGTCGACCTAATGTACCTAATGTACATTTTAGTTTAATTAAGTTTTTGTGGCGCAAAAACGAAAGTACATAGGCAGGGATCTGTGTGACAAGATTCTTCCATGTTTTTTTTAACAAATATATCTATCAAAACGAATTTATAAAACTTTGTATATTCTATGTTAAATATCGTGTCGCCAAAAACGAAATAAACGTAAAAACTCAAAAACTGTTTTCTCAGAACGGAATCACACCAATGCACGTGGCTGCCAAAAGGGGGAATACCCGCTTTTGCGCGCTTCTACTGGACCGGAACGGGCGTCCGGACGCCTGTACCAGGGACGGTCTTATCCCCATCCACTGCGCGGCCAGGTCCGGACACCTTCCAATCGTCAAGCTCTTCTTGGATTGCGAGAACACGCCCAAGTTTGCCAGGACCAAGGTAAAGTTAGCGTCTATAACATTTCGGTTAAGGGTTGAGAGGTACTAGGTATTAGGTACTTTCACGCTCATAACCAAATTGCCTAAGTCATTTTTTCCAGATTTTTAAAGTTTTTGCTTCAGTCACTCCTTGTTACCATCCCCATCCATAGAAAAAGTACTTGGGTCATTTTCCATGCGCTTGTGCAATAAAATGACTTACGCATTTTTTCTATGGATGGGGATGGTAACAAGGAGTGGCTTAGACAAAAACTCTGAAAATCTGGAAAAAATGACTTAGGCACTTTTATTTGCGTGACAGTATACTGTAAAACGAGTAACATTGTGTTAAAATCAACGTCTTTAAGTTCGGTTTTTGGTTACAGAGGTAGCAGATAATACGTTCTGTAAAACGAGTAACATTTTGTTAAAATCAGCGTATTTATAAGGTTCGGTTTAGAATTGAACGGTAGTAGATATTAAGTTCTGTAAAAGGGTAACAACTAACATTGCGCACAGGCATTCAAAATGTTTATACCGGGTTGCTTGTGTATAGATGTCCAACTGTTGTACAAGTTCTAACTTTATAAACAAACATAAAAAATAAAAAATAACAGGTCGGCCTAAAAACCTATCACATTTTGTGCTGTAATAAGCCCATTTCTTAAAAAAACTTCAAATCGTTTGTTCAACGTTAATAATAGACCAGGTCTGTCTGCGTTTATACGTTTACAACGCATACTTACAAACTAGATTTGTTGGGAATATGCTCTTTGATATTTTGTTGCTTGACAGAATTCCAAATTTTCCTAGATAGTTAAACTGATATTTCGTCTTTGCTGAATCAATTTATTTTCTAATATTAAGTTATATTTTTGTTGATTCTTAGGTGTAACCAGTTTATAATGATTAGGTATTTTAAATTATATTTACTGCCCTCATTGTGTATCAAGTCACTTCTAGATAAAATAGAAACTGTTTTCCGCGTCAGAATTGTGAATTAACAAAATCGGCGTTTCTCAAAAAGTACTTTGGACCACATTAACGCGATCTTGCATTCTATTATTTGCACATTACACATATTACTCAGGTGTCCTGTTATACAACACTGTCATATATTATAAAAGGGGAACAATGGCTTTATATATGACAAAGGTGTTGGCGCCTTAAACGTGTTAGCTTAAAGCATTTTGCCTGGTCCACGACTGTGCCAATATTGATATGTTAAAATCGCGTTTTAATCGGCGGCTAATAAAAGGAATAGTATTTTTTTCTATTACTTTTAACCTTACCATCTGCAGATGAATAAGACGATTATGTTTCTGAGCTTTTGTATATTACGAGTACAAATTTCGTTTTAAGCATTATATCACTTAAATATCCAATAAGAATAGTATTTCTTTCTATTACTTTTGTGTGACCATCACAGATATATACGATTAGATTTCACAGATTTTGCATAGTGTAATGGCAAATATCGTTCATAATTTTCCATCATTTTTTTCAAAAAAATAATATCTGTCGTATCAGCGAAAGTGCCAAGTCATATCAAGCTTTTACAACTGTTTGATTCCATTATTTAAAAAACAAACTAAGATCCCTCAAACTTGTGTTGCTTTTCAATGTTAAAAAATTCATAACTTGCAAACCCAAACATCGATTTAAAGTATTTTTTTTTTAGAATGGACTCACCGCTCTCCACATGGCGGCGCAAGGCGGGCATGACAACGTCATCGCGATTTTGCTCGAGAAAGAATACTCGGCCGATGACGTCACGTCGGTAGGTGTCTGTCGGAAAACTAAAAAGCCAAGCTTCGAAAAAACATTTGACTTCTGTTTTTGTTTTTTAAAATAAAGGGCTTGACCAGTGAAAGCACAACCTTATATTGTAACGGCAATCTTATTCGTCAAAAAATGCCAGTGCTTAACTGTAGTTGCAATGGTTTATGTATGCTTACTAATGTGTTGTCAATATTATGTAATTGCTAGTCACGAATAACTAACTAATCAATTCGATTCGCAATTTATACAATTCTTTATAACTTTAGTACAGTAAACGACAATATAGCTTTAATGCGATTGCTCAACTATAGTTGCGATCAATTCATGCATACTAATATATTGTCAATATTGTGTAATTGTTTTATCACGAATAGATAACTTAATTCGTAAAGCTTTATAATTTTGGAAGAGTAAACGACAATATCGCTTTGCTTGCCTAAAAGTATATTAAAGTACCTTTTCCACTGGAAGAACGGCCACTATATGCTTGATGTGAAATCGAACCAGTCAATCAAGTTCGGCAAATCGACCTGTTTAATAGTATAGTGCCCTTTGATTTATTGATCTGTTGTTTCAGGATTACTTGAGCGCACTGCACATTGCGTCGCACTGCGGTCACGTAGAAGTTGCCAAACTTATGCTTGAGAATAAAGCAAACGTCGACTGCAAGGCTTTGGTGAGTTGATCGGCTTGTGTAAATCGTTGTGTGCTTTTAAACAACATCAAAATAATATGTTTTTAATTTTTTTTTTAATCATTGTTTTCAAATGGTTTCCAAACCTTACGAAACTGTTTAGTTTTGAGCTCCAATTTTGCGGAATGACCTTATAATTGGTTTTGAGACTAAATGCGCATTTAAAGCGATGACATTTTTGTAAAGAACCAAACGTCAATATATGTCTGATGATTATTTTTTGCTTTGTGCTATCGAAACCACTAGATATTCCGTTTACTAGGCGTAGCAAAGGGTTCAATGAGCCGTTTGTTTTTCTACCGGTGGCTCCATATGCCAACTGTTAGCTTACTCCAAATATCAGCAAAATCCAAAGTAAATAGCCGAATAGGCAATAGCAATATCTAAATATCATTTCCCCGCTGATAAAGGCAGGCATAGCTGCTGATCAGTATGTTAGACATAACCCGCTTGCTATAGTATGTGTTACATTATTGCAATCAGTACGTTACGTTGTACTTTACCCATTGTTGTGTTTTTTTCACACAGAACGGATTCACACCGCTTCATGTGGCATGCAAGAAGAACAGAATGGCGGTGGTTCAACTCTTGGTGGCGCACCATGCTGATATTGAGGCCGTCACCGAGGTAATATAATAATTCTTGCTTCACGTTTTTAGGCAACTGGTGTCCATGGATAGAACGCTTTACTATCCAAACGAGAAGTACTTTCGTCGTTTTGCAGGGGTTAGTGGACTGCTTTTTCCTTTATTATCGCGAACACCACTAGCAACTAAAATATCAAAACTAAACTTTCGCACAAGTCACTTTTCCCATTCAAATACTTTCTACACGTTGACCTGATTAAGTATGGTTGTACCACTGTTTGCGAACATTGCAAGGCAACTTGTCCTACAGCAGTGCCAGCTGATTCAAAGATTTAGAATTAGACAAATACGGCTATTAATAAAGAATCCAATCATAATATCGACTTAGTGTCGTAAATATGGATGTCCGATTCGTATTTTATTCCACTAGCTGATGTTTACGACTAAAACTGTCGCGATCCGGACCCATACCAAATTACGCCCACACTCGCCTTAAACAAGTAAAATAGATGAAACATTCAGCGGCAATTTGTTTTCAGGTTATTAGGCCAAAACCAAGTTCAGTTACCTCCAGTTGTTAACCTACAAGTGTGTGATAATATTACCTTTTATTGTAGAAATACCTGCGTTTGATCGCAAACCACGCCTGAAATTCATATAATATTAATTTGGTTTCGGATCGGCACCGATACCACCCTATAGTATCGGACGAATACCAATACCACCTCTTGTTATGTGGTATCCACTCCAATGCGATATTACCTAAATCCCTAGTCCATAAACCGAAACCCGAAATACAGTCTTCGACCTAAAATATCATCGGCAAACGGCCCCTTGACGCGCCCTGAGCATTGACCGATTCCCTTCCGCTGGCAGTTCATGTTTTATTGACAAGTCCGTCGTCCCGCTCACGTGCTCGCAATCAATAATTTAAGGCCCGCATTAGGGACGATCGAATCCCGAAAGAGCAATATATACTCTGTTATGCTCGAAATGTTGCGCAACGGAGCAGCTGTGTATTGGCATTGGACGGCGGAACTTTACTTTCATTAATCTCTATCCTGAAGCGTTATGTCTCGGAACGTAAATCTTGATATGTATGATATTATCACTAACGGATTGCAATAGTCTTTTGAAAAGTTTCGTGTAATTTACTACTTGCTTTTAGAGGATTATATTCACTTTGTTTTTATGTGAAAAAAAAAATTCGTAAACTAAGGCATAATCCTAATATCTCTAAAAGCAGGCTAACATAACAACTTGTCTAATTCATTTCTACGCATTGGGCCACTGCTAAAATTTATAAGTCTATATTTTCAGCTGTTATGGCATATAGACACCTTCATAAACCGTTTACGCCTTTTCTGAGACGTTTAAAATCAATGATTTTTTTCGGGTACTAGAAGTGAATGCCCGTCCACATTATATTTTACCTTCGAGCATTTATGTAAACGTTGTTTTTCATCTGTTTAGTCTGGACTCACGCCTCTGCATATCGCCTGCTTCATGGGAAATGTCGAGATAGTTCATTTCCTGATCAAGAAAAACGCCAAGCTTGATACTGTCAATGTGGTAAGCTGCCGTTTTTCCGCGTGCAATTCTGTGATATATGAAATTTAAATTTTTTTTTTATTTTTTTTTTCAATTTAAAGTCGTCGTACGATCGTCGTGCAATATCCAAATCTTAATGTCTGACCATGCAGCAGTCTGTTAATAACACTGGTAGGCCGGCTGGTGGGCTATTACAGGGTTGCCACAAAGTCTTGAATGTATTCGATTTGATTTACATATTGAAAATTTTATTTTAGAAACCCTATGTTTCTTAAAGTCCGTTGAATAGAGTCTTTCACTTTATTTTATGTGCAGCTTAAGTCATACGTGTCTTGGGAGTGCCGCTAAAAAACAATTGAACAATTGTGTTGACCACCGCATTTATACTGTTTTGCTTTCGAATCATATTCAAAAATTGTCAAACGATGCAATTTCAGGTCTTGAAAGACCTTTTTTTTTGTGAATGTTTTTTCAATTGTTTTTTTTTCACTACTCCCCTACCAACTTAAATATCGAACCAAAGATCGGAGGAGTTCAATGCGAAAGTCCTAAACGTTTTTCAGATATAAAATATTTATTTTTCTCAAACTGCAAATGGATGCACTGGCAGCTCTACCAGTCAAAAGACGAAAATGTATTCTAGTTTTATGTTTAATATTGATTTTAACTTTGATGAATCATATTCACCTGTCAACTGTTTTTTTCTCACTGTATTACGCTTTCCTCGTTTTGAACCTTATAGAAACTATTCAGAATAATAGTCAAAACTATTACACCATTGAAAAGTAGTAATTTTACTTTACCTAAGCGCCATTTGAATCAAGCTCCATTCCCAAAACGTTAAAGGTAGTTAGGTGCAATGTGCACGGATATGTAACGTATAGCTTGATAATGAATTGTCAAAGCCAAACAAGTGTTAAAAAACGAGCGGCACATTTAACCCCGAGTAACCTCTTCTTTCGACCAATCAGCGCGGCGAGACGGCTCTGCACATGGCGACGCGTTCCGACAAGATCGAGATCGTCGAGTATCTTCTGAAGAAAGGCGCACGACCGGACACAAGAAAACAGGTGCAGAAAAGCTCGTAGCTGTCCCCCCCCCCCGTCTCCCCCAATGCGCGCACGCACGAATGTTTTGTTACAATAACTGAGGAAAACCGCCGCCTTTGCCAATGACGTAACACGTTACGTGTTTGTGTTGTTGTTGTTTGATTGTTGTTGTTGTTGTTGTTGTTGCTGTCCGTCCATTTTTTTATAGTCGTAACAGAAAAGAGTTTTTGCATATTCGCATGGTGGTGCCACGTTTTATAATTTTTTATGAAATTTTTGCTACATAATCTGCTAGGCTACCTAATTACAAACCGGGTACTTTGAATGAAAAAAATATTTTCGCATATATTGAATATATGTTGAAGTTGTCCAGCCCAATTGCAATATCCACTCAAATGCGAGTGTTGGGGCGAAGTTTGAGTTAAAATTTTGGGCAGTGATTGTTTTCTTCAGGAAGTTATAGTTTTGAAGGTAAAGTGAGTAACGCTTTCTTTCTACATCATTAACTATAAGCTAGGTAGAGGTAGGCCCTAGCTCAACAAACTTGAATAACGTATCTTCAATCAATGAGGTCAAGTAAATTATAGGGGGTTCGAAACTTTACCCTTACTTTTTTGCGCTTTAAAATCGTTTGTTACTAATCAGGTAAAGCTGACTTTACAGCCCACGAACACGCACTTTTGCTTGTCCCGCGTTGCCCGCAGTGTTAAATGCATCTTCTAGTCTTTCGCGCTTGCCCATTCGAATCGCAGCTAAAAAGCACTGTAATTAGTTCACCGCGCTGCCTCGCAATCGAGATCCAGTAGTTTACTTAAGGCTGGAATTGGTTTAGAAGACAGTAATATAGCTACCTTAATTTTTAGTCACGCGTGTTGGACATGCCTTTTTTGGCCGCACCCATAATGACTCCACCTTTTTCCTGACTGAAACGCCACCTTGGTGTACTCCTGTTGAAAATGTGTCCTTTAATTGATCAAAGTTGAATAAACGCCCTTTTTCCTGACAAGTGTGCCGTTTGGTGTTGATGTTACGATTATTATCGTCTCGCCTTTTGTTTTGCTTGCTGTGTTGTGAATTGCGGAACGTTCCCGCGCCGGTACAAGTTTAATGATAAAAACACATGCCTGAAGCCATTCCATCTTTCGAAGTATCCATTTCGCTGCAATACCAATAATTTGGTCTAAGAAACCCTAAAAAACGGAACGTTCCCTAATATGACGCGCAAGCAAGCTAAACCAAAGGCGAGTTTAGAAAACTAAAAACAACTTGAATTTAAGGCAAACCGGCGCGCAAACGTTCCTCAGTTATTGTACATTATGTCGTGCTTGCTTTGTTGTATTCGTTTTTATGTAAAATCCGCCATGCTTGTCTTCCCCCCGTAACGTACCTATATACATTTATTGTATGTCATTGTTGCAATGTACATGCTCTTGCTCTGGTATATTGTGTAATAGTTGGTTTTATTCAGGTATAAGTCAGCACTTATAGTTAAAAAGAAGTGAAACTTAGACTATACCTAATGTGAGACCAACGACAAAACATAATGTAGTTTTTTGTCTAAAAGTCCTAAGCATTTTATTTCTAAATTTGAAAAAAAAAAATTATTTCTAAAACTCTTATTGTCTGGGGTGGAATTTATTTTACCCTACTAGTATGAAATAAAATATACTATAAAATCCTGGCAATAAAACACCCCAAATGTATAGCCTGAAAAATGGTTAAAGTAGTCTAAAAAACTTCACTACGACTATTTAGTTCGGTCGAAGTAATGCAAAAGGTTTTAGCCTGTGAATAATGCATTAGCACTATGACTGGTTATTAAAAGTGTTGTTCTCGTTAATGCCTACAAGGATTGGGAAGGAATATACGTTGAGGTGAGTATGATAGTAAATCAGTGTTGAAATGACTTAACTTGAGTTGTTCGGCTTACATGGCTTGACTTGACTCAAGTTATTTGAACAAATGACTTAACTTTGGCTTACGTCATATACGCAATTGACATGACTCATGTTGAAGTGCTTTATTGGTAATATGGGTTATTTATGTCGAATATGGTAATATTTATCATGTCTACATTTAATTATAAGGTTAATTAGGTGACTGGGATTTAATGCTTGTTGAAAATGACCGTAGACCTACATGTATTTTGAAAACTACTTGACGAGGACTTCAGTCATCTTTTAATGATTTGTTCATAACACTGTTGTCTGTCTTACACCTAACTTCCTTACTACGACCTGATTTTATCTGGTATCATCCACTGTTGTTTTGGATTTTTTATAATATAGGCTACGTGCATTTCATGAAACTGTTTTCTGTTATTCTGCTAGACTTGAATTCACCCCTGACAAATATATGAACTTCTTGCTATCCAAGTATAAATATTAACGAAAAGCGTTACTCGCATTTTGTTACTAATAAATGCGATGGGTTATTTCTATTGGCAATTACTCGAAAACCTTGATTACAAACAAGACGCAATTTTCAAATGCAACTCTTTTGGCGTATAGACAAAAATCTGGAAACCATCCGGAAAGTAGCCTAACAACTAGTCAACAAAATATATATATAATTTATAAACAGCCATTAACGATCAAAACGATAACTAGTCAAATTTTATTTAAGGATTTTTTGTGCCGTTAGTCAAAGCAACCCCAATTTTATTTGCAGTCTTCCTACTGAGTCAGTTATATGAACTGTTGCTATACCAGGCATCGTAGTAATAATATCAAAATTAACAGGAGAATTGTTTTTGATTATCATGAGTCTGTTATCTTAAAATAATGCAATTTGCCTCTAAAACGGTGCCGTATGTAACAAGAAGGTAATGATTCAATTTGCACTGAAGGATATTTAATCAACGCCGAAAATCTTCAAGGAGACTGTCAGCTCAATACCGCCACTAGTGGTTGTACTGTTTATTTTCTGTCTGGCGAAAAGGTCGTTGCAAAGCAATGCACGTTATTATCGCTTTTACCCTTTCAGGAATCGCAGACTTGCCTGCACTTGGCCGCGAGACTCGATAAATTGGATATTGTCAAGCTTCTGATACAGGTTCGTTAGATTTAATAGTTTTTTTATTAAAAGTCTATTTTTACCTTGAGCTGACAGCGATAGTTAAGGAACTCCCTGCCAATTGCCGGGGAAATCTACCATACATGTAAAATTCTGTTGAAACAGCGTAATTAAAAGCTTTACTGAATGATTGCAGCATTTGTTTCTTAAAAACATTCTCTCTCTTAAAAACATTCTCAATTAGATTTCGTTTTCTTAGTCCCACCACTTCAGTAAGGGATTAGTTGCCTTCATCATACAAGTCTAATCGAGTCTTCTTGACATGAGTAGTAAATACATCTGCTGTTAATAACATTTTTTTTTATATAAAAAAAGTTTCTCTCAAGATTGAAATTTTCTATTAATTTTTTTTTAAAAAAGGCAAGAAATAAAGTTGCTGGCATTGAAGAACTTCGTTGAAATTTTTATGACACTATTATCGTCAACGGACTAGTTCCAATACTTTACCTGTTTACCTGTCATAGAAGGCGATAGGAATAACATGATCGGATAACAGCCGCCGCCGGGTTACAATGTAGGCTATAACTGGCACTCTAGTTGTTGCCGTTATAAAGTAGATTTTATTTTACTGATATCGACATTTTACCCCGTTTGCAGCACGGAGCTGTTGTGGACGAAATCATGGAGGACGGTCACACTCCGCTGCACGTGTCGGCCAGAGAAGGTCACGTGGACGTATGCGAGTTCTTATTGGACAAGGGAGCCTCGGTTTCTATGGCGACCAAGGTTTAAATTGTTGCTCATTTAACAAATCAAAATTATACGTTCGATTAAAATGGCAGTAAAATCCGACAAGAAATGAAGCTCCAAATTCTGACGCCTACCACTTTTTTACAAAAAAGATATAACTCCCGTGAAATGAAAAACAATTCTTCAAGCAGAAGTTTAACAGTGAAGATTTGACGAAAGAAATTATTTATTTCAATGATTTTATTATTTCAATGATTTCCGGATAATGTACTTTGTGGTATAATCTTTAATATTATAGATTCACTGTCACTAATGTATGTTTTTGTTAATGTTTACGATTATTGAGACCAAAATAGTAACCGGCTGGTAAAAGCCAAACCGCCAAAAATACAACTAATTTAAGTATAACAAACAGTTCTGTTTTGGAGCAAAGCGCTAACGCCTCCTTGTAATTTGCAGAAGGGCTTCACTGCGCTGCATCTAGCTGCAAAGTATGGTCAAATCGAGGTGGCCAATTTACTGCTCAAACGTGGATCGTCACCCGACGCCGGAGGAGAAGTAAGACTAACATTAAGCTCCTCTTACGGTTTAAAAACGATTTGTTTTCTCTAGAGTGGCCACTCATTTTAAATTAAGAAATGTATATCATCTAATTAGACGTAGAATGAATCAAAAGTTTAGTCGGAAATTTATTATAGATTCCATCCAAAAAAAATATTGAAAAATATATAGATTAAAAATATAGAAAAAATAAATATCTTACAAAATAAATACAGAAAAAAAAATATAAAAAATATACGGAAAATATAAATTACATCAAAGGTTATTCGAAAATTAGTATAGGTTTGTGGTGTTGAAAAAACAGATAAAAAACCCACACAGAAATAGGTATAAATGTTTTAACGTTTCAAATATTTATTTATTTATTTTCATCATAACTAATCTATACCAACTTCTAAACAGCCTTCGATGTTCATTTTACGTTGAATCACAACCTTCAGCCAATTTGCTTGATCATTATGCTATAACGCTTCTCTTTGCTTTCTGTAGAACGGCTTGACTCCTCTCCACGTGGCGGCGCACTACGACAACCAGCAGGTGGCGCACCTTCTTCTCAAGAACGGGGCTTCCCCGCACGTTTCGGGAAAGGTTAATGTTTGTATAGTAAAGATATTAAGAAATTTTATAGTATAAGGTAAACTAAATTTAATTCTATCATTAAAAATTTAGTATTATTGTCTACAACTTTTTAAGTCGTACATTGAGATTTGTGTTTTTTCTTGTTTTGTCAAACCAAATAAAATTTACAGAACTCTGCTGACTAGACAAAGCAGATTAGCTAAGCACATAACTCTGCTTACAAGCAGATTAGCTAGCGCAGGCGAACATTTCGTAACAAAATGGGAAATAATGTACAAAAAATGTATTAGAAATTAACAAAAAACGTGAAAACATCCACGAAAATATCAAAAAATATCCTACAAAAAATGCATTAGAAACTAACAAAACAAAACTTTAAATATCCACCAAAATATGCCATTAAATGCGTGTCCCATTTCGCAGAACGGCTACACACCTTTGCACATCGCCGCCAAGAAGAACCAGGTCGAGATCGCCATCACGCTTCTCGAGTACGGGGCGGCCCCCAACGCGACCACGCGCATGGACTTCACACCTCTCCACTTGGCGGCGCAAGTGGGCCACACAGACATGTGCAGCTTGCTGGTGGCCAAGGACGCCAACGTCAACGCTGCCGCCAAGGTGCGTTTTGAACGTTAATAAGCTTAAAACGGTTGTATGTTGGCCTATGCGCGGCGTTTCGTGGGTTGGGAGTTCGAATCTCATCGCTGGCTACTTTTTGGGCTTGTCTTTATTTTATAATTTCCCTAACTGATTTTCAAAGGCTTTTTGGTAACGCTGGCAACACGGACATGTGCAGCTTGCTGGTGGCCAAGGACGCCAACGTCAACGCTGCCGCCACCGTGCGATTTGAACGTTAATAAGCTTAAGAACGACTGTTATATGGTGGACTATGCGCAGCGTTTCGAGGGTCGTGAGTTCGAATCTCACCGCTGGCTATGTTTTTTGTTGGCCTTCCTTGTCTTTATGGTTCTCCTTGATAGGCTGACTGATTTTAAAAGGCGTTTTGATATTAATCACTGTAAAAGGCGCGTGTCTCAATACATTCAAGCAGGAATAGGCGACTTTGTATGTATAATTTTACCCATAGTTTAAACCTTAATAAGCTAAAATCGAGCCAATTGTGTTGGATTACTTAGTTTCCATCTTTGGGGTATTATTCGTGAATTGTTTTAAAATGGTCAGTTGTATAATTAATAATTATCCTTGTAGCTGCTTCCGTGACTTAAACGCCGCGAATGTGACTTTAAACCTTCGGAAAGCATCAAATCAGTCAAAAAAACTTTTCCAAATATAAAAGACAGAAAACTACTCCTCATAAATGTTACTGTTGAGCAGTAGAAATATCGTAGGACAACCGAACCTTACCTCCGAGGCCTCAAATAAACTAAATATAGGACAGCACAAGGCTAAATATATATTTTTTGAACAGCACGGATTGAGTCCCATGCATTTGGCTGCCCAGGAGGACAGGGTATCTGTGGCTAAAGTGCTCTACGACAACGAATCATTGGTAGACCCGCTGACAAAATCAGGTAAGTTGCATAACGCAAGTGTTACGTAATACGTGCTTCGGTTACATTATGGTTTGTTTACGGTAAATCGCAAATACTAGTGGGTTGCCATGTTCAAAAGCTGTATAAAACATATACATGTTTTTTACATGCACATTTTCTATTATGTCTATACCGATCGCGTGATAACCTTCCAAGTTGCATCATATGGCATTTATAGATAACATACTGCCAGGTCAAAACTCCTTAATAGTAATAAAACAAATTGTATAGGAAAAGTCAAACCTAAACGAAAGCTTTCAAACAGATTTTCAAAAGGCAGTTTTGCCGTCGAATAAAAGTGTACTGCATAATCATCGAAATGTCGATTATAAATTGTGTGTTATCATCCAACGTCGCATCGCCAAAACTGTATCGTCTTGCATCCTCAATAAACCCCGCTGTAACAACGTTGCAGGATGCACTCCGTTACACGTTGCTGCCCATCATGGTAACATCAAGATCGCCAATTATCTGCTCTCGCTCGGAGCCAAGGTCAACGCCAAAACCAAGGTAAGATTGACTTTTATAAAACCATTGCGGTCTAACAATTTGCCGTTTAGCAATTTGCCGAAAATTTATCATTTTCTTAGCCTAAAAGGCAATTCGTTTAGCTGACCCATTGTTTTCAATTTTGTTAAAGTACCACTTTCCGTCCTATCCAAATAATCTAGCCATTCAAGTTGATTGTAACAAAACCGGATTGCTGTTCAAATTCCATCTAAATATCCCATAATTTGCCCAACTTTGACTTTTGTTTCTGGCCCCAGAAACGCCACTCGTTTAGCGGGGAACCGTTTTTGATTTTGTTAAAGGAGAATCATTCTACGATTCCCGTACTATCCAGAAAAATTCAAGCTGTTCGTTGATTGTAACAAAACAAGCCCCCTGTTTAAATTCCTATGTTTTATTTTCGCCCTGCTATTTGTTGTGTTACTTGTGCGTGTTTTAACTTCAAAATTACCTGGCTAATATGCCATCCTTAATTGCTGACTTTTAAACGCGTACCTCCCATCCAGAACGGCTACACACCACTCCACCAGGCGTCGCAACAGGGTCACACTCACGTGGTCGACCTGCTCATCAAGTTCGGTGCTTCCCCTAACGAGCTAACCACGGTACGTTTTGGCTTTGCCTCGTCGGTCCGCGATTTATTGCCTATGTTTGATCATAGATATATTATATATGTACCAAAATCATCTAGAATAAATATAGGGTAATCAGGTGGCACTATATAAAGATATTGTATTGTAATCTCGACAAGCTTTCGCACAACCGTGCTTCTTAAGGTGACTTAGACCTGGTAAAGAACGGTTGTGCGAAAGCTTGTCGAGAATATAATACAATTTGTTTTTATATGGTGCCACCTAATTACCCAATTTAGAATTAGACAAATACAGCCATTTACAAAGATATATTATAAAGTTAACGAGAAACATGATGTTGTATTTGTTATTGAAGTACCTTTGGCGAACAGTTTAAAATATCCTTCGGCGGAACAACTCGTTAATGGTGCGATAATTGTATGTTACCAACACAAAAAAATAGCTTACGCTATAGGAAAATAAAATGTTGAGGTGGAGTGGAATACTAAATATTTTATCACATGATGGGTTTCGTGTTACATAAATAGCTGTTGGGTCATAAAGGGTCTAAGCCCCTCATCCCGGCAGTCTGCAAGCGTTAAGTTTGGATTTGCCGTAATTATTTCCCATTTGTTGCGCAGAGCGGGAACACTGCCTTGTCTCTGGCAAAACGCCTCGGATATATTTCGGTTGTGGACACTCTCAAGACAATTACCACCGAGACCACTACAACGGTAAGACTTCTTAATATTTTGGATTTGTCATGGGATGAAAAGTTAACACGTTATTTGCAGTGTGATAGACGTAATTCAAACGTACAAATGTGAAACACAAATCAATTTTTTGCTTCAAATGAGGTAAAATAATGTATTTTAAAAGAACGTAAAATGCATATTATTTTCTGATAAATAAATAAAAATATTTTTTGTAAATCTTTTTTTAAAAACATACGTATACACAAAGAAATTACAACAGATATAATTTTTATTTTTGTAATTTAGTACTTCGTAACTCGCGTTTTGGACACATATTCCAACTTACAGAAGTTAGGTAAAACCAGTATATTACTCGGTCTACAAAAATAAACACTCGACAACGATTCACTCTCGCGCGTATATCGTTTCCACAAACAGCACCTGTTTCGCTCCCAACGATAAACGCTGGCATAAACACGGCGAACCTGACCCGTTGTTTAAGTGTCAGTCACAGTTTCGCGTTTGCGGTCGTGTAAAAACATTCGTCGTTGCATGTTGACATACATTGATGCAAATCTTCTAGTCAATAATTTACGCCTGCGCAGTGTATCGCACGATTAGAGTAGGAGCCGCTTTGAGATATTGGACAGCGTCGGAGTAAGTTAGTTGGTAGGTGTTTTAAGAACTGTCGAACATTTGGCCTAATCGCCCAGTTTCGGTGACAGTACAACTTAGCGCATTATGTAATGTACTTAGGATTTGTTCTTTTCGTCAGGTTTTGAAGACTTACGATGCATCTTATAGGCGAAGCTATACTTAAAAACAAAACTAGCTAAACGCTATTTTTCTACTACACATTCTACTACACTTGAAAGTCCCTAGTAGTCTGTTATGGAGTATAGAATTTATTTAAGGGCTTAATTGTTATGGAGATTCTTTTTTATGCCGCTTAGTGTCAAATTATGTTTTTACTCCCTTTTTCTATTGTCATTCATTTTTAATTAAATCGTACAGATTGAGTTCCAAGCAGTTCCTATCGCTTTAATTTGAAGTGTGCCGCGATTAAAAGATCACAAGTGGCGAAAAAGTTGTTTTAATCGAACTGCTTTCAGAACTGTATTGTTTCATCAAACACAGGCACCTTGCCATGGCTTTAAATGACCGACACTTCAAACCCAGCCCATGCGGCAAATTTGCTGCCTTTGAAGCAATTTTCGCATATTTCTTGGTCATTTGGCGGCATTGATAACGCGGCCCGGTCATAAAACGGCTTCCCGGCCTTATTCCGTTTCTATTTGCCCTTATACTTTCAGGTGACCGAGGAAAAGCGAAAGATGAACATTCCGGAAACAGTCAACGAAGGATTTATGTCGGACGCGTCGGATGACGAAGGTAGGCATACAAGTCTTGAAAACCCAATCGCGTGGGTTCCTGTTTACATTCTCGTTTTACGACCGCTTGAATTGATATTTGCGCCGAACAATAAGCTGTTTGTTTGCAGAGGTAACGTTTTACCGTTATGTCTAAAATTATTTTTCTCGGTGACATTTCCGTTATTCTGTTCGCTGTTAGGGCAAGATAGCTTGGCGTTAACAGCGCATGGAATGTTAGCGGTTTTGTAACAAGAAATGGCCGTGTAAACGTTTCGGGTGATGATTGAGGCGTAAAACTTTTTATTTGTCAAGTCGTGTCATACTTTACTTGTGGCTGCGCTTGGTGTTATAGTTTAATTTAAAGCCTCTGGCTCTGAAGGTTGTGGATATACATATAAGTATATGGAAAAACTTCAATACAGAATGACAGCTATTTAGTGCAAATTCAAGGTACAGTACTTTCATCGCCTATCTTTAAAAGGTACCGGTTTTAGGTTTACTTCACAAAGTTCTATTTTTTCACAAGACTTGCTCGCTTCTTAAGTTGTAGGGAGCACATATACTGCAAATTAGCTTGCCACGGATCACTGAGTTTTCTGCAATCTACGTACAAGGATGAAAGTTACCCGTTAGTAACCAGCATTTAGTTGCGTTGAAACCCATCTTCAATCAGTTTCCGCTATAAATCCACTGGTATTTGATTTACAATGTGTGGCGCATAGGATCAATTTACTGTTATGTGTACGACTTAATGGGTGCAATGTGCTACAGTCCCAGCAGACCGATTATCCTCTGCCAGTTAGCCTCCGGTTAACAGCCTCAGGCTCTGTTAGTCCAAGCCAGTTGCGGTTTAACCTGGGTACTGTTCCGTAGCGCAATCGACTGCGGTTGCTCAGCAAAGAGGCTACTGCTCTTTCGCTGGTTTGAACACCTTGTTGTTCATCGGAAACGATACTGTTGTGGTTTCGTTTGCCAAGGCAGTCGAAATGGTTGGTAGATAGAAAGCGAGGCTATGCGAGATGCAGACTTTAGGACTGAACTGAAATATTTTCTTGACTGAGAAATGCAATTGTTGAGTATCGTAAGGTCTATTGCATATTTGAGTTTTCAGAAAATTGAAATATGCTCATAACTATTAAAAGCTAACTGCTAGTGAGATCGCACCCGACATACCTGATTTTTATTTTGCTAATCTTTACTGGCCCCTGAAAAAATGTCGCTAAATCTGAAACGGAACGCAGTTGCGAATGTGCTTATGGAAATGCTATGTAAACATACCCGAATAAGGTTTAGCTGGACGTTTACATTTGGCCTACTGCGTTGTCCCGGAGAACAACTATACAGCTTTAGGGAGGGCTTTGTTCGCGTAAACTTGTGTCAAAGTAGAACGCCTTTAATCTACGTCATTGTTGTAGTCGTTGCTTTGTGGCAGGCCTCTTTTTGTAGCATGGTGTATTGATGTATTGCATACATTTGATGCCAGTGTTTCACAAGATGCAGCATACAACTCAGGTATTTAAGAAAGTTACGTCGCACTCATATGTTGCTTGCCGTTCTAAATTTTGTTTTTTGGGGTTTAAAACTAATTCATGTGTATCAGTTATAATACACATGTGTCACGCGGTAACAAAAAAAAACGATACCAGGTTTCAAACAATACAATTTTTTGTGGTTGATTAGCTGTTTATTTTAAAACCTAAAAGCAAAACCTTTATTAAGAAAGGTGCATAGAGTTTCTATAACATTTACTTCCTCTTAACCAAAATCTGCAATATTTTTTTTTGTATGATTGTGTTGCTTACGGGCATTATAATCCCCTAACACGCGCATCGCTTAATCTTTTCTGTGCTCCTAATGTTAATTTTTCCTTGTGCAGTTGACGGGAGTATGGTAGGGGGAGGGTTTCTGAGCAACAACGAGCTAAAGGAACTTGGTGACGACAGCATTGTACCGACTGAGGCCTCCATGTTTGCCGTCAGCAAGTAAGTGCCAGCAAATTAGTCCTTGAATGCTTTTTCTAGTTTTCTGATTTATACTAGCACAAGACCACGTCTTGTAGTTGCACTTCGGGGCAACATAAAAGCGTTATTATTAAAGAAGTTGCATTTTATGTCACGATAATTATGGGTTTTGTTCTAAAAAACGTTTATTTCTCCTACACCCAACAAACTGATCGATTTTCAATTTTAACCTGGCGGTATCATTACAGCATAGAAAGAACATGTTATACAGATTAAACTAAAGTAATAAATGGAACAAAATTTTGCTAAAGTTTGCAGATCTTTATTTGTTACCTAACTGTTCTTTCCAAGTTTAAAAGTTTAATATCTTTTTGAAATGTAAAACAAATATCTTGAGGTAAACTGGTATAGCTTTCGGGTTGTGCATGAAACAAGAACTTTAAATTACAAGTAAAATTACAAGCAGCTCTAAGCCGAAGTAAAATCTTCATTCTCCAAAAAAACATACCAACACGCCTATCAGTATAAAAATATCCAAAATCTCATTGCAAACGTTAACCAATCCTTCTTATAACGTCAGGGACACGAAGTACTCCACTTTGGAAGGCAGCTTGGCCGGCACGCGAATGTCCTGGTCGTCGTCCGCCACAACCGAAAGTGACAACGTCAAGTCCCCAAGGAGCCCGAGATGCAATGGGTATGACGTCATTCGCTTTGTTGGTGTCTGTCGCGGTTTGGCCAACTTTTCGAACAGTCAGCCCGTCCGTCTAGATATCACAGTGCTGTGTTGAATTATTTCGCATTTTAGACTCAGTTTTAGACAAATCAGCGTAAATAGTGTTTATAGTCTTTGTTATACGATCAATATTGTTCAAATAAACTTTTTTTTTTAATCGAGAAACAAAAATATATTCTTAGCTCTTACACCATGTTACATGTCTACTTTGAAAAAAAGGCTTAGATATCAGTGGCCCCAAAATGAGTTTTTTTTTCTATTCCAGGCTACCTTACCAAGTCAAAAAAGTAAAGTAACAATACTTTTTTCTATTTTTTTAATTGTTACCATTTAAGTATTTTTTAGAAACCTAAATGGTCGGATTTCTTAATCGACCTTATAACCTTTAACCTAGTGTTTCGCAGACATTTTTGGCTTGCGGCACCCTACAGAATTAAAAATAGTTTGCGGCACCCTTGCTCGTATTTTTGCTGAGCGGTTCACCCTTATTCACCCATTTTTGTTCGTTCACCCATGCAAAAATTTTATTCACCCTGGGCTGAACCATTCACGTATTAAGAAACACTGATGCCCTAGAGCAGTGGTTCTCAACCGACGGTCCGCGTCAACTTTTCTGTCGGTCCGCCAAATATATTACAATTTTATATCTCATTACAAAATGCAAGATGTTAAAAGCTTGTTCACCAAATTAAGAACTTCGCCTGTTCCGTAATTTGCAGCATTGTAACGTAACATAAAGTTAATTGTCTACTTTGGACTTGCCGTACGTTACAATGCGCAGTGTTGTGCCCAACTGTTTATAAGTAGGCTACACGTCGTTGAATTCTTCTACATTAAGATAGTTGCATGTGAAAAACTTTCGTATACCACGTATGAAATTGCTAATTTAATTGAAGTTTCCAGTCTTTGCTTTAAAGTTGCATACTTTTGTCGTAATTACATTTTGGGTTGATTTTGATTTTTAAAGGCCCACCGGTCCGCAAAATTTGTTTTGAAATTTCACCGGTCCGTAAGCTAAAAAAGGTTGAGAACCACTGCCCTAGAGTGCCGGGCACCCCGGTTAAGAACCACTGCTTTAACCCTTCAACCCCCTTGATTTCAGTTTCCTGGTGTCTTTCATGGTGGACGCCAGGGGTGGAACCATGAGGGGCTCCCGACAGCACAACCTGCGCATCGTTGTGCCCCCCAAGTCGTGCCGCGCCCCCACCCGGGTCACGTGCCGCTTCGCGCGACGACGTCACGCAACTGCTCTGACGTCACCGAGCAACCCAACCCTGTACGATATGGAGGGCAAAGCAGCTCGCATTCTGGAGATGGGACCGCGAGGCGCTGGCTTCTTGGAGTGAGTTGTGTACTTGTGTTTTTCGTTGTTTGATGTTCTTGTATTTATTAAGTTCCACCTAAAACTGTGAGTCTTTGTAGTTTGAAAATCATATTTTTTAAAGCCTTGTAAGAACATCAATCTTTTTAATGATTGTAGAAAATACAGATTTCGCTAAAAGCATCATAGGGGTATGAGCCATAAAACCGCTGACCGGAATAATTAATTTTTTTTATTCTCGGTTTGAAAAATCTTGATAGCGTTGGCGAAATGTATTTCTAAAATCATTCAGTTGTTATTTCGTATAAAGCATTATATTTGTTTTGCATAAAGCATAAATTGACCATTTGTTTCCAAACATAAAAAGAAACGTGTACGTTGTTTATTTCAGTAAAATCCGTTGCTACTTTCATTAAATTTAAAACAGGTTTCAAAGCAAACTAATTTTGCTTAGAACCTTTCAGTGTTAATTTCTGGACCTTTAAGGTTGTATTTGAATGTTTAAAAACCTAAACCTCTTGGCGTAATTATTACTGAAATCTTTTCGTCGCCTATTCAATTTAGCAATTGTCTCACACATAGCTTTAACTCTGTAACCCCCCATAGCCTACTGCATAGCCCCAGGAAGCTGCCCCCTCTCACCGAGGGTGAGGGTATCGCGGCGAGGGTGATTCAGATCGGACCCAAGTCGACCCGGTTTTTAGGGTAATTCCCCTTTCCTTTGGGAAGGTTGTGTGACGTGTCTTGTCCCCCGTTGCGTGGCGTGATGTCATTGGTTGTTTATCGGTGGTGGTAATCTGCGTTCCGTTTGTTTTCATAAATTCAGGAAAATTCAAATTTTTTTCGAAAATTGTTGACGGTGGGTCGGTTTGAATCCACTAGTATTTTGTAATTTTCAAATAAATTTGGCGACATGTGCATCTTTTGTTTTAACTAATTTGTAAGTTTTACTAGTTTACCAATAAACTAACGGCCTACTATTATTTTTTACCACTAACCTAGGAAAAATTAGATTTCTTTTTCACGGGAAATTAAAAAATAATTTTGTTTTTTGTTTTCTGCTATATGCATAATGGTCTATGTGTGTGATGTATTTGTCCCTTGTCATATAATTCCTGTTGATTTGATGCTCGCCAATTTGACGCGAAAGGTGCATCGTGTATCAAACCGTTTAAATTGAAGATGACCTTTTTGTCAAATTCGTGGTTTTACACGTAATTGTTCATCATTAATTTCAAATAATTTGCGTGATATCAAACCCTACAGTAAACTCATGCAAAAAAAAGTTTGAGTCACCATTCTTCTTAGCATAACTATATCTATTGACTGATTGGCCAAACACCAGATTTTTCACGACTGAATACTGTAATGTCTGAATGGACCCATCCAATTTTACATGTGCGTTTGATCATCAATTACGCAACATGCAATGTACCCACAATAAACAAAACAGAAAAAAAAATTATCCTTATGTGTTTACCAATAACGCCCCAAGCCTTTGTTATTTTTTAACTGATTACTGCATTGTATGACTAAACACAAATCTATTTTACAAGTGCTCCTAATGAAATATCCAATGACACATGATTCAATAAACCCATACTATATATAATCATAAATGGATCAGTCTACATTTTTCGCTTAGTGTTATAAAAAAACATAATGCTTAACCCCTAACCGCAGGCCGGTAGCAATCGAGGTGCCTCACTTTGCCAACGTGAAGGACAACCACCGTAACATCGTGGTGATGCGAAGCAACGACGGAAATACTTGGAAGGAACACAAGGCGCCTTGCACCGACGAGCAGTTTCGCAAACAGCACGCAAACGAAGGTATAACCTTAAAAATTGAGTTGGCTCCATAGCAATATATCAATAGATAGAAGTCACTCTTCAGGGGTAAGCGAAGTTATAAACCGACGTTCAGGGATGCGGTCAGGTGGTATCTGCTGCCGGAACGTCGGTTTATAACTTCGTTTACGCAAGAAAAGCGATTTCTGACTATTGAAGGTATAACCTGTTTTCTTTTGATTGACCATGCTTGGCGCTTTTGTTTATGTTGATGTTTTCGAACGAAATATGCGTGCACGACATGTGATGCGTTAAATACCAAAAATGGAAAAATGCGTTAAACGCATAAAAATAGGTTAACCGCAGTACAGAGATACACAGTATCTACCAATTAATTATATATTTTTTAACGACTTACCCCTATCTTTTAAACTTGCTTAAAAGCAGGTTTTCGAACGATTATAGTTGTATAAACTTTTTGTACGCAAAAAAAATCTAGACAATTCCAACGATCAAAAAAATACGATTTAAAAACAATGTAAATAATCCACGTTAAATACGTCGCTTGATAGAAAACTAACCAGAAAATTACTAAGATGTTAATTTAACCTTCTTACAATGAAGTCAAACCTAATAAACATCGCCTCCCAATATTTAGGTTTAGTTCACATAAGCATTTAACTCAGTTCCCTGAAATATATTATGTCTTATCCCCAGACCTAGAGCCGGCTTCGAAGCTCGCAGAGCGTCGCGTGTACAGGATCGTTACCGGGGATTTCCCGCGCTACTTCGCGCTCGTCTCACGGCCACTGGAGTGCGCCAGAGTGATCGGTTCCGAAGGCGGCGAGCTGACGTCAGAGGTGGTCAAGGAGGCCCGAGCCAAGTTCCCGGAAGGATCGCTCACCAAGAAGATCAGCGTAGCGATGAACGTAAGAACTTTTTTGACGCAGAGTTTCCGGACTCGCGGGTTCGATTCCCCGTCAACGCTTACGTTTGAGCTGGTGTTGAGATTAATTTAGACAAGTTCAGCAATTCTAATTTCCTAAATAAGTGCACAGCCGCAAAATGTATAATTAATGGCCACAGGTTGTGCGCCCCTGGCTTAGTTATTGAAGTATCAGAAACATTTTTAAGAGACGTTCGACTGACGTACTTCATTTTCGCAGGTCCTACCGATTTCGAGCGACATTTGCCGGCGTGCTGTTGGAGGAAAAGCCAAGGCCAGTCCTATCCTTACTATTGAGCCACGGAGAAGGAAGTTCCACAAGCCTATTATGATCACTGTTCCTCTTCCAGGTAAATAAATGCAAGAAGGACCTTTACGATTCCTCTTGGATTTTTTTACCCGTGCCTCATTAGTTACCCGATATACGATATTTTAGTAATTTTGAACATTTTGCACCTGGTTTTCGCCCGTAGGTCACTGATTCGTTGCTTATATTTGTTTGCCCCCCCCTAAATAATTTAATTGCTCCAGGAATCGGTGCCATTTGCAGGCAAAACATAACCTGTTTTAAACAAACTTTAATCGTACTTCCTGTATTTTATTACATGTTAATTTTTCTTGATGACCGATTAATGAACCTAAAATATATGTAGGACATATTTCGCGTCTCTTGGCTATATTTTACTGTTTTACAAAAAATTCCTAAATTATTCAATTTTATCTGTTTTCCTCTGTACAGAGGGAACGCAAAAGAAGGATTATCTCAGTTCGATGGAAGACTCGACATTGAGGCTGCTAGTCAGTATTTCAGGTAAGCTTTACAGACCACTTAAAAGTTAAGATTTACTGCATTTTTAAACCTGTAATTTAAATTTCTTTAGCAAATTTCAATTTCCGGCTGCCAA
Source organism: Ascidiella aspersa (assembly GCF_963924565.1). Taxonomy (NCBI): domain Eukaryota; kingdom Metazoa; phylum Chordata; class Ascidiacea; order Phlebobranchia; family Ascidiidae; genus Ascidiella; species Ascidiella aspersa. The sequence continues at coordinate 6,385,587 of NC_139450.1, forward strand.
GAACAACCTTTAGCACTATATAACGTCGACAAATGGCGTCATAATCGTTAACAGAGCCACGAGGTTTATAATTGCACAATACTTGTTACGTGTTAAGTCAGAGGTAGAGTTTTTTATCCCATCCTTCCAGGAGTTAATGTTACTTAACTTCTAAAAAGTGTAAGTAAACCTATTTCCAATGGTGAATCTATTACAGGAATTGAATTGAATCTAATCTCAGTAAACAAACTTATGTAATTTGTCGTAACTCGCAGGCGAGGATAACCCAGCTCAATGGGAGGACATCACAGGATCGACTCCGCTCAACTTCCTTGACAACTTCGTTACCTTCACATCCAACGTGTCAGCAAGGTACGTCAAAGGGTCGTCCTATATACTCAGGAAAGTCTACCACACACGGTCAAGACCTAGTGTAGTTTTTTGCTGTTTAGAGGTTGATATATTCGAATCTATAGCAGGGGCACCATTACGAGAGTGACATTGAAACTCGTAAATTGCTTTTATAGAAGCATATTATTTAAAAAAATTGATAAATTAAAGTGGGAAAGCTGTATTTTTTTTTCTAAAGAACCTGTGTGATATATTTTATAATATTAAATAACTGTTTCTAATATTTTTCTACGATTTTAATTTTGTGCATTATAATGCCAAACCATTGGTAATTTTGCCGAAGTGTTATGGTCGTAATCACGACACAACGTGGCAATATTACCACACTACTAATTCGCTCCCACATTAAACGCATTACGATCGTAAAAAAATCATCGATCGCTTCCCACAACACATAACCGCGACCATTTTATCCCAGATTCTGGCTGATCGACTGTCGCCAGACTTCTGAGTCGTCGGCCCTGGCGCACCAGATCTACGCCGAGGCGACCCGGGTGCCTTACATGGCTCGCTTCCTCGTCTATGGCAAGTCGCACGACCCGCTTGAAGGCAGGATGCGCGTATTCTGCGTCACTGAGGATCGGTAAGGGGCGCTGAGTTTGTGAATAGAAAAACTAAAAAAGAACGTTTCATTAATATTACGGGTCCGCGAATAAAAGTCCCATCAAACTTTGTCGAATCAAAATGAAAATGCCAAAGCCCATACAGAAGTAAGTATCATTTTAAACGTTTCGTATATCTCTTTACTCATTGTAAAGAGTTATTCGAAACGTTCAAAGTACAACCTGCTTTTGTATTGGCTTTTATATTCTTATTACGCCTTACTACAACCCCCAACCATTATGCTCCAAAGTTTATCGAATCGGGTTGGCTGTACAGGTATCGTACAACTCCCAAATTTTTAAAGGTAGTCAGATTTATTAATTCTTGTAATATAATGGATATCCCCTTTAAACTTAAAATAAACTCAAAGCGGGGACATTGCTAAACATTGATAAAAACTTATCTCATGTTTAGCGATTAGGCAAAAAGTCTGAAATTGCATCAGAGTTTATTATCAAAACAGCGCCATTTTTAAAAGCTAAAATATTCTGAAACTCCTAATATTTTTTTTTGTTTCCTAGCCTCATCTCACAACAATAAACGTTCCTTCACAATAACTGCGCAGATCTAAATAGGCTATAAAGTTTCAGTTTATAATCAGTAATTGTAGCAAAAGCAGTATAATATTAATTATTAATAAAATTTACTACACACTTGACTCAATTAACCACTAGCAATACGAAAGACCACACACTTTTGTTTTGACGATTTTGATCCCTTAGCGTAAAAAAAAGATCCCTTTAAACTTTTATGACGTCACCTAAATTTTTTGAATGACGTCACGCGCAGGCAGGAGCGCACGCTCGAAAAACAGGAGCGTTACGTGGAGATCGCACGGAGCAAGGACGTGCAAGTGCTTGAGGGAGCTACTGTGTGTGTGGAATGCTCGGGAAACCTATCGGCGCCCATTAAGTCCGGACAGTTCCACAAGTTCCGGTTCAGCGCCTTCGACGACAACCGCTTGCAGGTCCTAACCAAGGTGAGTTTATTTGGAAAAAAAAGGTAGAATTAATTTAGGTTGAGTTGAACGAAAGGTTGAATTGCTGCGCTAGAGATATGGAAGGTTCTGGAATCTCCGCAAAGGTTTGATCTGGTATAAAAGCTGAGAGGATCTAAAGTGATCGGGCACAACGCGGCTTATTCAGCTAGCTAATTTCGAAAAATTTAACGGTTTAAATGAGTATTGTTGTAATAACAAGGTACATTTCAAAATAAAACATTGTTTTTCAATTAAGTTTCTATGGAAATCGGTATTAAATGGGTAAAAAAGTAAAAAAAGGTTAAAAAGTTGACGAGGTCGAACAGGTTTGATTTCTTTTTTAAGTTTTGTGTTGTTGTTGCTGTAATTTTGTAGTCCGTATTACTTTTTCAAGCGTTTGTTTAATAGCCGGGAAGGTGTATTAACTGTCGCGTGTTCCAAAGGTTGTTAGTACAACTCCTCGAGTTTCTTGTTTTTATTGACAATAGGGTGTATCTTTATAGAATCGAAAACCATCGGCGGCAGGTTTTAGCCAGTCGATCACTGCTCCGCTGACGCGTATATTAACAAGTAAAACTCATAGTTAAAAACATGAGTAAAAACAGGATCAGACGTTTTGATTAAAGGAAAATATATTTCGCCAAAGTGGCATCATCAGTTCCTGTAAGAGTATACAAATAAATAAAATCAGAGCGCAGCCATCAACAAACCAATAAAAGCAAACAATAAAAACAAAACGTCTGATCCTGTTTTTATTCATGTTTTTAACTATGAGTTTTACTTGTTTTTATTGATGTCAGGGTTCTTGATGTTATTTCGGACGAAATACATAAAGATATTTTTATGTGCATGAGATAAATACTTAACATTCTAAATGTCTCAAACATCTAACCAAAATTTAAATTCCCGAAATATATAACGTTTTTGAAGCAGAGGATTGTTCCACTGCCTGTACGAAAAACATTTTTTTTTGAGAAAATTTAGGCTTGTTCAAGCTAACTTGCAATGTCATTCCCACTGTTCCCATAGTATTTTTACCATATGGCACAGAAAAAACTCACATCCTTTTGCAGTAGGCTTAAAACAGTGTGTTGCATTGTTGTGCATCAATTCCCGCCTCGGTCTTTCGTCCCATGTCAAAACTGAAAAAAAAATCAATAAACGGTTGTTCTCCTAAGGTGCGGGACTCCACCCAGGAACCGTGTGGGCGTCTGTCCTTCAGTCGGCTACCTCTCGGTCCGCCCAAGACCCACGGGCCTCGTACGACCCTCTGCAACCTTAACGTTCGACTGCCACCTTGCGACAAGGTAAGTCTTTAACGGTTGCCGCTAGTGGTGCGTGCTTTTTTTAATTTGCGCTTAACGAACTTGGTCAAGTTTTGCTTGGAAAATTAATTTATCGCTGCATTTTTTGCAATTAGTCAACTAATCCGCACAGGCACCAATACTAATACGAAGTTGGCAATTTGCAGAAACCGTTCAGGTTCGGTTGCGAGTAGCTATTAAGGGCCTATTTGTGTACGGTTACCTTCCTTAAAGTAACATGTTTGTAATTGTTTAAATTGTGTCAGCAATATAGTTTGTTGGGCATCTAATGGTTTTGGCTAACCGTGTAATATGTCGTAGTGTGTTCAAATCTTTTTTTTTTAATATAGGGTCTTATGTATCAACAATCCAACTTGTAATATTGATTCGGTGCGTGGTGTTTTTCGACTTAATCAATACTTTGTGTAATATCGATACCTCTATTCCAACTTGCATGCGTTATTTAACCTATACCGTTTCTTCTGGAAACTTCTTAGCACCATTGAGGTGTTTGGATCTCGGTTTTAAAATTGAACAATGTACTTTTCACCATCCAGTTTTCCTAAAAAGATTCACTTTTGAATGTTTCATTCTTAATTAGATTTTTCAGCAAGTTTGCACTTATATTTTTATTAACCACATACGTACAGCACGTATATATGTCGTATTATTAAACTATGATGGGTAAATATGTTGAAAACCAAAACATACACTTGAATGTCTATGTTTCCATCATGTATTTAAACATTAATCGCTGTTAAAATAAAAGTGTTGCCCCTTTAATGTTCGTTTGTTATGTTAAATATAAAAACCGGACTGTGCTTTTGCTCATTTCTAACTGTACATCATAAAGTTCAATCCTTTAAGCCACCTGAAATAACGTATATCCGCACTAGAGCATGTTCCTAACCACCTTTTGCGATTAAATTAACACCAACTAATTTGCTCTTGTTTCCCGCTCGAAAAGGATTTCGACTCCGACGATGAGGTCATGATCTTGCATGAACAGGTAAACTTTCTTTTTCCACCCACAGCACCCTTTTCCTAGTTGTCACCACGTTTTGTATTACGCTTTCTTTTGTATTTTGGTCGTACCGCCACTTTACAAGTCTATAATAAGCTGCGCTTAAATTGTTTTGAGTAGACGTCGATTTTAGAGTTTGAGCAAATTTTACTCACGGTTCAATATTAAGTTTGTACTTGGTGCTTCCCTAACTAACAAGGTGTGGTGATTTTTAGATTTGCGATTTAAAATGACTTGGGCTTTATTTCTTTTATGGCTGGATAATAACAAAAAAACATGTTGTAATGTTTAGAATAATCTTGTAGAGTGTAACAACAATGGACAGTAAGTTTTTCTTTAATTTTATAGTTTGTTTTAACCGTTCGCAGACCATAAAATATTTAAAGAGTAGGTAATAATTGGGACGTCACTAAATTTCAGCTATAAAAACAATGTACCTTTTGTGGTAGAAGTCCGGCGAAGAAGGCGAAGAGGCTAACGCTAAGAAGCGCTATTTTCTGGTCGACCCAACAACAGGTGAAATTCACTGAAATGCTTGCTTTAGATATGCATGAAATTGGAAGATGCTTTGCAGCAGAAACAACAAAACGTCAACCACAGCCTTTATACCACTTTAATTTATATTCCGGTATTTATTAAAACATTTTTAAGAGATTTGTAATGCACAAAATGAATAAGCTCTTAGCTTTTAAAAAGTGGTGAAGTTTATACTAATTTCCAAAATAAAAAAGGGTTCCATGGCGAAATATGGGTAGCGATTTCTCATTAAAACACAGACCGTCATCCAATTAAAACAACCTTCTGCTGCAAAAGCGCTGCTATCTAAAAAAACTTTATTTTCTCATTCGACCTTGTACTTATGAACGCTACCGTTTTAACTCACATACGATCGCCACAGCTAACCCCGTTTTCCCGTGTTTTCTTTCCCGCACGCTTACTTTTCGGATTTCGGAATCCACAATGGCACCGCTGTATAAAAACAAACATCAAAAAATAACTCAAACAGCCGAGGCAAGCGCCAAGGATGAAACCTCACCGGAGGAGATCGCAAAGGACATGGTGGAGGTCATCCAGAAGCTCAACCAGGTAAAGATCCTCCTGCGTCCGACCGCAGCCGCTCGGGCTAGGGACTCTTCCGCATCTAGCAGAGCGGAGGATCAGGATGCGAGTGATGATATGGAGGTAGGGGTGGAAGAGACCGCCCTGGTGGTTAATGAAGTCCGGGAGCGGCTCGTCGAAATGAAGCATCTCCTTGAGGAAGACGTTCTTAAGGGAGAAGAAAGGAAGAAAACGAATGAGGATGAAATTAGAGGCGGAGTGAAGTCTTTTGCAGAGCATCTTGACAAGACCTCGCAGATCTTTGAGCGAAATGTGGAGCCTCAGCCTTCTAGCCGTACCGTTTCCGATCTCATCCATCTTCATGGAAGCGAGCTTCGTGATGGCTCCGACTCCCTTGGGGATGCACTTATCGACAAGGATCTAAGCGCTGATGAAGACGCCCTCTCTGTTGAGTTTGAGAAGAGCGTGGAATCGGTGGCCACTGGCGCATTCTCTTCAGATACGCCGCATGTTTCTCGCGTTGAATTAAGGTTGAGAAACGGCACCGTTTCCCCCGAAAAAGGGACTGAAGATTCCGCAGAAGACTTGTCGGCTTTCTTGGCTCAGGACTTGTGCAAAACCGAGGCCGTACCATGTCCGGCCACTTGTCGGGAAAATGTTATCGAGGAGGCTGTAACTCACGTAGAAAATGGAACCGACAGCAAGGAGACCCAACTGAACCAAGCAATCCGTGAAATTTACTCCAACGAAGAGTTGATCAGTCTTCTCTCGGACGAACTCACCTCCCATAGTTCAAGCGACACTCAGGATCACCACTCCAGTGACATCGATCCGACTAAGGTCGTAAAAGAAGACGTTATAGTTGCTGGAGCTAACCAAACGTCTTCTAACTCTCCTCCTGTGGAGGTTGCGACACTCACAGTAGCGCATCCCATCTCGAGGTCAGCCAGCTCCTCATCGGACCAGTTCAAGGTGGTTCGCTTCCACGAGAACGTGACCGTGATCGATCAGGCGCAATCCCGGGTCCTCCACTCTCTCGACAAGGACCTTACGCTCCGATCCTCACTGGAGAAGGTCTTCAGCTCCAGCGAATCCGAGTCGGAGGACTCTGAGATGTCGGACACCAGTAGTAGCTCCTCCGATTCGGGCGAGTTTTCCTCCGCGCTTGCGGAAGACGAACACCCGAAGACCTTGCAGCAGCGGATCTCCGCTTATCAGGCCGCCAACGACGAGCTACAGCGGGAGTTGGAACGCTTTCAGCGGAACACGCCCAGGTATATGGAGCAACGCGCTCCGCTGCCTGCCCCTAGGAGAAAACTTGAAGAATCGGCGGGAAATCAAACTCTCAAACCTGTCGAAGCCGTCGCGTCAACCTCAGGCCTCCAAAACGAGGTAAGCAGTGAAAGCGAAGACGAAATATCGCCTGTGATCATTGAGGAAACGCACACCGTACGAGAGTTGCTCAGCACTTGGGAGAGAAAACCGCTTCTTCAACATAAGCCCGCTACCTCCAAGGTCATTGTATCTCGCACTCCTGCGGCCCAGAGCTCATCTGCGGCTAAGGAAGTCGACAGATCCGACGATTTCCCGTCTGTCGAGGTCGAGCTCGCCCAGCCTTCCACAGTAAGCGAACTCACCGATTCCGATTCGTGCTTTTCCGACGACGAAGAATCTTACTCGCCCTTTGACAAGTTCGCAACCTCTGGTAAAACACTCCAGGACACTAATACAACAGCGGCATCCGTATCTGCTCCTTCTAAACGCGATGCCGACCTGTCAGCGACCCATGTCGAAAGCCAAATCGACGCTGTCAGTATAAACTTCGAAGAGGCAGGCAGCGTTCTGGAGTCGTCCTGCTCTGTACAGCATGTACACAAAGATTCAACCGATACTGACCACAAAGTTGAAGGAATCCAGCCTGAATTAACTGCAATTGTATCTGATTTCAAACCCGATGGCGACACAGCAGACTTGGGCGAGAGTGTGTCAAAGGTTGGTAATGTTTGTACATCTGCCGACCAGGCACCCTATAAAGACACCAATGCCGCTAATATAACATCACAAGTTATGGAAACCGAAATCGCTTTTCAAACGAAGTCACCCGAAGTTGGCGAGAAAACAGTCAAAGTCGCTGTCGCGGTTTTCCAAGCACAAGAAAAGGATAATTCTGAACACGTTTCTGCGGAGCAGAGAGAAATCCAGGAAACTTCTCAGGAGAAGTTCCAAATCGAAGGACAAAAATGTGAGATTGTGCTATCGGAAGACAAAACTAACGAAGAGTCAACTTTAATGCAACAATCTGCTACACAAATAACCGAGTCGTCTGTGGAAGGCGTAAACTTTAGGCAGCAAGTCTCCAGTTCAAACACGTCGCAACGTGATCCAATCAAAGTCGAATCTGACACGGAAACCGCTAAGTCCCAAGACAAAATCGCGGCAGAAGAACAACAGAGTGTCAGAGACACGTCGCCCGACCAAATATCTTCCGTGCGATCTTCAATCTCTCGGAAAATTCCCGCCAAAGGCGAAGACGACTTCCTCTATCCCTCGCCCAGCGTAATCGTCATCATCTCAAGGTGTTCCGAGGATCGCTTGAACGAGATCGCCCAGGGCACGCGTGAGCCTTCACAGGTTTGCGAGGACGTCGTGGAAGAAAATGAAGAGGAGTCTCCTCCTGTGATTCGGCAAAAATTGGTGGAAGAGAAAGAGGAGGAGTCCCATACCACCATTTGCAAGAAAGTGGTGGGAGAGGTTTCGGAAGAACAAGAGATGGAATCTCCTCTTTTGGTTTGCAAGAAAGTGGTAGAAGAGGTTTCGGAAGAATATGAAGAGGAGTCTCCTGTGATTTGCCAAAAATTGGTGGAAGAGGTCTCAAAAGCAAAAGAGGAAAAGTCCCATACCACTATTTGCGAGAAAGTGGTGGAAGAGGTTTCGGAAGAACAAGAGATTGAGTCTCTTCCTGTTGTTTGCCACGAGGTAGTGCAAGAGGTTTCGAAAGAACAAGAGATTGAGTCTCTTCCTGTTGTTTGCCATGAAGTGGTGGAAGAGGTTTCGGAACAACAAGAAGTGGAATCTCCTCTTTTGGTTTACAAAGAAGTGGTGGAAGAGGTTTCGAAAGAACAAGAGATTGAGTCTCTTCCTGTTGTTTGCCATGAAGTGGTGGAAGAGGTTTCGAAAGAACCAGAGATTGAGTCTCTTCCTGTTGTTTGCCACGAGGTAGTGCAAGAGGTTTCGAAAGAACCAGAGATGGAGTTTCTTCCTGTTGTTTGCCATGAAGTGGTGGAAGAGGTTTCGAAAGAACCAGAGATTGAGTCTCTTCCTGTTGTTTGCCACGAGGTAGTGCAAGAGGTTTCGAAAGAACAAGAGATGGAGTTTCTTCCTGTTGTTTGCCACGAGGTAGTGCAAGAGGTTTCGAAAGAACCAGAGATGGAGTTTCTTCCTGTTGTTTGCCATGAAGTGGTGGAAGAGGTTTCGAAAGAACCAGAGATCGAGTCTCTTCCTGTTGTTTGCCATGAAGTGGTGGAAGAGGTTTCGGAACAACAAGAAGTGGAATCTCCTCTTTTGGTTTGCAAAGAAGTGGTGGAAGAGGTTTCGAAAGAACCAGAGATTGAGTCTCTTCCTGTTGTTTGCCATGAAGTGGTGGAAGAGGTTTCGGAACAACAAGAAGTGGAATCTCCTCTTTTGGTTTGCAAAGAAGTGGTGGAAGAGGTTTCGGAAGAACAAGAGATTGAGTCTCTTCCTGTTGTTTGCAAAGAAGTGGTGGAAGAGGTTTCGAAAGAACAAGAGATGGAGTTTCTTCCTGTTGTTTGCCATGAAGTGGTGGAAGAGGTTTCGAAAGAACCAGAGATTGAGTCTCTTCCTGTTGTTTGCCACGAGGTATTGCAAGAGGTTTCGAAAGAACAAGAGATGGAGTTTCTTCCTGTTGTTTGCAAAGAAGTGGTGGAAGAGGTTTCGAAAGAACCAGAGATTGAGTCTCTTCCTGTTGTTTGCTACGAAGTGGTGGAAGAGGTTTCGGAACAACAACAAGTGGAATCTCCTCTTTTGGTTTGCAAAGAAGTGGTGGAAGAGGTTTCGGAAGAACAAGAGATTAAGTCTCTTCCTGTTGTTTGCCATGAAGTGGTGGAAGAGGTTTCGGAACAACAAGAAGTGGAATCTCCTCTTTTGGTTTGCAAAGAAGTGGTGGAAGAGGTTTCGATAGAACAAGAGATTGAGTCTCTTCCTGTTGTTCGCCACGAGGTAGTGCAAGAGGTTTCGAAAGAACAAGAGATGGAGTTTCTTCCTGTTGTTTGCGAGAAAGTGGTTGGAGAGGTTTCGGAAGAACAAGAAGTGGAGTCTCTTCCTGTTGTTTGCCAAGAAGTGGTGGAAGAGGTTTCGGAACAACAAGAAGTGGAATCTCCTCTTTTGGTTTGCAAAGAAGTGGTGGAAGAGGTTTCGGAAGAACCAGAGATTGAGTCTCTTCCTGTTGTTTGCCATGAAGTGGTGGAAGAGGTTTCGGAAGAACTAGAGATTGAGTCTCTTCCTGTTGTTTGCAACGAGGTAGTGCAAGAGGTTTCGAAAGAACAAGAGATTGAGTCTCTTCCTGTTGTTTGCCATGAAGTGGTGGAAGAGGTTTCGAAAGAACAAGAGATTGAGTCTCTTCCTGTTGTTTGCCATGAAGTGGTGGAAGAGGTTTCGGAACAACAAGAAGTGGAATCTCCTCTTTTGGTTTGCAAAGAAGTGGTGGAAGAGGTTTCGAAAGAACAAGCGATGGAGTCTCCTCTTTTGATTTGCAAAGAAGTGGTGGAAGAGTTTTCGGAAGAACCAGAGATTGAGTCTCTTCCTGTTGTTTGCCATGAAGTGGTGGAAGAGGTTTCGGAACAACAAGAAGTGGAATCTCCTCTTTTGGTTTGCAAAGAAGTGGTGGAAGAGGTTTCGAAAGAACAAGAGATTGAGTCTCTTCCTGTTGTTTGCCACGAGGAAGTGCAAGAGGTTTCGGAAGAACAAGAGATTGAGTCTCTTCCTGTTGTTTGCCACGAGGTAGTGCAAGAGGTTTCGAAAGAACAAGAGGTTGAGTCTTCTAATGTTGTTTGCCAAGAAGTGGTGGAGGAGATATCGGAAGAACAAAAGTTGAAATCTCTTCATGTTGTTTACCACGAAGTGGTGGAAGAGGTTTTGAAAGAACCAAAGGAAAAGTCTCCTCCCGTGGTTTGCAAAAAAGTTGTGGAAGAGGTTCCTGAAAAACAGAAGGTGGAGTCTCATCCCGTGGTTTTTAAGGAAGTGGTAGAAGAGGTATCGAAAGAACAAGAGGTTGAGTCTCTTTCTTTTGTTTGCCAAAATGTGATAGAGAAAACCAAAGAGGGGGAGTGTCCTGCAGTGTCGAATGACGTGAATTCCGAGTGGTATTGGACACCTGAAAATGCTGAAACACCTACAACGGAGTCTCGCCCTGTTGTGTTGGATGACGGATCATCTTCCGTTGCTGTTGCTTCAAGCGAAGTAGACCTTGACCAAAAAAACAATTTCATTCAAAAATCGGATGGCAGTCCAACAGGCGAAACCAGCCCCGAACTCCAAAATATCGCCCGCGAAATCGCAACTGTCGAACAGAAGCCCTACGATGGTGAATCCTCTGTAAGTTCCGCCGACCCAAACATCGCTTTTGTGAGAAAAAATGAACACCCTGGGGTAGAAAAGGTTTCTGAGGGCATTGGCAAGACGCTCGTCGGAGATGCGATTGCGGCCGACGAATCGTTAACGACTCGGGCCACAACAGAACAACGCCTTACAGAAGAATGTTCCACAAAAATTGTCGAACCACATAATGTGATGGTACCGAGCAACCAAGGCGAACTGATAGCGGAATCGAATACGTACAAGGCGGAACAAAAGTCCGCACAATATTCGGATGAAGAATCTCAAATCGAACTGACCAAGGACGAAAATGTGACTGTTGCCGGTGACGTTGTTTCCCAGACCAACGAGGTAGATATTTACGACTTGATTGCGGCTGGTCTGTTGTCGCCTGCTGAAACCAGCAGCAAGGCCAAGCCCAGTTCGACAGATCCCATTGGCAAATTATGTACCCGTCAAGATTCTTACTCTGAAGACGAAGACACTGAACATCCAACCGACAAGCAAGAATGCTCTATAACTGCAAAGGCATATGAAGCGCAAGCTGTTAAGCAAAGTTCCAATACAGATGATATACAGCGTGATGAACCTAAACCGAGCGATAGTGCCGCTTCATTGCCAGCAGAAACTCCTAAAGTGGATTCTTCTAAAGACGCCTATTTGGAAGAGACACAAGCGGTCGAAGCATTACAGCCGATCAGTTTGCCATCTGAACATAGGACATCTGAGATTTTTGCGGATTCCAAGGATAAATCAAATGGCTTGAAGGAGTCGGATAAAATGTCCAAATACCGCATGCAAGAAACTGTGGCGTATGACGACGTTCAAGCAGAAGATCGTGAAAGCGTTCTTGACACTCGCAACGCGAAAGACAATACTGCTGAATCGCAATATCAAATTACCGCAATTGCAACAGAAAACGACGACCAAAAGGCTACTGAGGATGGTCAAGAGGACTGCAAAGCTAATGAGGAGAAAAATGTTGAAGAAAATCTGTCTGATCGGGAAGGTTCAACAGAATCCTTGCACAAAACCCTTCCTGCAATTACTGATGATATTCAGATCGATACCATCACCGCAGAAGAGGTAATAGATAAGGAACGCCGTTTGTTAAAAGCCTTCCAAAGCGACGAACGTGTCCAGGTTGGTCAGCAGGAAGTCCCTGCTTCGGATGATTTCAGTCACGAAGCATTAAGGGCCGACACCAACGTTGTACACCATGTGTTATCTGAAGATGTCTCCGCAAAATCCAACACACTTGCTGCAATGGAGTTTGGAGTAGAAAATCAGACCAAAAGTCAAGATGACCCTGAAACACTCAGCTTTGGCGTTAGCACAATCTCAACCACCGAGTTTGAGCCCAAAGAAAGTATGCATGACAATGGCCGTGCAGCCACTAGAGTAGAAGCTAAAACCAGTGAGGTGAAACCTAACGCTAGTGAGCATGACGATGGCCAAGTGGACCTGGCGGCGCAGGATGATGAAATCAGTTCAGCCGATGAAAAATATACTAACGACAACGCTGACTATAAGCGGAATCCAGAAAAACAACAAGAAACTCATGGGATGCCAATCGATGATGAAAAGACGGATATGTTAATCCCTGACCTTAGCGAAGACCGCACTGCCATTAGGGATTCTTTTAATGAACACCCCGTCCCTTTTGTTGTGGACTTCACAGGAATAAGTACAACAGTCGATGCGGAGATGGTCGAAGTTGCCGATCGACAACCAGGTTTTGCTGCTGACAAATCTATGTCGTCCAATTATCCTGCCTTAAACGTCCAAACTCAGGCGTACGCTTTGGTAGCTGTCGAACCCACAGTTTACATTTCAAGCCATCATGACAACTCAGAAATGACATCTGATACAACAGTCAGTTCGCTGCCGCGTATAACCGCAAGCGAAACGGCAGACGCAGCAAATGTCGAGCAAAATCAATCGAAACCAAGTGAGGTTTTCGCCGGTGCTGAAAAAAATGTTAGCTTGATTGACAGCGAAACTCTGAAAAAGCGAAGCGTTGATTTCGAGGATGCCGAATCGCCAACCGGAGAAACTAGTGAGAGGCGAAAACATCTTACGACCGGATACTTCATTGGTAAATATCACAGTTTGGACGAGAGCTCGGATTACGACTTTTCGAAATTGCCTTATCACTCAACTGCTCCAGTGTTGCTTGAAAATGTAAAAGACTATCCAGAAGTCGAAGCATCTGAACGACGGGAGACTGTCAAGGTTCATGACCTGGTAGAATCCAGTGAGTCCAGTCGTGAAGTCGAGAGCTCTGTTCAAGGCAACTCAAAGAGTTTCGATGTTTGCAAACAGCCTTTAGGGCTTAAAACTACTCTCACGGCCCTAGAAGGTGAATTGCAGAACAGAAAACCTGATGTAAGCCTTGTAGAAGATTCCCAGCGATCCAGCATAGAAAGCTCTTGTGATTTCAATGATGTTGAGCAAGGTAAAGTAATACACGAGGAAACTAATTTAGACGAAGATGTCCAGCCAATCCTAAAAGATGATATTGATGATAAAGTAACACAAGATTGTACAACGATACAGAATACAGAGCAATCCCAAGAGCTGTGTGGTGATGTAACCGATAACGAGCAACGTAGGAATACTCCTGCAGAAAATCAAGACGTCCTTTGTCAATCATCAGTCCACAAAACGACTGTTGGCTATGTTGATGATAAAATATCGTCCAAGGTTGCCACTGAAATCGAATTCCAAGAGAATGTTACATTTGTTGGGCATAACGAGACTAAAATCACCGATCAAGAAATTCAAACTTTGTCATACAAACAAGAAATCACTGTTGATAATGAAATAACACCGTTGAATGTCCTCCTAGATACCGATCAATCCAACCAAGATTTACCTGATAAATGTAGCGTTACTGAACAGAGCAGTGTTAAAACCTCGGGAACCAAATTAAGGAAGGAAACTACGCCATCCTTCCGAGTTGCTGACGATGTTAATGACAAAATAACACAGGTTATCGCCACTGTGCAAGATTCCAAGCAACCCAAACATCTGTACGGAGAAATTGCTGATGATATGGAATGTAAGGTTATCCCTGAGGAGAGTGAGGCCAACCAAAATGTCCCTTACCCTTCATCAACTCATCAATTTACTGTTGATGCAGAAATTATTCCAGATATTGTGCAAGACAGAGAGCAATCTGTCAAAGACTCATGCCACGACATTGCTGATGTTAAGCAACTCAGTGGTAATACTTCAGACAACGAATCCGATCGAGATATTGGTTCTACCTCGTTTTCCAAGGCTACTACCAATGACGATAATGATATAAAAGAAATCATTGGCGTTACCTCTGTAAATGATTTACAAAAATCTAAAAAGGATTTCAGCGACCAATCATGCGTCACTGACAAAAGTGATATCAAAATTACGGAAATCCAATCGGCTCATAACGTTAGGCAATCCATCGATTATATCACTGTTGACCATGATGATGATACAACAACACCGGGTATTTCTACTGATACGGAGCAATTGAGGGATCTTTATCAAGATGTCATAAATCCGTCGCCAATCCATAAAATCACTGTTGGCGATGAAATAACACCAGATATTTCCCCTGTACAAGATGCCGAGCAATATGGAAACGATTTATGCGGTGAATTTGAAATTGAATCCGAAAAAATCGATTCGGATTTGGAAATTTGTTCTCCTTCCTTTCAAGAAGTAGCTGATAACGATGAACAAATCCTTGTCAATGCCACTGTCCAGGGTTTCGTGCAATCTAAAGAACCCTGCGACGGCTTTAACAAAGTGGAAGAACGTATTAATAAAACGCCGAAAATTGATTTTGATGAAAACTTTTCTTCTCATCCATCCAAAGATGAGGCAAATGGTGATAATGGGGTGTACGTTAAAATAAAATACGAAATTCCCGCTGGACACGATTTTCAGCAAACCAGAGGAATATCGAGTGGAAATTTGGTCGATGATAAAGAAAGCAAAGGTGAAACCGCAAACAACACAGTTGACGATGAAACAACACCATATATTGCTCCTTTAAAATGTAATGAGCAATTTGACGAAGAATCCTTCAATGAATCTAGCAGTGTTAGTCAACGCGAAAACGAATTTGAACAAGAAAAGCAATATGACAAAGAAAACGATGATGAGAATTATTGTGTTGTGAGTAACGACCACATTAAAACCAGGAAAAACGAGTCTGACCAAGTTGTCCTTTCCGCTTTATCTACCCAAGAATTTGCTGATGATACCGGTACACAGGATTTGAAGCAATCCAGCGAAAAAACCCTTTGCCAGTTTAACATTACTGAGCAAAGCGAAAGTAAATGTTCAAATTTCGATCAAGATATTATTTCTCCTTCCAAGGATGAAAATGATAACGAACAAATGCGTGAAGTTACCACTGCACACAACGGTAGTGAAATTCCTAAAATTAAGATCGATCAATACATTTGTTTGACAGAACCTAAACATGAGCTTGGTTTGAATGATAACAGGGTTATGAGTGATTCTAATGCTGTAAAAGATTTTCAGCAATCCAACGAATCAAATGCCGACTTTACAGGTGCTCACAAACAAGTTATTGAAACTCCGGACATATATTTGGAGCAGGATATCGTTGTACAGTCTTCCATACAGGGAGTAGCTAATAATGATGATGATGAAACTAAACTCGACACGTTAAAACAAGATTCACAGGCCACAGAAATCGATTCGCATCTAGATGTATTTGCTCCTTCATCTCCACAGAAAATCACCGTTAATAATGAAACAACACCTGGTACTGCATCTTTACAAGATCCTGAACAAACCAACAAAGAACTACGCGATGATTTTAGCAATGCTGAACAAAGCGGTTGTGATGTCATTGATGTTGATTTGGATCAGGAAGTTCCATTATCCATCCAGAAGGTCACTATTGGCGACGATGATGGTAAAATAACACCAGCTATTAGCACTGTACAGCATGATCAGCAATCCAAAGAACTGTGTGATGAATTGGAATTCGAGCATACCAGCAAAGAAATATATGTTGACCTAAGCGGCGTTCAGCAACATGCCAGTAAAACCACACAGATCGAAATAGATCAAGATGTTATTTCACCTGAGTTTATTCAAGAAGTCAGTGACGAAGATGGAATACATCGTACTGCTGGTTACGCAGATGGTGATAATATTGGTAATGAAAATAAACCCATGGCTGTTGATGGAAATACAGCGACAGTATTACCAACTCAAGGCACTGATGATCTTGCCGATAGTTTGGCAGAATTCATTGCGGACACAACAGTGACGAAAGAACACCAGTCACCCGACGAGACACAAAAACTCTTCAGCTACGATCAGGTGACTTCGATATGTGAGATGGATACAGGTCTGGAAGCTAAACCTTTGATGGAAACTTCCGAAGATCGTTTTTCATTGGAGTGTAAACCGTTCGACGAAGTACAAATAGCGGACTCCGGTATTTTGGCTACTGAGCCACAAGAAATTATTTCCGCCACGGCCGATATCGACGCCGATTATGACGGTCCGAGGGAAATCAAAACCGACATCGTCATTTTTGCAGAAGACGCTAAAGAGGAAATGCAAGTTGCCGAACAAATCGATGAACTACAGGACCTCACACACCCAAGAATCGATGTGGATCAAATCGCTAATCAGGCCGTAAATTCTGAAACAGAATCAACAACTTTCGGTCTTGAATCAATCGCCAATTTGAATACGCAAAGAACCGACATCGACGAAACTAATTTATCTATCCACGAAGAAAAGTGTACTGCCGATTTCAACGAGACTGCTCAGAGCACGAATGTAGCTTTGCTTGGTGACTCGCCTCAAATTTCTCCAGAAAATGAAATACACGAACCCGACAGCTCTTACCCTGATAGCAAATGTCTTAAGGAAAGCGAAACTTGTAATGTAATTCCACCCAAAGTACTCGCGGCTTCCCAAAATACTGATGATTGCGACTTTGAAGTGTCGGATGAACAAAAAAGGCCGTTGTCTCAGTGTCACAGTGACGATGAATTCGAGCAACTGGATGCATCTCTCGACACCACAAGCTCCAAATCCCTTGCAGAAGAATTGCTGGACGTCCAATTTACGCCCCACGCTTCAGATTTGTCGGTGGCCATTTCAGCTGTACCTTGGGCCCAAATGGATGACGAAACCCGCGAGTCATTCATTACCACTGAAGATGTTTTATTTCCGCTTGAAGAATCCTTGGTTAAAAGTGATAAAAGTACACCACCGATTGAA
The DNA here is from genome assembly GCF_963924565.1 of Ascidiella aspersa. NCBI lineage: Eukaryota > Metazoa > Chordata > Ascidiacea > Phlebobranchia > Ascidiidae > Ascidiella > Ascidiella aspersa. The sequence continues at coordinate 6,402,823 of NC_139450.1, forward strand.
CCTAATAAAGAATGTGGAGATAGGGTTGACCATGTCGGTGAAATATTACGGCCAATCAATCAAACCCTTGATAGGTTCTGGCAAGTGTCTGCCGTTGAGAACAACGATCTACTCATCACTAACGAGCAGCAAAGACAGCAACAGGAAAGTCAAAGCGAAACTTCTGATTCTGTTGAGAAACCCTATTCTGCCATTCAACATTGTTCGAATGAAGATGAGTCGGTTTCTTTGACAAGTACGCCACTTAACACTGCGTTGTTTGAACTAGAAACCGCGCCTAAGAATAAACCTCAACCAGGATTGAGAGTCTCTGATCCAGAGAGTTGCATTGAAGAGGTGCTCAGCACACAAGTTGTGCCGGGTCTAATGGGTGATTCTAGTGAAGAGATTCAGTATAAACGTGAAAGTGTTGCTGAGATGACTGGTCGGCAGGGATCGACTAAGGAGGTGCTATTTAACGTAGATAAAACGGTTCTAGTCCTAACAGAGTCGGGAGATTATAATGACAACTTCGAAAAAGTGTTTCAAAAAGAAATGAGCTCTTCGGATTCAGTAAGTGTTACAGAAAGGGTAAAGCCTTTGGAAGAACCGGAGACCCTTTTCAGAAAAATTAATGAAGATAGTTTGATTAAACAGCAAAGCGATATTACGAAAAGTGATCAACAAGGATTTGATGACCGGCGAAGCACCCCTGACGAAATGGTGTCACGTGATGACGAATCGAATTTACTTTCTGAAGGAATACCAATTTCCGGTGCAGGTAAATCGGACTTGTTTGTGAGAACGCAACACGGTGAGTGCGATTCCCAACAACGTGAAGTTAAAAGTGAATCTAGCGATGCCTTACCCAATAGCGAACTGGCTGTTCTGAAGTTGTCGTCGCACAAAGAAGTGACGTCATCCTCGATTGAAAATGAATGTCAACAAGTAAATGTCTGCGTCACAATGGATGAGTGTGTTCAACAAGTTCAACAACAAGAGATCACAAGGCACAGCCGAGTGGCCGGAGAGACGTGTACAACAGTTAAAATTGTGATCGAAGATAATGCCTCTAAACACACCTTTGATCATCACCGCGATATGTTGAAGGAATCGCCACCCACAACAGAAGTTGATCCTGAACTGAACGAAAGTAGCGCTGAACAGCAATTACTGGGTATCGTTTCTTCTGCAAATGACGAGAAAATGTCCAAAACAGGTCGTCTATTGATTGATGATAATTATTCACTTTGTACGACAAATGACGCAATCATAAAAGATGACCATTTGCAAGAGGTAACAACAAAGTCTGAACAATCTGTAACTACCAGTAACTCTAAGCAATTCTTAACAAAAATGTCTACTCAATCTGTTATGAATATTGTTGGTCCTGTTGAAAGCAATTCAGATGTGGACAAACAGAAGCCAGTCGCGTGTAAAACGCTTGACATGATTGATATGTATTCTGTCCAGGCTGAAAAATCATCACAGGTTTTATCTAGGGAAGGCAACATCGAACACGTTGCGCTTTTAACTCTAGAAGAAACGCATTCAGAACAGCAGTTGGCCACTGGTCGTGTATTGTCCACTGTTACTAAAACAGTAAATACTACCCACTTTGCTGATGTCCAAACAAGTGAAACGGCTTCGTTCGAACGTGAAATCACAATTAGCGCCGAGGACGTTCAGTGTTTATCGTCAAAATCTATTAAAACAGAATGGACGAAATGCGACGACGAACCGTTGCGACCGCTCGCTGATGATCAACGCAGGGGATTTAACGACGAAGTGTTTTCCAATGTTAAAGAAAACGTCACGAGCCAAACGTGTTTGACTGAAAATCTAAGCGAAATGCCAACATCAGGTAGAACTCCCGATTCTATCGAGGAATTTGGCGCATCTCCTATGATAAGTGTGGCAATCGACGGGAAGAGACAAAAACTCGAAACTGTTTCGGCAAATCTAGGTTATGATTTTTGTCAAAAGACAACAGAAAGCCTCACAGAGGTAGTTTTGACAGAATCAGTAAAACTTGGATACGATGAAGCGGCTTCCACATCTCCTGAAACCTTAAACGTTCTTGATAATGCCAGCGTCGTTTACAGCGAGCAGCGTGAATTTGACACGCAGCGCGATGCGGTTCCCTACGAGGTAGAACTCGCACAGCAAGAATGCGATAAAACCGCTACTGTTCCAACAGAAGATCTTGCATCGACCTCGAGTTCAAACAATCAAGAAACTCAGTCGTCTTCAGCGATACAAGCCGAAGGTCATTCTGAAGGTCGCGATGTCGTACCGGATGGTCCGGAGCGCCAGAGTCACCTAGAGCGGCGCGTGAGCGTCCGAAACGGCCTGGCCTTCTTGCGTCAGACGCAGGAGAGCTTTGACAGCGCTGCAGTTTCCCGCGGGTCGCGCATTCGAACCCCGCCGTCGCCGGTTGCCAGCGAGTCTTGTGACGAGTCGGTCGACGATGTCACTTTAACGGAACCCGGGACTGTTGTGGTCGAAATCGCACCCGTGTCTCTCACTGGCCTAGATGCCTATTCAAAGTCGTTGTGTGACGAAATAGTGGTCGAAGCTGTTAAGGCAGCGTCACCGACCTCGTCCGACCAGTTTGAACTGGATCGAACAGGTTTGCTAGTGGACGTTGATTCGCTGGATGGCGAAAGCTCAACCACGAGTCCCACACAAGTCGTTCAAAACCTAGACGATGAATACAAACACCCGGGCGTAGAAAATCAAGAATACCTGTTGTCTTGCGACGAGTCATCACGTCCCTCGACTGACCACTTTCATCCCGAAGATCCTATCGATTCCACTTATGTCACGGATAGCAAATCAACTCACAGATCAGATATTCAAGACTTTGACATGGTTTCGCAAACCGAAGGCTCCAAAACTTTGTTTGAGGCCTTTTCGCCAGAAAATTCCGCCGATCGAATAACATTTCCGCATGATGCTGATCGCGCAGTTCTTAGTGGAGACGACGATAAAACCATTTCGCATACTGTAGATTCAAGCCAGGCACGCGAAGATCAAGACTTATCCGAAGAAGACAAGGACTACCTAAGCGAATCGGCGCAGCTGTTGCCAGGCAACGAGATGACCAACGCGCGAAGCGAGCGCTGCTTTGTTGATTATTCTTTCAAAGAAGAAGAATCTGATCAAGAGGAGACAATCAGACCTTCAGAACTCCGAAAAACCGAAGCTCGCCAACCCCTCCTAGAAGACAAGGAGGACTCCTCGGACTCTGATCCCGAGCTGATGGTGTGCGAGTCCGGTGGTGGCGAGTCCCTGGCGCAGGAGCTGGCCGAGGCCATGTACGAGGAGATAGTGGCGCGCGAGAACCGCATCCTGTCACCCGAGTACGATGACGTCACTTCCAACGGCGCTGACGTCACCCGTCACGACGAGCTGCGGCCCGAGTATCACTTCACCTTGAACGTGTGCGAGGACACGGAAGAAACTGAAGAGCGAAGGGCGGAAGAAAAATCTCTCGACGAAGAAACATCTAGCGAAGAACCTACCGAGATCGAGTTCCGCTGCGATTCGACGCTCAAAGTGGAGGACTTTTCCTCTGCTCTCCGGGAGGCGCAGATTGAAGCAGACGCCATCCAGAGCTCCCTGATTTCGCCCAGTGTCGATCGACTCGACGGCCGATCCTTCCTGGTTAAGGACGATTCGCAATCGAGCTTTGCCAATCAGGAAGCGGGGATCATTGCGTTTGAGATGTCTCCAAGCGTAAGTGGAATTTGCAGCTTGAAATCCGTCGAACAAACCGAATATATCGAAGTTGACGGTGATTCTTGGCAAAGCTCATCCGAACCGCAACTGACGAAATCCTTTGAGGAAGGCGGCGATTATTTGCTTCGAACCTTGAAAGCGACTGAAACATGCGAGACCGTCAATCTCACACAACCCATGTCAGATAATAACGATCGGGTTGTAGCTCAATGTACAAAAGGCTCGACTTCGGAGAGCTGCAAGCCGGTCGATCCTAAGTTCGAACATGATCCTACTGAACAGCTCAAGGTTAAAAAATCGGAATACGTAGAAAGCTCGGGTGATTCCGATTCGGAAGACAACACCTCCAGCTGCGGATCATCAACAACAACAAGCAGCAGCAGTCAGGAGTTGCTCGGAGATAATGCCGACATTCTGTCCCACCACGTTCGTTCCGAGTCCACCGAGCCCCTGGTTTCGAAATGCGACGTCGCGTCACCGGCCCCCGCCTCGTTACACGTCACCACCAATGACGTCATCAGCTCGTCACGCTCCACCCAGGAGTTCACCTCGTTCGCGGAGGACCGCGCGTCGCTCGAATCCCTGCTTGGAGACTCTCCCACCACGGAGGAGTCGTTCAGCAGTGAACGGAGACTTGATGAAAGCGCAGCGGCATTCAAACGGCATGTGGCGAGAAGCGCAGCGGCAGGCGAGCGCCCCAGAAGCACGCGACTTTCAACCGTTGAACTACGGCCTCGTGTACTACTCGTAGACACGTCTTACTTATCCGAATCCGAGATCGATGTTTCCCGGGGCGCCGCCTCATTTAGGGGCCTCTCATTGCTAGGGCTTTCTCAAGACAACGACGAACTGTTTCTCTCGCAGCGTCCCACCTCACCGCTGCCGCCGCTTCTCTTCCAAGGCGACGATTACGTCAATTACGAACCGTCGTCCTCTATGGACGCGGATAGCCCGTCGACCTGCGGTCTAGTCGACTCCAATTTGCTGTCGCTTTCAGCTGCCGCTACCGAATCGGCTGGGGATGTGACGGCCAACGACGAGTTCTCTTTCCACGATTACGCGCGCGTCGCCGGTGCAGGCGAACGTGTGACGTCGTGCGACTCGGCCGCCACGTCGCGCCAGTTCTCGTCGTCCGAGTTCTACGCGAGCGGCGACTTTCAGCCGATCGCCAAGCCGCCAGAAATCTCGCGGCAAAACGAGGACCCGAACGCCGCCGAATCGTATGATTTCGACTGCCTGGATTCAGCGGGGATTTGGGCGTCGAGCGCCCGGGAAAGCACCGAGCCGCGTACCGAGGTCTACATGACAATGGCGTCGCCCACCAAACAGCGCGAGTCGTGTTCCCGCTACGAGGACTCGCACTCTTCCTCGCCGTCCGTGCTACTCGCCAGCAACACGACCGAGGTTCTTCAAAGCGGCGCCCAAAAGGAAGCGTTGATGATGACATTCGCCGAAAAGTTCACAATGTTTCGCGACACTATCGAAGCGTCCGGGGCCGCTCTTGAATTGGACTCAGCAGAAGCGCAAGCGGAAGAGCAAAAACATCTCGAAGATGGCGACGAATACATTGAGATGATGGACACAATGAAGGCACGCGCCGCAGCCGCCAGGTTTGAGGACCTTTCCTACATGGCTGTTGCTTACGACGAGGCCGCTGCCTCTGCTGTCAAAACGCCGCTAGAATCGGGACTCGCTGACACCTCAGACTCCTCGGCCGAGAGTGGCGACGGAGGATGCAGGAAGACGGATTCGGACTCGATCGAGATGGACAGCGTGGACACTTTCCGCTGCAGGTTCGTGGAGGAGCGATCGGAAGGCGCTGAAGAAGCAGCGGCAATTCAGTCAGACGAAGAAGCCCTGCTTCTTGAAAGTCCCGGCAGCGATGTTGTGATCCAGGAGGTGTTTCCTGCTGAAAAGATGCGACTCGATCTTCAGCAATCACCGCCCGCTCCCAAAGCCGCTAGTCGCATCCCAATCGGCAAGTCTTCCTCTTTTTCCACGAAGACCAAATCCGTTTCCTCGTCATCTACTGTTGTCAAAGCGGAAAAAGTCGTCCGCCAGTCCAGCATCCCAAAGGCATCATCCGGACTTTCGCGCTCGCTTCCCACCAAGTCGCTTGTGCGTCGAAGGCAGCGCGAGTTGTCCGGCGGATCTTCCAGGACGCAAGAAAGCAAACTGTCCCCTTCCTCATCTTCATCTGTGAAGACGATTGCGCGCGCAACATCCTCTTCCAAACTTCCAGTCAAGAAGAGCAGCGCAATCAAGGTAAAAACTTCGCCCTGTTCTTCCGTAGGCAAAAAGCATCTGGATGCGGCTCCTGTGAGTCCCGCGGGTTCGGCTGCATCCAGTGTGTCGCGCTCTTCTTCCAGCAGCTCGTTTTCCTCCTCTCGCTTCCGAAGGAGCGGCGGGAGCTCGCCGACGCAGTCCGAGAGCATCTTCCGGCACGAGAGCTTCGCATCGAGTCGCAACATGAGCAGCGACAAGTACATCGCTCTCCGCGCCGGAGTCTTCACCTACAAGACCTCTACCGCTGAGGAGGAGGAAAGAAGAAGGAAGAAGCGCGACCGATCATCCGCTTACGTCACCAGCACCGCCACTAGGGTCTTGGAGGAGCACTCTACGTCATCCTCGGGAATTCCCCGCTCGTCAAAGCTCACCCAACAACATCGTCGCACCGCTTCCACCGCGGCACCTTATGCTTGCGAGGCGAGCGACAAAACACAGGAGCAGCCTTTTTTAGCTGAAGGCCTGGGCTGCGATGACGTCACCGCGAGCCCTGGCGCCGAAAATCTCGTTTCAGATGACGTCACTCCTTCCGTTTTTCTGCGCCTGGACGATTTACGTCCGATGCAGGTCGAAGAGGAAATGAGCGATTACTTCGTCACCAACGCCGGATCTTTCTCCTACGTCACTACCGAGCGTGACGTCACCAGCACGCACGTCACAAGCTCTGACAAACCTTCGGCAGCCGACGAAGAAGGAAGATCACTTAATTTAAGCTTCTCTGTTCGGGATGACGACCAAGAGTCCTCATCCACAACTCTCCTCTCTCCCGGACTTACGACCAGCAGCTGCTACTCCGTGATCCGAGAGATCGAAGAGGAAGCAGCCGACTCGATCTCCATCACTCCGGACTCGCACTCTGAAAACGAGCAGGAGGATACTTATAAGGAAGAGATGTTTGGAGCAGATGCATCGCGCCTTGCTCTTCTGCGCGAATCGTCGCTATTCGAAGATCACTTCGCGTCCGCAGAACAACATCTGTCGTACCCGCAAGTACAAAGCTGTGCTTCCTATTCTTCTTCTTACCACCAAGTAGTGCAACGCTCCACGGTCAAGAGCTCTTTCACGTTGGACAACAGCTTCGAGTCCGTCACTTCGACGGCGTATCGAGCCTCCCAAGCCATTCAACCTTCCAGCCAAGGTGCAAGCAAGCGCTTACGTGTCGATGTGGTCGTTGTCCGTCATCCGTAGTTCCACCTTTGCCCGGTGGTGTCCATCAAAGTACATGGCATGCTTGTTGTTTTACTTTACCTGTGTTTAGTTTCGGGTGGTGTGTGTCTTGTTCCGTGGATGATTGTGTAACGTGTACGTTGATCGCAAGCCAGTAACATTTAAAGTTCATTAAGCGTTCTGCTTTAGCTACCTGTAGTCCAATTAACGCTTTGCGTTTTAGCACTTACATGCAAACCGCGTAGACAATCTGGCTCTTTAAGTTCATCTCGGGTTAAACTGTTTAAACCTTTTTGTTTTTATACATTTACCTATAACTATAAAACTGGATAATTATTTACTACGTTAACCAGTGTTTGTCTGTTTTTTGTAGTCAAACGTCGTAACACCGTTGTTCTATTACTGCAGCTTTGCTATTGTACTGTACAGTGTGTTTGGTAGATTTTGCAATAGAATGCTTTTCATTGCAATATCTGTATATACCCCTGCGTAAAGGGTTTGTTAACGAAACTTTTAAAACAAGATATACTAGAGTATAAGGCAAAGTGTGTATGGTAAGGTTTACCTAAATAAGATCTTAGTAAAAAGGCTCTCGGTGATTATTTAATATACTTTGTCCAAACGACCTTAAAGATCCACTTTAAAAATACACACATGTGTATCAAGAGTTTTGTTTTCTATGTTAGAGGAAACTCCAAAACAAAGCCATTTTTTAACTATTCGGTTATTAGGTAAAACTAAATGTTCGTAACAAGTCACTTAATACCATTCATGTATATTATATAAAAGGATAATCTAAATACACTTTGCAATTTCTCCCAATCATTTATTTACAACAAAACTACACACCACTTACCGCTGCAAAATTTTCCAGATGCCGCCGAAAGCGTTTTGGAGGGAAAGCACCGCGCGGTGGCGTCCCAGCTGGGGATCAGCTGGCCCCAGTTGGCCGGCGCCCTGGGACTTACCCCCGATGACGTGTGGAGAGTCCAGCGAGACTGCGATGGTTCCAAACCTGGCGAGCAGAGCGCCGCCATGTTGTCGCTTTGGCAGAAGAGCGCAGGCGACAAGGCAACTGGTAAGCGCTGAGATATGTTTGCTAATAGCAACTAAGTCTTAGTTGGATCTCAATTTAAAAGTGTCATTTTGAAATGACTTAAGTCCCAGTCTAGTCATTTGCAAAAAGACTTAAGACCAGGGTCTAGTCAAGTCTTTTTAATTCACAACAAGTCAAGTCCCAGTCAAGTCATAGTTGAACAAAGTCAATTTCAAGTAAAGTCTTGTTATAAAAGTAAACGTTAAATTGGTAAAGTTGACCGATTGTTTTATGCGAAAAATGAGGATAACTACCAAATTTTATAAACAAAGAATGCTTAATGAAAACACTCCATCTCGTCCAAAGTCGTTTGTCCAATACACTTTAACCCAATTTATTTGCCAAAAAGACTTAAGTCAATACAAGTCATTTGTCTAATATACTTAAGTCAAGTCCATTTTGAAAACCGTGACTTAAGGTAAGTAATTAACTTAAGTCATTACAACACTGTAATTTAATCCAATTTTAGTACAATGACCATCGTGCGTAATAATCCATGAGTCTTATTTTCGTAAATTTATTTTAATATTTGCGTACCACTATATAAGCTAAAACGGTTGTCAATTTTAGTTGGTTCTCATTGGCTCTTAACCTTTTTTATGCCGTGGACCCCTTGACTGCTATTGATAACCAAATTTCCTCTTAGTGATTTCGTCTGTAAAGAGCACTTTTACATCTGTGCAATAAAAATAAAGTTCAACCTGTTTAAAATTGACAACCGTTTTAGCTTCTATATTGTACGTAATTAATAATTAATTATTAGTAATGCTAAATGTCATTTTAACAAAGGAAATTTACGCACGGATGACACATGTACACATGTCAGACATCACTATACTTTTCGCATACTTGTTGATAAGTTGATGCCTGTTAGTCGCAATAGCAATCTTTGATAACTGAAAAGAAAAGGGCGGTGACCTAGCTGCATAGCACGCATTTTCTGCACTAAATAAAAGCCAACTTATTCTTTCATCACAGACGAGCGCCTGAGCGACGCCCTGCGTGAAATCAACCGGGCCGACCTATGTCCACTGCTCGAAGACCCGACCTTTGAGTACGGCGTCATCGACCAGTCGCTTCAAATGGACAAGGAACAGCACGACTCGTCAGGTAGCCTCGCCTTAATTTACATTAAAAATTGGCCTGTTTTTTTTTTCGCTTTTTTATGGCCTGTTGGCCGACCTTGCGCAAGGCCGATCGAATCTGCCCTTTTTTGTTAATTTTTTATTTTTTATTTTTTTATTGTTATTGAAAATTGGACCCAACAAATGACAAGAGATTAAATTCAAACCGCTTTAACGTCTTTCTATTGAAAGCTATATTTTCCTGATTAGGCCGAAAATTCGGTTGGAACAAAACTGTCGGCCATACTAGAGGAATCGCGGCTAAACAATTTAGTTTTTCTCTTTTTTTATAATGTTTAATGTTAAAATTGGTCCAAATAAATCAGAGAGTCGATATATTTTTCTTATAGTAAAACTAAATTTTATTTCAAGCGGTTGCGAAATTTTCGTAGTACACAATCAGATGGCTCTGTTCAACGACAAATATAGGCCAAACCTTTCTAAGCGCGGTTTCGCAAAAGGTTGGCAACTTTACCAATGGACAGTTTAGTTAGTCAACATTACCATCCTACGCTCTTTAAATAAACCGTTTATATCAGGGGTTCTTAAACTTCGTTTACCCCGGACCCCTAATTTTGTGTTTTTGCTTCGCAGAGAACACGGTAGGCAAGAAATTGACAAAATTACGTCATAAATTGACGTCACAGTACAATTAGATTTTCAGAAGTTTGCTGATGATTTAAAATGGAGTCTAAATACATTCAAGGCTAAAACGTTTTTTTTTAATTTAACTATTTTCTTTGAAAAATTGATTATTTTTTAAATATGCACTAATATTTCAATTTGGCCTTCCTGGACCCCCTAAAATTAGTTCACGGACACCCAAGGAGTCCATGGACCCCAGTTTAAAAAAACCTGGTTTTGTATTTCTTTTTTTTTTATTGTTGTATTCTTGATCAGAGCAATGAAGTTAAAGGCAATGAAACGAAACAACCACGGTTCAAGTAGCACATAAACAATTAACATCGCAGAACAATAGCACTGTAATCAATCAGCAATCAGCACAAGAATGCGGACCACGTAATTAAACCGCAGGGTGCGAAACGACTACAGCGCATGCCTCAAAAAGCGTAATACTTAACAATACTATTCGTTTTTTTTTTAAATCCTAAATTATTTCGTCTCCAGCTTTTAATGCCCTTTCGGCTGAACTGGGGTCGCCCTACACGGCCGGGCCTGGTCATGTGAGCTCCCCCTTCCCTTTCACGGCCGGCCAACGACCAGTTGAAATAGAGACGTCCACCCCGCTTGCTGCTACTAAGGTGGGTGTGGCGTTGTTCGGTGGTTTTTCTTGTCAGCATCTGTGGTATTTTTAGCTTGATGTTGTCAACGAGTGAAGTTCTAGTAGAACTTATTTATGACGGATTTTGACTCAGACAAGAAAGTTTAAGTATTGCTACAATTCGCATATTCAGTTTGCAATTTGCTATCCTTGTATCTCGGAAATTCCCATTTTCCAACCACAATAGCATAAAAGTAGCGCATTCGGATCAAAACTGTCAAAGTCCTATTATACATTTCAGGTTAACGTATAAATTTTTGTTTTAGGTAAACGAGTAAAACTGTCAATATGATTATAGCTTATAAAAATCGCATTTTTATTAGTGTTGTAATAATAAGTACATAGGCTATTCTTGTCAGAATCGTGCAAACACATAAATTTTCTGTGGTTTCTTTGAACGTACAGCGTTTTGACCTGACTAAAACATTTTCGTACCTTGTTTTGCTTTCTGTCTGTGCAAGATGTTCGAGAAATAATTCTTTAATAATTTTTGAACGTTTACAGTTCTAAAGTTTATAACTATAAAACGTCATTGCTTTGCTTAAAGCGCCTTAATCCTTGCAAGTTTTCAAAGCAGCAAAATTTATATAAATAGGGATGCTTAAAAGTATCGTTTCGCAGCCGATACTAAATAAGTATAGTATCGATACTCGTCCGATAGGTGTGAAATCGGTGCCGATCAATTAAGTTAGTAGATTGAAAGCGCTTTAATTTAATATGTTACCCTTGTTTGATCAGGGTAATCACCAGTGTTGTAATGACTTAAGTCATTGACTTGACTTCAGTGCACTTAAGTCACTGTTTTCAAATGACTTGACTTGACTTAAGTCTTTTGACCAAAATGACTTGACTTGACTTAAGTCTTTTGGACAAATGACTTGACTTGGACTTAAGTCATTATGTCAAATAACTTGGGATTCAATTAAGTGTTTTTCATTAAAACTTATTTTAAGTTTTGCACATTAAACACTTTAAGTGCTGTATATTGCGTTTGTGTTAGTTTTTTATTTAAATTGTTGCTTATGATCGGACAATTTTACCAATTTCAATAGTTTAGCAGTATACTTTTATGTCAATGACATGACTTAAAATTGACTTGCTCTCATAATGACTTGACTGGGACTTGACTTGGGCAACCGATGACTTGGACTGGGACTTGACTTGTTATTTTCGCAAAAGACTTGACTTGGACTTAAGTTGTTTTTCAAATGACTTGACTGGGACTTAAGTCATTTCAAAATGACTTGTTTACAACACTGGTAATCACGCTACTTAATATCCAACGGATCGCGAAAATTTAAGTCCGTAGTATGGGCTGTCGGTGTCGGCATAAAACGCCAAGCATGGGAAATCGTTTATCCTAACCAAGAGATGCTTTTAGGCGAGAAACGAGACGATCGCAGACGGTGATACTTCCCTGTTCGTTCCTCCCTCCGCCGCACGAAGTGAAGATGACGAAGACGAGGATGACGTCGACAAGCCACATTTCAATTACGTCATCGATGAAGGTAATCGTCGGGGAAAATCAGACGCGAAAATGCGCATGGGTTTTTCGCTATTTAGATTGGAACTATATGTACAGGCAATTTGTTTTAATTCGTCGAATAAAACAAATACAGATAAAGACATCGGAAGTCATCATAAACTAATTGCTTGCGTAACGTAGCACAGGGGTCGGTAACCTTTTTTACGCTGCGGGCCGGTTTAAAACTGAAATTTTGTCCCGGACCGGCCTTAAAAAACAAATGCTCAGTAAAGGAAATTTATTACAACTTTCCAAAAACTAATTAAAATCCATACGTTGTTTTTAAAAAACTTTCCTGCCTGAACATAAAAAAAATAATTCATTTTATTGTTGGACATTGTTTGCATGATTTTATTCTATTGCACTTTAGGGTGAACACGGTTAAGCATAAAAAAAACATGATATTTTCGCCCTTTTTCAAAATATTGTACATACGAGGATGTAGATTTTACAATTAAAAAATGCATTTTAGGATGTTGTGAAAGTGCTCTATTTAGTCTCTATGGCCACAGCACACTGGTTTGTTTTGCACCTCACGAGTGCTTGAAACTAATTGTGATTAACCAATTTATGGAGTATATTTAAACGAAAGTTAATGTGATTTGGATGCAAAAATACTTTCAATTGTTTTTTACTTTTCCTAGCCTTTTTCCGGCTTTTACGTATACCCTACACTATGGTTTGGGTTTAAATCAAATTTTATTGTAGCAACCCTGCTACGGACCGGTAACGAACTTCCCGGCGGTTACCGACCACTGACGTAGCACACCGCAGACTCACCAAAACTGTTAATGATCCAAGCAGGGACGGCTAGAACTCACGAACTCCGGTAATACCGGGACCGTCGCTCTACCAATTGAGATATGCTACTGTAGCCCCCCTTTAATGTGAAGTTGCTTAAACATTGGCGTCAATGTTGTTTTTTACTTGCTTCCCCCTGAGACTTGGTAGCTCATTTGGTAGAGCGACGGTCCCGGTATGACCGGAGGTCCTGAGTTCGAACCTCACTGCAGGCAAGTTATTTTTGTAGCCTGCCTTGCTTGCATCATTGATCGATATATTCCGTGGGTGTGCAATGACTCTCGGTGTGCTATGTTGTGTAAGCCGTTTACGTTGGTCAAAAAGTGACCAAGATTAAATCTTAAAAACTGCCACCGTAAATGTTTAAACTGCTATTTCACGCCATAGTTTAACGGCAATTTTGTATATAGCTTTACCCATGACTATATACCGAATGGTCCTTTCGCTGTCCTTGTGTTATTATTTATGTTATTTTGTTTTTTTCGATGTTTGCAAACATGCACAAAAATAAATTGAATCTGAATCTATATACCTATAATTATACAGGTATTTTAATACACCGCTATTTTCTTTTAGATGAAGTGGATGGTGAGACAAAGGTCCAAGAAACAGAGTAAGTTGCACAAAAATATGTAATTAATTTATTCACTATACAGTTTAAATGTTTATGTTTAAAACAAAGTCGTTGGTGATTGTTCATTTATTCAAGGTGCAACCCTATTTCGCAAGTCTAAAAAAATACTTTAAATCCGCTATCTTGCCTGTTACAGAAAAGCGGAATCGCGATCGAGCAGAAGATCCAGCTCGTCATCATCATCGTCATCTGGGAGCGAAGATGGCCGCAAAAAGGAAGAGGTCTGTACTATCTTCCTAACTTCACACGCTTCAATACGAAAAACCCACGATACTATCACTATCAGTTGATCACTGTTAAGTTAGGGATGTCCAAAACTTGACATATTATTCCGATAGCGATAACCAAAATTTAGGACAAAAAGTATCGCAATCCAATCCTAAACCAACTGACGTCATACCTATGCTCGAAAATCCCATATAGGTGAGATAGAAACGTTTAAGTTTGTCAACGTCATTGGCCGTAAATTTTCCGAGTTAAGGAAAGTTAGGTTTCGTCCTTGTTAACCTTACTTTATTTTGACGCAATTAGCGTGCTTCCCTAATTTTATTCAAAAGTTTTTTTTTTCTCACAGGAAGAGCAGAGCGCTCCTCCGCAGACACCAGGAGGCGCTGATGAGGAAGATGACCCGACCAAACCTCACTTCGTGTATGTGTCCTCTGGCGACGACGAAGGTAAGCTACCTAGGTTGTTTCGTCTTTAAATTAGTAAAATAGGAAATCTCTTATGTTGAAAAGTTGCTTATCTGGATTTTATTACACTTTTTTAATTATTTTAATGAAAAGTAAATCTTTGCCTACTTAACTGAAAAATATTCGAAAGTTACCAGCTCTCCGATTTTAATGTGTTTGCAATATTTACTGACTCCTCAAAAACAGAATTGCGATTCCACATACTTTTTAAGACTTTGTCTGTAACTGTCAGAATTGCTAGATTTCGTCAATCACTAAAAAAGAACACGTGTGTCTAGTCCGAGTACTTAGACTTTACTCGTTATCTCTGCAACGTTACATAATGTTATCCGAGCTACTAAAAAGCCCTAGAATACAAGTTTTAACAACAAATTTATAGCACTACGCTTAGATAGGTAACAGGGAAGAGTTATTGTTGTTTTATTCGGTCACGGTTTTAATTATTTTGTTTTATTTTTTCAGAAAATAACGAGCCGAAGGAGAATGAGGAAGAACCCGACATTAAAGTGTTGGAGGCCCCGGTCGACCAAGTGGAGTGAGTTTAAGTTTTTTTTTGTTTTGTAGTTACCGATGGTGCACACGGACACCAGTTTAATAACACGTTTCACATGAAACTATACGAGGGTGTTAGCTACTGATTCATTAAACGTCGTGTTTGCGTATAAAATGTGTTTTCGTATAAATATTACAGTATACTTGGGAACACTATGCACGGATCTGTAATGTAGCTTGATAATAAATTCCAAATCCAAAAAGGTCGAGTAGATTGACATCATCTTGATTAAGACGTTTCGATACGAGCTTGTATTATCTTCAGTTAATGTGACTGAGAAGAACATCTCTCTTTAAGCAATGCTTGAATTACTGCTCAGTCACATTAACTAAAGATGATACAAGCTCGTATCGAAACGTCTTAATCAAGATGATTTCGATCCACTCGACCTTTTTGGCTTTGCAATTTATTATCATATTACAGTATGTATCCTTAAACTATTCGTTCGCAAGTGAAATAGTGTTGTGATTTCGCGTAAACACACAAGATTTCAGTTGCTGGGTTTTCCTTTAACAACCTATTGCGAAGGGTTCGATTCGAAACAAAACTTCGCTAACTTTGACGCGTTCTTTATTTTAAGTGAGAAAATCGAAGAGCAAGAGCCAGACAAACCAAACCTTAGCGATCGGCAATCTACTTCGTCTTCATCGAGCTCAGATGACGACGAAAAAGTCGAATCTGGTAAGTCAGGTTTGCTTGCTATGGCTCTAACGAATCAAAGAAAGTTTGACTGACAGTTGGCGATAACACTTTTAGGATACTTTTTAATAATTTACAGTTTACCGTTTAGCATTGGAAAATACCTAACTTAGTTCGACAAAAATTGAGTGCAAGCAATACATTTGTCGCCAGAAACCTCGATGAGTTTCGAACTCACTGCCTCTGTCCAGAATGGTCACTGTTTCTACTAAATATCTTTCTGGAATTCAAAACCAATGGCAGCAGGTTTCTGCTTGTCGATCACTGTTCCGCTGCCGCGTATATAAACAAAAAACTCTAAGTTTAAAAACCCGAGTGAAACTCAAGATCAGGCATTTTTAAAGCAATATGTATTTCGCTTACTCGTAATTTGCTGTGTGTTGTATATGTACTTTACTTACAGGAAATGACGATGTCACTGTAGGCGAAATTTATATTCCTTGAAAATGTCTGATCCTATGCTTTACTCGTTTTTCAACTTTGAGTCTTACTGTTTCTACTAAGCTTTGTACAGCGATAACTTGTGTAAATAATATTGTAACTCGTTCAATTCTCACAAACACTTGTGCGACCCTAACAATCAAAGAGTAGATACTATAGCCTAATCTTTTGTTAGCTTATAGCTTCATGATTTATCCTATACTTTTTTAGCTGACAAACCTGAAGTCGCCAAAGAAAATGAACCGATCACCCCCGTGGAGAATAAACCAGAAGAGGTTGCCAAAGAGCAAGAAACGAAAGATCTGAAGCCTGTAAATGGGGAAACCCCAAACGTAAGTAGTAACTCGAATATATGAAATAAACGAATTCCATTTTTCCGTGGTTTTCCGCCGTTATGTTTGAATTGAATTGTTAATTTTGTTCGAAAATAAAAAAAGCAAATGTAACTTTGTTCATTACGTCGAACGCATTTTCCCGCAAGATTAATTTTATTTAATGTTTTTGATGAATACTGCATTCCGTGTGTCTAAGCGTCCTGCATTCCGTAAAAGTAATTTTGATTCATTGGATGTACTTCAATAAAAAATTCAAATCTAAAACAATGATTAACTTTTTTATAACGTTAGTCATTTATTTTTTAATTCGCCTTGTTTTCTAACTTCCTTTTGCTTGCGAAAAAACGTATATATCACGATTGGTTTCCAATACACAATTAAATTGGTGTCATAATAAGTAAACAACATTTGCCGTTATTGTCATACTTTGTAATGTTACGTTCTCCGAAAGCTCTTCGTAGTGCCTGCTAGTGTTGAATGAGATTGTTTTTCAGGATGACCAAGTCGTCAACGACCAGGAGTACAACGAGGATTATAACGTCACCACCACCATAATCCGGACCATCGTGGTCGAAACTCAAAACCCAGAGGTCAGTTTAGTTTGCGATTGTAAAATCCGCGATATATTTCTACACTGATTGCTTCAGAATCACAGTGAAAAAACTGGGAAATGATGAAGTATGTATTATAATAAAGTACAGTTATGTACTTGAGTTATGTTAATAAAAAAAATCACTTTTGTGCTAAGCGTGATGTCCAATTGCCCGTGGCACACTTCACAGTTAACCTGCCAAATTGGAACGAGTATTTAGACTACTAACTGTACAAGTGGTGTTACCAGCGTCCAAAATCTAAATAAGTATAACAATAAAGCCTTGGCGACCCAATTATTTTCACTAAAAGTTTTTTAAGCTTAAACAAAGAAGAAATAATACCGCATTAGTAGTAAATTTAGTCTTAATAAACGTGGGTCATGTCTTAGTGTCGCTTTTCGCAAAAATCTTGCTGAAAGCCGATCTAAGGAATTCTTTGCCACGTAAACTACTTCAGTCGGCGACGCTACCAAATCAAACGGCGATCCAATTTTAATTCGCGTCCTATGGGGATTGAGAAACACTGATCTATCGTGTGTGTTGCCCCATAATATATGAACAATAGTGTGATTGTTTTTTTAGGGCTTAGACGTTGTTTGCATGTAAAAAAATCAGCCTTGTCCTGTTTTACAGCAGTTTCAGCTTCCTTCGCCCAAGGTCGAAGTGACCTCCGAAGGCGACCACGTGATCGAGGTGACGCGCGAAGTCAAAGTCGTCGACCAATCACCGTCGACCACTTCGACGTCGTCATCATCTTCCGACAGCGACTGATAGATGTAGATAGTTCCGCGTTCCCGCTGTACAAAGCTTCTCCCTTAGTTCGCGCTTATTCGTTTTAATTTTCGCTTTTCCTTATCCGCAGACCGCTTACAATTCTTAAGTTTGTTTGAAATCATTTTGCGCGAATATAGTAGTTCTCTGTGTCGCACTGTCACCCCGTGATTTCTTATTATGATCCGCTTGAAGTAGTTGGCGTTGTATCACTGCTGTAGCTGCTTGTACTGCCCGAAATGCAGATGTCGATTGTGAGTAACCCTCAAATTGGGTCGAGAAAGCAAGGCGCTAACTGTTTTCAGGCGCCCAACCTTTAGCATTGTGCGCTGTTGCTGCTGCGATTTGTTTCCGGTCTGAGAAGTTCGAAGTTATTGTCGGTGTATTGTTTTTGTGGTACAGAAAACGACGGCGTTTTGGGGTACGCGATTAATAATGTAGAGAGTACCGGTGTCGCCTATTTTTCATACTTCAATCATTAACGACTTAACTTTAGTTCACCATCGCAGTACCAACACCCCCTTTGTGCATGAAGTAACCAGAGCAAATTTGGCTTTCTGTTCCTTAAACAACTCATTAATCATTCCCTCTTGTCTTCTATGTCAGCAAATTGAGTTTCACGTCTTCAACTTATGCTTCTGCCCAGCATTCATATGTTATTCAATACGCTGCATTTCGTTCGTCTTAGCTTCATTCATATATCCGTGCACAAAAAGTACAAGACTTCGATCAGTATCAATAAAAAGGCACGCTGAAAACTTACCTTGCGCTGTTTTTAAAAGATTCCATTGTCGGCGATTTATCACAAATTTTGAGTACTGTTGGGTTCTGGTGGCATCAATTGGACCATTTCAGCAATAAGATCGAAAATAAAACAACGCCAAGGTCATAAAAACACACTCCAGGATAACACCAAAATTGGTGGCATCAATTGGACCATTCACGCAATAAGATCGAAATTAAAACAACGCCAAAGTCATAAAAACACAGTCCAGAATAACACCAAAATTAGACTAAATCCTATAGTAGTCAGAATAATGTTTGAATCAGAATACTTATATGTGTTATTTTTTAGACCGTTTTTGAACAGGTCGTGTTCCATTTATTGGAGGCCTATTTATTCCGTAATTGATAATACTGCGTATGTTAGACTGTTCATATAAACAGGTATAAACATAAAATCCTTTCTTAAATTTTACTTTAAACCGTCTTAACATCATTGAAACTAAAACAACAACTGTCTTCTACATTTTATTGTCTGCGGGAGATTTCTTACTTTTGTATGTTACCGTTTGGACAAAAAACATAACATCCAAATATTATCGTCATAAAACGAAACAAAATTATGCTAGCTAATTAATCAACTTCCCACATAACACAAAAATTACCGCGTTGTGGTCAAACCTCAAATTACAGCGAGCGATCAAAATGATTGTTTGTCCAAAAAAGAACAAAAATAAGAATTATTTGGCTTTATTTTTGGTTTAAGTTTCTTTTAACTATTGAGAGACCTGAATTTTAGTGGGTGTGAGATTAAAACGTTGTAGGCTTCATTATAACATCATTTTCTCAAATATTTTTCACTTGCATTGTAGGCCCCCAACCTACTTTTTAGCTGCGTAAATGAAATTTGATTTTTTATATTTTATTTACAATATTAACATTGAAGTTAATTGAAAAAGCAAAGCTAAAAATACCAAACCGCCTTTTTATTATGGTGCTTGTTAAATGAACCACAAGCAATTATTCAAAAGCATACAAGAACAAAAATATAGCAGCGCCCAGCGCAATCCACACATTTAACTTTAACACAACTTGTACACCTTCCTCAACCTAATACACAGCATGTTCAGCATATTTTAGTAGTTTGTTTTGTTGATAATTCACATTCGTTTAGAATTACACTGCTTTCTGCTTCCGTCAACATTTGAATTTCGATAAGAATTGTTGACTCAAAATCATGAACTTGCTAGTAACTGTTACCACAGCCAAAATGACTATTGATGGTAATTTAAAGTAAACCGCTTCATACCTCATACTGTGTAAACTAAAGATTTAAATGCTATAAGGTGGCTTAGACTTACGAAAAGTCAGCAGCCTATTCTAAAATCTAGCAGCTACCTAAGCGAAGATATAAACCTTAAAAAATCAAACACAATCAAAATAACCGCACCGGCATTTATAGTGTTAGATAAACACTATGTTTATGTATAATACTTTTTGATACCGGAGAAAAAGGTAAATTGAATTAGCTGGTTGTTGGGATCTTACATGATCAATTGTAAAATAATAGCAATTTTAACTAATAGGCAAAAACTATTGGGCTGGCAATCAAATCAAAAATCCCTCTTTCGTTACAGCTAATACCAAACTAAAAATGTTTCCTTTTTTGTGGGACGTACGTATACAAGAAATTCCGGTAAAATAGATTGTACTGTTTTGTTTGAGAAATCAACGTATGAAGAACAACAAAAACACCAATGGTTTAGTGCATTTATACTATATTTGTTTAAAAGACAACTTAATTAGCATCGGTATTCTTATATATTACAGAGAACTGGTATATTTACATTCCTCGAATTGGATTAGGTTTCGCGGTTTTTTTTTCTCTGGAAACTATGACCAAGTGTTTGCTAGTCCCCACAGGATATGATATGTTTTGTTATGTAGCAACTGAGGCGTGACCAAATGAATTATGGTAAAATCTACTGAATCTAGACCAGCGGTTTTCAACCAGTGGGCCATGGCTCACTGGTGGGCCATAAGAACATTTGAGGTGGGCCACAGACCAATTTAAAAAAGCTAGATTTAGTTTGTTTTGTGTCACTATATTTAATTTTACAGGAATAATGGCTTGGGGAGGAATTAAAAAGGAATGTAAATTTATTGTTCAGCCGCAAGTATTTCACTAATGTACTGTTGAATAAATAATCTGTTTTGAAATATGTTCTGCTGCGTTTTGTTCTAAACCTATTTTACAGTTTTTTCTTTCAAAAAAATTTATTGGGACACAGAATTTATTTGCAACGTAAATGGGCCACGAAAGAAAAAAGGTTGAGAACCACTGATCTATAGACAAAGAAATTATAATCTCTTTGATCTAGATATATTTTTTGCATGTATTGACTGGAAGTTTGTGATTCTTTTGTGTTTAGTATGATTCTGCACAAATTTTTTAAGAAGAATCACAATTTTACCTACATTAAAATTGGAAAGAGGCTATTTGCCCGGCTCGCCCGTTTGCCGAACTTCAAAATCCGCACTACTGTAACCGGATTTGCAAAATTGCAAAAAAAAATAATTCATTTTATTGTTGGGCATTGTTTGCATGATTTTATTCTATTGCACTTTAGGGTGAACACGGTTAAGCATAACAAATACATGATATTTTCGCCCTTTTTCAAAATATTGTACATACGAGGATGTAGATTTTACAATTAAAAAATGCATTTTAGGATGTTGTGAAAGTGCTCTATTTAGTCTCTATGGCCACAGCACACTGGTTTGTTTTGCACCTCGCGAGTGCTTGAAACGAATTGTGATTAACCAATTTATGGAGTATATTTAAACGAAAGTTAATGTGATTTGGATGCAAAAATACTTTCAATTGTTTTTTTACTTTTCCTAGCCTTTTTCCGGCTTTTACGTATACCCTACACTATGGTTTGGGTTTAAATCAAATTTTATTGTAGCAACCCTGCTACGGACCGGTAACGAACTCCCTCGCGGACCGGTCCGCGGACCGGCGGTTACCGACCACTGACGTAGCACACCGCAGACTCACCAAAACTGTTAATGATCCAAGCAGGGCAGGCTCGAACTCACGAACTCCGGTAATACCGGGACCGTCGCTCTACCTTATTGAGATACCCAATTGAGATATGCTACTGTAGCCCCCCTTTAATGTGAAGTTGCTTAAACATTGGCGTCAATGTTGTTTTTACTTGCTTCCCCCTGAGACTTGGTAGCTCATTTGGTAGAGCGACGGTCCCGGTATGACAGGAGGTCGTGAGTTCGAACCTCACTGCAGGCAAGTTGTTTTTCTAGCCTGCCTTGCTTGCATCATTGATCGATTGATTCCGTTACTGTGCAATGGCTCTCGGTGTGCTATGTTGCGTAAGCCGTTTACGTTGGTCAAAAAGCGAGCAAGACTAAATCTTAAAAACTGGCACCGTAAATGTTTAAACTGCTATTTCACGCCATAGTTTAACGGCAATTTTGTATATAGCTTTACCCATGACTATATACCGAATGGTCCTTTCGCTGTCCTTGTGTTATTATTTATGTTATTTTGTTTTTTTCGATGTTTGCAAACATGCACAAAAATAAATTGAATCTGAATCTATATACCTATAATTATACTGGTATTTTAATACACCGCTATTTTCTTTTAGATGAAGTGGATGGTGAGACAAAGGTCCAAGAAACAGAGTAAGTTGCACAAAAATAAGTAATTAATTTATTCACTATACAGTTTAAATGTTTATGTTTAAAACAAAGTCGTTGGTGACTGTTCATTTATTCAAGGTGCAACCCTATTTCGCAAGTCTAAAAAAATACTTTAAATCCGCTATCTTGCCTGTTACAGAAAAGCGGAATCGCGATCGAGCAGAAGATCCAGCTCGTCATCATCATCGTCATCTGGGAGCGAAGATGGCCGCAAAAAGGAAGAGGTCTGTACTATCTTCCTAACTTCACACGCTTCAATACTAAAAACCCACGATACTATCATTGTCAGTTGATCACTGTTTAAGTTAGGGATGTCCAAAACTTGACATATTATTCCGATAGCGATAATCGCAATCCAATCCTAAACCAACTGACGTCATACCTATGCTCGAAAATCCCATATAGGTGAGATAGAAACGTTTAAGTTTGTCAACGTCATTGGCCGTAAATTTTCCGAGTTAAGGAAAGTTAGGTTTCGTCCTTGTTAACCTTACTTTATTTTGACGCAATTAGCGTGCTTCCCTAATTTTATTCAAAAGTTTTTTTTTTCTCACAGGAAGAGCAGAGCGCTCCTCCGCAGACACCAGGAGGCGCTGATGAGGAAGATGACCCGACCAAACCTCACTTCGTGTATGTGTCCTCTGGCGACGACGAAGGTAAGCTACCTAGGTTGTTTCGTCTTTAAATTAGTAAAATAGGAAATCTCTTATGTTGAAAAGTTGCTTATCTGGATTTTATTACACTTTTTTAATTATTTTAATGAAAAGTAAATCTTTGCCTACTTAACTGAAAAATATTCGAAAGTTACCAGCTCTCCGATTTTAATGTGTTTGCAATATTTACTGACTCCTCAAAAACAGAATTGCGATTCCACATACTTTTTAAGACTTTGTCTGTAACTGTCAGAATTGCTAGATTTCGTCAATCACTAAAAAAGAACACGTGTGTCTAGTCCGAGTACTTAGACTTTACTCGTTATCTCTGCAACGTTACATAATGTTATCCGAGCTACTAAAAAGCCCTAGAATACAAGTTTTAACAACAAATTTATAGCACTACGCTTAGATAGGTAACAGGGAAGAGTTATTGTTGTTTTATTCGGTCACGGTTTTAATTATTTTGTTTTATTTTTTCAGAAAATAACGAGCCGAAGGAGAATGAGGAAGAACCCGACATTAAAGTGTTGGAGGCCCCGGTCGACCAAGTGGAGTGAGTTTAAGTTTTTTTTTGTTTTGTAGTTACCGATGGTGCACACGGACACCAGTTTAATAACACGTTTCACATGAAACTATACGAGGGTGTTAGCTACTGATTCATTAAACGTCGTGTTTGCGTATAAAATGTGTTTTCGTATAAATATTACAGTATACTTGGGAACACTATGCACGGATCTGTAATGTAGCTTGATAATAAATTCCAAATCCAAAAAGGTCGAGTAGATTGACATCATCTTGATTAAGACGTTTCGATACGAGCTTGTATTATCTTCAGTTAATGTGACTGAGAAGAACATCTCTCTTTAAGCAATGCTTGAATTACTGCTCAGTCACATTAACTAAAGATGATACAAGCTCGTATCGAAACGTCTTAATCAAGATGATTTCGATCCACTCGACCTTTTTGGCTTTGCAATTTATTATCATATTACAGTATGTATCCTTAAACTATTCGTTCGCAAGTGAAATAGTGTTGTGATTTCGCGTAAACACACAAGATTTCAGTTGCTGGGTTTTCCTTTAACAACCTATTGCGAAGGGTTCGATTCGAAACAAAACTTCGCTAACTTTGACGCGTTCTTTATTTTAAGTGAGAAAATCGAAGAGCAAGAGCCAGACAAACCAAACCTTAGCGATCGGCAATCTACTTCGTCTTCATCGAGCTCAGATGACGACGAAAAAGTCGAATCTGGTAAGTCAGGTTTGCTTGCTATGGCTCTAACGAATCAAAGAAAGTTTGACTGACAGTTGGCGATAACACTTTTAGGATACTTTTTAATAATTTACAGTTTACCGTTTAGCATTGGAAAATACCTAACTTAGTTCGACAAAAATTGAGTGCAAGCAATACATTTGTCGCCAGAAACCTCGATGAGTTTCGAACTCACTGCCTCTGTCCAGAATGGTCACTGTTTCTACTAAATATCTTTCTGGAATTCAAAACCAATGGCAGCAGGTTTCTGCTTGTCGATCACTGTTCCGCTGCCGCGTATATAAACAAAAAACTCTAAGTTTAAAAACCCGAGTGAAACTCAAGATCAGGCATTTTTAAAGCAATATGTATTTCGCTTACTCGTAATTTGCTGTGTGTTGTATATGTACTTTACTTACAGGAAATGACGATGTCACTGTAGGCGAAATTTATATTCCTTGAAAATGTCTGATCCTATGCTTTACTCGTTTTTCAACTTTGAGTCTTACTGTTTCTACTAAGCTTTGTACAGCGATAACTTGTGTAAATAATATTGTAACTCGTTCAATTCTCACAAACACTTGTGCGACCCTAACAATCAAAGAGTAGATACTATAGCCTAATCTTTTGTTAGCTTATAGCTTCATGATTTATCCTATACTTTTTTAGCTGACAAACCTGAAGTCGCCAAAGAAAATGAACCGATCACCCCCGTGGAGAATAAACCAGAAGAGGTTGCCAAAGAGCAAGAAACGAAAGATCTGAAGCCTGTAAATGGGGAAACCCCAAACGTAAGTAGTAACTCGAATATATGAAATAAACGAATTCCATTTTTCCGTGGTTTTCCGCCGTTATGTTTGAATTGAATTGTTAATTTTGTTCGAAAATAAAAAAAGCAAATGTAACTTTGTTCATTACGTCGAACGCATTTTCCCGCAAGATTAATTTTATTTAATGTTTTTGATGAATACTGCATTCCGTGTGTCTAAGCGTCCTGCATTCCGTAAAAGTAATTTTGATTCATTGGATGTACTTCAATAAAAAATTCAAATCTAAAACAATGATTAACTTTTTTATAACGTTAGTCATTTATTTTTTAATTCGCCTTGTTTTCTAACTTCCTTTTGCTTGCGAAAAAACGTATATATCACGATTGGTTTCCAATACACAATTAAATTGGTGTCATAATAAGTAAACAACATTTGCCGTTATTGTCATACTTTGTAATTTTACGTTCTCCGAAAGCTCTTCGTAGTGCCTGCTAGTGTTGAATGAGATTGTTTTTCAGGATGACCAAGTCGTCAACGACCAGGAGTACAACGAGGATTATAACGTCACCACCACCATAATCCGGACCATCGTGGTCGAAACTCAAAACCCAGAGGTCAGTTTAGTTTGCGATTGTAAAATCCGCGATATATTTCTACACTGATTGCTTCAGAATCACAGTGAAAAAACTGGGAAATGATGAAGTATGTATTATAATAAAGTACAGTTATGTACTTGAGTTATGTTAATAAAAAAAATCACTTTTGTGCTAAGCGTGATGTCCAATTGCCCGTGGCACACTTCACAGTTAACCTGCCAAATTGGAACGAGTATTTAGACTACTAACTGTACAAGTGGTGTTACCAGCGTCCAAAATCTAAATAAGTATAACAATAAAGCCTTGGCGACCCAATTATTTTCACTAAAAGTTTTTTAAGCTTAAACAAAGAAGAAATAATACCGCATTAGTAGTAAATTTAGTCTTAATAAACGTGGGTCATGTCTTAGTGTCGCTTTTCGCAAAAATCTTGCTGAAAGCCGATCTAAGGAATTCTTTGCCACGTAAACTACTTCAGTCGGCGACGCTACCAAATCAAACGGCGATCCAATTTTAATTCGCGTCCTATGGGGATTGAGAAACACTGATCTATCGTGTGTGTTGCCCCATAATATATGAACAATAGTGTGATTGTTTTTTTAGGGCTTAGACGTTGTTTGCATGTAAAAAAATCAGCCTTGTCCTGTTTTACAGCAGTTTCAGCTTCCTTCGCCCAAGGTCGAAGTGACCTCCGAAGGCGACCACGTGATCGAGGTGACGCGCGAAGTCAAAGTCGTCGACCAATCACCGTCGACCACTTCGACGTCGTCATCATCTTCCGACAGCGACTGATAGATGTAGATAGTTCCGCGTTCCCGCTGTACAAAGCTTCTCCCTTAGTTCGCGCTTATTCGTTTTAATTTTCGCTTTTCCTTATCCGCAGACCGCTTACAATTCTTAAGTTTGTTTGAAATCATTTTGCGCGAATATAGTAGTTCTCTGTGTCGCACTGTCACCCCGTGATTTCTTATTATGATCCGCTTGAAGTAGTTGGCGTTGTATCACTGCTGTAGCTGCTTGTACTGCCCGAAATGCAGATGTCGATTGTGAGTAACCCTCAAATTGGGTCGAGAAAGCAAGGCGCTAACTGTTTTCAGGCGCCCAACCTTTAGCATTGTGCGCTGTTGCTGCTGCGATTTGTTTCCGGTCTGAGAAGTTCGAAGTTATTGTCGGTGTATTGTTTTTGTGGTACAGAAAACGACGGCGTTTTGGGGTACGCGATTAATAATGTAGAGAGTACCGGTGTCGCCTATTTTTCATACTTCAATCATTAACGACTTAACTTTAGTTCACCATCGCAGTACCAACACCCCCTTTGTGCATGAAGTAACCAGAGCAAATTTGGCTTTCTGTTCCTTAAACAACTCATTAATCATTCCCTCTTGTCTTCTATGTCAGCAAATTGAGTTTCACGTCTTCAACTTATGCTTCTGCCCAGCATTCATATGTTATTCAATACGCTGCATTTCGTTCGTCTTAGCTTCATTCATATATCCGTGCACAAAAAGTACAAGACTTCGATCAGTATCAATAAAAAGGCACGCTGAAAACTTACCTTGCGCTGTTTTTAAAAGATTCCATTGTCGGCGATTTATCACAAATTTTGAGTACTGTTGGGTTCTGGTGGCATCAATTGGACCATTTCAGCAATAAGATCGAAAATAAAACAACGCCAAGGTCATAAAAACACACTCCAGGATAACACCAAAATTGGTGGCATCAATTGGACCATTCACGCAATAAGATCGAAATTAAAACAACGCCAAAGTCATAAAAACACAGTCCAGAATAACACCAAAATTAGACTAAATCCTATATTGTCAGAATAATGTTTGAATCAGAATACTTATATGTGTTATTTTTTAGACCGTTTTTGAACAGGTCGTGTTCCATTTATTGGAGGCCTATTTATTCCGTAATTGATAATACTGCGTATGTTAGACTGTTCATATAAACAGGTATAAACATAAAATCCTTTCTTAAATTTTACTTTAAACCGTCTTAACATCATTGAAACTAAAACAACAACTGTCTTCTACATTTTATTGTCTGCGGGAGATTTCTTACTTTTGTATGTTACCGTTTGGACAAAAAACATAACATCCAAATATTATCGTCATAAAACGAAACAAAATTATGCTAGCTAATTAATCAACTTCCCACATAACACAAAAATTACCGCGTTGTGGTCAAACCTCAAATTACAGCGAGCGATCAAAATGATTGTTTGTCCAAAAAAGAACAAAAATAAGAATTATTTGGCTTTATTTTTGGTTTAAGTTTCTTTTAACTATTGAGAGACCTGAATTTTAGTGGGTGTGAGATTAAAACGTTGTAGGCTTCATTATAACATCATTTTCTCAAATATTTTTCACTTGCATTGTAGGCCCCCAACCTACTTTTTAGCTGCGTAAATGAAATTTGATTTTTTATATTTTATTTACAATATTAACATTGAAGTTAATTGAAAAAGCAAAGCTAAAAATACCAAACCGCCTTTTTATTATGGTGCTTGTTAAATGAACCACAAGCAATTATTCAAAAGCATACAAGAACAAAAATATAGCAGCGCCCAGCGCAATCCACACATTTAACTTTAACACAACTTGTACACCTTCCTCAACCTAATACACAGCATGTTCAGCATATTTTAGTAGTTTGTTTTGTTGATAATTCACATTCGTTTAGAATTACACTGCTTTCTGCTTCCGTCAACATTTGAATTTCGATAAGAATTGTTGACTCAAAATCATGAACTTGCTAGTAACTGTTACCACAGCCAAAATGACTATTGATGGTAATTTAAAGTAAACCGCTTCATACCTCATACTGTGTAAACTAAAGATTTAAATGCTATAAGGTGGCTTAGACTTACGAAAAGTCAGCAGCCTATTCTAAAATCTAGCAGCTACCTAAGCGAAGATATAAACCTTAAAAAATCAAACACAATCAAAATAACCGCACCGGCATTTATAGTGTTAGATAAACACTATGTTTATGTATAATACTTTTTGATACCGGAGAAAAAGGTAAATTGAATTAGCTGGTTGTTGGGATCTTACATGATCAATTGTAAAATAATAGCAATTTTAACTAATAGGTAAAAACTATTGGGCTGGCAATCAAATCAAAAATCCCTCTTTCGTTACAGCTAATACCAAACTAAAAATGTTTCCTTTTTTGTGGGACGTACGTATACAAGAAATTCCGGTAAAATAGATTGTACTGTTTTGTTTGAGAAATCAACGTATGAAGAACAACAAAAACACCAATGGTTTAGTGCATTTATACTATATTTGTTTAAAAGACAACTTAATTAGCATCGGTATTCTTATATATTACAGAGAACTGGTATATTTACATTCCTCGAATTGGATTAGGTTTCGCGGTTTTTTTTTCTCTGGAAACTATGACCAAGTGTTTGCTAGTCCCCACAGGATATGATATGTTTTGTTATGTAGCAACTGAGGCGTGACCAAATGAATTATGGTAAAATCTACTGAATCTAGACCAGCGGTTTTCAACCAGTGGGCCATGGCTCACTGGTGGGCCATAAGAACATTTGAGGTGGGCCACAGACCAATTTAAAAAAGCTAGATTTAGTTTGTTTTGTGTCACTATATTTAATTTTACAGGAATAATGGCTTGGGGAGGAATTAAAAAGGAATGTAAATTTATTGTTCAGCCGCAAGTATTTCACTAATGTACTGTTGAATAAATAATCTGTTTTGAAATATGTTCTGCTGCGTTTTGTTCTAAACCTATTTTACAGTTTTTTCTTTCAAAAAAATTTATTGGGACACAGAATTTATTTGCAACGTAAATGGGCCACGAAAGAAAAAAGGTTGAGAACCACTGATCTATAGACAAAGAAATTATAATCTCTTTGATCTAGATATATTTTTTGCATGTATTGACTGGAAGTTTGTGATTCTTTTGTGTTTAGTATGATTCTGCACAAATTTTTTAAGAAGAATCACAATTTTACCTACATTAAAATTGGAAAGAGGCTATTTGCCCGGCTCGCCCGTTTGCCGAACTTCAAAATCCGCACTACTGTAACCGGATTTGCAAAATTGCAATACGTTTATCGTAGAAAGTAAAATAAGTAGTATATTATCGAAATAGATGCGAAAAGTACGAGTGAATATAATGCGGCCTGCGTGGTTTACTTTGCCCGCTCGCGTACACTGTTTATTGCTCTAATGAAGATATAATGCAATTAAAATGTTGTTGGAAATAATTTAAAACTGAACTTTGACATAATTTAAACTGAATGTCATTTCAAAAAACTAAGCTGGTCTACAGTTTTTTATTAATTTTGTAAACAATAAGCCCGTTTATATGCACGTTTAAGCCGGATTCGAATCTGATTCGTTAATTCATTCTCTCTCGTTTTGGCGCTGGAATGAATTAAGTTCTCTCGTTTCCTAATCTGACAAAAGGAGTGGTTTTCAATCCGTTCTCCGCTTAATCTGTTCGTTTCGCTGACGGCCGGAATTGTTTGATGTTGAATGACCTGCTTTAACGCAGTAAACATCACGCCACTTTTGGGGCATTATGACGTAACACGAACGGCTAGTCGTAAACAAAACAAGTTTAGCGCATAAGGAAAGAACATTACATACACTCGTTAGAATCAGATACTAATTTGTGACATAGGCGCTGGTCTAGAATCCACAACATATAACATTATTTGGGTTTATAGGATGCGGGTTTGGGTAGGTTTAAATAGTAATAGTTGGCCCACCCTCACCCACATATTGTACTTTGCTTTAATAATTGTCTCAACGCTGTGGTAGGATTCTAGGCCAGCGCCAAATACAGTTTTCATTAATGTTTGGTACATCTTATCACCTTCTTTTGTCCACTTTGCCTTGTATATAGCGTTGGCCAGCACAAACAAGCTTAACTTTCCTGCACTTACATTCTGTGTGCCAGGTAAACTGAAGCACAATACAGACAGTCAAAAACGTACTTAATCGGCAAACCTAACTCAAGTAATTCTTGGGTTTTTTTCAATGTTAGGTTAATAAAAACGAACAAGCAGCAATAAATTGCTACCGCAAGGAGTATCCTAAGCCGAAAAATTGGTTGTGTGTTAGAGGTTTACTGGAATATTACGTAATAATGCATATCAGTGCAGTTTGTACACTCAAGCTGGCTTGAATTTCGCGCCATGTAATTACGACGCTGGAACGGATTACTTTTCAAGCCGGCTTGAACCTTAATCTAATCTGCCTGAGAAAGGTGCATATAAACAGGCTTAATGTTTGGTCAAAAAAACGCATTTTTAGATAGGTTTAGCAAACTATCATTTTTTAAATTGTGATTCACTTGAAGACCCATAAAATTCGCAGGAATACACAAGCAATTTTTTGTAAATAAATATACAAAGAGTATGGCCTGGTGAACATTATCCTTTGGCTTTTTTATCGGTACGACGTAATGAAAAAAATGTTTTACCGAAACGCTTTCCGGACAACTCCAAATTTCTTTCGCTCTGGGTACGACAAAATAAAACTTACGTTTAACCATTAACAAAAATCACTAAAAAACGTCATATTGGTTGGGGCATAAATAAAACATATTGCCATATTGTGAACAACTTTAATGCCTTGTTTAATAAAAATTTGCCTATTAAAACAGGTAACAGCAAAACATCAATGTAGCAATATAAGTATACATATCTCCGCTGTCTAACCATATATACAAAATGATAACAAAAACGCACATGGGTTATATTCACACAAATTATAAAAAAAATATAGCAAACACACTGTATTTAATCTTACTTAATTTGATGCAGGGCAAACATAGGACAAAAACATAGCAATGTGGTCAGCTACGTGGCTATTTTCTGGGTGCGCATCTAAGGTTAAATGTGCACTCGTCATCGGCCACGTGTCCACAATTCCAACGCTTGGTAAATCACCAAACATGCCTTTCAATATTTTGCACAGGCGATAACTGAACCATTCCGAAGGCACCGGTGTTTTTGAGTTCTTATGGCGTATGCAGCCTCGCAGGAAAACTACCACTTTCGGCATCCGCTTCATAAGACGTACAACTGACTTCTTGACGGCTTCGATGCGCTTCATGTATACGACAGTGTCCACCAGGTAAAAGTGAAGTGCCAGGTTTATGACTATGTAAACATGTTCGCCGTTTCCGTGGTCAATGGCGGCCAGCGTGTCAGCTATATAAGGTCGACTGGAAGGCGGACCTAAACCGTGCAAAGGGGAACCGTGTCCTCTGTAAATTACTGTCAGATTTATGCTTCTTTTTTCGGCGGAGCGCGGCTTTTGCCAAACCACGCGGTCTTCTTTCTCCAGTTCTTGCATTTTCAAATTGCTAAGCAGCACCAAATACCACTGTCTCAATGTGGAGTCGCCAATCAAGTACAAAACCTTGTTTCGCAGGCAATTCGGCGCCCGGGCCAAGTCCCTAGCGTCGGAATTTGAGCATTGTAAAGAACGCCAACGACGACTGCTGTACAAACCTGTGTGCGGACCCAAGTGCGAATCAAACGCAGCTGGTGCCAAGCCAGTCCTTGGAGTGCAAGGCGGCAGGTTTTCAAACACGCGGTACCCTGAAGGTTGCACTGAAATCGTTGAGCCCGAGCCTTTGATTGAAGCTTTCCAGTTTAAACCGACTTCAAAAAACGGCTGTTTTCCAAAAGCCAAAGAAGCTGCTTGATCCCAACGAACCACTATCCATTTCAGTTCTGAGCAACCACCAGTCGTCGGCGGATAACAATACCAGGACACACCTTTTTCCGGCTGCGAAAAGTTACAGGGAATCTGGGTAGAATTTCTGCAATATAAAGAGAGATAAATATACAAACAAAATGAGTTAGGAATAATATTGGCGGTGCAAAGGACACATTAGAACCTAGTCGCATGCAATACCGGTTGAGTGTGCTTTTATTCACGAAATTAAGAGCCTTCCACCGGGCTTTTGTCAGGTCTTCACACCACTTTAAAGCATGCCCAGTCCATGACGCTGTTTAAAGCCCATAATTACCACACACACACCAAGAAGCGCTAATCTAGTTCAAATAACAGCATCATAACGTAAACCTGGTGTGTAAAGATCGTTAACGCAAAGCGCGAAAATTGTTCGCACTTACATAGTTAAAATGGTCAAAAATGGACTCGTGTCTAGTTTGTCAAAGAGGCTGCGGGTCAGATAAATCACATTCGCGGGCCGTAGGTTGTCGACCCCATCTGTACAACGTATACAGTATGTGTAACTTTTTAATTTGTTGTCATATCGCCACGGACCACCTGTGTAGTCGACCACAGTTTGGGAAACCCTGAATTAAATGACTGTATTAATTTTATATCAATTTAGCGCCGATGCGAACCCCAAATCCCCCCAAAAAGTTTTACCTTGAAATTGGTGTAAAAAACTCAGTTTTATAAAAATGTCATTTAAACCTACCAGCAATTAAAACATTTCAGTTTAAGCCATATAATTTTCTAAAATGACTTCAGGTAAGTCAAGTCAATTTACCCTTTTAATGATTTGAATAAAGTCATTGGAAAACAAAAGACTTTAGTGCATGGCTAAGTGATTAATACTTGCTTGGTGCTGGTCTAGAATCCTACCACATTTTCGTCCTTTCGTCCGGGGGCATATATTGCTAATAATATTTGGGTTAGGGTGAGAGTTGGCGTTTAGGTTTAGGTGGGTCAAGTATTTATTCTAACATATTTATGCCTTTCCCTGCAATTTTAACTTTGATAACTTGTTTCGTTACTGTTAAAATAAATGTGGTAGGATTCTAGACCAGCGCCCCTTGCTTTTCAGTCCACGTATTAATTCAAAACGAAGTAAAGTGTAGCTAAATACTAAATAGCCTCACACTAACCTTATCTTTAAGCCCACGTTGCACTCTCTCTTTTCACCGTTCTGGAAGGTTCCGCCAAAGGTGACGCCCCTTCCAACAAAGCCCGTTGTCAAGCTGATTAACTTAGCAACGGCTTCGCTCGAGTGCACAAGCTCCGCCAAGATGCTAACCTTTCCTGGCCAGAGGAGCGGAACCTCCAGCGTGTATGTTCCGTCATAATTGTCGATTGCTTCGGTGGACATTGCGTCATCGCTCGGTTTATTAGAGTCGGAGTCGAATCGCACAAACCTGAAGAAAAATGAAAAGCGCAGGCCGTAGGGTAAATGCTTTGCAATGGTCTAGCAGTCTAGCTTTTTAACTAACTTAGTCAATAGAGCTAATACACACTATTCTAGTGTTGCAATAGCTTTAGGACAGTTCTTCACAACAAGAGGTTCGCAAAAGTTCCAGGGGCGCGTTTACACTAGTAAAAAAATCGAAAAAGTGTTTAACATGTCAGGAAAGAGTTCCTGAACATAATGTAGGTACTCTTTTATTTTGTGACTAATAATAATACATTTAATTTTAGCTAATTTATTTATTTGGTTATGTTTCGTTGGTAGCCACTGGCTTGCAAAATAATCTTGACTTGATCTAAGTCGTTTCAACAAATAACTGAACTTAAATATAATTGTTTTTGGGATGAACCTAAAATGTTGGTAAATTTGACTGGTTTGTATTTTACTCATAAAAAAATTACCACAAACGTTTAAATTTTAGATGTTTGCTTTGGTATACATATCTCTCCTCAGAAAATACATATATCGTAAAAACAACAGCTTTAAAATGCTTAGAATACTTTTCAAAGTGATAATTTGACATACCAATAAACAACGACTATATTTAAAATAATATGTTTACATGCCGCCTGAAAACCAAGGCTGTGATGTCACTTCGAAACGAATCCAGCTAAATATAAGCGAGATCCGAGTCCGTCTCCAACTCCACAGCCCTGATTTCACCCACTCCCCGTAACCAAAATAGTGTGGATATAGAGCAGGGGTGGGCAAACTGCGGCTCACCATCCACATGCGGCTCCCCGGCATGTTTTTTTGTGGCTCTTCTAGTCGATTCGTAAAGTTCCAAAAAAATGTAAAGGCTACCAAGAGTACCTTTTATAAACGTTTCTTTTATTTTATTTTCTTTAGTTAGGTCAGCATTTTGTTTATGACGTAAGACTAGACATAGAATCCGAAGAGTTAGTTTAGCAAATCAAACAAAAAAGACTGATATTGATTAATATTGTGCGTGCTATTTTGTTATTATCGTTATTATTATTGTGTTAATTGTTATGCAGTTTTGTTATATTACAATTCTGTTATTATTGCTGAACTTTGAAATAATCTTCATGCTCTCTGGTACTTGTATTTTCTGCAAATGGCTCTTCGATTGAGTACATTTGCCCACCCGCCACCCCTGATGTACAGCAATTCATATATAGGGCGTCATACAATACTAAATTACATATGGTGTAAAAAAAATTCCAACACATGATCTAACAGGTTTTATACTTATCAGTTTCGAACTTGCTACTGCGCGTGTTTGACTCTGGCCGAGATTAGTCTTACCCGAATCTCGAGTCCCGAGTCCGGCTCCTACTGCGCAGCCCTTCTGGGAAACTTATGAATTTGCCATGCACAGTATAATTACCTGACGTGAAAATAATCTCCGCCGTGCACTTTTGGTTTTCCGAAGCCGTCCCTTGCCCGAATCACAGCTTTCAAGATGTCTCCAACCTTGTATTGCGTGCTATTTGGTTCCACCCATTGCAGTTCAGTGTAGATGGCCGATGTTGCATTTTTAACGGGCACGGGCCACTCGTAGCTACCGCCTTCAATACCGGCAAGGTACCGCGCTACTTCTGGATAGTATTTTCGCCAATATTTGGTGCCAAAGTACTTTTCGGGTCGGTCGTACTCTATGTGATCTTCGATGTTGTAGCCTTGCAAGGTATCGCTTTCGCTGACTTCGCCGGCGCCCCTGCTGGACTCGGTGCTGTTTTTTGCCTTTACGTTGTCGTGTAATTCAGTTGGTGTTGTGGAAACTTGCTTTCCGTGAGCCGTCGACGATCGGTGTGACGTTGTCTGGAAAACAAGGCTCGTTTCCGGCAAAAAACCTGGATCCCATTTAATGTTTTCTTGCAGGTAAAATAGAGACAAGAGACCAAGCGTTCCAGCGATTATAACAGGCCATTTGTACAGGCGAGTCATTTTTCCCACTTAAAAAAATCGGAATCAGCAGTCTTTATTCTGATCTAAAAAATAGTTTGGGCGTTTTCATAAAATAGCATGTCTGGAAATGAGACTGCTTAAGCTAGAATATACTTGACGTTGTTTCCCGAACTGAGTATAGCCTACGCGGAGCGCTTACACGTCAAATAGACGCCTTCGATTTTAAGCAAATATATTTTTCATTAATAATAATCTATTATCTCTGTTTTTCTTTTAAGTTAAGTTGCACATATGATAGTATTCCAATAAATTTTCATGTCAAAGCTCTGGTACTAACGAACTAGGCTGTTAATAGCCTAGCCTAGGGCCTAGGCGTTGCTTAAATGTGAAAACTAACTTATCTAACAAGCTTAAATAACGCCACTAGATAAAACCAACGTACTTTCATAAGCATACAGCAGTAAGTCAATGTTATAGTGAACCTCGATTTTAAAACTAATTTATTTATAAAGATACGAAGCTAGAAGTTAAAATAAAAATCTGCACTGCCTAAACCCAGTTTGTAGCAAAATAAAAGTTCATTTGACAACGTTATTTACGTATAGGTGGAGCACATTACAGTAAAAAAAAATGTGTTTGCTTATTTCGCACTTTGTTGAATCTGCGCGTTTTGCCGCCGTGCAACTTTACGTATACCTCGTTCGAAATAAATGACTTCCTAAATATAACAAATAACACGGCAAAAACAATAAAGCGTGGGAAGATAGATGTAAATTGTTTTTGAAATAAGAACACGCCTGAAAATAGGTATGGTTTGATCCGTGTCAATAAGCAGCGTTTTCTCGCGATTTAATAAAGTATTTGTCAATGTAGGTGTAACACCGGGCATGTATACACAGGCCCACTGAAATCGAGAAATTTCGTGACTTTTGACTACTAGCTTGGACAGTGTTAGTTGTGATTAAAAAACATGGTTATATGCAGCAACAATGAAGTGTTGTTGTGAAACTGCGTAAAAACCCTTCGCTATAAAGCACCTCTAATGTATTTACGCAGTGCTTCTTAAACTTGTTTTGTTCACACATAGCATCTATCTTTTGATTTCATTCACCCTTGTCTCGTGATATGATAAAACTATCCCATCTATATATAACAGCACAAGATGACTTAGGTTGTTTCACAGGCTATCATCCATTTCTGACGTTTCACCCTTATTCACCCCTTTTTGGATGTGAATAGGTTCACCCCTGCAAAAATTTTATTCACCCTGGGGTGAACCATTCACCTGTTTAAGAAGCTCTGTGTTAACGTATACCTTGTTAGCTTACCACTTCACATACGTGATATTCGAGGCATGGGTGGTCTTAGGTAGTCCTACTCAAGTCCCGAGTCCAACTCCAGAAAAATAAATCTTCAATGACTTCCGAAAAGCAAATAAATCGTCTCCGATAAGCTTGTGAATTATATAATGTCTCTATTGAACAACGTACTGCTGTAGTAACTTACATTTCAGAAACACCATTACAGTTTTTTTATACAACACAAAAACAATTGCGTTTCTTTGGTTTTACCTATTTGGTTTAAATATGGCGTTTGTTTGGTTATTTAGCTAAACATTGAATTATAGTAGACATGGCGCATGGGACACACAAAGATAGCACATTGAGCGAATGCTCGTGCTCGATATATTGGCTTGTGTTAAAGTGATTTAGACAAACATGTTGTGAGAGCCATTGACTCCAAAGTTGTAAGGCTGCAAAGAAACCACGTAGAAAGTTTCGCGGCTTTATTTTTCCAGTTGTTCAAACTATGTTTATTTGCCAAGTTTACCGGTGTAAATATAAAAGCCTTTTAAGAATGTTAACCCCTCTTGAGGACTTTCATTTGACTGTATACAAGTGGTTTTACGTTTACAACTATTGATTTTTCGAAAGAGTCTTCTCCTGTCGAAACAAAAAGCGTTTATAAGCATACAATTAATCATTCATGCGCTTAACAAAAAACTAGCCTGTGTGCATGAACGAAAATTACATGTATGTTAATAGTTTGCGCAAGTGTTTGTAAAGACAACAACAACATGTTGGCTATACTAACCTGAACTTTGTTTTTGCATTCTTCAATAAAGAAACCGATTTCATATTGGAATTTTTTGCCATACCAAACAACTCCCGTTTATAGCGCAAGTTATATAAATGCAACCTCTTTTACGATGGCTTATTGACGCAAATTCAAACTAGTTTAGCAACAAACTGTGTTTAAATTCGGCAAAAAACATAAATTTATTTAAGAAGTCAAGATCCTACCTTTGGCAAACAAGTTAATTAATCTCGAATTTTCAAAATTTGACGTTCAAACCATTTACATTTTATAACTAAAACAACTTTTCCGGGTACAATAAAGTAAAGCAGCAACTAATTTTCACTTATTTCATCAGAATTGGGTATGATTACGTAAGCTATTCAGATTTGTTATGCGGTTGGTCCTACTACCATACGGTATTATAGATAACCCAGCTTTAGACGTTGTTGCTTTATAGGTATTATTGTGTGTTCATTAGCCAGTGTTTTAAACAAGTCATTTTAAAATGGCTTAAGTCCCAGTCAAGTATTTTGTAAAATAAATTAAGTCTAAGTCAAGTTTTTTAGAATAAATAACAAGTCAAGTGCCAGTCCAGTCGTCATCAGTTGCGCAAGTCAACTTCAAGTCACGTCCTTATCATGAAAATAAAACGTTAAACTATTAGAATTTTTAAACTAATACGATTATGAGCAATACCTGAACTAAAAATATGAAAAAAACGAAACATATAGCAAGCGATTTGTTTTATGTGCAAAATTTTGGATAATCGCTCAATTTTATAAAAAAAAAATACTTAAAAAAAACACTTCATTTTAACCCAAGTCATTTGTCCAAAAGACTTATGTCAAGTAAAGTCATTTGTCTGAAAGACTCAAGTCAAGTTATTTTAAAACAAAAAAAATAAGTTGACTTAAGTCAAGTCAGTCAAGTCATTGATTCAAGTCACTACAATACTGTCATTAGCGATTAGCTAACCAACACACCATTACGTGTTTAATCACTTTAACAAGCTCAAATCTTATTCAACCGGTACGACACGCTTTACTGGCTGCATTACGTCTAACCACATCTTGGTGGTAGTAGCATAGAATACTAATTGAATACTAATTCTATGTTAGTAGGTAACACTTGGTCTAACTGTACTCTAGTCAGAGCTTTTTTTCTTCGGCTTTCCCTATTTACAAAATTAGTTTGGGGTAAATAAAGTTCCTATTTAAAAACAAACTTTGTTAAAAACGTTTGTAGTATCGTTAATGGAGGTACCAGTAATTTTTTGACCCGTATTCGTCGATATGGATTTACAAATTAATAAATCCATTGAAAAATGTATTGAGTCTATTGAAACCGATGATTGTCTGCTTTCGAAAGAAAAACTTGTGGAATTTGTAAAGCAATTAAGGTCGGTTCATTCATCTGATATTCATTTGTTCGATATCATTCATCATACAGTATATATTCTAGAGATCGACCGATATCACTTTTTTTAACCGATACCCGATACCGATTTTTGGCTCTCTTTCACTATTGTACGTGAAAAGTTATGCAAAAACAAAAAAATAATAATACCGCATACCACAACGCATATTGTTTGGGTTAGGGTGCGGGTTAGCGTTTGGGTGAGGGTGGGTCAAGTAATATTATGTTTATTATTAATAATAACTTGACCCACCCTCAACCAAACGCTAACCCGCACCCCAACCCAAGTAATATGTGTTGTGGTTTGCGGCATTTGAAGAAAATTTTTTTTTTTGTTAATTTTTACGTACAATAGTGAAAGAGCGCCCGATTTTTTTATATCCTTGAGAAATTTGAATTAATTGAAAATAAAATCCAACTCACGATTAAGTTTATATACCTTTATTAATTATTAAACTATTATTTTGCATATTAAAGTGGCGTGATTCTTAATTCCAAATTTTTTCCAATAAAAAAATGGATAAGCTGTTTGTTTTACAGGAAAAATCATATCATATTTTCTTACTAAAATTGCGGCCAAAATATCGGCCTACATTTACCGATACAGATATATCGGTAGAAGCAAAATATCGGCCGATATAATCGGTAAACCGATACATCGGTCTATCTTTAATATATTCATTGTTAAACTTAGGTAGGACTAGACTTTTACCAACTTAATTGTAAGTAAATATTGCCTGCAACAGAACAGAGTCCCTGATAAAAAGAGTTATCAACCATGAACAACATAACAGCATGAACAAGAATGGTACACAAGACAAATTTAGAACCTCAATAAAAAAGCTTTGATGCTGGCATAGAAGCCTATACCACAACGCACATTATTTGGGATAGGGCACATGTTCGGGTTGCTCCAGCATTACTAATAAATAGGGCGATTATTTTTTGAGTTGTCAAAAAAAGTCAAAATTTTGTCAAAGTTTATATTCGGTCAAAATTTGTCAAAATCATTTCAAGTCAAAAGTGAATAAAAGTGCTCATAAATCGTTTAGAAATTTAAAGAAAAACTCTAATCAGCTTTATAAAATTTCGTTGAGTAAAAATCCTTTTAAAAAAATTAGTTTTGAGTTATATTTGATGAAATTTTAACTGTATATATCTTTATTAGAGCAATACGGTGTTACGCGAGCTTGCAGAATGAACCACCATGGCCTAGTTTATCGCAATAGGTTCATCTTAAACTCTGTTTTTGCATTATGTAGTTGTTTATCTTTGATTTGGTAAATGTATTGAACAACAGTGTTCCTGTATTTTTTGCTTTTGATTCGCAATTATTTCCTATTTCGATAACTAGGTATTTGGTAATTTTTTCCAATTATTTTTGTGTTTTATTCCAACTGTAACAGAAC
Source organism: Ascidiella aspersa (assembly GCF_963924565.1). Lineage (NCBI taxonomy): Eukaryota > Metazoa > Chordata > Ascidiacea > Phlebobranchia > Ascidiidae > Ascidiella > Ascidiella aspersa. The sequence goes on from NC_139450.1 coordinate 6,443,237, forward strand.
ATTTTTTTTAAATAACCAGCATCTTGTTTTTCTTTGGCCTTTCGATACCTGTTTGTCTTTTTTTATGACAGCTATGCATTTACAACGTGTGGTTGACGACGCAAAGACACTAATGCAGTAATTCAAACAACGTTGTGTTGTTTAAAGCAATATATTTCTTATAGGTCAAAATTTTGTCAAAAAAAATATTTTCAAGTCAAAATATGTCAAATCTCATTTTTTAGGTCAAAATTTCTCATTTTTAGGTAAAAAAATAATCGCCTTACTAATAAATAATAATACTTGACCCACCCGAACCCAAACTCTAACTCAAATATATATGGTTGATTGATTAAATAATTGTTTGAACCGGATTTGTAGACCAGCGCCAAAGACTTTTGCCTTGCAACAGACCTAATTTGCATTCTGTGCACACCCAAGATGTTTTTAAAAGTATTGTCAAGATTTTTCTAATACTGTGCAAAAACTTTGTATGTTTTTAGATGATGAACCGCCAAAGTTACAATCTTCATTAACGAAAACAATAAACGTCACTAAAACCTAATTATTTAAAGATCATCAAGTCTGTTTAGTTGTTAATTTACCTTTATCCACCTTATCGCAAATGTCAAGTTGGTAGCCAACTTAAATCATTATTAAATATAAAAATATGAGTAGATCACATGTTGTCTATATGGCCTGTATGTTTATGGCACAGGATAACTATTTAATACTTCCAGAATATCAAAAGTGTAGATGTACGTTACATACTTATTATTTTGTTAGTAATGTTTATGATTCTAACCAAATTTTGTTTATGATTCTAAAACCAAAATTTTTTTTAGAATTGACACTGCTAAGATTGGTCTGTCATCATCTCAGTTGTTAAGCGTGTGCCGGATTGCATGCAGTTCGAAATTCAGTAAGTAACGAATACATACACATAAAACAACGAATAGTATTTACAAAGCTAAATATGCAACATAATTTTTGTTTTATTTATGTTGATAATCAGATAGAACAATAGTCGATCAGCTGATCAAGTGTATGATCCCAAGGGAAAGCATTCCAGAGGATATTGCATTGTTAATTGTGTCCAAGTTAGGATCTTCACATCTCCATCTATCGGTAAAATGTTAAAAAATTCCATTTCTTTTTGAATAGTGTTTAAGTAAGGTGAGATATTTTTTTAATTTGTATACAAAATATCTAAGTTTTGAAATATTAAAACTGAATCTCAGAAAATAACTAAAGAAAATTAAGATGCTACTTCATAAACCATAATATTTAGGAACGGTCTTGTTGACGTTGACGACATGACCATTTTCTCAGTTACTACTGGGCAGGGTTGGGATTTTGCACTCACTTGCTTACTAATACAAGTGCAATCAGGCGAGTGCCCTTAAATTTTTTTCGAGGGAAAAAAGGTTGAGCCTACTGGACTAAAGACTGAACAAATGCCAATGACTGAACACCAGTTATTACAGAAATTGCCAATGATTAAATTGTTTTAAAAACAAATTGGTAGGACAAAACACAATAGACAGTTTGCCAATATAGTTTTGGCTAGTGGTATTTCGTCTGGGCGAGTGCTGATTGGTAAATACCCGCCCTACTTACGAGTGTAAATTTTTCTTTAATACCAACCCTGCTACTGGACTTATGTATTGCCTAAAACCCTACTTTTGAAATCTGTTGTTCCATATACAATCGCGTTTCTAGATATAACTGACCAATTGTTCGTTCAAACTGGAATCTTATTCAATAATGATTTACGTTTCAGGTGCAAAGCCACTTTCTCCGATGGTTATTACTTGTGTTTGAGCTTATTGCCGATAAAAAGCGACTACACTGTTTGTATGGCGTTATATTTCACTTTGTCGAGTATGACCAGCTTTGTCCATTGGTTTGCCATTTGTTGTTTCTCCTAACACGAAAATGTGATGGTTAGTAACGCATTTTTGAAATAAATGTATTTAACTGGGTTATATCGAATTCTGTTATTTCCATCAAGAATAACGACTTGTGTTGTATGGGCTATTTTAGTGTTGCCAAAAAGGAAAACTGCAACTGGTTTATATTTTTACCCACAGTAATTAGTGTGATTTTATACCTATATCTTACAACAAATAATTTATGTAATTGTTCTGATTTGCATGCAGTGTGTCTTTAAATAAATAGATTAAAGCAGGTTAAAACAATTTCCATACTAAGCATAATACAAATAAAGAGTTTTGCAAAATTTTTCAGTAACGCACTATCGTATCACAAGACTCACATCACTCCAAAGTAGGATTGGGCCTCAACCTTTTCTGTGTGGATTGTTTTCTGTTTACAAGTACGTAAGGCATAGTGTTTATTTACTGTTAGATATTTAATAAAAGTGTATAATAGTAAAAAAGCACTTCTATTTTGTAAGTTGTGGTTAGTTTTAAGTTGTATCAAAAACATCCTGCCTCCATAATACTTAACTAAAAATTGTAATTGTGTAAAAAAGCAGAAAGTTTCATGGCTTTGCAGGATTATTATTACCTTACTTTAACAAAATTTACAATTAAAAACACTTATTTAAGCCTATATTTTGGGATTAGGTATGCTTTTTTGTATTACAATCTACCAAGTCGAAAAAATCTGTATGCGTTGTTTTGCACACCTAGACTCTATCAGCCTGCAATGTTGTCCATGTCAGGCGGTTTCAAAACGTTTTTCAAAAAGAACGACAGAGCAATGGAGCAGGCAATTATTTCTGTTCAGCAACGTTTTGGACTTTCTCTGGCAAATGAGCAATTGGCAAAATCTGCAGCGTACAACATTTTGCCACAGGTTACTTCTAACGATTGTAGTTTTATACTTTTTTTAAATTAGAAATTTTTTTCAAGTCATGGCAATTTTTTTTTTTTATTTATTTTTTTTCCCAACATTGTATACTGCATATATATATATAGTTTATATTTTTAGGAAGTTTCTCCCAATAAATAACAGACAAAACTTTTTTGGAATCCAATATTTCTGACTTTTAAAGCTTTGATTTCTTGTTCCAATTAAAATATATTCATATTAGATTTCTGGATTAGGTGTGCACCACTTTACCATACTTTCGTTTAGCCACAAAAAAGCATAAATTTCAACAAAAACATAAAGCACAAAGGAGTTTTTGTAAAATTAGTTAATAACTGAACAAATTTAGGTCACAAACTCCAAGCAAGAGCCGTTGTTTCCCTCCTTACAACCTTCAATGGTGCATGAGGCGCCAACAAAAGGCTTTCTTCCCAAGATGCTCTCGAAAAAGGATAAGGTGCCAATTCATCACCTGAACTCATTTGAAGAGGTTGGTGATTTGCAGGAATGTACTTTTAAGCAATCTTATCATTACATTTATCACCCCATTCTGAGCTTTTGTGGAATAATTTGCAGCTGATTTATTTTATAATTGACTGACATTTTGAACCATATTGGTTTGGTTTGATGAGCAAAAGCACCTTTGTTAATTTATTTGATTCTTTCTAATCACCAATTTTATGTTTTTTGTAGTTTCTGTATTGTTGAATTGAACATAATATATATTGAAATCTTTAAGACATTTTCACAATTAAGTTCAACCAACTAAAATTTTGGTCATAAGATTTTCTGCCATGATTGACCAATACAAACAAAAAAGATATGTGTAATTAATTTAAAAACGTATGTACAAAAATTAGAACAAACTAATTAAAGTTAGGATAAATAGGATAATATATACCAGTCATTGCTTATCATTATGTGATACACTTTTCAGATCCTGGAAAACTTTATTAACCTGGATTTAAACTGTCAAACATCAAGTCTACTCACCTCGACTGACCTCCAGCATATTGTGGCTGTAACTTCTGACCAAACAGTCGCAGTTAGACTGTCTTTTTGGCTCAGTAAAGCATTGCAACAAGGTGACATATAAATAAGGATGTGTAGTGTTTTTATCATCTAAGGTCACAATATTTTGGCGAACTGTTCGTGGACTGCACACAGTAGACTGCAAGTATGAAGAAAACCCTTGATCATATTCGTTTAACAATTATAAAGGGGTTCTTCTTACAAATTTGTATTCAGCGCCGACGTTTCGATTACCTATACAGGTAATCTTCTTTAGGGCAATAAACTTTACAAAAGGGTATATATACAGTGAATCAAAAGACAGAAACACAAGGTGGCAAACGAGGCGAAAATGGCCACTACTGCACAAAAAAGGCGAAAATGGCCGCTACACAAAAAGTCTTGCCTAACGCCAATGGTGTTAACATGATTATGTAATCATAACGTCGACAAATGGAAACGTAGACGCTGAATACATGTTTGTCAGAAGAACCCCTTTATAATTTATACAATGCCTGGCAGCAAACTTTCTTTCAATTCTAGAGGTTATCAGATTAGTTGATTTTCTAATAAAAATGTAAAAGACTTGTCTATTAAATGCGGGCCAAAAAAATTTGTCGTCCACTTGTGGCACTCTGACTTGGACAAAGTTGTCCTTACTTGTATAAATTATACAAACTAATTTGTTACTAAAAAAATACAACCAAAATAAATAAATTGGCATCCCTATATATCCAAAGTGTTAAATTTACAGTTAGACTGCAAACTGAATGTTTGTACTAATAATTTAATGAATTAAAATACTAGGACTGTTTACACAATATTGTAGACATTTATTTAGAACGCTTTTTCGGTAGGTAAATGGTACAAGTAATAGCGGATATAAATAGCGCTCTGTTACAAATTTTCTTTATTCTATTCTGTTAGAAATTCTTGTTGTGACTGGCGAAACCGACCGTGGCAAAAAACTTCTGGAAACTCTCTTGGGCTTTACTCGCCTTCTTCAAGAATGTCTTCCCGTGTGTGAATCTTTCTTGTTTAAGTGAGTATTCTTTACAACAGTTTCAAAGCAGTATAAAAAATGGGTATGTGACTCTACAGCGACTGAAATACCAAGCATAAAAAAACAGCAAAGCTTTGGCGACTCAATTAATTATCTTAACTGATTTTTTTTTAAATAAACATAACATAAGACAAATAGCATAAATTAATTCAAACTAAACTAATTTGAGCCATGTCTTTGTATTTCATTATCAATTTGTTAAAATTTTATCGAAATCTTTCTCTTGATGGATCGTAATAAATCTAACTGTTTGAACTGCTGCAGTCAGCGAGCCAACCAAATTAAACTGCGACCAACAGATTGAGAAACACTGGTGTATAGCTTTGTATAACCTTTTTTTATGTGCAGGTATTTGTGTATGTGGAACGGAAGTGACTACAGGACGCAGGTTATGAAACTTATCACAACTCTGAGGTTCCTCCCGTACCAAGGTATGCCTAAATCTTGTTTAACAATATGAAAAAATTATGTCGAATTCAGGTATTTTTAAATTGGGGTCTGTGGACTAGTTTTGAGGTCCTTGAGGGCCTGATAAAAAGATAAGTTTATGATTTAAAAGGAGTTTTGAAAAAAAAATGTAATTTATCGAGTTTAAAAAAATCAAATTTAAAATAATTAAAATCTAATTTCATCTATTTAGACTCCTCCGTTATATTTAATAAAAAAGCAGGTTTGTTAAGTGTACTTGCTTTATGGCGCCATTTATTAAAAATTCGTGCCGACTCTATCCAAACATATTTAGGGGTTTGGGTTGAAAAACGTTTAATAATAATCTTTTTGCAATGGAATGCAGGGCTGCGGAGTCGGTTAAAAAAAAAACGAGTCCGACTCCGGCCAAAAAAATACACCCGAGTCCCGAGTCCGACTCCGGCCAAATGTAAGATTTTGTCGAGTCCCGAGTCCAGCTCTGACTCTACAGCCTGTATTTTACCCATTTACGCAACTAAATTAAGGTGGATTTTCTGCAATCCACTCATCGGTGTTATAATCGACCCACCCGTATCATGGTTTAAAAATATTTCACCATTTGCTATTACACTTTTACAACTTATTTTGCCGCCTTAACAGTGTTAAATTTGATACTGCGCATGCACATGTCGGGCTCGTGTAGTTTTACGCGGTCTTACTCGGGTCCCGAGTCCGACTCCGACTCCGCAGCCCTGATGGAGTATCAAATCAACTTTTTATTTCCATATATCCCCCATACAGAAATCTCCTAGATCCAGAATTTATACCTATTTTTTTGGCAGTGTTGTATGACTTTGTGCTGTCGCCACTTTACAAGCTCTATACGTTCTCACCAAGCGTGTACTTTAAAGTAAGTGTTTGACAATTGTTTATCTGCAACTAAAATGGTTGTTTTTGGTTAATTCTGTTTAAGTTATTTTTTATTTAAAAAAAACAAAGTAACAGTATCTGATCGAATCGCGATAATTTTTGTCTAAAACATCGGGTATCGGTATCGGGTTTAAAGCAAAGTATTAAACATTCCTGAACTTACTAAAAAAAGGCGGAAAAAATCAACAAAGTCCCTCGCAAAATGTTCTTTTTCGTTTCTGGGCATAGACCACCCCAACTGAATTGTCAGTAATTACTAGTCAAAAAGAAAAAAAGGTAAAGAATATCTAACGCGAGGCAGAGTTTTTGTGTTTATTTTGACAGTGTTCGGTTGTTGCCATTCTATCCCAACTTCTCTCCAACTACCTCAGCTTCGAAATAAACAAGCACGAGCGCCTGCTATCGATGCAGAATGAAGGAATAGCGACAAGTGAAATCAGGTGCGAGTTTTTGTTTTGCCGGCAAAACTTTAGCGTTGTCCTGTACTCCGTATCTTGGTGTTTTTACTCCGATATTTTTTGCAACCAGTTCAGTCCAGTACCAATTACGTCGTCATCTCAAGCCTGTCAGCATGACGTTAAATTGAAGTTCACTTTCTTTGCAGGCTTTCGTTCGTGTCTGTTGAAGCAGAGCCGATCGACGTGGTGGAGACTGTGAGCGGATTGGTTCGCTTCGTCGGCAGACTTTGTGAAGATGGCTTGCAGGTCGAAGGAAATCACCTCTCCCTTCACTACCACTCTCTCCGCTTTTACACGCAAGTCAGACTTTAGAATTTTATTTTTTTATTTATCCCACCTGTGTTGTTTTTTCACATTCAGTTTACGAAATAAACCTGTTTCAATTGTGCTGTTTCTATATTATATATTTATAAGGGATCTCGACATGTTTAACTAAAATATGTTTCTATGATAACAAAATCTAGCAACGTAAGGTATAATAAAGTAAAAAATAACTTTAAATACATCCCTGCTTTCGGGCATGCCTTTATCTATGTGTCCAAAATGCGCCGTGGTTGTGGAAAAAACTATTGTTTTGTGTTTTGTTGTCACCTGTTTGTCACATATGTTTTAGAGTAGGGGTTCTTAAACTGGGGTCCATGGACCCCCTGGGGGTCCGTGAACTAGTTTTAGGGGGTCCATGAAGGCCTAGTTAAAAAACTAGTGTATACTTATAGTTTCTCCATTTAGCTTTCGCATTTTTCAGACTGAAGTAACAGAGTCATGAAGTCTATTTGTTTTGTGACGTCAATTTACGTCCTTTTTGAGCATTTCTTGTCTGCCGGGGTCCATGCAAAGCAAAAAAAAAAATTTAGGGGTCCGCGGTAAAAAAAGTTTAAGAACCCCTGTTTTAGAGTCTTCTTACAGCTATATCTTTACTGCCATATACTAGCGTTGGAATGACTTGACTTGTGCTTAAGTCATTGAGTCAAATTACTTGAGTGTTTTCATTTGACTTTTTATTATTAAAATTGAGCTATTTGTCTCATTTTGTGCACTTAAAACGATTATATTGCTACGTGTTGTTTTAGTTAAGTTACAGCTCATAATCGAAGGAGTTTTTCAAATTTAATTGTTTTATTTTTACATCAGTTACTGACTTGGTTGACCTGCTCTTATAATGACTTGGACTGGGACTTTTTTTTAAAAGACCTGCCTTGCACTTATTTCACAAATGACTTGACTGGAACTTAAAAACTGACTTGTTTACAACACTGCCATAGACTTACTGTTAAACTTCAAATTTTTTTATAGACAAACCCAATTTTGCCTATCGTACCACGTTTGCTTTCCCAACTTAAAGTGTTTAGATTTGGTGCATCATACCAAATGTCCTACAAGCAATTATGGTGGTATTTCATTGCAGGTCAGTCGCATCTACTTGGACTACGCGCGTCCGATAGTCGTTTTACCACCCAAGTCTCTCTTCCGCAAGTCCATGTTCTCACTAAATTCCCAGCTCGTGGCGTCCTTCACCCGAATACTGTTCAAGTGAGTGATATTTATGTGATTGACCAGCAAAAGTCTTCTAGCATTGGTGTTAGTTCTGTATAAAACTTTGCTGTCAAACTCAAGTCTTACCGAGAAACGCATGAGGTAATTTGAGTACGTCATCGGACCGCACCAACATAACTAAGAAACAATTTAACTGTTGATAAAGTGTAGGTTATAATCAATTATATTAATTGTATCTGCACTATCTTGATTTAAGATATGTTCCCAGTGAGTCGTTTTAGCAGCTTTCGTATGTAGCAGTATTTAGCACACATAGGCGCCCACTTGAATTTTAATGTTTTCAAGCGATTTTTTTTAACTTTTCAAGCAAAAATCATTTTTGTTTTTAAAAGTTCAAGTCGGCTGCACCTAATTTGTCCAAGGGCGAGCTGGCACTTTGACACCCTTGATATAAATACCACCTGCTCGTAAAAAAATTGAATTCCAATAGGCTGTATCACTAAGTAAAATGTTTTGTATAAAAACGAAAAGACCAAACATTTAAAAAAATTCGCAGTCCATCTTGAATTGTTGTATCGTATGTAACATGCAATGAAGAATATGTATTTTCTAATTTATCGTTACTTGGGTATATATATTTTTTATGCTCATCTCTTTATTTATAACTGTGAAATGCAGTAAGCCGCTCAAATATTGTAAATCTGTTTTTGAATATTTTTACCTTGCCATTTCCAGTTACCGTAGTTCGATCGAAGAAATGAAGAAAGCAAACGTCATCAACGTATCTCATCAGGAAGGAATCAATCACATCAACCAGTGAGATAATTTTTTCTGGTACACTTTAAGATAGAATTGTCCGTAGCGCTAATAAAAAAACTCCTAGCTAGGCCACATTGTATGAATTTGCCTGCGACTTTCCCTGAAAATTTGGTTCGCTGCCGTTAAAATATTGAGAATGACAGAATACAATACACGGTCAGTTAGGAAGCCAAAATAAAATAACTGTTTGTCGAATTATGACTCGTATGGCGAAGAAGATGGTCCGGTATAATATATTTTAATCGTTGTTAGGATTCTCTTAACTTTGTGCTTTAATTATTATATTCTAAATTTTGTACATTTGTGTTTAAATGCATTGGACATTATTATAACGAAATATTCCGATAAGTTTGGCATGTTTATTAGTAAAACAAAAACAACGCCATATGACAAAAAAAAATAAAAAAAATAACCAGTTAATGCATGCAAAATGGCGACGTATTTTGTTTAACTGCCATAGTCACTTGGTCAGTTTATGCCTCAGACCAGTATGATACCGAGCAGTAAAACTAAGTTAATTAAACCATTTGTTCAAGTGTCGCAAACCAAGTGTTTTGTCAGGTTTCTTTTGGACTGTTATGACACCTTGTGGCGGCGCCGGTCCTTTCACCCCCACTGTCAGGGGGACTCGGTTCTCTTCCAGGGCCTAGACTCGGCGGAAGTGGACAAATTTATCAGCAACTTGACACAGCTGCCTTCCAACTGGATGTTCTCAGTCGACAGGTGTAAAGGATCTTCATTTTGTCACGGCCCTTAATTCAGTGGTTCTTAAACCTTTGCTAACCTGTTGAATCCCTATGTTATTCTACAAGCGTTCGTCGAACCCCAAATTTTCGCTCAGCATTCTTTTCTTCCTCCTAGCAGCTGAAACTGGGCATATTCAAATTATAAACTTTCATTTATATAGGTTAAATTGGCCAAACTTCAAATTAATAGCGTTACATGACACCTTGGCATATCAAAGAGATTCAAATTTAGTTCTCGCCTAACCCTCAAACAGCTGATAACTTTACAAACGGACCTTTAAAGCCGTGTTTCTCAGCTTTTTTTTTGCGTCGACCCAGTCACCCAAATACTAATCGTAAAAGTTTATTAGCGAAGTTTTATCGACCCAGTTTTCTTCACTGAACATTCAAGTGAACCAAGCAGAAAAATGCCGGGGATAATGTGAATTTTAAATTTGATATGTTGCCGTGTGGATCGTTTCATGAAAATATATCTTGCTTTTGTTTTACAAGTAAAGTGCTTTTCTCGTTTGTAACTTTTGTTGTTCGTAATTTTTATTGCAGGCACCCTGCCTTTGTCTTCCACGCATCTGAATACCTTCTCGCGTCCGGTCGTTCGGCATCGGAAGCATTAAGCGGAGAGGTTGGGCCAATGTGTAGAAATTATGGCTGCGGAGTCGGTTGATTTCGTCAAGTCCCGATTCCGGCCCTGACTCTACAGAGTCTACAGCCATTTTGCCAAATAACGTAACTAAAATAACGTGGATAATCAGCAATCCACTTATAGGGGTGTCGTACAATTCATTCACTCACAATACACGGTTGGAAAATTTTCCACAATATGCTATTCCGCCTTTTAATTTCATACCAGTTTAAAAATTTGGTACGTCGGACTCGGGACTCGGGTAGTTTTACGTGGTCCAAAATCCGACTCCAGCAAAACAAACCGACTCCTCGAGTCCCGAATCCGACTCCACAGCTCTGGTAGAAACATTACAGAAAACTGAAATGTTCGGTTAAATCTGATATTGAATTAAAATTTACCAATCAGCACCCGCCCGGAAATACTTCGCTCGCCAAAATTGACGGGCGCCGACTGCCTATCACCACTGATTTGACTTAACGTTCTTGTTTGATGCGTTTACGTTGTTCTAAAAAAAACAAGTCGCATTGGGAGCGGGAGAGTGCAAAATCAACCATGATTTATAACTTGGAACATATAATTACAACCCGTGCTTATACACGCGCTTGGCGTTATTCACGATAACTGGCCTCTTTAGTTTGTTGAAGTTTTTATCTGGTAACTTGTATGCATGGGAAATCAGTTTTTAATAGAGAAAACAAAAATGGATCTCCTTAAAAAAAATTAAAATTTACAGTAGATTTCTGCGGTTTACACAATACACAATAAAAAAGCTTGACTGTAGGTATAATAGTCAACAGGTACAAGGCCCTGTAATATTTCACGTCATTCAAAAAAACAAGCCATATCGGTAGTCAATAGTTTGAAAGAAGTGGTAAGATAATCAATAGTGTTGATTAGTCAACTTCTACACCGTATATTTTCTATTGGTTTGTGTTTAAGCTCGCACCATATTTATCATGTTTTGTAGTCTTTGTTTGTTATAAAAGGACATGTTATGTTATGAGGGAAATTTTAACCTTATCTTGGCAAATAACAATCGATATTTTAACCGGTTACAGTTTGTACTGGAGGAAGGTTTTATGAAACACCTTGCCACTAAAGGTTTAAGTGACGTCACAGACCTCATTGAACGTCTCCGATCTGCGACGTGACGTCATCTGTTTTTCAGTCACTGCATGAACGTAACAAGGTAATAACAGTAATGTACTTCATATTTGTGTCATGAAATCTTAACACGGGGCTTAGGTCCGCGAACCCTGGGGATCCTTGAGAAAACTTTAATGGTTCAGGGAAATAATGAAAGATACACACACATACGTCGCTTTACCAACTGAGCCACCCAAGATCAGAGAGGAGCAAGTCGAGAAACAACCATAAATCAATGCTTGCTACATTCTGTTAGCACATGCAACTTCAAATTGAAGGGGATCTACACTACAGTACCATATCATTCAATAAAGGATGCACACATGTCACACATATGTCTGTTTTAGATCTACACATATGTCTGTTTTAGATCTTGAAAAAGCCTATTATACTGTGATAAGTTTTTGACTTTATTTAAACGGCAGCTTAAGTTTACTTAAAACTGTTTATTATCGTGTTTACCATGGCATGTATATTGTTTTGATTTCGAATTATATTTAGCACATCTCTCCTGGTGTAAATTTAGATCTTTAAAAACCATTTTTTAAAGTCAATTTATTTCATTATATTGTGTGCCTGTACAAACAAATTATTTTTAAAGTTAGGCCACTTTGATTAGGGGTATCAAGTTATTAAAATAACTCAGCCTTATAGACACACCCACATGACGGCAAGGACGAATCTTGAGACCCCTTTTGTACGCAGATCAATGTGGTTGGCTCGGCTCCTGTGATATTTTGTTTAGGATATAGGCTACAAAGTTCATACATGGCCGAAATTTTTTTTCGTGACATTGCAACCCACTCTTATAGGATTTATAATTGGGGGCGTCTAGCAATCCCCTCGTTTTTTTCTGAACTTTTGAAAACTGGCAATCGCCAATCTTATTTTTTGATTTTGCAGGATGACTCTACTTTAATGAGGCAAGCACCGACCGGGGTTGAACATGGTACAATTGGTACATGCCGAGAACGAGTAACTTCTGTGGTTTCGCTGCGCATCGTCACACTTTTCTATTTCAATAAAATAAATAAGAAAAAAATATATATTTCACTCAAAGCTAGTGGTTTTATATAGGTTTTTGTAAGCCCCTGGATAAAAATTTAAGATAGGTAGCAGTATGGAACCGAAACGCCTTGAGTTATGATATTCTAGTTGCGGTTTAGCCTTGTCGTTGTCTGGTCTAGTTATTGGACCAGAAAATATTATAACGATGGATTTCTAATTGGTTAAAAAATCACTACAAATGTAATAGGTAAATTTCAAAACTTGTACTTCAAAGAACGAAGCATTGCGATTAACAATTTTCTGTCTTCTAATGCTCTGGTGTGTTTTAAGTGTTCTTATTTACGATTTCAGCGGAATCGCAACTCCAATCGTAATACAGTGGTTCTCAACCATATCGAGTCGCTTCGATGCAAGTAAAGGGCGACAGGGTTTAACAAGTCTATGCATTTCAACCGGAACCGAAAGCCATTACAGACACCGAATCCAAAAAAGTCAGGCTAAAAACAACTAGCCTGCAGTGAGGTTCGAACTCGCGACCTCCGGCCATACCGGGACATTAGCTCTTTCAATTGAGCTTCACAGGCTCCGAGAGAAGCAAGTCGAGTGTCAACCATACGTCGTTAGCTACATTCTGTTAGTACAGTGCTATTCAACCCGTGGGATGGTACGCACAAAAAAATTGTACTGTGGAAGACCAAACGTAGTGCGGATAAAAATGTTGCATGTTATTGTTTTTTATTAAGTGTAATACAGTAATCAAATAAGCTGGTGCGCCCACTTATGCGTTACAGGTACAGTAATATAGTCTCGTATATTAAAAAATATAATGTAGTCTCGTTTATTACTGCATTATTCATTGCAGTTAAAGCTATCTATTTTATAACGGTCAAGGCTCGCGGTTTCAATACACAAAACATTTCATTGTTATTTTACCAGTAAAACTAAAGGTTGCAATTTTACTACGCTTGTTTCCTGCGGATGAGAATTTTCCGAAATAAAAAAGTGCGAATGGAAATCGTAAAGGTTGAAAAGCACTGTGTTAGTAGAAGCAACATCACACTAAAGGGGATCTACGCTGCCATATCATTTATTGAAAGTTACACACACATATGCGTTTAATGAAAACTGTGTTCTAGTCCTCTCTAAAAAACGCATTAGGTATTCGAATTATAATAATGGGGAGTTATACCGTGAGACCGCAATTGACTGCAATGACTTGGCGCGGGATAACACTCACAAAGAATGTTAGGGATTGCCCACTTAAGCAGGCTTCGCTAGCCGACTTCAAAGCCTTCCAAACTAAAACACTATCTTGGTTCGTTGAACGTTATGAGTGATTTCTTGATTGCACAAAGCATAGGGGACATTTCGGTGCTTTCGGCGTAGCCAGTTTTGGGGATTACGCTACTATTTGACAATGGCTATAAAATGATGGACGTCGAATTTCCCGTGCGTTTCAGCTGTTCTCATCCGATAAACGTTCTTCGGCCGCTGCATGTGCAAACAAATCTGCAACAGTTGTTGTCTAAATTGCGGTATTACTCTCAAGTTTCTGATAATCACCTTATCTATATTAATTGTATCAAACGGCACTAACCAACACTGACTATGAGTCATGCTAGTTTGAAATGCACGTATACAGCAAATGACTTTCGTACTGTGGTTGGCCTACTGCATTTATTTTCTAAAATGCACCCATTTGGCTTTAATAAAAGGTGACGCATAAAAGGATTTATTTTTATTGTAGCCTACTACCGTGATTGCAAAATATTTCTTTTCAAACTTCTCATAGGTCGTCATTTATTATTATGGCTTTGCATCATTAAAGCATAGATGAAATTAACCAGCACACTTGTAGTTTCATGAAGTTAAACTTGCCGTGCTGCCACCAGAAACCAGGAAACCAAAGTAAACATATAGGCAGAATAAGAAAGAAATGGTCTAAAGTATATAGCTGTTTACTCGCCTGAAAATTTGAGTTATGCGAGATAAAATTTGAAGGAACCCAGAGAAAGCATTAATACAAAAATGGTTTTAACAACTTTTCTCAAAGGACAAGCGCGGTTATTTATTAGGAAACGACCTTTCTACAAACAAATGTCACTCTTCTCTCTTCAGAGCTTGGTTAAAACAACCTTCAACATTACTTAAAAACGTTTTCAAAGTTTGCTGCCTGGGTGACAGTTTTAGTAATCAGGAAAACGAATCAAACCAACCGCTTTTTCGTTGAAAATGGCGATGCTTAAACAAACTGCAAAAAAATTCGTCTGATTTAAATGGATCTAAACAATTTGCTAAATTACGTAAACCCTAGCGTATTTTTTTAGGAAAATGGAAGCTAACGTTTTGCTTGCGATTTCGAAAATAAAATTGTGAATCTAAAACACGGCAGGCGTGCGGCGAAAGAAACATTATAAATACTTAAACAGTAATTTAATTTATTTAAATTAAATAAAAAATAAATAAATGGACTGTCTACGGTAACATTTTGAATACCGGTACCAAAATTTGAACGAAAGAACCTAAACATAATTTCTTACGCAATAGCAGTTGGCCAACTGTACTCCTAAATAAAAATTCGTTTTAAATATGTACGAAAACAGTAGAGCGAGCAGTATTAAACCAAGTGTTCTATTTGTTGGCGACGAGAAAGAATTTTCAACCTTTAAACATTTTTAAGACAATGTTAAGCCTCGGTAAGGTCGGCTTACGTTATTTTCAAGTCTAGTCATCGTATGCTACTGCTAACATCAATCAAAACGGCGCAGAAAGGAAGTTGCCACCCTAAATAACCTCGCGGTGCCTTGGTCCTTGCACGTTTGGCAAAAAATATCTTGGCCGTTTTAAGAGCCGGCTCCTAAACAAGCCAATTTTACCCTATATGTTCTATTGCTTGGTCAACAGACTGCATTGACACGTACACAACACTGACCGTCTCCACTTTCCCACCATTTACTCAGTGTCATTAAACATAACGAGACCAAATAGATTTATTCTGGTGAGCGAAGTGGAAAATAACGGTCTCATCTTTCAAGAAATTGAGCGCTTTAAACTAGCCTAGCATTTTCCCGGTAGCAGTTAAACCGTATGGCGATAGTCAGAAGTACGATGATAAGAAAGTTTGGTGGTTGTTATTATTTGGTGCGCTTTCAGAGATAGTTTTAATTTAATTGAGGGTCTTGTCAAGATAAATGCCATGTATGAACTGCAGTTTGTTTCGCGTTTTAGCCAAGCCATATGTATCCTTTGCGCAGTGGCTGTTTATTTTGTTTGTGACAAGCGTAGGTTTAAAAGAGCAATTTCGCCTGAAGCGTATACTACAACAGGCAATTTTATTTTCAGGAAGGAATTTACGAGGCCATTTTACCATAGACTTAAACTTTTTTAAAGTCAACACTATTCACCTTACCAGAATACTTTAAATACTTATAGCAAAACTAGTTTAAAAAAACTGGCTTTGTTGTTGTTTACAGACACTGGCTATAGTAGCTACAAAGAAAATAAATATCCTTCTCTCTGCTTGAAATGTTTGTGAAAACTTTACAATGGTCTATAATCGCTTGTCTGGTTTTATGCTTTGGATTAATCCACTTTTCCTCAGGTAGTTAAGAAGTTTTAGCTGTCCGCTGTAGTACAAGTCAAAACTATTTCAACTGTTAATTATTGTTTTTCTTCTTGATGTAGGCATATAGACTTTTTAAAAAAAACTATTGGTTTACTTTTTAGCGCCTCGTGGTTTAGAATGTCGTTCATTGTTGTTTTTCTTTCTTTTATTGTTTGTCTGGTATATATATGTTTTCTCCTTTAGTTGCATTTATATTGCCCTGAGGACGATTGACGGAATAGGTCAGGGGTTTTCAACATTTTTTTGCTCATGGCCCACTTAATTAGTAAAAAAAATGGCGGTGGCCCATCGACGTTTAATGTAAAACACCAAGTTTCAACAAAATAATAAATTAATAAAGCTTGTACATTGTTTCAAATGTGTTACGTCGCCCGATGCTTAATGGCTTGGTTAGAGACCGCCCAGACAAGTAGCTCAATATATATGCAGGCGAGTGAAAGACACACTCTTCTGTTTTTGTAGGAAAACGAAGGGGCGTAAACGCATGACCAACAATTGAAGTAACACATATACACACCAACTATGATCTGTTTTAAGCCAAGCAGCACGTGGCTGTTCAATTGACGCAGATGCTAAAACACTGCAACTAAAAATCACCACAGCAAAAATAAGCCATATTTGCGTACTATAGCAACGTTAAACGATATTCAGTACGTACAACATATACATCATTCAAAACTACGTCAACGTTATTTTACAGAGAATATAATTACTCTACTTAGCTACGTTGAAAATGGTCACCGGCAAACAACAGTTTCAAGTCTTAACTTTGCTACAAAGCATTAAACAAGTTATTACCGGCAAATGTAAAGTAAAGAAGTCCTAAAACCTTTTTAATTGCAGCACACCAACAGAGCTAAAAAAATCGGCAGCACACCTACGAAATATATGTTGATCGACAACATCAGCAAATATGATGGGCAGCCAATAGAAAAACGAGCAGTTTATAATGAAATGCGCCGAAGTCGCCGAAAATTTTACGTATTACATTCCTTTATCTTCTGATTTTGCGGTTTTGCAGACTTTCTTAAAATTTCTGAATCCAGTCAAAGTCCTAAAAATTGTACTCCCTTACAATAGCGCATGGTTGATCTCTTACACCTGGAATATTGCATAAGGTCAAAATACCTACCTTAATAAGATATACATTTTTCGCGACAATTCGCCTGATTAAAAAGTACCCAGAAACACAAGTAATACACCTACGGAAATGTCGCGGCACACCGGTTACGGAGCACTGTCCTAAACCAGCAGAATGCTCGCAAACAAAACCTAATACTATGTAAACAATAATGTCACAAACATAATATTAGGTTGATGTGTTTGCCATTTACCTGTCGGACTCTTATGTGTTCACAATTACATGATTTTTTATATCGCTGTATCCTGTATGTCAAGCTCTGTGGCGCACTGAAAACAGCGTAATGGCCCACTGATGGGCCATGGCCCATAGATTGAAAACCTCTGGAATAGGTGGTCGAGACGTTGGCACTTTATTAAAATTTTGCCGAACAATGCCCGGCAGCAACATCATATTTAGTCGTTTTCTTTGATCGGTAATAAACTGCGTTTTTCTTAGACGGTCAACCTTGTTTTGTCCAAGTTTAAGTAATGCCTAACAAGTTTATCGGCGGAGTTTGGTTTAAATTCTTCTCTTTGAAACATTACAGGTCAAGTGAGATCAACATTTCGCTGCAAGAACGGTGTCGAGATATCCGTCGGAAATTTCTGCAACGGAGTTCAGGACTGCGACGGAAGTGACGAAACAGCCGGAAACGCGTCGTGTCCGCTTTGCAACTTTCCCTCTGTCAGGTGACCCTTTCGAGAATGTAAAATTAAATTTTATCTAAAGAAGCACTTCATCGTAAGAAATACTTGATTTTTAAAATGGTATTTTTCCAGCACTTTTGTTTGTCTCCTCGGTCTGGCACATGGAAATTAACGAAGAAATTATCTTTAAAATCAACCTGTAAACAAAGTGAAGAAAAATTTTTTAAATATCGTTTTATCCGCATACGGTGAAAGCGAATTTTATCCAGCAAAATGCGCGTTTTCTGCAAACATACTCGTTTTATAGTAATATTTATTGACTTATGCTGTTCCATAAAATTCGTTTTTCTGACAATAAATTAAATTTAGCAGTTTGTAGCCGAACTCAGCGCACGGGCCAGTTTATAAGGTATTTCTTTAAACAATTGCATTTGCTTGAAATGTTACTTTCCCGGGGACTCTAGATTTGAGTATATTCATATAGTTTTAATCGGTAGTTGCTTAGTTAAGAAATCTTTATACAAAACGATTAGGAGGTTTGCATTCTCTTTAGAATATCATCCGCTTTGCTTAGAATTGTGTTTGCTTTAAAAACATTTTGCTGATGCACACAGAACTGGTCGTCATGCCAAACAACCTTAATCCTTATTTTTAGACATGCAAATTGCCATCTTATTTGTAAAACAAAAAGTCTACTTTGTATTTCAGTTGCACAGTCCCGCCTCGGAACTTTACCTGCCAGATTGACCGCGAATGCATCTGCGATGCTTCTATTACCTGTCCCGGTATAACACCTTGCGATCTTGGCTGTCCAGGTTACTACAGGTAAGATAATTTTCCAGTTTCGAAATACAGCGAATCTTTTGCATACGTTAAAAATAGAAAGGGGTTACAAACTGACAAACTTTATGACAACTTGGATTGCCATTTAGCTAAAATTAGCAGAGCAGCAAACAATAAGTGAAATCCAATTTATTGATAATGAAGAAAATACAATAAATTATCATTTTAAAATCCAATGCGTTTGAAACACGTTGCACTTCGTAGATATGATAAAAATATATTTTAAAAAAGAGCCACAACCTATGTTAGTTTTCATCTTGTTATGGGCTTGGTATGCTTTTCATAAAAGTACGGTACGTTTCAAGATAAAAATCGCTCCGTCTTATCGCAAATTATGGCTAAAATTCTCCTAACTATTTTGTATCAGATCGGCACCGATACCACCCTGGCATCGGACGGAGGCCGGTACTATTACTAGATATTAGGTATCGCCTCCTATCTGATATTATCAGTAATCTCTACTGGTATTTGCTACCCAGGTGCAGCAAGACGAACCAGTGTGTATTACGTTCCACTCTGTGCGACGGCGATCCCTGCAACGGTTGCCCGGAAGACGACGACGATTGGCCGACAGGGATCGGTTTCCAGTGCGTGAGGAACGGCCGCTTCTGTCGTCTGCCGCAACAGCTGCTCTGGGACAGTGTGCAGGATTGCGCAGACGCCGCCGATCTTTGCTACAAGTCGGCCTTCAAAAACGACGGAAGGTTTGGAAAGCGTTTATTTTTAGGTGACGTTATTATACGTGGGCCGAAAATGGTATTACTAACTAGGGATCAAATAACTAATGATTTGAAAAGTACTTAATTACCGCATACTGTAAAGTGGCATAAGCTTCTGGCCCAAGCTTCAAAACGACTTTGCCCTTATTCAGTGTGGTCCAACTATGTTTTGTCGCAGGTCTTTAAGGGCATTTCGTTTGAAATGCCCGCCAATGTTACACGGGTGGATCTATCATTTTAGTTTGGGGCCATAAATAAATCTTACATGTGACGGTAAAAAAGGCAACAAAATTACACAGAGCATAGTGAAGTAGATGACATGCTATAATACATAAAATACAATAAAATCGCCAAACAAATTGCGTTTATATCATTATGGTTGGCAAAAACTGAGCAACGAAATAACTAGGCAGGAAATTCAGCATTGTGTGGCAATAAGATGTGATTTTTTTTTTATTTAATATCCTCACTGGTCTATATAAAAATAAAATCTGCATATGACATTTGCCCCACGACCCGCGTGTCTGTGGCTAGACTACGCCAGACTTGGACAACTAGATTTATTTTAGCTTTTTAAAATTAGATTAGAATTAGAATTAGAGCATTTCAGTTTTTCCAAATTAGATTTGAATTAGAATTAGATCATTTTGAGTTTTCTCAAATTAGAATTAGAATTACCGAATTCTTAAAAAAAACGAATTTGAACTAGAATTTAAACTAATATTACATTTTATTATTCACAATCAATTACATTTAAATCGAGAAGTATTTTAATAGGAATGTGCATGTCAATTATGTGTGTGCTAATTTTTAAGCATTTTAGCATATGATTTTTAGTCCGTGAAAAATACCTTTCAACCAAAGAGTTTGAATTCAAATTCTTTGTCTTCACTAAGAGACTAAAAATGTCGTTGGACAAAGTAGGATTTTTGGTAAAATCCGAATTAGATTAGAACTAGAATTAGAGCACACAAGCAACTCACAAATTAGATTAGAATTAGAACTAGCCGCATTTTGCTCTAATTCATTGAATTAGAAAACTAGAATTAACTAGTTGTCCAAGTCTGGACTACGCTGCTCTGGTCTACGATCCAACCAATGATTACAGTTGATAATCAGTCACAGTAGAATATCACCAGTTTCTTAATTGGTTTCGGTTAACCTCATTTGACGTTGATTAGTTTTACCTGTTTATACGGACTCTTTTTATTGCTTGTCAGTTTGTTGAAGAAATTGTTAACCTCTGTCATAAACCTTTTCTTACACTTTAAAAAGTGATTGGCTTTGATGATGATTGATGACACAAAAGCATTGAATAAACCTTTTGCGGTTATTAGTCATTGACAACACTGCGTTCGCCATTTTTTTATTGTTTTGTTGATTTAAATGAAGTGAAGTTTAACCAATCATGATTATGCTGAAATTGCAATTGGTTTTTAACAGTGAAACCTATAATTAGACAGTTTTAAGATTCAAAATGCAATTGCTTGCCCTTTTATGAACTCGTTCTCTTATTGGTCTATTAGAGATTTACGAATGCTTCCCGGAACCGTGTTTGACGATCAGAAGTGCTTCATGTGTTTGGACGGTTCGATGATCGTGCTACGTCACAAGGTCTGTGACGGAACAATCGACTGCTCCGATATGTCGGATGAGTGCTTGTGCGAGAGGCAACTGGCAGATATCTGTAACAAAGTGCAGACTTCACACGGAACGTAAGTCATGTGTCTTGGATTCAGTACGCATTTGAAGTTAACCCAGAGGAACGTGGTTCCCTTAGCTTTGGCGTATGTTAATAAGACTGTACATGAAATGGTTACTCTGCCGCGATGTCCTACAATTGATTAATGTTACGGATATATGAGTATGTCACAGTTCCTACTTGCTAAATGTAGCTCTCAACATTCGTATAGACGTTTTTCCAACATTGTATTTTGTCATAAATTAAATCCACGACGTTTGTAACTAAGCGATCAAATACCGAACTATAACACAGCAGTTTTAGTTAACAGTGGCAAACTTGACAGTACCGGTATTCAATATACATAGTTCTTCAAGTTATTGACTTAAGTTATTACCACACTGGAAATTCGTAAAAAAAGAATCAACATTTGTAAAGATGTTCGTTGGGTCTTGTTGATTGCTCGACAGCAAACGTGACAACGTGTGTGAACAGAACATGGATATGCGACGGAGTTGTCGACTGCCCACTTAATCTGGACGAGAAGTAAGTTTACAGAAAACACATATAAACTGAATTATTGGATTTGAGATTAGGTTTGAGAAACTGTTTTGGTTCACGTTTTGCAAGCATTATGTCACGCGTTTCTCTTAATTTAGATAGCCATTCAATCTGATCCGCACAAAATCTAACAACGCCTTTGTTTGTTCGAAGGTTTAGTTACTGCAGAGGAACGCTCCAGTGTAACAAAGGTTTACCCGATGACGCTCTGACAGAATGCAGGTAAAGCTTTTTATAACCTTCATTGCAATGAACACCGAAGTTTACGAGAAATGAGACTCGCAGTTGGATAAATTTGAAACTAGCGATGTCTGTCCATACAAGATCGGAGCCGATACTCGATGCACAGAAGGTGTATCGGTAGAAGCCCGATACTAAGGTGATATCGGTGCCGACCCGAAACCAAGTTAATATATCACGTTTTTCAGCGATTCTACCTGGAAACGACGTTTCGTTAAGAAATCGTATAGGTCAACAACTGATGGTTAATACAGGCTAAATCAAGTTTTGGCTTAATCACTTAAAAAATAACTTTAAACGTTTCAATTTATCTATTTTGCCTGTTTGAGCATAGTATTGACGTAATTGGTTTTTGTCAAAAATATGTGATATAGGTATCGGTATTGCTATCGGAATATTGTCGCAGACTAGATCGGGACACGATCCCCAAAGTAGCTGCTAAGGATAGGAATGACTTTACTTTCTCGAGCAAGACGTTTATTGGACAACACGATAATCAGTACGGCAAATAACCATGCACACCAAGTGCTCGCATAAGGCTACAGTTTGTCTCTAACCAACGAGATTGCAAACTGTGCTCAAAATGCGTCCGATTCTCTCGGTATCCACCCGACGAATGATATCAAAACGACACCACGCAATAGCAGACGAAATCGACACAAAGATATCACGCAGCGCCGAGAAAACCGAGGCTGCGAAATTCACACAATGTCCTATTCCTGAGGGGAAACTGTGGCGACGGGTAGCCGACCCAGACGGCAGTTCCCGCAGCCTAGCGCATTAGGTCCGCACAAAGGCGCTACAATAATTAAATTTGTGACAAATATAATATCGAGTATTCAACATCCATACTTAAAACTACACTGCCTTGTTGGCCTAATTAAAACAAAAAAATCAAAAGTTTGATGACAGACATTGATGATGATAACGCTTAATCAATTTTTAGGCCAGGCTCTCTTTTCGAAACTTAGGGTTTAAAAATTGTACAGTTATCACGAAAAGACTAATATTTACGAAATATTAGGGAAACCAACCTATTTGTTTGAGTAGCATGATGATAGTAAACATAAGCCTTCAGTTTAACGAGGAACATGTTAAGCCCAGTTACCAATTAAAGCATGTGCATTAACTACACGTTTCCTACCAACAGATGCCTAAACGTTCAAAGGGAATGTAGATACAAGGAACCCAACTGGCCCAAAGCAACGACCGCTGTCCTGTGCAATGGGGTAGACGAGTGCCCCTTGGCTCCTGGGGCTGGCTGGGTAGACCCTCCTGGGTTTCCTACAGACGAGTGCGTTGCAACTTGTCCAAACCGAACATTTGGTTGTACTGTGCCCTACAAGACTGGTATATCCGTAGCTCCGCCATTTTCCAACGTTTGTCCATTCGTAAGTACCAAATACAGCAAAAGTCTGCACTACTCAGTGGTAAAACTTGGGTTAGTGAGAAAGTTTTAGGGGCTGTGCAACTTATTGAAAATTTAATGACTGTCAAACCATATTAAAAGTAACACATCATTTTGACTATATGTTGTAATAATAATACATATTTTGACCACTTATGTTCAGCAACGGGAAAATTATCGTATCATAATTTTTAATTATTTTTGTTCAAAATGTCGTTGTGGCTCAGGAACATAATATATAGGTTATCTTAGTAATTCTTAAATTAGAAATATCAATCCATAATATTTAATAAAATCGAAATTGATTTGTTCTGACTGACAATTTTTTTATCCACGTCGTTACAATTTGCGCCTTTCATCAACAAAGAAACTTAGTTTGTTAAAAAGTGCATCAAGGAACCTATATAGCCTTACAGTTGTGGTTAAGTTGGAATAAGATACAAAAAAGGCTTCCCCACTGCAATGAATACATAATGCGCAGTCACGGCCATATTCTGGCAGTAGAAATATCGTAGAACATGAACTCGCGTACACTCACATGACAACACTGGACAGGTAAACAGAGTGAGTGGCACCTAATTCAAACAACGAGCTCATCCAGGTTTACACCTGTCAAGTCGTTTTCTGTGTGCGTTTCAGAACCGCTCGGTGCATACGGAGCTGGTAAATCTGAACAATCAAAACGTGTGCGATGGCATCATGGACTGCATTCCAAGCGGGTTTGACGAACGTTTCTGTCCGAACCGTTTCCCGTGCAAAAGCGGTAAGTACGTCAGCATCCTTCGGACGCAGATCTGCGACGGTGCGAAGGACTGCGACAACGGGGAAGACGAGTTGAGGCAGAATTGCACGAAGAGGTTTTACTGCCCCTCGCTTAATGCCACCAGGGTAAGTGTAGGCGGGTAGAAGGTTGTCGGTTCGTTTCAATTGAAGCATATTTTGAATTAATG
This sequence comes from Ascidiella aspersa, assembly GCF_963924565.1. Lineage (NCBI taxonomy): Eukaryota > Metazoa > Chordata > Ascidiacea > Phlebobranchia > Ascidiidae > Ascidiella > Ascidiella aspersa. Next base: position 6,467,559 of record NC_139450.1, read on the forward strand.
TGAAATACGAAGTTAAGGCAATAAGTAACTTTAGCCATATTAAAGACTTGAATTTGTAGAAATATTTTTGTTTAATTGTAAATTGACTTCACCACCTGTTTAATCCCCTGAAAATCAAGGGACATTGGTTCACAATCATGACAATAATAGCCGTTTTTTTCTTTCTTTTTGGGCAAAGTTGACAGATATATTTTTGCCGAACAAGTCATTGGGATATATTTTTGATTTATTTCTTCTTTTTGCTTTATAATCATTCAACTATGTCTCTTCGGCTTCTGTCAGTGTATTTTAGAAAAAAATAAAAAGTAATACGGAAGCGCCTAATAAATAAATGCGTTTCTATTAGTTAAGTGGTGTATTTATGGAGGCTTAAAAGCCGCTGGTTTCCCATAAAGTCCATGGTCATCAAGCATCACATTACTTTAGTAATTAAAATTCGAATGCTTTTAGGAAAATAATCTCTGTTGTTTTATTGAAACCAAGGTGTCGGTTCCAAAGACATCTTTGTGCAACCAAATTATCGACTGCGACAATTCGGCGGACGAGTCAAACTGCACAACCGACGGGAGATTTTACTGCGAAAGTGGAAAACCTCTCTTCGTTTTGAAGAACCAGGTGATCACTTAGCAAGCGGAGAAAATCCGTGGATGTGGTTTGTGACAATTAAAGTTTAAGCAACAACGGCTAAAAGTTTACTTTAAATCAAATTCGACTGTATATAAAAAAAAGCCAGATAAGTGTTTTAAAAGCTTTGCTAACGATAAATCTAAAAGTCATATTTTAAAGGCCTTTCCCATCAACGAACAAACAACCAATCACGTACCACTTGCCCCCTCCCCCTTATGATTTTGGGGCAAGAGATTTAGAACAAAACAAATTCAAGACATCCATAATAAGAGGGTTTACCTAAATGTTCTTTTTCAAGATCAGGGACGGTCGCGGCGACTGCAGCGATTGGAGCGACGAATGTTCTTTCAAGTTTCAAACCTCGGCCAACGTTTTGTCGTCGCGATACGAACTCATCAGCAACGTTTTTCTCAGGGCAATAGTGTGGATTATGGCCACATTCGCACTGTTGGGAAACGCGGTAAGACCTTTATGTAATGTTTCAAAATCCGTGTACACAATTGAAGGAGATAAACTAAATGCGTCAAGTCAAACACTTTATTTGAGAAAACAAGAGACACTGAGGATTATAGCAATTTTATAAAACAGCTTAGTTTTATTTAACTGCATACAGTACATCCGGGTTTGCATACAGTAAATCCTTATTGCTTTTTTATGTACGGCAGATTGTTTTGGTCGGAGAAACCCGCAAGCTTCGCAAAGTCCTAAAATGCGGTGGTTCCGCTTCGCTGCGCACCAATCATATGCTCGTGATGAACCTAGCGGCGGCGGACTTTCTGATGGCGATTTACCTGCTGATGCTTGGAGTATCAGCGGCTGCTTACAGTGGAAGTTACTGCTCACAATCACTATACTGGCTCACCAGTCAAACTTGCCTGGCCATGGGTGTCCTTGTTGTACTCTCAAGCGAAGCTTCCATGCTCACAATGGTTCTGCTCACTATAAGCAGGCTATACGCAATCTCCAACGTGAGTAATGCAATCTAATTTAAGTTAGTTGCTTGCTAATATTATTTTATATAGTCCATATCTATACTGAAAAACACAAGATCCGAAAATATTTTCGTTTAAATATTTACCTTTCGTAGTTATACTAATTAACATCTGAACGAGAGTTTTTGTTAAGATCGATAGTACAGGCCGTTTGGGAACCTGTGTATATTTATGCAATAGTGAAATCCCATAAATCATACGACGAAATTCCTCCATAAATCCCATAAGCCATACGACGAACTTTCTCCATTTCTTTGCAGCCGGTGAGAGCAATATCATCTCCACACAAACGCTCTGTCATGATTGCCCTTTTTCTTATCTGGGGAATTTCTTTAACGTTGGCTCTGGTACCATTGATCAGCTACCACCAGAGCACCTTCACCGAATCAGCTTTGATCAAGAGCAATCCGCTCTTCGGCAACGTTGTAGTCAGCTTTGACGCTGCCAAGAACATGACCCTCAAGCTGCTGACTTACTCCAGGTACTTTACGAGTCTTCCCGCGTCCACTGCAGGTCAGGTCCGAGCCATGACTTCGTGGGATCAGCTGCAGCAGTTTATCGGTGCCCACGCCCCTGGAGAAAGCTACCTGAAAATAAAGAGCTACTTTGGGTAACTTCAGTATTGTAATGACTAAAAGCAATGTCTAAAATTAAGTGCACTTAAGACTGTTTTTAAATAATTTTACTTGACTTTAGTTTATTGTGTAAACTGACCTGGCTTGATTATTTAAGTCGTTTGGAGAAATGACTTGACTCGACTTAGATATTTTGGACAAATGGGTTAAAATAAAGTGTTCTCATTAGACAATTTATTTGTAAAATTGGTTTATTTATTACGATTTTTGCATTTAAAACATTTTGCTTGCAATATGTTGCGTTTTTGTTATTTTTTAGTCGAGGTACTGGTTATGATCTGACAAGTATACCAATTTTAATAGTTTATCATTTAATTGGATTTAACTCGGAGATGACTAGCTCTAATTATGACTTGGCTGGGACTTGTCTTGGACAACTTAACTGGTGATTTATTCAAGATACTTGACGTTGACAAAACTAAAACGATTTATTTAGCTTGTTAAAATGTGATTCATTTTTTAAGATATTACAGTGCCAGTAGTGTGTGCATTCCCAACTTGTTCGTTATGCGAAACAACGGAGCTTGGCAGTTCTCCATCGCCATTTCGATCATCAACTTTCTCGGCTTTATCTTTGTGGCTGCCGGCTACATTTTGATCATTTTGAAAACAAGACAGTCGGTCGGTAAATCTCAGTCGAATAAGTCAGACAAGAAATCATCAGGTATTTGGATGTTTTACTTCCATCATTTTTGCATTTGAAAAATAAGTCTGGCTTGCGTGTTTATTCTAATTTCATTTGTTATAATATCCTAAAAAGGACGATTCGAATCGCTTCATACTCATCATATATTTTTCTTCGTTTTACAGTAATGACGTAAAATATACTATATAATGATTTTTGTTAAATACCCAACCTTGATCGTTAAGCTCCTAAGTAGTAAATGATCGAAAATTAAGTAGCAGGACGTAATAGCACTTTCAAAACACTAATATGATCCTATGCCACAACATTACTTACGGGTCTGACGGTGTAACTTAAACTATTTTTACCATACCCTCAGCAATACAGCGCAAGATCGTCCGTCTGATCGCGACCGACTTCTGCTGCTGGATCCCGCTCTCCATCATGGTGTTCGTCAACTTCAGCGGAGTGAGGATCGACAGCATCTCGTACGCGGTCGCCGCCATCGTCCTGCTTCCCATCAACAGCGCCCTCAACCCGATCCTCTACTCCAACTTCACCGACAAAGTCATCGACAAGATCAGGCAAAGGCATAAGAAGGCCTTCGAAAGCAGGGCTACCTCGAGCCAAGCGACCGGTATCACTCATCACGACAACACTCACCACGAGATTGCACATCATGAGCAAACTCACCATGGAAAGATTAATAGTGACAACACTGATCATACAAAGAATCGTCATGGAAACACTTACTTGTAGCATTATCTACAAATACCAAAACAAGTTCTATATGTTAGTAAATTTAAAGAGGAACAACGTGTAGCAATATTTTACATTTTGTTGATATTCCCTCTTTGTATTGTGAACACCCATCTTCTCATTACCAACTAACCCCACGATCAGGGGAAACAGGAGGCCTACGTAGTAGTTGGTGCTAAGTCAGCACGATTGTTAATAAATGTATATTTTCAACATACACCGAAATTTTCACACCGCATTACATGTTGGCTGCTGGAACCATAATATTAATGATTCGATAAACGTTTCGAAGCATTAATACTCAACGCCAGACCAATATTGCACAATTTAAATTTTGAGTATGTTGCACTTATTATTGATCCCTTCCGCATCGTATAAAACAGAACAGATAACCACTTAATAAAGGGTCCATTCGCGACCCATTTTTGAAGCCTTTGCGATTCAGCGGTTATGATTTGCTGATCAAGTAAGGATACCAAGTATATCACAAGTGTATACATTTGATCGTCATGACATAACTGGGCAACCCACAAGCCTTCTTGATTTAAAACAACTCCACTAAATCGAGATGATCCAGCTTTAACTTTACAGTCCTGTATACTCTACTCAAAGAATTGTCATACAACTCATCCACCCGCGACATGTGGTTGGACAGTATTCCAACTTAAGCTATTCGACATTTACGATCCCACTGTGCCGCCTTGACACATGCGAACGTCTGACTCGGAGATTGAGTGTAATGTTATTTAGTCTTACTCGGGCCCCGAGACGCCAACAATATAAATCAAATCCGCTGAGGCTTATAGAGTCTTATAGAACTCTATATGGTACTATATTTCATGCAACCGAACAATTTGTAAAATGCGTATTTTATATGAGCCATTTCAGTTAGGAAAGCCATTTTACTGTCAAACACTGCAGAAACCCGACACTAAGGAAGTGAAGGTGTTTGTTTCTACAATCGGTGCTTCGAGGATAAATCTAGATAAGGTTGTCCAGAAAGTCCAACAACATTTATTTAACTTTAAGCTCAAAAGTCTTATTAACTCGTCGCTCCTTAGCTTATGAAGACCAGCAGGCAGCAAAATTCATGCTATATATTTAGCAAACCATTGTGCTCGTGTCGCTGCTCTCAAGTTGGTTGCAGGCAAATTTCGTTTGAAGTTAGCAATAGCAAACGCCTAGCGCGATTTCCTCAGGGCAGTTCGGTAATTGGTCTTCATGCGCTAAGCTTCTAAATGCTATACGTCGTTCACTAGAACTGCCTTGTACACATTCCTAAACTTCCGCTGACCATGTGCACACCAGCATACTTTTGCCTTAGGTTAAGGCCACTTGCTTATATAGGGTAAGCAATAACAATGTCAAAAATCAAAAGCCAATAAAACACTGACTGCTATAGTTTTTATGTGCCTGTGATCCCGTGCTTAAATAGGCAACGGAAATTCGTTTTAAATCCAACCAAAGGGAAACTGACACAGCGTATTTAAAAAGCGTTTATTAGATTTAACAACCGATCCGTTAGAAATCAGTGCATTTCTAAGCAAAAAGGTCTACGACAATCAGGGCATCCAATGGCAGAAAAGTCTAGACTTTTAGACCTTGAGGTCCTGGCAATGCACTGATTTGGACCTTTAGGTAAACTCCTGGTGAAGATAAGTTAAAAATATTCATTAAAACTTCAGAAAAGATAACAAAAAATATGAGATAGGATTAATAACACTTGACCCACCTAAACCCTGACGCTAACCCGAATCCTAACCCAAATAATGTGCGTTATTTCAATAATTCTTTAAATGCTGGGGAAAAAAGCCCAAACTCGGATGGTTTCTCGTCCATTGTATTTACGATTATTACGTCACAATTGAGGTATTGGGGCCTGAAGCGTTATAATTATTAAATTATCGCACATTATTTGGGTTAGGGCGCTAGTTAGCGTTTGGGTTTGGTTGGGTCAAGTATTGTTAAACTTAATCTTCTTATGCACATTTGTTAATGCAAATTAGAGCATTGTCCAAGGTCTCAAAGTCTAAAAGTCGGACTTTTTGATCCTTTGAATGCACTGATTGTCGTAGACCTTTTTGCTTAGAACTGCACTGATTTCTGACGGATGGGGTGGATTTAAAGTAAAACATTTTTTTAGGAGCCGTAAAAGAAGTGAGCATACCATTTTAATTCGGCAGTGTTCGATATAATTTCAATTATCAAAATGATTTGGATAAATCGCTCATGGCCATTAACACCATAGTTGTATGGCTGCATAGAAACGAAGTAAAACAAAATCGCAAACGCCCAAAAAGGATGCAGGCGTTTATCTTGTACGAACGTAAGTTGAAGAGCACTAACATAAAGACAATTTAAAACAAAATCATTCCGAAAACGCTTTGAATTTAGTGTTTATCTGGTTTGTTAGGAAAAAGTTCACCGCTGGTGGAACATCACAAAATATCCACCAAAGTAAACCGTAACTTTAACTGTCGATATATAAAAATATTTCCTATACTCTCGCTCGATTAATCAAAACAACGCAAAAAGGAAGCTGTCACCGCCTTGCGCCCTAACGCTATACTGTTGCCCTTCGTCCTTCCACGCTTATAGCAGAATATAGGGCAGCCTCGTCTATAGCAGGTTTATATCATTCCGTCAAATATCTTCATTGATTCAATCAATATTTCATTGATTAGCGAATCAAAGATAATGTAATGAAAATCTAGTGCCTGCTCTCCCAGTATCATAAAAAGAAGCGAAGCGAAATAACTTGATTAATTAGTAAGGCACGAGATATACCAACACAGCTTTTTATAAATTAGACGCTTGAACTGAGCCTTAAGCGTTTCCTGGTAAACGCAAGTCACTTGTATGGCAGCATTCAGAAAAGGATGTTGTCATTCAATGTTAAGCGCCCAAATTTACTTCAGTAGTCGTGTTTTAAATGCTGATTAACCTTGCCAAGTTGAAAGACTTTTTACGTTTTGTGCACGCCATAGGTATATATATTTAGATCGGTTGCTGCCTGTTTTGTTCACAGAAGCTGTTGTTAGGCTATTTAAATCAAGAAGCTTTATTTACTCACTGCTTCGTTATGCTTAGTAAAATGTTACAAAGGTATTTTACCTTATTGCTTTTTTTGAGCCTTGGATATGTTCCATTTTCCGCAGGTAAGCATGGCTGGCACAGTTCGTACAATTAAAATTTTCGTTAAATCCTTGGTTTTTCAAAACAAAGCTCATAAGTCTAACATGAACAAACAGCATTTTCTTGGTCAAATTTAATTTACTCATAAAGAATATATTTTCATGTTTTTTATGTTCTAAATGTGTGCTTAAATGCAACCTAATTCTTACGATTGCTGTTACAAATATACCTACGAACTCTTAAACTGCTTTCCGCCCCTTAAGGATATTTTAATCTAGTTTAGTCAAAGTACAAGAGCGTTTAACAATGTAATTGGTAACCTCGTGGAAATATTATGTCTCAGCCCAATGGAGCTCGACATTGCGCTGCGAAAACGGCGCCGAGGTTGCCGTTCAAAAATTTTGCAACGGAGTTCAGGACTGCGACGGAAGTGACGAAATACCCGGAAACGCTTCGTGCCCGCTCTGCAACTTTCCCATAGTCAGGTGAACACTTGTAGGAATTCGCAAATATTCCTTGACTTGACAAAAATGAACTGACCGACAATATATGGTGGTTTGTCACTTTTTTGCAGTGTTGTAAACAAGTCATTTGAAATAACTTCAATCCAAGATAAGTATTTTGAATAAACTTTAAGTTAAACCCTTATCATAAAAATAAAACTTTAAACTATTAAAATGTGCAAACTCCTTCGATTATGAGCAATAACTCATGTAAAAACTAACATAAACGCAACATATAGCAAGCAAATTGTTTATGTGCAAAGAATACCTAATTTTATAATTAATTGCTTAATGAAAACAATTTATTTTAACCCAAGTTATTCGTCCAAATGACTTAAGTTAAGTCATGTCATTTGCCCAAAAGATTTAAGTCAAGTCAAGTCATTTAAAAACAGTGACTTAATTGCACCTACTTAAAGTAGTTGACTTCAGTCATTATAACACTGCTACTTTGATTAACGCAGCTGCTTTGCATCGATCTGAGAATATATGAGGACGTTTTTATCTCCAAATTCTGTTTTTTGAACACAGCATGGTCGACATTTTTAAATTACTATTTTTCTTGTTTTTGAAAGCTGTTATTTTACCTGTGAAACCTGAGTACGTTATATTCCAGTTGCACTGTCCCCCCAAGGAACCTTACCTGCCAAATCGGCCGCGAATACCTCTGTAATGCGTCTGTTACCTGCCTCGGCATAACACCATGCGATGTTGGGTGTCCAGCATACTACAGGTGAGAGAAGCTTTCGAGTTAAATATAAACACGTCACTTAAACATTAACTGCATTTCAGGTAAATGGTAATATAATTTTAGCAATTTAGGTCTACACATTAAATAGAATATCAAATCCCCAACATTGTCGTAACAAACCAAGCCACGTTAATTGCTTCAGAAAAAAAATGTATCAGTAGGCCTATGGCCTTATTGATTAAGGCAATTTTATAGGTAATCAGTAAAATCACATATATGTCGGTTAAAGTTATCATCCCGAATTGAATTTTCTATACCTACTTTAAAATTAATATGGGCATTTTTGAAGGTTTGGTGCAGCATTTCACGATGGTACCCCTCACTGAGTAATAATGTAACACAGGTGCAGCACAACGAACCAGTGCATTTTACGTTCAACTCTGTGCGACGGTAATCCTTGCAACGGTTGCCCGGAAGACGACGACGATTGGCCGACAGGGATCGGTTTCCAGTGCGTGAGGAACGGCCGCTTCTGTCGACTACCGCAACAGCTGCTGTGGGACAGCGTGCAGGATTGCGCAGACGCTGCAGACATTTGCTACAAGTCGGCATTTATAAATGACGGGAGGTAAAACAAAAACTGAACAGCATATCCGGTGGCAGAAGATAGTTACGCAAAAACATTTTTGTGTTGCTGTGTTGAAAGTTTTGACTGTTAATTACAATTTAAACTTTTATGCTTAACCTGGTTGTGGGGTCACTGTCTTACCTTAAAAACAAATTATAAAAAAATAATGCAATAGGAATAGATGTTTGAGCATAGTAGTCATCCTGATTAATGCAGTTTAAACTTTCTTGCTGACATTTTCTTTTTTATATGTCTTAATTTTCCACAGGTCATAGATGCCTGGGCCACATATTTTTTTTAGATTTTTTCAATTTGAAATGTTTCAACTATGTCTTAATCGGAAGACATTTCGCGAAAAGCTAACACCGTAAAATTTAACTCAGCATACTATTGCATAGTTATTGAGCTTTGTTATCTGCTATTCGCAAATGTTTTGTCCATTAGAGATTTACGGAAGCTTCCCGGAACTGTGTTCGACGATCAGAAGTGCTTCTGGTGTTTGGACGGTTCCATGATCGTGCCGCGTCACAAGGTCTGTGACGGAACAATCGACTGCTCCGATATGTCGGATGAGTGCTTGTGCGAGAGGCAACTGGCAGATATCTGTAACAAAGTGGAGACTTCACACGGAACGTGAGTTGTTTGTCTTATATTTAGTGGTTCTTATATAGAGTCGTTTTACCGAAACAACCGAACGTGTATGGTAAGGTCCTTCTCTCTGCAAACTTAAATGATGTTATTTGCAGTAGCTAACTGTCTGTATACACAATATACCATTGACACACTGCCTCTGGAGTGTTTTTAACATGTTTTTACCGGTTAGAATATATAAGTCTTCACAAGCGTTGCGTTTCTAATTCTAAAATATTAACATTACTCAGATCATAGTGATCGAAATCTTAACATGATATAGTTGACTGACCATAAAAGGCTTTTTTTATTAAAAAAAACATATGTTTATAATAAAAAACATATGTTTATAACGAACAGCTTGCTACCGATATCGTGCAGCAGGCTTCCGCAGTGTATTGCAAGATTTTACCGTACTTTTCAATATCATTGGGTATGGTATGTGAAGACCAGTTTCTGTTTTAATGGTTGTAAAGATGTTCGTTGGGCCTTGTTGACTGCTCTACAGCGAACGTGACCACGTGCGTTAATAGGACAAAGATATGCAATGGAGTTGTGGACTGCCCTCTTAATCTGGACGAGAAGTAAGTCACGCCATATAACTATTTTATAGATGAATAATTGAGCTTTAGATTATTTCGCACACTTTCTAGGCCGGATGAAATCACTTTTCGTTCAGTTTTTGCTGTAATTGCCCTTATGAAAGTTTAGGTGCCACTTTTGTTTTGTAAGTGGCAATACCAATATTATTTAGTTTCGTGACTTGATACGCCTATTAACTGTAAATAAGTCGCGAATTGTTCGTCACAAGATTTAGCAATTGCTTTGCTTGCTCAAAGGTTCAGTTACTGCAGAGGAACGCTTCCGTGTAAAAAAGGTTTACCCGACGACGCAATGACAGAATGCAGGTAAAATTCATAATTTTTTTTATATTGATTCCATACCGAACTAAATATAATAACCATAAAGCTTAAACGGGCGACGAAAGCAATCAGTCAAAAGCAACCGAGCGATTTCTAGCATCTGGATCAAAATTTAACAATTTCTCTGAGAATTTCAGTAAAGCAAGCCGATAACTGACGGAGAAATAAATGTCAGTCGCATTTACCAAAACTATACATTCACCGAATTTGCCGTTCTGATATTTATACCATCATCCCATCAACAGGTGCGTAAACGTTTCAAGGCAATGCAGAACAAAGCAACCAAACTGGCCTAAAACAACGGCCGCTGTGCTGTGCAACGGTATAGACGAGTGTCCTTTAATTCCGGGCGGTGCATGGGCCGTACCACCAGGTTATCCAGATGACGAATGCGTTGCTTCTTGTCCAAACACGACCTTTCACTGTACAGAGTCTGCAAGTGGTGTAATTGACCTATACCCGCCTTTCATGGCCAGTTGTCCTAGGGTGAGTATCTATCAAAGCAACATCTTGTTTAATTTACTTTTTCGTCCGATAAAGCTTGGGCGAGTTTTTTTGTGTTAACGGGGTTACCAGTGTTGTTAATGACTTAATTCAATGACTGTGATTTGACTTAATTGACTTACGTCATTGTTTTTAATTAACTTGACTTGAGTAATGACCTGTTTTTACCAAGCATTTTATGTAAAAGTAAAATACCGAAGACAACTTTCTTGCTATAGAATGCGTTTTTGTTATTATTTAGTTACGTTAGTGCTTATATTTGAAAGAGTTTACCAATTCTAATAGTTTAAGGTTTAATTTTTATGACAAGGACTTGACTTGGAATTGACTTGCTTTATTATGACTTGACTGGGACTTGACTTGTTATTTATTTTTGACTTGTTGTTTTACAAATGACTTGACTGAGACTTAATGCATTTCAAAATGACTTGTTTACAACACTGGGAGAGGGTAACAGTTGGCTTAGCATACGCCCCGTGTTCGCCAGGACAGCCCCGATTTTAAGGCTTCGCCCCAGCGTCTCGGTTAGTCAACCAAAATTTCCCGTCTTTGTCAGCCAACTTTTTCATATATTACTGTACAGATAACTTGTATATTGGCTCGTTGCGATTGGTCTAATTTGCCCAATTGATGAAAAGTGTTAACTGCGGTTTGATGACATTGCGCTGAATGTGAATGAAATTGTTATGCTACTGTATAGCGTGTAATTTGACCAGTGGTTGTATGGTGGCTAGATCAGCATTAGTATGCTAGAAGAAAGTGTTATGTCCCTATAACTACAGGAATTCAAAATTGTTCGATACCACTTTTAAATAGATTCTGCCGAAAAAGTAAAATTTATAAAGGCGAATTTTCTCGCGAGAAATATTTAAGTATTTAATTTAACGGAAACAATCAAAATATGACGAATTCTTGTTACGTCATGCCAAAATGACCACAAAAATTCTGAATTTGATGACTGTTTTGAAGTCAATCGATTGTAGACCAAGAAATATGGTAGGCCTGAAGTCCTTGTTATAATTAGGGTCTTAAATAAAACACATAAGCAACACATAAAGTAGAAGAGCCTGTATTATACCAAAAAAGTTATACAAATATATAGAGACAGAACATTTACCGATAGTCAAATATGGGTTATAGTCAAATTGTCTAAAATACAAGTCTCAAATCAGCATTATAATAAAAAAAGCATATCTTTTACAGTAAACAATATAGTGACTTATATTGGGTTCAAAGAGTTGCAGAAAAGAGATTTGTTGTTTGCAGATTATTCATCACAATGTAATAAAGTTCGCATTATAAAACGGGTGAAAAGGATTATAACGATACCGTTATAAATAACACTTTAAGACCAGCCACCATCCCATACCATTTTCTGTTTCTCGTGCCGTCCTCCGGTATTTCTCCATGTAAACAAGTTGATATTTGACTTGTATTTCAGTTTGGTTGACCCACGTTCAAACTAATTAAAAAGACGATTTGCGACGCCTTAATATAACTCAATTCTCCTGGTTGGTGTACCGGCCGTCAACTGACTTCCCGTGTGTGATTCAGAGCTCGGCACAACCGCGACCGGTCCTGCTGAACAATAACAACGTATGCGATGGCATCATGGACTGCATTCCAAGCGGGTATGACGAGATGATCTGCCCAACCCGATTCCCGTGCAAAAGCGGTAAGTACGTCAGCATCCTTCGGACGCAGATCTGCGACGGTACGAAGGACTGCGACAACGGGGAAGACGAGTTGAGGCAGAATTGCACGAAGAGGTTCTACTGCCCCTCGCTCAATGCCACCCGGGTAAGAAGCGCTGTAAAAAATGCCCGATACCTGTTTTAACGCACCCGTATACGTGAACATAAGTGACCTAAAACAATTCCTGATCCTGAGAAAACATTGCCATGTAACACTTATAATTCTACAATATAAGGAGGAAATGTTTAACAAATAGCGGTAAAGTTTGGTTTCATGTGCCCGAGTGTAAACCTTAAACCTTGTACATGGTCGGATCAACGAATTCGATTATGCGATTCGTATAATATATGACAATGGAAGTGTTGGTGTAATATATTTGATATAGTGTCATAAACAACGCTTCTATACCAACTTCTAAGTTGTTGATTTAAAAATGAAATTGTTCAACTTGCGTGTTTTGCAATAAATAACAAGTCAAGTCATGCTATGCCAGTTAACTCAAATTACTCACAACAAACTATTGAGATTTAAATACGGTACGTTATTCAATTTCAAACCAACTTTAGAGCTAGGATCTAAAACTAAATAGATGAATCAGGTGGCACTATATAAAGACAAATTGTATCCATTCTCGACAAGCTTTCGCACAACTGTGCTTCATCAGGTCAGATCAAAAGAGAAAACCTATGAACCTTGTAGTTTATGATTGTGGTCTCTTCATAAAGCTCGTTATGTTCTCCTAAATCATTCTCTTCTGTCCAACTAAAACAAGGTATCAGTTCCAAAAACATCGCTGTGTGACCAAATAATCGACTGCGATAACTCTGCCGACGAATTGAACTGCACAGCGGATGGAAGGTTTTACTGCGAGAATGGAAAACCTTTGTTTGTTTTGAAACATCAGGTGAAAGTTATATTTTAACCGCGATATGATGACGAAAATGGGTGTAAATCCGATCTATATAACATTGGGCCTGATACATTTTTATTTAATTGCCTTTGTTTTGCTAAACGTTCCTTAGACGGGTTCCTAATGGCAGCTTGTTTTATTTCCCTGACTTAAAGATGTTAGCCTACTTGTTGACTATAGCACCTTGTCTACAGTTTGGTACAATGTAACACAAGTCACAACGTATCACAGAGAAAAAATAGATTAAAAAATCATGCACGCCTTTTGTATAGGCCCATCAATGAAGCAGCAAAATTAAAGATTTGTTTTTTGACAGATCAGAGACGGTCGTGGCGACTGCAGCGATTGGAGCGACGAATGTTCCTTCAAGGTTCAAACCTCGGCCAACGTTCTGTCCTCACGATACGAACTCATCAGCAACGTTTTCCTCAGGGCTATTGTGTGGATCATGGCCACGTTCGCACTGTTTGGAAACGCGGTAAACACCGCGTGATTTTAGACAAATTATTTTTAAAATGGTTCCGTAATTCACTTTGTGACTGTCCACAGATCGTTCTTATCGGCGAAATCCGCAAGCTGCGCAAAGTGCTAAAAACTGATGGTTCCGCTTCGCTGCGCACCAATCACATGCTCGTAATGAATCTAGCAGCGGCGGACTTTCTGATGGCGATTTACCTGCTGATGCTTGGAATTTCGGCGGCTGCTTACAGCGGAATTTACTGCTCACAGTCACTGAAATGGCTCACCAGTCAGACTTGCCTGGCAATGGGTGTCCTTGTTGTACTCTCAAGCGAAGCTTCCATGCTCACAATGGTTCTGCTCACTATAAGCAGGCTTTATGCAATATCCAACGTGAGTAAAACACGGGTAAACTTGGCATTAGCCGTGCATTAGGTTGCGATAAAAAGTAGCCAGATCTCACCTTTTGTGAAATCATTGAAACCAAGTGAGGTTAAAATTGCATATGCTGAGTGTTTATGTATAAGAATCTTATACACGAAATCAATTTAGTAAAATATTACAAGTTTAGTGATATGAACAACCAAAACATTTCTGTAGAACGTGTCGTAAAACTAGTTATATAAAGCCCCGTGTAAAGGTGGTAATTGCAAGAACTTACCTATAGACTGTAAGATTGACTTTCTTCGCAGCCGGTCAGAGCATTATCATCTCCACGCAAGCGCTCGGTTGTTTTTGCTCTCTTTCTTATTTGGGGAATTTCGTTCACGTTGGCTCTTGTACCATTGATCAGCTATCATCAAAGTTCCTTCACCGAGTCAGTTTTGATCGAAAGCAATCCACTCTTCGGCAACGTTGTAGTCAGCTTTGACGCTGCCAAGAACATGACCCTCAAGCTGCTGACTTACTCCAGGTACTTTACAAGTCTTCCCGCGTCCACTGCAAGTCAGGTCCGAGCCATGACCTCGTGGGATCAGCTGCAGCAGTTTATCAGCGCCCATGACCCTGGAGAAAGCTACCTGAAAATAAAGAGCTACTTTGGGTAAGTGATTCGCCCAACTGTAAAGCAAAAAGCAAAACCACAAAAAATAGCGCAAGGTGTTTTTCCCAATACTAAGATGACGCAGAACATTCTTTGGCAAAGCCATTTGAGCATTAAGCCTGTTGAATTTCGATCCATGTGTTTTTAGATATTATAGCGCCAGTAGTGTGTGCATTCCCAACTTGTTCGTGACACGAAACAACGGAGCTTGGCAATTTTCCATCGCCATTTCGATTATCAACTTCCTCGGCTTTATTTTTGTGGCCGCCGGCTACATTTTGATCATTTTGAAAGCTAGAGAGTCGGTCGGCAAATCTCAGGGGCATCAGTCCGACAAGAAATCGTCAGGTGGGTGTATGATTGTCAATCCTGAATCCTTATTATATTAAAATGAAACACTCTTGTACCTGACTATACTGGCTTATACGAATTATTATTTTCTTGATGTTCTATAAATACCAATTGTAAATGGTTAGTATAAGTGATGATGACTTAAGTCTTAATCAATGACTTGGCTTGTATGCATCTACTATCGTACTGTTATTAACGGCTTGACTCAGTTCTTTACAGCGAAATACTTGACTTGGTCTAAATCAAGGGTTCTTAAACTGGGGTTCATGGACCCCTTGGGGGTCCATGAAGATCTAATTGAAATATTACTGTTTATTTAAGAAGTAATAAATTTATTCAAGAAATCAATTTAATTAAAAATAAAACGGTTTTGCACTGAATGTATTTAGACTACATTTCACTTTCACAATTTTGGACCAAAATCAGCAAATTTATGAAGTCTATTTGTACTGTGACGTCAATTTAAGACGTCATTTTTAAAATGTATTTGCCTACAGTGGTCCACGCGAGATGAAAGAAAATTTTACGGGTCCGTGGTAAAAAAAGTTTAAGAACCCCTGGTCTAAATTCATCGAAACAAAAAATTCATCGAAAGATTTTTATTTTAGCAAACAATGACTTGGCGTTATTAACTAATGATTTCCACTTGGACTTGACATATTTTTCGAGTGACTTGGGCTAAAGTTATTAAAATGACTTGTCCAATAGGCTACTCATCCATCATTGATATTTTTCTTACTGTACATATTAACGCACACTGATATGACTTGTGTAAAGGATAGACAAAGTAAACGTTGTCTATTATTCCTATTATCAGCAATACAACGCAAGATCATTCGCTTGATCGCGACCGACTTCTGCTGCTGGATTCCGCTCTCCATCATGGTGTTCGTCAACTTCAGCGGAGTGAAAATCGACAGCATCTCGTACGCGGTCGCCGCCATCGTCCTGCTTCCGATCAACAGCGCCCTCAACCCGATCCTCTACTCCAATTTCACCGACAAAGTCATCGACAAGATAAGGAAAAGACATAAGAAAGCCTTCGAAAGCAAGGCTACCTCAAGTCAAGCGACTGGCATAACTCATCACGACAACACTCAGCATAAGAAAACTGATCTGTAACAGTATATATATATATATATATATATATATATGTCTCGTTATGTTTAACCTGGTTCGGTGCTGGAAAGCAGCGTTGCCCAAATCATAGCCTACCTAACATGGGCGACACCAATGTAAAATAAATGAGTAAAACTTGTTCGAACCTGAGCAATATTGCGAACCAACAAAACATACGACAATCGAACTGTTTTACTTTCCAAAGTGGAGTAAATAACCCAATTAAAAATAGCTGTAGGCCTACAGTTATTTGCCTTTTATGACTTTAATAAAAGTCAATTGCCTTGGGCCTACGGCTGTGGTCAATTTACGTCTATTGACAAGAATTTAATGAATACAAACAGACTATTTTAGTAACATGTAGCCTACGTTGTTTTTCAGAATGCTGTTGTTGCTTACGTTTTTTGTTTTATATTACACAGTGATCTATTGAATATAATACCAAATAATAACTGTGTTTGAGGTTGGCTTGAAGCTGAAAGGCATAGATAAATATAAAAATAGCAGAAGTTTCATTACAAGCTTATATAAATCTGCCAGAGCGCTTTTGCAGGCAAAGCTAAAAACGTGTTAATCGGGTGTAGAAAACCCGACAATTACATTAGGCCCCTAGTACTATTCAAGGGTTTTCTAAAATTAAAATAGCCTATTTGATTGACATCAACAAACTGACTATTATTTTTTTTAATATGGACATTTTGAAAAGGGTTTTATAGACATTTTTACGATACATATTTTCACGTTTATGGGATAAACCATTCAGTGAAAAAAAATATTTAATAGCCCTTTTTTAATATTTCGCACGGAAAAGACGCCATTTTTTGTCTCAAAAACCTGTACGTGCAATACTCCATCTGCACGGTTGGGGTTTGTTGAAAGTTGCATTAGTCACCGTGTTATATTTATTTTCCGCTATTTGCTAAAGTTATATATAAAGGTTTAAATTATGTCTGAGCCAGAATTGTTGCTGGACTCAAGCATTCGAATATGGGTGGTCTTGCCCATTGTTTTTATTACTTTTGTTTTTGGAATTATTCGCCATTATCTTTCCATGCTTCTGACGTCGGAAAAGACCGTTTCAATCGACCAAGTCCGTGACAGGTAAGAATTGTTTATTGCTTTCTATGTGTATGGACCTAATTTAAAGGTCTGATTTTGTTATAAGCACTTCTTTCAAGTGATAAACGGCTGTAAGTGTGTTTGGTAGTCAAGTCAATAAAATTTGCTTGTTGTAATTTGACTAAAGTCAATGTAAGTCACTGAACGTTTTCATATGACTTCACTTGAGTCTTTTGGGCAAAAGGCGCTGGTCTAGAATCCTACCACAGCATTCAAACATTTATTAAATCAACGCACAAATTTAGGTAAGGGTGCTGGTTAACGTTGGAGTTAGGGTTCCTCTTTTTTCGGATTTCTTCACTCCCGGGAAACGGGATTGAAAAATGAAACTTCCCGGGAATCCCGACGAAAAAATTATACCTAGAATTACGTCATTAAGACGTTTGAAATTATTTTATATTAGCTCCAAACATTTAATTAAGCTCATTTATGTTCTGTAGTATTGCTTCTGCAATCTTGCAAGACCTTCTCGTATTAAAGTCAGGACCCTTATTTGTTTTAATTTAAAAAAAGCGCATGCAGGGTGCATATTATTGGTAGAATCATTTTTTTTCCGCTGGTAAGCGCAAATAATGCAACAGGCAATGACGTTAACATGGTTAGTACTATTTTTTGCGCTTCTTCACTTCTGCACATAGAAATTTACGCAAAAAAAAATACCTCATACCATATAACACACATTATTTGGGTGAGGGTGCGTGCTAGCGTTCGGGTGAGGGTGGGTCAAGTGTTGTGATATTTATTATTAATAATACCACCTGACCCACCCTCATTCAAACGCTCATGTGCACCCCAACCCAAATAATGTGCGTTATGGTATGCGGTATTTGTAGACCGTGTTTTTGCATAACTTTCTATGTACAAAAGTGAAGGAGCACCCTATTTCTTTCTTTTTATTTGTCAAAAACGACAATTTTTTTAAAGTTTTGCTATGTTGCCGAATACCCGGGATTATAAAAAAAAATTCCCGGGATTCGGGATTGTTATTTTGCGGGAAATCCCGGGAATTTCTCGTCGAAACATTCCCGGAGAGGAACCCTAGTTGGAGTGTGGGTGGGTGAAAGTACTTATTATTGTATTTATTTTTAATAATAATGCCTGACAAACGCTAACTGGCACCCTAAGCAAAAAAATGTGCCTTATGGAAGATTCTAGACCAGCAACGGCTTTTTGGCCCAAAAGACTCGAGTGAAGTCATATGAAAACGTTTATTGATTTACATTGACTTTAGTCAAATTACAACACTGGTAAATTTCATTGGCTCTACCAACCACAAAGCCTTGACTTGACTGTATTTTACTTAGACTTTAGCAGTCCTGTAAACAAGTCATTTTGGAATAACTAAAGTTCCAGTCAAGTCAATTTTAAAACAACCTAAAGTCCAAGTCAAGTTGTTTTGAATAAGTATCAAGTCAAGTCATAATTAAAGCAAGTCAATTTCAAGTTATGTTCTTACCATAAAGAATGGATTGTTAAACTATTAAAATTGATAAACCATCCCGATTATGAGCAGTAACTGCTACTAAAAATTTACACTAAACACAACTTATGCTTTCAAGCAAATTGCTTTATGTGTAAAACATGAGTTGAATGAAAGTCAAGTCAAGTTGTCCAAAATATTAAGTCAAGTCATTTGAAAACAGTGACTTAAGTGCAATTAAGACAAGTCAATGACTTAAGTCATTGGTTTGCTTCTGCACAGATTACATTTCAGTGCCATCCGAACAAACATATTTGATGTGGAATGCTGCCCAAAACCATGCCAGTTACATCATTTGTCATGAATATTGCCCGCCTAGTAAATTTACTTAGAAAGAAAGTCGTTTTTGACATATATATATATCGTCCAAATTTGAACCTTTCGCAGTATAGGATAAGTTTAAAATATTATAAGGCTATATAATACAAACTCAAATGTGTAGTCATCTCATGAAAAACAGAGCCATCCATGCCGATAACTGTTTGGAAGATAATATATTTTGATACATGTTGATGTTGAACCCCATATTATATTTACCTTAAAGTGTGGTAAAATGGTATGAACTATATCCTATATCTCTGTAATATCTAAACATTTAAACCTATTGGTAACCAGTACGGCAGAATGCTGACGACTTGGCGACTATGTCGGCCAAAGAATCAATCCGAATACGAAGAAATTGGTCCAAAATTTAAATGCATATTTTTTTAAAATTGATTTCACAATGTTTTAATAACAAAGTGCCGCGCACATTGTTTAGTGGGGGATAAGACAGTGCCAGGTACATGGATTGTTTATTATTTTAAAAAGTACTCAATTTCGACGGTATAATTGTTGCTTCCACCAGATCAGGGCAAAAAATGCCATATAATACAAACTAGGTTGTTAAGTTCGACCCTGGGCTTGTTATATTGTTCTTGGTTATTTTAAAATCAGCTAACAATGTAATTCTTTGCAGTCAAGCTCTTATAAGAAGTCGCAATCTAAGGGAAAATGGGCAGTACATTCCGAAGAGTGCTTTTGAAATGAGGAAACACTACTTGCTCCAGAAAGATGGAGTAATAACTAAAGGAAAGGAAAAGCCAAGCCAGGTACAGGGCTTCTAAATGAGAATTTGCAATTTCTCATAATTTAAAAAAATATGCTTGTTTTTGAAGAAGATATTGAGTGCCATAACAGCTTGTATGTTTTATGTCAATTAATTTCAGATTATGTTTTAGCCTTGCTACATGTTGGAATCCACAATTGACATTTTGGCAATTGGTATTTTTTATCAGTGTTATACACACAATTTAGGGATGTTCAGATTTAACTTTTTTTTGAAAATTTATGCTTCCTGCTTGATTTCCCAATATGTGTCACATAAAAATCAGTTTCACAAATTTTCAAAACAATTGGACAACATTGAGAAATCTGGGACTTCCCCTAACACGATACTGTACGTTTTTCTTTAAAAACACAGAAACCTTGTAATTTTTATATTAAACAATGGCAAGAAAGCATCTCTGATCTATTTTCCAGTTTTTTGTAACTTATAATGTATTCTTGAAGCCCCCAAAGCACCACTTTAACCCATTTTTAGAGTTGTCATTTGATTTATCACATATATTCAATAAAATACTTTTTATCGAATTATTTAAAACCTGTTTATGATCACCTGTGATTTTCAACAGCCTGTAGCAAGCTTGCACGTTGCTGAGGATTGCCATTTAACATAGCAGCATATTCAGTGATTAATATTTTTAACAAACACATGGTCAGCATGATCTTGGAACTTGTCCATAATCGCAGCTTTGTTTTAAGACAAACAACGGCTCCATCAAAGCAGGTTATGACGCCTTAGAAACGGCATGCCTCAGGGATCAGTTCTGGCTCCTTTGCTGTTTAATGTTTATTACAGTGATCTGCCCGCCACAGTCTCCAAGCATACGCTGATGACTGGGCGATCTTACATGCTGAAGGGAATTGGCGCAGTGTTGAGAGGACTCTTAGTCCACCTCAATAACAAGGAAATTAAACGTGTGTTGTCCGTCAATACCAATGGAAGAACTTTGAATTTCCACGTCTACATACCTTGCATTGCATCTGGACAGGACACTCACATTCCCGCCCTGGCAGGCATCTAGCCCGCTGAGCTTCGCCCCAGAGGAGCCACAATACCAAAGGCTACTATCCTCGAGATGCCCCTTTGTACCAGCTGCAGTCAAATCACTGCAGAAATGTGAAAGCTCTGGTGTAGGTGAATGGATGGCCACCAAATGGAACTAGGAGCAAAATTACCCCTCTCCACCACTATTGCCCCACCACCTCCAATAAGCCTTAGGGTTTTGGCCTGTCTATTCGAGCCTAGACTCGCCTTAACAGGCTGAGAACAGGGGTCGGGTGTACCAGGTCTTCCATGAATAAATGTGGCTTCTGTGACTGTGGTTTGGAGGAACAGACTGCAGATCAAATAGGTGCCGATATATCGCCAACCAAGTGGGACAAATGGTCTGACACTTTTGGACGATGAGACTGTCCGCTGGCATCTCAACTTCTGCCCGGACATTTGAACTGGAATAATAAGATCGTCCATACGAAAGAAGAAGACGATCAAGCAGGTGCAACACACAGTACAAAGTGGATGGGACAAGTTTTCTTTGGCCAAAAATGTTTATGTGGTCTGAACAGATGGGTAATGATGCTATTTTTCTAGACAAACTTGTCACATTTTCCTTGTTTAGTAATCACCCACAAATGAACAAGGACACAAAGGCGGCAATTGCCCGACAACTTCTTGCAACTGCAAAACCTGAAGATTTTCACCAAGGCATTCAAGTTTTGCATCATAAAATCAAAATTTATACCACTTTAGAGGATTTGATTGGCACAGATTCCTGGTTTATTTTACGCTACTCAATCAGATATGTGATTGGCTGACGCATTCTCCCGATTCATGGTGCTCATAATGGGTACAACGAGTTAAAGTCTTCATGTACTGTTAAAGTTGTGAATGATGCCGCAGAAAGAGGGGTTAAAAGTAAACACAGATTGTGCTGCTATATTAACCGACAATCCACAGCAACAAACAACTTGCTGCAAGCTGTTGAACATCACAGGCGATCATGCCCAGATTTTCTAAAAAAAAACCTTTGCTAAAAAGTAAAAAAAGCTATTCATTGTTGTTTCCTTTTTACGTTTTTTAAGTATGACATTGATATACTTTTGCTATATTCCTTCTTTATCCACTGTTGATTAAAATACTTTGCTTTTCATAATATACAATTTGTGAAAATATATTTTATTGTACATATGTAATAAATTGAATGACAGCTCCAAAAATGGGGTAAAGTGGGGATTTGGGGGCTTTAAGAATACATTTTAAGTTACATAAAACTGTAAAATAGATTAGTAATGCTTTCTTGCCATTGTTTAATATAAAAATTACAAGGTTTCTGTGTTTTTTAGAAAAACGTACAGTATCGTGTTAGGGGAAGTCCCAGATTTTAGCAATTTCAGTGTGCTAAGTTTGCGGTGTCTGCGGAGCCCCTAAATATTGTCCAATTGTTTTGAAAACTTACGAAACTCATTTTTATGTGACACATAATGGGAAATCAAGCAGGAAGCATAAATTTTCAAAAAAAAGTTAAATCTGAACAACCCTAACACACATACAACTATAATAGGTGTTTTAAAATGATGTATATTTAAAACCGACATAATCAACATCAACATTTTTAAAGTGTGGCTTAAGAACATTTTTAATGTGTGGTTTAACTTGCTACTTTGTAAAAAACATTGACATACATCTTTTAGGCAAAAAATCCTATGACAGATCCGTCAATGATGACAGACATGCTAAAGGGGAATGTTCTTAATGTTTTGCCGATGATTGTAATCGGAGGATGGATTCAGTGGACCTTTTCTGGTTTTGTTACCAGTAAGTAGACGCACAAAGTGTCTTCATGACTAATTTTTTCTGCAAATATGTATTGCGGTAATATCGTTTTCTAAAACTTTATTTCTGTGCTAAAAGTTATCTAGAAATACAATGTGTAAACCAGAAATACTGAACTTTGTAATAAGACATGTTTATATTCTTTATTTCACCGAAGCCTAGTCAGTGATGTTTCTTTGTTTCTTTTATTGTTAAATATTTGTTTTTGTGTATTTAAATGTTAGACATTTTATCTATAATATCTTGGATGAGTATATGAGTATTACACAAAATGGAAAACTATTTTGCTTAACGGAGTTGGAATGTTTACATCAGGTTTTGTTTTCAGCTAAAGTTCCTTTTCCTTTGACCATTCGTTTCAAGCCAATGTTACAAAGGGGAATAGAGCTTGAAGCTCTTGATGCCTCATGGTAGGAAATTATTTTGTTTTGTGCCAATGGTATGCTAAAAATATTAAATGGTTATACAAATGAAGTGAAGAATAAACCATACCAACCTAGGCAGGGTGTACAATGTTTGGTGGCAAACCCAAATAATTTGTATTGCCTGATAATGAATGTGGGTCATTTCAGAAATGAGATACATAGTTTTTGTGGGTGTGTGGCTTAACTACGATTTATTAATCATAAAATAAAAGTTTTGGGAGGTGATCTCAGTTTCAGAAAGTAACATGCAAAAAAGGCAGTGTAACGATCACACATTGTAGGCATCAACATTACTAGCATCCAAACAATCAAATTGGCAAACATTGCATGTTATTTGTTCCACAGGGTTTCGTCTGCTTCGTGGTATTTTCTCAATGTGTTCGGACTGCGAAGTATGTACTCCCTTATTCTGGGTGAGAATAATGCTGCCGACCAAACCAGGTTGATGCAGGATCAAATGTCTGGAGCTGCCATGGCCATGCAACAAGACCCACAAAAGGCATTTAAGGTAAAAAAAGTAAAATATGCTTAAAACATTTTCTCAACACACATTTTGGTTAATGAATATTGTTAAATTTTTAACATTTAGTTCAATTTTGTATACTGGAAAAAGAACCTCAAAGCCTTCCTAGCAATGCTTTCCTCATATAGCTACTAAAAAGTAAAAACAGACTAGCACTTATTTTACTGCCCTGTAAAACAAAAACCTTATTTGTGTTTTTGGAAGTAAAAATAGAAAAACTGCCAGTTTAAAAAAAATACTTTTTACAATGATTTTTTTGTTTTATGTTGTATTACTTCTACTTAAAATTAGTTTGGCATGTATAGTGTGTTACAGGATCACACTTAATTGCCAAAGTTTCCTTTTTTATGTGTAACACTAGGCGGAATGGGAGGCGCTTCAAATTACACATCACCACAACTCGCTGACACAAATCGAAGAGGTCGTGTGTATGACGCACGTGCTACCAGAGGATCTGTTCACCAAAGAACGAATCCCACCAACCGCGTCCGCAAAATAAACCAGAACACAATAATAGGCTGTTTGTTTGTGGTTGTTGCTTGCTTAACGTTTGTATTTGTGGACGCTGTGCGTTTCGTGTGTTCGCTACTGAAATTCTAATTGCTTTGTTGCGTCTATCAAGATACCACAATAAACCTAACACAGATATGCGAGAGGCACGGCACGTCGTAATGGAGTACCGATCAGAAGGACCCATTATTAAGCGGGCGGCCAATGTTCCTTAACCATATTTCGCGGCTGCCCAAATACCTAGCGTAAAGGGCGACCGAAATCTCTTCGCTGGGCTTTTTGACAAGGAAGTCATAATAGCATTACTAAATTTGAATTTAATTACTTGAGCAACGTTTGGAATTGCTACCGAATTTTTCTAACATTTGGGAGTATTGATACTCCAAATTTCAATTATTCTTAACCATGTAAAATTACTCCTATTTGGGGTCTATATAAGCAGGGTTTCTCAAACTGTAGTCCACGACGATTGCACAGGTGGTCTGTGGCGATATGACAAGAAATTAAAAAGTCACACATATGGGTTGGACAGTACGTACCCTTTCAAAGATCGTTATTTAAAACTTAATGATTTTCAAAGCTTTTGTAATCCAGTATCGCGAATCTTACTTGTTGCGCCTACTTCGTAGTCAATAAGTTAATTACGAAAATTTCACGTATCCGTCGTCTATGGTGTAATAATATATTCTTATGGCCATTCGGAATTTGCGGCTTTGTTGAGATCATTCCAACCGTTTGCCTACCCTAAAGTTAATAAAACGGAGAGATGAGAAACGAACCGTCTCGTTGATGTTGTTAGTTTAGTAAATAAATAAAATTCGGTTGCTTGTATTCATAGGCGTAGCCAGGGGGGGGAGGGTCCATGCCCCCCCAAAATTTATAAACATTTTACTCTTAATAACTTGTTTTCTTTAGCATTTATGAGAATTTCCACAACAGTCGATCACAGGCATGCCACACCTTCAGTTGTCATACATTGTTACGTCACAAACGATGTTGTTAATATAACGTTTGCTATACAATAATGTAGTTTTACTACTTTTAGACAGTTTTTGCACTTTGACTGTTTTTTGAGTATTACACCCAGTCAGTTGCTGCTCGAAACGGTTTGCTAACAATGTTATTTGTGTTCGTTACGGCAGTTAACACAATGACAAAAGCTATTGAGTATTACACCCAGTCAGTTGCTGCTCGAAACGGTTTGCTAACAATGTTATTTGTGTTCGTTACGGCAGTTAACACAATGACAAAAGCTGAACAAAAAATTCTAACTTTTTGCAACCCCCTAAAAAAAAATTTCGGCTGGTAACGCCACTGTTGTATTGCGGTCCGCGAAAAATTAGATTCACAAGTAGTGGTCCGCGGTCCAAACAAGTTTGGAAAGAAACCCTAATCTTTGTTTTGATTCAGAGAAGTTTGTTCAGTAAGGTATAAATTTATCGAGATGTCAACGCGCACATGGAAAATGTTATTAAAAAACACAATGAATCAGCCTATCCGTAGACTAGATACGACAGGTCGTGTTATAAGCAGTTAAAACTGAATTCAACTTCGTTTTTTAAATTAAAGGTTATGTATATCATTATGTTTTTTTTTTCGGTTTAGTTGATCAATTATTTAGCATAATACTAAAAATTCTCAATAATTAAACGTTCTATGACGAACATTTTATATTTACGTTATGGATGATCGACGCGATAGTCTACGCGCAACTCTCAACGTATTATCACCCAATAGTCAGATGATCAGAAAATGTTAATTAGTCATTGCAGAATAAAATATTTATTTTGATCATGTGGCTATTCAAAGTTAAAATAAGGCAGTATGGTCAGGCATACGCTTATATCAAAGCTGTCTGAAATCAGCGCTAATATGCCAATTTAGTTGTTTCAGTGTACTGTATCTATAATTTTTTTTAGTAAAATGCTATATGATAATAATAAATAAGTAGTTTAACAAACTTCTGGATTACATACAATTATAACTCGGAAGCTTGGCGCCTATTTGAGTTAAACAGCTTTTCAGTGTACACAACACTTTTACTGTGGAGATTAACACACATAGATATTCTGTCATCTTTGCTTATGTCGAGACAGGCTGGCAGGATCTTGCCAGCCTTCTGTTGTCAAACATTTTTGGCGTAGATTCTTCGGTTTTTTGGTCGTGTCCCAAAACTAAAACGATTTGCTCCTCTAAGGAATGTATCAAGTTTATCAACCGTGTCATGTTTAGACAATAAACAAGATTATTAAAAAGTAATGAAGTATGAATTAGCACAAAGTTGCGAAGGCGCAAAATTTTTTGTGACATAAATAAATACATATGGGGTATGCTGAAGTACAGCCTGGGGGACTGGGGGTGCACATGTCTGATTTTTACTCTAACACTGTTACATAGATAGGCTGTTTTAGGGCGATCATATGTGCACACATGCAGCTCAAAATCAGATTAAAAAGCGAAAAAAAATCCTAAAATTGGGGAGAAATTTTTAATAAAAAAATAACAGCGTTTTATAATCCAAGTTAATAGAAATTGTTTGCCGAAATTAGAGTCACACAGTGAAGTGCAACATGCCATAGTATGCATAGTACCTTTGACTGAAAGATATGCTTGAGAGACACAGCAATAGGTAAAGGACACCGGTTTGCGCGAAGCGCGAAATTTTTTTGCGTTTACGTAATTAAAACTGCCAAAAATATAGTTTAATCCTTAGATGGAACAGCATGGCCTAGTACATCCTCGTTATGCCCACACCTGACTGCATTCCATAATTTGTGGCTGCCAAAGATTTACGCCAAACTTTTTTTTGACTGATATCCTACGCCAAAATAGAAAGATAAGTATGCCAAAATCGACAAATTTAATTGGTAAATTAACTAGGCTGGCGATATTCCACGCCGAATGACGTCACTGGCATGATTTTGCGCAAGCATTCCACGCCAAAGATCTCTGGCGGGAAGGCAGTGGAATGCAATCAGGTGCCCACTCCTATGTGATACCTGTCTGTTTAACAGGAATGACGACTATCATGATTGCCTATTTAACTCAATAAAGAAGTATATGCCAAGTCACGTAAAACTGCAAATACACAACAGTTCTATCTAAATTTAGTACTTTTTAAACTAATAAACAATCGATAATATGCCAAACACTGGCTTTTCCCTGCTAAAGTACACGCTACGCACTTTTCTCAGAATGGCACAAAAAATTATTTCCTGCCAATTTTAGTCAATAATGTTCCAACATATTCAGCATTTTAAAAATATTTGGGATTGAATATGTGAAGAACAAGCACACGTTTTTTTTGGTAAATGGATCTTTCAAAAAAAAATTAAAAAACTTTTGCAAATTTTTTTTTCACAATTTTTTTTTTTTTAGTACCAATTTCTTCGGTTTTCTGTCTGATTCTTCGGCCAACATAGTCGCCAAGTCGCCAGCTTTCTTCCATACTGTTTCAAGATAACAAGTAACACTCCGGATAAGATAACATAGCAAGAGATAACATTTCAACGATTTAAAATGGAGGGCACACTGGTTAAAAAGAGCCATTGTTTCAGTTCATGTTATTTGAAATAGGTGTTTGGTTTTTGCTTGTTTTGAAAATGCCCTTTGTAAGAAAGTGTACAAGCAGCAATTTATTTTGATGCAGTAAGTTGAAATTTCGGCACTGGTCTAGAATCCTAACACTTTTATACACTAACGAAACAAGTTGTCAAAAGTGAGATTGTAAGGAAGAAACAAATATGGGAGAATAAATATAATTAATAATGTACTTGACGCTAGGGTTCCTCTCCGGGAATGTTTCGATGGAAAATTCCCGGGATTTCCCGCAAATTAACGATCCCGAATCCGGGATATTTTTTCATAATCCCGGTTATTCTGCAACATAGCAAAACTTAAAAAAAATTGTTGTTTTTGACTGACATAAAGAAAAAAATATTACCAAATCTAATAAAGTCGTTGCCTGAGTTGCCTTATTTGCGCTTACCAGAGGAAAAATTGATTAAATTTATTCTACCAATAAAAATGTGCCATGCATGCGCTGTTTTTTAAATAAAATTGCATCCTTTTATAGGATAAGATCTTGAAAGATTGCAAAGGCAATACTGCAGAACATAAATGAGCTTAATTAAATTATTAGAGCTAATATAAAATAATTTTAAACATAATAATGACATAATTAGGTATAATTTTTTTCGTTGTGATTCCCGGGAATTTTAATTTTTTAATGAGAAAAAAAAGTGAAAAAATCCGGGAAAAAGAGGAACCCTACTTGATGCACCTAAACACTAACACGCACCCTAACCAAAACTATTTTAGCAATATAAATCCCTGGAGGAAAATGTGCCAGGATTCTAGACCAGCACCGAAATTGCTATTTAAACAAATACACTTTTATCGAAAAAAAACAAGACTTTCCTTGACTTTTGCTAAGTTGTGCAATCAACTGAAAAAAATGTGTTCGAAATATTCCAGTTAATAAACCTTGATAGGCCAACAAATTATGTTTAAAACTATTCTGAAATTACCTTATAACCTGGTGTATCATTATTGTGAATACCGCTACAGTTTAGTTGGATAACCCAATACTGAAAGTTATCAACACACATGGGTATTGTTTAGGTAAATTTATAGATCATCATATTTATGTGAGGGTTGTATCTAAACTGCATCACACTTTTATAGGTTATGAACAAGACCAGTCTGCATTCTGTGGAAAGTGCGTGCACCCAATATTTTTTGAAGCAATAGGTGTACATGCGCTACTAAACTTTACATCTGAATCTTTCATCTCTTTTAACATAAAATACATAGGATGTGCGTTAGAACTTGAGTGCACACCTTTTACACATGTGAGTTTGGCAAAAAGTTAAATTAAATACAAAACAAAAAAATTACACCATCACTAATTAAACCACTGAAAACAGTGCACTTAATAATTGTGAGTATAGTCAAACTCACTCAAAATGAAATGTTTAGAGAATTTGCAATGGTTTTGTTTTTCAGGACAATGTTTTATTCGTAATGTGCCTGTGTAAGCACCTGTTAAAATGGCTCACCTTCGGAACCCTCTGCTATCAAACAAGCATGTGAAATACTCACCACTACATGCCAACGGTAAAGAAGCGTCAGTCAACATTCCATTGATGTCAATGGGGTCCAACAATGTCCACACTGAAGATGAGGTGGATTACAGCACTGTAAAAAAATCCTCGTCAACCTCCTGGTATGACTGCTTTCGGGGTTGCTGTGGAAGAAGGTACACCCTGACAACGAGAAACATAACACTCGGTCAACACGATACAGCAACTTCTTATCCCCCCAACAAAATCTGCAACCAAAAGTACAATTTTATAACTTTTATTCCCAAAGTTCTGTTTGATCAGTTCAAGTTCTTTCTTAATTTGTATTTTCTCGTAATGGCATGTTCGCAATTTGTGCCCGCTTTGAGAATTGGTTACTTGTACACCTACTGGGGCCCACTTGGCTTTGTTCTGTTTGTGACCTTGCTGAGAGAGGCAGTTGACGAAATTAAGCGTTATTATCGTGACAAGGAACTTAACTCTACAGTGTACAAAAAAATTACCGAGACCGGAGCGGTTGTTCGGGTCACGAGCTCCGAAATCAAAGTTTCGGACCTGTTGGTAATCGAAAAGGATCAACGAGTGCCAGCAGATCTTGTTTTGCTAAAAGCTTCTGAGAAAAGCGGTACCTGCTTTGTCCGCACGGATCAGCTGGATGGTGAAACTGACTGGAAGCTGAAAGTGTCAGTGTCTTACACGCATAACCTTGCCTCCTATGGCGATGTTTATAAATCCCAAGGAACTGTCTTTGCCGAAAAACCCCACAGTGACATTTACAGCTTTGTGGGTACCTTTTCTGTGATGGACGAGGATGGTATGGAGACTGAGGAATCGCTGGGTGTTGACAACACTCTGTGGTGCAATACTGTACTTGCTTGTGGCAGTGTGGTAGGTTTAGTAGTATATACAGGGTCGCACACTAGATCATCGATGAACACTTCTCAACCTCAGACAAAAATTGGACTGTTGGATAAGGAAATAAATACTTTAACAAAGATTCTCTTTGCTTCGGTCGTTGTTTTGTCCTTTGCCCTTATTGCCATAAAGGGATTTCATGGCCCTTGGTACAGATACATGTTCAGATTCATTATTCTTTTCTCATACATCATTCCTATTAGCTTGCGTGTGAACCTGGATGTTGGAAAAACAGTTTATAGTTGGTTCATCCAGAAAGACAGCTCAATTCCCGGGAGTGTTGTGCGTTCTAGCACGATACCTGAAGAGCTGGGTAGAGTTAATTACTTACTTAGTGATAAAACTGGAACTCTAACTCAAAACGTAATGGTGTTTAAACGATTGCATATTGGCTCTGTTGCATACGGAGTAGATTCAATGGACGAAGTACAAATGCATTTAAAGCACTATTTCAGCACAGAACCTGACGAGGCGAATCAGTCGACGCCAAAATCTAAAGTCATCTTTTCCAAAGCAAAGCGCAGTTTCCAGTCGAAAACGATTGACGCCGTGCAGGCGATAGCCGTCTGCCACAATGTAACTCCAGTGTACGAAGAAGACAGCGCTCAAAATGAGGAAATGTTGAAAACCTACCAGGCTTCGAGTCCGGACGAGATCGCGCTTGTTAAATGGACGGAATCGGTCGGGTTGTCACTCCATAAACGAGACCTGACGTCCATTCAACTACGAGCGACCGATGGTGGCCTCGTCGACTTTTCAGTGCTTAACATATTCCCGTTTACGTCGGAGAGTAAGCGCATGGGCATTATCGTACGCGAGCGCAGCACCGGGCAGATCGTTTTCTACTTGAAAGGCGCCGACGCCGTGATGACTTCCATCGTCCAGTTCAACGACTGGCTGAGCGAGGAGTGCGAGAACATGGCTCGCGAGGGACTGCGAACGCTCGTTGTGGCCAAAAAGCCGCTGAGCGACGACACGTACCGCGAGTTCCAGCGCCGTTATGCTCAAGCCAAGCTGCGTGTCAGCGATCGTACGTCGAGCGTCAACGCGGTCGTAGAGTCATTAGAACGCGACATGGAGTTGCTCTGTCTCACCGGCGTCGAGGATAAGTTGCAGCACGACGTGCGGCCCACCCTGGAATTGCTGTCCAACGCTGGCATCAAGGTGTGGATGCTGACCGGCGATAAGATGGAAACTTCCACTTGCATCGCCAAGAGCTCCTGCTTGGTGTCGCGCGACCAAGACGTGCACGTTTTCCAGCGCGTGGCAACCCGCACTGAAACGCACCTGGAGCTGAACACCTTCCGACGGCGCGCGCCCAACACTGCGCTTGTAATACTCGGCGCTTCTCTCGAGCTCTGTCTTCAATACTACGCGGTCGAATTCGTGGAGCTGGCCTGTCTAGCACCCGCCGTGGTCGTTTGCCGATGCTCGCCCACGCAAAAGGCCCAGATCGTCACCCTCCTGCGCAACCACACCGCCAAGTGCGTGTGCGCGATCGGCGACGGCGGCAACGACGTGAGCATGATCCAGGCGGCCGACTGTGGCGTCGGCATCGTGGGCAAGGAGGGCCGACAAGCGTCACTGGCCGCCGACTTCTCGATAACACAGTTCGCCCACCTCGGTCCGCTGCTGATGATCCACGGCCGTAATAGCTACAAGCGCTCGGCCTCGCTCAGCCAGTTTATCATCCACCGCGGCCTAATCATCTCTGTGATGCAAGCCGTCTTTTCGTCGCTCTTCTACTTCTCGTCGGTTTCACTCTACCAGGGCTTCCTCATGGTCGGCTACACCACCATCTTCACCATGTTCCCCGTGCTCTCGCTCATCCTGGACAAGGACGTGAAAACAAGCGTTGCGCTGCGTTTTCCCGAGCTCTACCGCGAACTGCACAAAGGCAGGTCGTTGTCCCTTAAAACCTTTCTAATTTGGACGCTGATTAGTCTCTACCAGGGCGGCGTTATTATGTACATGGCGCTGCTGCTCTTCGACACCGACTTTATTCACGTGGTCAGCATTTCGTTCACTGCTTTAATCCTCACCGAGCTGCTAATGATTGCGCTAACCATCCGTACCTGGCACTGGCTCATGCTGGTCAGCGAGGCCTTTAGCCTTGGCATTTACGTCGTGTCGCTGGTGGTACTCAAGGACTACTTTGATCCGTCTTTCCTCACCACCCCCGCCTTTCTCTGGCGAGTGGCGCTGATAACAGCCGTCAGCTGCTTTCCGCTTGGCATTATCAAGCTTATTCGGCGCAAGGTTTCGCCGCCCAGCTATTCCAAGCTTGAAGAATGAAGCGTTTGTCTTTTTCGTGCAGTTTATTCCCTTTCTAATTTGAGCTGTGAACCATTTTCGGCACGAAACTTCATAAGCGTTGCTTTGTTTCATATTTTCCGCGTCGCTTAATTGTTTTAATTTGATCTATCGCAGATGTCCGCCTGTTTTCAAAACGACACATTTCCGTCACTTGCCTATTTTTATCAAATGTTTATTGTTGCACCTTTATCACATACTAGTTATCATAGAACGTTGAAGCTATTTTACTAATTTTGCCCTGTTCGTATACGTTTTTGCTAGAAATAGATTTATGTTAATAAAAGTTAATCCCTAATTAGCAAACGCTAAGTCAGATGTGTGAAGCAATTACGATCTGTGTTGCAATGACTCAATGTAAATAACTTGACTTAAATTAAGTCGTTTAGTTAGACTAATGACTTGAGTTGGACTTAAGTTAATGTGTCAAATAACCTCTAGTTAAGTTTCGGTATTTTCGTTAAAAAGTTTGCAATTACATTGGGTCATTTATCTCGAGTTATTTACATTAAACGATATATAGCGTTTTTTGATTGTTTCGGGTTTGAATAATTTTTAGTTTGGTCTTCGTTCTTCAACCAAGTTTTAACAAAAAATCAATATGCACAAGAAAATGTTTTTTTCATCATAAAGCATACCATTAACCTGGTTCAAGAAGAAATAAATAGGGTGAAAAAGCAAAAAAAGTCTCGAGTTGCCAGCCCTATATGCAAGTTGTTGTACAGTCACTTGGTTACTTCACAGTTCTAGTTGTTATAAGTATCTAGGCCTATGCGAGAGGCAGTTAAGCTTTCTGTTAAAATGAAGCAATAAAATCAGAGATGACGTGTGGGGGCAATCCTAGGATTTTAAGGCCTTAAGATTTTTAAGGTACGTCTACATGTTTTACTTTATTTTCTCCGTCCATTTATGTCTGGACTTCCGCCATGTGTCTTGTAGGTTTGAGTAATTTTGCAGGTGTTCCGCCCAAAACTGGTAAACCTTGTTGGTGCCTCGCAAGTGTGTTCGAGACTCCTCCGCACTAACACAATTAAAAAGGTGGCAAAAGACTGCCCTGGGCCAGTGCTTCGCAACAATTTTCACTTGTTTTACGCTAACAGGGTTATAAAAATTCTGGAGCACATCTACGAAAATATATTTAAATGCCGATAGACTCGTGGACAAGTTCAGGCCCTCCAGCGAAGGCTTACTGTTAAAAAATTGAGATCAACCTTTTCCTTATCTTTCAAATTTTACATACTAAACGTTTTTTTCTAAAAAAGTCTCAAGCCACTAGTTCTGGTACCACTCTTTCAAAAGATGATGTTCTGACAATGCATAGAGGCTGGTTTATTGCTCTTTTAAACTAATAGACACACCGTGTTTACCGGAAAATTCATTTTTTTAAACACCACCAACATGTAATATTGCATTTCATATGACATTTATCAAATAAAATGACTTTTATAAGCAGTTAGAGCAGCAATACAAAGCCAATATGAAAACAAAGGCAAATACCATAGCACTACAGATCACGACTGGAAAATTGTATAACAATGAATACGAAAAATTAAGATTGGTATAGTGAAGTGGTCGGCAAACTGTGGGCCGCAGAGCCATTTTTAGTGGGCCGCGAGTTACTTTTGAATAGCTTAGTGCTATAGTGTAGTTGTGGGCCGCGTAATAGTCGTACATTTATTGCACTTAATTTTAAAAGTTGGTGTGGCATAGAATTTTAAATTGGCTCGGCTTGGAAAGGCCAACGTGCCAACTGTGGTCCTGGGAGCCTGTCCAACTATATTTTGACAACTTAAACTGTATGAAATTGAAAAAAAAATATCGCGCTACGCGCGTATGTTCTTTTTATAGTATGTTTTACGTTATGATATGGCAGAGTTTTGGGCACCAAGGCGCCGTGTTATACTTACCTTAAAATGAAATATCCTGTATCTGCCAGTTTTTCGTAGTGGGCCTTCCATAGCTGTTAAAAGAGTACTTTGGGCCGCGACAAAAAAAGTTTGCCGACCACTGGTATAATGTATCAATATTTTCATAAAAAAATAAATAACCCTATGGGAGAGGTTACTACAGCATCACTTTTTTACAGACTTGCTGCTACAACAATATAAAATTCGTTCTAATTTTACAAAACCGGGGTACGACTGTAGCACTACTAATTGCTGTACAAATAATAAATATTTGAAGTAACAAGACTTTATTCAACATGATAAAATATAGCTGTGTGTTGTTTTGGATATATTTTTACAATGTTTTTTATTTAAAACTATAAAAAAGTTTATGGGTGGAATTAAACCTGTATAGGATCTCACACAATTAACATATTTCTTTGTGCTATCAACAATATTCTGAAATTCTGTCCAGCATAATGGCATTTTTACAGAAAAAAAATTATTTTAGTCAAAGTCCACACCTATTGTTCTTCTAAGCTTTTTACATTTTAAACATTGAACTTTTAATATTGAAGAAATTATGTGTAGATATATTCTACAAGAAACCATTGTTGTCGAAAGTTTTTCTCACAATTTCAACAGCAGAAGGCTCAAGTGGTTGAAGTGGGGGACGGGGAATTCCCCCAAACAAACCGAACCACTCCATTGAAGATTTTAAACCAGGAATTCCAAATTGAGCGGTAATCTGCAAAATACATTTTTGGGGATTTTTAACAGAAAAAAAATTGTCTTTCACATTTACAATTTGAACGATTATATGGCACAAAAAATACATTTTTTTGGAACAATTTTTTTTGTTTTCTTAAATTTACACACAAAAATGAAAACAAAATTTGAACAATTGTTTAGTTTTTCTTAAACTTAGTTACAAAAAATGTAGGTTGGAAAATGTAGCCTACAAATCCTTGAAATGTTGTACTTAAATGAAAAGGAAAAAAGTTACATTCCAACGAAATGGCTTACAGCTGAGTTTGGTGCAACTAATCGATGCTGCAATGGCTTTGCCTCTTTCCACCTTTCCTCCATACACAAATCATGCAGTTTACATACATCTTTTCCGAGCACGTTAGCAAGGGCACAAACCCCTCCCGCAGCACCAACTGCATAACTGGCCATAAGGAAGCCAGCCGAGCCAGCCAACACCTGGAAGCCTTCGCTTTTTCTTGTCTTGTGAATTATTCTGGCAATTCTTGTAATCTGCGATTAAAATGAAGCATGGTTTTTGTGATTGATCATATAAATTAATTTTGTTTGTGATTAATGCATATAAATAATATAATATATATTTTTTAATTTTGAAATTGGTCAATTAAAAACTACATTTTCTAAACTTGATATGAATCTATTTGCTGGACAATGGACATCCATAGACAATGTTTTACTATTTATCCCTACCCGACTTACTTTTTGGTCTGGCTTTGTACAGCTACTTGAGCCAAACAATTATTTGTGACCTTGTTTACAAACAACTAGTAAAAGTGGTGATGTAAGACATAAAAAATATTGTTTTGTTTCTTAAATAAATACACTTAAGTCAAGCAGCAACAGTCAAGGATTCCGTCAAATCACAAACCTAATGCTTATCTTGGTCCTAGTGTTCAAGTGGTTTACCTAAAATTTAACATGGAAAATTTTCAAAGATACATTGTACTATACCACTTTAAGAGTACTTGTAAGATTTAAGGCGATGGACAATTAATTTTTAAATATTAAGTGATGGTATTAAGCAAGTAAAACACTGAATGCCATTTGACTAACATAAGTATGTTTTTAAAGAAATATAATCATCAGAACATTTCATTGGTTTAACTCACATCCCCAGCGCTGTCTTTAATACCAATTATGTTTGGATGACTGGAAAGCTGTGCAACTGTTTCCAATGGGATTTCAACGCCTGTGTTAGCTGGAACATTGTACAGAATAACAGGTACTCTTGATTTGTCTGCAACCTGTAAATAAAAATAGTGAATAAATTATTTTTTCCCTAAAAGCACATTTGGTTTGTTTCATTAAGTCACTTTATCCGTTTGCAAAATTTTATTGGATTTCTAAAATTAGAAATCACTAATAGCACTACAATTCAGTTCAAAACAGCTGATTTAAAAAAATTATAATTAGGTAATCATTTAAAATAAAACTATTAAATTGTTTGATGAAGTTTAAAGAATATATAAAAAATCACACCAAACATGTAGAAAATGGGGCCATTTAAAAAACTTGTAAATTATAATAAATTATTTTATGCTTTTATATCTGTTTTTACTATGCAGTCTAAATTCCAACTAATCTTTAAGCAATGTAATATTTCTTTTACATTTTATTGTCTGCAATTTATTAATATGAAAGCGTTTCACTCAAAAGAAAACACAGCTTTATTATCTTAGTTTACAATCTTAACTTTATACCATTGTGTAATGCTGCAGAAGTGTAGGGTGTGTCATTTGATTCTTGTAGTACCCTGGTGTGACAATCAGGACTGCATCAGCGCCACGATCAGCCATCATGTTGGACATCTCAATTGTAGCACTGGTAGCTACATGTTAACCAAACATTTATGCAACCAAGCAGTTAAACAAATAACAAAATATTTAGGTACACAATGCACAGATCTGTAATGTAGCTTGATACTTTTTACTCAACTATTAAAACGTTTTTATTAAGATGATGTTCATTTACTTGATCTTTTTGGCTTAGAGATTCATAAGCCATAAAAAATAGCTTTTACTTTAAAATATTTTTTAAGTATTTAAATATTGTATTAAAAAAAACTAAAGACGAAGCTAAAATTCTAAAAGTTTATTTACACACATTCACAACCAGCGCCAGCTAACAGGAGTTTCTTCTTTGGCATAAAGTCTTTGCTCTTTTGAATCAGGTTCAATCTTTCTTGTGTAGATAGTAACGGGTATTCCCCATTTGATCCTTGTACAACATAACCTAAAATTGACAATTTATAAAGATTTAATAATCAAATTGATACAAATTATATACTTTATTTATTTTGTTTAAAAAAGTAGTTTTCCAAATAAATTATTTCTGTGTAGAGAGTAGAGATGTAAATAATTCTAGTACACCAGAATATAATGAGAATATTTTTAAATGGATAAAGGAAACTAAAAACGGGAATATTTACGGAAGTCCGAAGTTAACTGTTGTACCTGCAAATGAACATTTGTTCCAAACATCAAAATTATCATTTAATCTCTTGTAACATATCGACCCATCTGATGAAAACGGTGTGGGAATTGGTGGAAATATTCCGCTAATATCAGAACATGTGGATAGGCAAGCGGATGAAAATTTTAATGGATTGAAATTATTCTTTTGTAGGAGTGACGTTGCTTGCTTCAGTTGTCTCACAAATATTTGCAACATTTTGCTGAAAAACCTATGGGTAATTATTAGGGAAGCTCAAAGTAGAATATCGAATATTCGAATCCAGATGGGATTCGAATCCAATTCTGCCATTTATTTCGGGTAATTGGAACCGATATAATTTAATGTTTTACCGCCGATTGTTGCGCCTAATTGTACAAACGCGCGTGGTAACTTGGCCTGTCGCCGCGGCGACCAATTTATAGTGCTTGCTTTAAATGCAACCTCGTAGTGCAGTGTCAAGCGTTTTTTCGGGCGACCAATTACCGCGTCTCGCGATAACGTTCGTCTAATAATTAAGTGTCAATCAAGCGTTATTGGGCGAGCGACTAACGTGTAATGTCTGGTGTGGAGTTCGCAATTGCCCAAATGCGTTAAGTTGCAAAAGTAACATAGCGTTGCAAAACGTGCTGGCCGTCCACAAAATGCGCTATGGGGTTACTTAAGGTCAACTTTAGGCCAATATTCAGGAAAGTTATGCAGTTATGCACAACGCAATTGTCAAGAATTCGTTATGTCAATAATAACTTTGTATTCTTTGCAGTACATCATTTGACTGCATAACAGATCATGTTAGTCAAAAAAGAAGCAATAAGACCCAACAATGCTTTCAAAATCAGGACCGAATTGCTTAAGACTTCTGTGTGCAGTGTTGCATTTTCTCACTATTGGCAAAAATATAAGTTTTGGACACAACCTGGACAGTTGACATAATACAGTTTACACAACGGCTTCAGATGACAGTTGTTAAGAATGTTAAACATATGAGAGAGATTTTTTTATTATATTGTACACATGTTAGAAAATTGTTTGGGCGATTTATTGCTGTGATTATGGGCCCTGTAGGGTAGATTAAGATTAATCCCTACCCCAAACAAAATCGAGGTTAAATAATTTAATAAAAGTATACTAGGATTCGAAATTCTGGATTCGATATTCTAGATTCGAAACCTATTATTCTAGAATACCTTGGGATTCTACTTTGAACATCCCTAGTAATTATGTCACTATATGGTTAATCTGGAAACACAATAACGAAGATTTATTGTAAGAATAGCATTTAACATTTGTGCAATTACATTTACAACATCAAAATAATAATTCCAAATCGAAGACCATATAGTTAAAAACAACATTTAAAAACTTGTAAAAGAAGCTTGCTAATGGGTAGATGTACTTAGGACCCCATTCAAAAACATCTCCAAACTTTGAATAAATAAATAAAACAACCTTTGAGGTGAATGTTTATATTTAGGGGATTTACCATAAAAGTAATGATATTTTTTAATTTTTTGTCTACTGCGGAATTTTAAAGAACAATTGAAGTAGGAAATGTATTTCA
Organism: Ascidiella aspersa; assembly: GCF_963924565.1. Taxonomy (NCBI): domain Eukaryota; kingdom Metazoa; phylum Chordata; class Ascidiacea; order Phlebobranchia; family Ascidiidae; genus Ascidiella; species Ascidiella aspersa. The sequence goes on from NC_139450.1 coordinate 6,506,759, forward strand.
TTATACAAACTAGTTACACAACTTTATATCAATGCAATTAAAGCCATAGTATATCAGATGTATATTTGCAGTGAAATCAATGCCTAAGAAATTGAAGTTAATAATTTTGATTAAATTTCGGTAATGGTAACTTTAGTTCAATGTTTGGGCATAAATTGCTTTTTAACAAAATCAGTAAAATAATTCCATTTTTTAATTAAGTAATTTAAGGGAATAAACTTTCAAAAAATAACAATATTTCTAAGATTTAAATAAAACAATTTCTGGTAAATCGCCGCTGGGTGAAGCTTAAGCGGCACCCATGGCAACGCGTTACGCTCCTAGATTTAAGTTGCTCTTCAGAGTTCAAGTACAGCTATTTGCAGTGAGAGTCCACTAATAGTGGGTTCGAGGGCAACTTAAGTATTGGGTAAGAATGAGTGTTGAGAGACATGATTGAGCGTCCTACACATTATCAGTTAAAGCGTAGTGAGTATGTTGATTGGCTTATTTTTGCCAACAATTCAGTTTAAAGATTAAGGCTTGTTACTGTTACTGCTACCCGCGAATGTGTTACTGCTACCCTGTTAGGCAGATAATAGTTAGGTCGTTTTAAGCTACAGTTACATGATATTACAAAAACAAACTTGGTTTAATCAATATCCTAAAAACAATACTGTACAGCATACAGTAGGTTCGGCCATCTCTTTGCGAGGAAAGTTACAGCAATATTTCCGTGATAAATCGTCAGCATCTTTATGTGTATGTTTTCATGAATATTAGACTTAGATGCTTACCTGCAATACATTTATACAACAGATATTTTACAGTAGTATTTTAAAAGAACTTGTGAAAATTCATTCCTAACAATGCGGGAACTCATATGGCTTTAAGTAACAAGTTGTGAACGTATAAGGCATCTGGACAGCATTACAGATGCGTTTTATATACCCGGTACCACATCTGTCGTTTTTCATATTTTTACTGCACGAGTAATTAGTAAGTATATCACGGCGTTAAAAAGATTCTCGTGCAATTTTCCTGTGAAAAAAGACTGGATTGTTGTGTTCCTGGTGGTCCTACATAACTCATTTTAACGTTTTTGATGTTATACCCACAACAGGCAAGTAGAATGGCACATAGGTTAGAACAAGGACTCTGTCTCCGTCTTGCGTTGGCCGTGCTGTGAGCTGCTTATGTCAGAAAACTGCAATGCACCAAGCAGCGACCGACAGCAGCCAACGCAATGGATGTAAAAACCCTGCAACCGAGACTCTACCACTCCAACTCTACGATTTACTCACACGACCTTACTCGACGAATCACAGCCCAACACTCGGCCGTATCGCCTTTTGCGATCACCAACTGCTATGCAGCTAAAATTAAGCTGACCGAGCGGCCAGCCTTGGCGCGCAACATGCCCATTAGAACCAAGCTTTCCCAGCCTCTAATGGTAAACGTGTCGCCGGTGCAGTTCGTCTTACCTAATAAGGATAAACGCGCGAACGGCAAGATCAAGTTCTACGCCTCCAAGTCGATCTGCGACTTGCCCAACAGCAAGAAGCTGGCTCAAAACCGGACAGATGCTCAGCATGCAAAAAAACAAGCCGACGGCGCGCCGAGCAAAACCTCACCGAAAAGCAGCAACTTACATGTACTAGAAGGTCTGCCCAAACCGGTCGAAATCACTCAGAAGCCCGAAGCTAAGCGCCGCCCCAAGTCCAACAGGCGACGAAAGAAAAGTAGGTCGTCGCGAAGTAGCCGTCGCGGTAGAAATCGAGCCGAAGTGCCGCTGCTGCCCATCAAGAAGGACTTGAGCTCTTGCTTTCCGCTTTATTCGGACAACGCCAATCGCCAAACCGCGCCAAAGGCGGTTGCGTCCAGCTCTTCACCACGCAGTTCGGAACACTACGACCAGGCCAAGTTGCCGCTGTGTAGATCAGCGTGCGAGCCTCGGCACAGTGGCAGTGGCACCGTACATAATTTTGGCGCGACCCGCAAACGAAACCAGCCTCTCTATCACAGTCTTCAGGTTGGTAACAGGCGATAAGTGAATAAAGCGAACGCTCAATTGCTATATGCGTTAAAACTTCACTGACAAATATAAAGTGATTGTTGGTAATTTGAGAGTGGCTGTTTAAAAGTGAGAGTAAGCTCAACGGTTAAGTCGGTTAAAACGTTTGGTTTTAAAATGAAGTCACTTCCAACAAAGCAGAAAACAACTGTTTAATCATGATACTTAGGTTCACCCTGTAAATCAGTGGCTATATTTATACAAATATTAAATCGGGTAAGAAACTGTTATACAAAAGTCTTGTGTGTTGCCTAACTGGGTTGCACAAAGCAGTGCTTCTTTAACCGACTTGTTTCAATTCAGGTGTTAATATTCAAGTTGACAGGTACGTTTTGATCTTGTACGTTGTTAGGGTATAAAAAGGAGTTTAAGCCATAAGAATCCATGTACGAAGTTTTTATCGTGGGAAAAAATTAACTATTTATATATATCATTTATAAACAAATTCGTGTGGTATTATAGATTATTCTGTTTTAGATAGTTTTGTTTTGTAAGTCATGTTGTGTGTTCCCGACACTTCATGTACAAAGTTTTTATTGTAAGAAAAAATAACTATATCATTTTTGAACAAATTCTATCAGTTTATAATTTCCTAATAAATTTAAATGAAACTTACAAACGTGTTTGCGATGTTCCCAGGTCTTGTCTACCAACACCGCCATGCCACCGTCGATCGAAGGCAGCAAGAGTTGCGAATGGCGTACGACCGACCGCGGGGACAGCGTACCCGGGGGCGGGTGGGCCAACGAGCAGCATGTCACAGAGCAAGACAACCACGGCATCAGCCTTCAGCCGCGCCCACCGAGGTCCCAGGACTCGGACAACAGCGGCAGCGGAGGCGGTAAAAAAATGGCGAAACCGACCGCCCGAAAAATGGTGCTCGCAAATCCAGGTACGTGCAGTTTTTGCCTCTTTGTGTATATCGTTGTTGGAATTCACCTTCGTCTCTCTGAATGAGACATTGCCGCCGAATAACGGTTTCCGAGTACGATTTATATTAGGGAGGTAGAACGTAAAGTCCAATCCATTGAAGTACTAAAAAACATATTTTTATTTTTTACCTTGCTTGGGCTTGTTGATTTACACTTTACCAATTAGCGAGTTTCAAAATTAAATATATTATCAAGCATACGAAGCCACACGTATGGCATACATATGAAGATACATTGTAATCTAGACTTTAGCAATAAGTTGTCTTACTGTATCGACTGATGTAGCACAAAAGCAATATTATTTTAAGGTGAAATAATTTAAACTATATGTGCGTTGACGGACCCTAATTGTATTTTGCTCTTTGTTGAATATACCTGTCATACGTTAAGAGTTTTTATCAAAACATTAAATCGATCTTTGCTGATCCGTGTGCTTTGTGACTCAGATCAGAAACACGCGAATACAACAAAAAGCCTGGAAATGGTAAGTTGTTCTTTTAATTATAACATTGTGAAATAGTTTAACCATCTTCATGTAATAAGGCTTGACGTTTTATTGAATCCGAACATGTTTAAATCGATGTTTTTCAACTCATAGGTGTCCACCCTAAAGTGAGTTGCCGTTTAATTGGTTAAGTCCGCCGTCTGCAGTATTTCGCATGGGAAAATATAAATTGAGATTGATTCTAAAAAAGAAAGCTTCAATGCCACATTGCGGATGCAATGTAACGCCACGGATCATATTAATTAAATTCAAACCTATGTATGCTGATTTAATATGCTTGTTCCCTTACAAAACGTTCAGTGAAGAGAATTGGTTTCCAAAGCTTCGCTGTTAAACACCCTTAGCATTTGTGTCTCAGCATATAAAGGTTGAGAAACACTGTTTTTTTTTGTTTTTTGTTACTAGTTTAATGTTTTTGCAAGCGAACAAAGTTTTACTAGTTTAACTTGACTATCCGTTAACTTGCTGAGTCAGTGGCCTAACAACTTAAACTTTCCTGGGGTTGTTTTTGAATAATTGTCTCAAATTTACAAAAAAACAAAAACAAAAAAAAAACAGACTAAAGCATGAAGAAAATATTTTTTAAACAGATTTACGCGGAAAATAGCCTTTCGGGTCGCCTGAGCCTGATCCATCACTATGGCACTGATTACCACGTGGTGGCGCAGCGTGCAGCCGAGCAGAAGAAGAAGATGTTGGCGCAGCAGCAGACCAGGACGCGAGAGGTCCTCCGGGAGGCGGAGGACAAACAGAAGAGGGAGCAGAGGAAGAAGGTAAGTAAAGAGGATTGTAGCGTACTAATGGTTGTAGGTTGGAGTAAGACGCAGTGTTGTAATGACTGAAGAAGTCAAAGTCACTGTTTTCAAATGACTTGACTTGAGTCATTTGAAATAAATATGACTCGAATTGACTCTTGACTTGACTTAAGTTTTTTTTTTTTTTTTTTTTTTTTTTTTTTTTAAATGAGTTATATATCCTACTTTTTGCACACTAAAAAATTTGCTTGCACTCTATTTCATTTTTGGTATTTTTTAGTTAAGGTATTGTTCATAATCGGACGAGGTAACCCAAATTTAATAGGTTAACGTGTAATTTGTATTATAAGGACGATTGGAATTGACTTGCTTTAATTATGACTTGTTGTTTCTTCAAAAAGACATGACTTGGGCTTATAACTTAAGTTATTTTACAAAAGATTTCACTTATACTTAAGTCATTTTAAAATGACTTATTTACAACATGGGTAAGACGTAGTAAGAATATAAAATCCCGTACTGAAGTAGGTATCATTTTGAACGTTTAACATATCTCTTTATGGTGAAAACGAATAAAGAGATAGTCGAAATGTTTAAAATCCTACCTCATGAGCTTTTATATTCTTGCAGCTATATTGTAATTGTTATTTTAAAATGCTATATATTAGCGTAAGCTGCTTGTTATATTTAAGTAGAATTGTTCAAAGTACTAAATTACCCAAGTTTGAATAGCTGTTGTCTATAACATTTATTAGAAAAAGAACGCCCCAGAACCAAATAATTCGTGGCCGGGGTATATTTGTTTGTTACTCAGCAAAATATTTGTTAGCGAGTATGAAATGAGTCCATTTAAAATTTACAAAGATGCAACAAGTCACAAAATGCAAACACTTTAAATTTAAGTATACCAAGGGTTCTTAAATTGGGGTCCATGGACCCCTTGGGGGTCCGTAAATTAGTTTTAGGGGGTCAATGAAGGCTTAATTGAAATAATAGTGTATATTTAAAAAGTAATCGTTTTTTTTAAGAAAGCAGTTTAATTAAATACAAAACGGTTTTGCACTGACTGTATTTAGACCTCATTTTACTTTCAAATTTTTAAAACTGAAATGAACATATTTATGAATTTTTGACGTCATTTTTTGAAAATTGTTGCATATCGTGGTCCAAGCGACTTAAAAAAAATTTAGGGGTCCGCGGTAAAAAAAGTTTAAGAACCCCTCAATTATACTAATGTTAGTCCCCTTTTCAACCCCGCGCCCTGTAACATCAACTGTAGTTATTAGCACCTACTACATCACGTCCTGCCGTATGCATATTGTTTTTTTTAATTTGCATGCACTACTGGTTGCAGTTTTCCAGCTTACTTGTAAACCTTTTTTAGATTTACGCCTTGAACCGTCTCATGACTGCATTGGAAATGGAGCAGTTCAAAGAGTATATAAAGTCTATCCACGGCAACCATTGATCTGTCAATCAAGTCGTCGTTCAACCGAAACGCCGCATGCACTGCCGTGCTGTTCGATTAGCATACGTTAAATTCTGGCTACCGGTTTAGATTGTTAATGCAGTCACGACAACAACGCTTAAAATTTAATTGTAAACTTGCTTTAGATTTAACGCCAAACAATGTTAAAATAAAACATTTGCACTGCATTTTCAACTTGATCTAGTATCACCAGTAACAACGATTTAAGCTTAGTGTTTCTCATTCATCCAAAAATCATAATTGTATAAGGCCTATAGCAGTGCCATAATAAACGAAGCCCTCTTAAGTTTTCATGTGAAATATTTAATTTATTTCCTGACTAAATTATCATATTCATACCACCGAAGGAGAAAAATCAACCGAAAAAAGTCACTGGGCCAAATATGTTCTAGTACTAAAAACCATAAAGCTAAACATAAATTGGAATGTGTGAACTTTGCGTTTTAGGAAGTTTTAAGTACCGTGTGCCTATTTATTTTGAGTGTTACCTTTTTACATCGCCATTGCCTAATATGCGTCACGAATTGCACTTATAAAAATACACTGCTAAATTTCGTTGCCAATATTTAATTGTGTTTTTTTCCTGTTTCAATCAACCAGGTACCCAAAGTTTTTTTTTGAAATACTGTTAGATGTAAAAAAAAATTATCGCCTACAAGCCCCTATAAAAAGTAAGTGGGAATCAGCTTTTACGCAGAAAACGGGCACAGGTTTATTGGTTTAAAAATAAAGCAGTGAACAAGCAGCACAAAACACACACAGTATAAATACACACAAAAACATCCACAGCACTTGATTTCAACACACGAGAACGACTAGAACAGACTGCAGGTGTCGACACTGGATCGGACGAAAAAACTACGGAGAGAAAACAAGGTGACGTTGCTCCGGATTGGCACATGAGGAGAGGACTTGGTCTCGCAGGTGGGGTGCTCCTCTTCCTCCTTCACCTCTGCTGGGTGACAGCTCCCGATATATACCGGACTCACATCCTTGCTCTCGCTAACGAAGCACATCTCCTTCTCCTCTCGAGCGTTGATTGGGAACAAGATAAGGCTGCGGTTGGTGTAACTGGGAGAATGATAATGAACGGTTAACAAAAGAAAAGGTGACCTTCGATTTAAATAAAGTATGTTACTGCAACAAACGTTATATAAAATTATTCTAGTATTACCCTGTTTTCGATGTTGTACATTTTTTTACAAAATACGTAACAATTAGCACTAATGAATGATGCACACACAAATGTGAACAAGCCCTTCTAAAGCTGCTTTTGACATTTAGCACGAAGTCAAGGTCCAGGCATACTTGTCGGGAAAAGCTGGTTGGGTACATTTGGCACAGCCATAATAGCCTAGGTTTGAGTTATTTCTGTATGCTGGTATAATTAGAAAAATAGCTACAATAGCCTACTTTTCGTGATCAGCAGCCTGCTGGAGAATTTCGAGAATCTTCTTTGGCGCAAAGCTGACGTTGCACATGCCGTTTGCTTCCTGGTCGATTTCCACCTTTCTCATGACGTAACAAATGGGAGGGATGGAGGTAAACCTAAAAAAAAATATATGCGTTTTTTTAAGGGGTAATTTTTCGTCGTATGCAAAACGAGCAACTGCTTTACCTTGGAAGCTGAAAGTGGTCGACTGCAGTGACGTTGTTGTCACGTGAACACATAGCTGACCAATCATCGCTCAGCAGGCACATGGCCGTAAGTTTATCTTCATCGTTGGATAGGCTGACTGCAGCAGGGCCACTGGAATATTAAAATTATGCGCTCTACGAATGCCCAGGGAGAGATAAACCATTTAGAAGCAGGACGTCACTTTTGGCAGAGCCGGGGACGAATATGTTTAAATTTTATTTCAAATCTAAGTCAATCTTTGAATGAACTGCAGTTGGTCATATAGAAAAAATATAAAAGTAGTTAGTGTTGCATTATACCAACGAGTTCAGTAATAATAATTAATGTTGCGGCAACATGGCATATTGGTTAAGACATTTAGATGAAAAAATACCAATATTTTAGGATTTAAAGCCAATGAATCACGAATGAATTCTTTCCATAAAACTGTGATCACTCAATATTTGAAAACATCGCTTAGCAGTGCGCATAAACTATGGTATTAATTCCGATCCTGTCGAGGACATAATTACCTTTTCGAAATGTTGTTGTGAAACGACAAGCCTTGTATTTCGCCAACGTACGGCGTCACCTCCCAGTTGCGAAAGAAATCGTCAACATCGTCGACAACGAGCCTCGGCGACGGCTGAGGTTTAAGCGTTTCAACTGGACAAATACTGAGAATAGAAAATAGCTAATTTAAAAGTTTGCATTGTATTCCTTAATCCGTTATTTTGCGGATCAAACAACTATAGTAATTATTAATTAACAAACATAGCTGTAAGATTAGATTTTGGTCGGTCTAACTGATTTATCAGTTTTGCGGAGGCTTCCCCCAAATACAACTCACTTGTTATTTGAGTTGCCTTCGCTTTCTTTTGTGGCACATTGAGCAGCACGCGCGCAAATTTGCTCCGAGGTGATTTTAAACAAGCTCAAGGCAGTAGTGCCGGTCCAATTGCGATACAGCGGCTCGTACTTGTAACAGGTAGACTGGACGTTTACAGCCAGGCAGAGACAGACAAACACTACACGTAGCATTTTGTATTTCGTTGAAGCAAGTCGATGCAATAGGTAAAATGTTTAGCTTTTCTGCAACAACAGTATGAAGTTTTACAGTTATTTTAGCACGACTTACCGAACCTTTGTGACGCAACAACTATACTATAATTTGAGTTCTGCCTTGCTTGCAACTGACTAACATACCAGTTAACTATGAATGAACTGGTCAGAGAGCAACGCCTTTAAGTAGCAAGAGGTGTAAAAGCTCACGCATTCTTATCATTTTCGAAACAATTCGAGGCTACAAGACAAACATTTCGAAGGCGATTACACAACGATAGGATGCTCTTATCAAGCTGAGTCTAGATGCAGACATGCTCGCTGACAGAAAAAGCACAGTTCTAATTGAGGTTGTGTAAGCAAACACATTTTTGATTAGGGAATTATCGGAAAGTAGTAAACCAATCTTAAAGGTAGTAAATCAATCTTGACCCAAATGGCAGAAATTTATAACCACTCTTTATGACGTGAGCCAATCTAAATTACTTTTCTTTTCCTGCCTTAACTTGTTTGATTCTGAACTCCCTAATTGTGTCAAAATACGTTTCTTTTCACGTCAATGATAAAAAACTCAAACATCTCGATAAACAGAAGAAGTATCGTGTTTAAACTATTTTAACCGAATCTGTACAGAGCAAATGACATCTTTATTTTTCACGCTTGCAGTGTACCATGCATAGTTTTAAAACGAAATGCCTCAATACGTGAAATCAGACATCGCCCAACAGATTTCACAAACAACAATCAACGCTTGTCTGGACAAAAAAAAACAAGACTCTGCTCTCGACGGATATGGTAAGGCTTCTAGGCTGATCTATAGGATGTCCGCAGAGGACATCGTAGAAAATTGTCACAAAACAAAGACTCGTGACGATTGGTTTTGTTATGGTGATGTCACGTGCGTCGCGTAGTTGCTATTGTTTGTGTTGGCTTCCGATTTGTGCGGTTTGTTTTCGGCATTGAATCATGTGCAAATCATACGATTGGATTACACACGAATCGTGTTGATATTAGTGTGGCACATTTTGTTTACGTTATGTAGAAAACAGAAGTTTTCTGAATTGAATTTGTCGTAAAGTTTTTTTATTCAAGCGTGCTTTTCTATTTAAGCAAATTAACCATTTAAAAAACAGGTTTTTCTGAACAAAATCACAAAATGATTTACATATTCTTGTAACAAGGGTATTTCAAACGATAATAACTTATATATGTATAGTATTAGCATGAATTTTCTGCCTTTTAAAGCAAACAAAACAGTCTTACGTCGAATCCAGGGGCGTATCCTAGGGTTTTCTGTTGAAAAGCAAAAACAAGATTTGTTTTATATCTGCCGGTGTTGTTAAAAAAATGCGGGTGGCGTTATTGCTCCCCTGGTATTCAACCCAATCTTTGCACCTTTTACTATAAATTATACTAAGATGGAGACAGCAGAATTGCTAAGATACCAAACCAAATACAGATATTAGGCGAAATGATAAGTTAGACTGAACGTGCTCGTTTAGTAATAATAATTAAATATTACATCGTTTGGATTGCTTAATTTGAGGGCATGCGTTGTTAGGATTCCTTAACTTACATAATGGCCAAGGTTTATGGGTTAAAATTCGTAATTGGAAAGAGCTTAAAAACATCAGCATGTTGTAATCACTGTTTTTCGCTTTACTGAACGTTAAACCAGCCTTAAAAGAAACCCAAGGGCCTATAAAACGGTTTGAATCACTCTAAAATCTATCCAATGATCCTAACAATCGATCAAGCGTTTATTCAAATTGCCATCAGCTGTTTTATTTTGACGACCTTTTTCAATGTTCTGGTAAAGATTTATACAGTGTGACTCCCAAACATTAGGAAGTGCCAATCCTCTTTAAACTATAAATGCCGTTATGTCAAGATAAATTCGAATCTTTTTTGTGTGTTTAAAGCGTCACGTATCTTTTTAAACTGAAAGTTTTGCCAATTTAATACTAATAAGCGCAAACTGATTAAACTGAGTTTCAGCTGCATATTGGCGTCTGGGTTGGCTAGAACAACAGGTGTTTTTTAAATTAATTTTTTATGACATCACGTCTGACGTAACTTTATGCCTAAAAACTTTCGTGGTCATTAAAACAAAAACGCTGTACCCGCACCGTTTCACCGAGCGAAATTTGGGGTTCGACGAAAGCTTGCAGAATAACATACAGTTGGGGTTCGACAAGACGTACAAATCATAACAGGCTTTTAAGTTTTTTTGCTATCGCGCATTGGATGGCCACGATATAAATTGTAAATCAGCGTTTTGTTTTCCCTAACATGCTTTCCACTTATGGTGATTTTCTACAGTATAATTAACGTTTTCCATATATTTCCTTTTGCCCCAATGTTTCTGTAAAACTAATTCCCTATAAGTGCTTTAATGTTATGGTCAACAACAACTGCAACTTATTACAAAACCTCTAGGCGGATATCAACAATATGATAAAGCTTCAATTTTCTGGAAAACTAAAACTTCATATTTTGACAATAAAATCCACGTGGTTTCATTAAGTCTATCAAAAACGGAGGCCCCAATTGATAATGAAACAACATCCGGCACGCAGCTTATTTTGCTTAAAACTCCCTTTTCGCCATTTTTTGCGCAAATTTGACAACACATCTGCAACTGTATCCTATAGCCTGTTTTTTTAGGAATGTTACACTATGAAGTCAGTAACGCAAATAATCCAAACAAGCGCGAATTTTTAAATAGTTGGTTGTAATTATACACCAACTCCATACACTACTTTATATTAGGGATTTAAGCTCAAATTTGTTGCGTTATTAAGATTTTTCCGATTTTTGAAACTGTACACAATCGAAGCTTTACACAATCGAAGCTTTACTTTCCTTTTTTGTACATTGCTATTTTTTTAAAGATAATAAATAAAAACAAATAGCCAAATTAGACAGTTAAAAATAATTCAAGAGGATAAATATAATTTACATTCAATATAATAAACAGAAAACAAATAGCTGAAAACTAAAAATATTATATTAGGAAAACATGGATAAAATAGGTATCACAATGTTAAAGAGGTAAATGAAAAAAATTAGTATAAGCAGAAACATCCATGTCATGAGGTTAAATAAACAGAATTTTCAGGATTTTAAATAATACGTGAAACAGACAAACGCGCCAAACATGAAAAATAAAATTTTATACAGATACTATTTGTCGTCAGCAAAAACTTACAAACAATGCACAACCTTGCATTTTGTAAGATATACACTAGTAATACAAAAAAGATATTCGCAAAAATTGAACGACAAAAACGTATACCCAAATGTGTTTTCAAATTTTATAAAAGAAAAAAAACAGATAAACAAACAAATTCGAAGGAACGTTTTGCCAATTTAAACCAAATAAACGTATTTTGATCAAACTTCGGGCCATTAATCTGGGTTTAAGCTGTATATTTGCACATGAGATCGACAGTAAACTACGGGTTACGTAAAATTTTGACCTAAGTTTGTGACGAAACTCTTTATTCATTTTCAACAGAGTCTATGATAGTCAAAATGAATAAAAAATATTCGAAACGGTGTATGGGCTTTGCTATTCTTACTATAAGTCGAAATTCTATTGCATTTATTGTTTAGGAATTTAGTAATTCCAATTTTAATCTAATTTGGAAAACCTGAAATGATGAAATTTTAATTCTTATCCTTTTTTAATGAGAAAAAAATCTAGATGTCCAATTCTGCCTACAGTGTCCAAAGTTTACTACGGTTAAGTGGTACGGTTGGAGTCCAATTCCATTTGCACAGAAAAACAACTTTAAACCTCCAATGTTATTCTTTCAATCTTAAGCATTTTTCTTCACATAGTTGACCGGAAATATGCCCGACCTGCCGTCGACGGTGGTTCCCCTCCACCAGTTCTCGTTAGTTGAGTCCGTGACGATGATGACGTCACCACGATGAAAAGCGAGCTCGCCATCTTCTTGGGCCTGGAAGTCGTGGATTGCTGTCACGGTTTTGTCCTGCAAAGTTAGAATGTCAAATGTACGACGGTGCAATATCTGCATTTTGGTAGACAAGACTATAAACGTTGCTTGGTGTTTGTGCGTCAAGTGAATGGTTTAGGTTTCTATAGATTTGATCAGGCTGGTAGAATCTTGCCAGCCTTCTGGAGAAAATCATTTTTGCCCAAATTCAATTCTTTAGTTTTTTGGTCGAGCTCCTAAAGTTAAATACAGCGGTCGCCTAAAGATTGCATCAACCTTGCCATGTTTAGGCGATAAACAAGGATATTAACAAGTAAATTACACTTAAACTTTTTTAACAATGGCACACCTAAATTAATTCCTGCCAATTGTAGTGCGTAATGTTCCTACATATTTAACATTTCAAAAATGTAGGTGCTTAAATATTTCTAGAAACAACCACAAGTTTTTTTATAAAAAAATTTCCAACAAAAAAAATTTTGCACCAATTTCTGCGATAAGACTATAGGGATGAAAAAAATGCGTTACGCGTTGAAATGTGCGGCGGTCATTACTGTCTGCAATTAAGTAAGTTTCCGTCCTTATTCAAAAAAAGTCGGTCGTGAGTAAGCGCAGCTTTGGCTGTGAGTTTTTAAACGTCAGGTGTTCGTCACATTTCAAGGCGGCTCAATTGGCAGGCCGCGGTCTGTGTCCACACTTTATAGCAGGGGTTCTCAAACTTTCTAGGTTTGCGGCACACTAAAAAGATCTTGAGTATTTCGTGGCACTAGTAACTTTACTACCACCCTTAACATAGCACGACATGTAAAAATGTCCAAATATTATCAGTTTTGTAATAGATAGTGCGTATTTAAGTCTAAAATGTTGCGTGTATGCCTATTGGTAATACGAATAACTTAGTTTCCAAAATTACAAAAGTTTCGTGGAACATGCACTTGACAATCTCTCGAGGCACACTAGTGTAGCGCGGCACACAGTTTAAGAATCACTACTTTATAGGGATTTTCGAAATTGGGCATTTGCAAGAGTGCCACTCGGCCCTATATCAATACAAAGGTTAACTAGTTGTTAAAAAAAATAACGCGATACCAACACAGCCCGCCCTCTTTTTGCACGCGTTTGCAAAAACACGCTAAAACCAATACCTTTTTGGGATCGCGAAGCATGATAGTTTTGCTTCTTGAAACCGAACTTGTCCGATGGTATTCTACCAACTGATTGATAGAGGTAAACTTGACCACCCAGAGGAAGTACTTGCCGGCGCCGTCGCGCAAAATCTTAAAGTGCTCAACGCCGTCAAGGACTCTGACGGAGAGAGAGAAGTCGCCCGGAGTACTTTCGCTCTCTCTGATCAAGAACGCCCCATTGACCAAGCCTTCCCGACGTAGTTTGGTCTCCGCGTCCTGTCGCTTTATTTTCCCAAGGTACCATTCGTGCGCCTTCATATCAACGTAGTTCCTCGGGATGAGGCCTTCTCGGCCGTCGATTTCGGCCTTGTACCAGTTAGGGTCATCGCCAAAGTTCAACACTTTCAGAACTTTGCCTTTAGAGAAGGCCAACTCGTCCGCGTTCTGTGCGACGAAGTCGTACTTCGCAAGAGCTTCCATGCTTTTTTGGCGTTCAACGAAGAAACAGCGTCGTTTTAAGCTTACCTGTTGGCCTGGTTTCTAAGCTGGAGATGCACAACACATGATTAAATAACTATTAAAAAGCCACGTCAAAACCAGACCTTGGCAAAAAAATGAGCGGTCCCTGCTTCCCAGTTAGATTTTACCATTAAGAATTGAAGATTTGGATCATTCTTTGAAATACAATAACGGACAAAAAAACTGATAACAAATACGACTTTTCGATAAGGATATACAATATGGCTAGAATAACTTAAACACATTTAAAAATGGTTCAAAAATAATGATGACGTCCGGATATAACACCCCTAGAAGGATAAGTATTCCTGGGTCACACTATAGGCGTTTTTTTCTATGTTCGAATTATCAGCGGTTGTTCTCAGATAAACTGAGAAGAGTTACCTGAGAAAGAGTTATCTAGTATTGTACGAGATTGTGTGTAGAATATGTTTTGCACATATATATTAGTCTTTTGTTGTAAGTGCAAAAATGACTGAGGTTTTTGGTAAAGGCATTGATTCATTTTGTAAGCAGGTCGAGTGTCTGTTTAAGTAATTGCGTTATAAGATTTGGGAGGTTGTACAGCTTTAAAATCATTTTTGTATTATTCAACACAAAAAACACTTCGGGTACTTTTCGCGATAACTTATATTTCCCAAAATCGACTTTTGTTACATTGCGTCTTGACAAAACAATGCTTACGAATAACATTATTTGGCCATCTGTTCATATTGGACATTATTTGATATTGGACGGCATTTTGGCAATGCGCGATTTACGTTTTGACCCCATTTGCAGTAGCAATGTTACTTATTGGTTGATTTGCAAAATGACAAAGAGTAGGCTACCTACTGTGATGTCGCCATCAGCGACCTGAAATTTAACGTTTGACCCTGGGTCTATACATGGATTGACTCGACTTGCATAAAATAATTCCTTTCCAGCACCAAAACAAACTAGAGTTTAGTATTCTACGTAAAGCTATAACGTATATCGAAATAATAACTTTACTGCAATGAGGGGCCAATAGTAGTCCAGCGTAAACTCTGCTCTGTTTGATCGACAGACGTTGCACCTCAAGTTATACGATCCACAATATCTTCGATTTAGTTACAGCTGAAATGTTTCTTTTTTTTTGTGGACCGTGCTTCTATATCTATACCTAGCATATATTTTGTCTGAAAATCTTCTGTTTATATATTGTCTGCTCGAGATACCTTCAGCGAATTTAAAGTCTTTCGGCCATACAGAAACCCAGCTAACAATTTGACGTCGCAGCGACGTAGATTTTTGGTTTAAGTTTGGTCGATAATACGTTGCAACCTAACGTATTTTTACGTAGAAGCGTCGACACCAATCGACGTAGATGCGACGTTGTGCAACTACGTTGTTCATACGTTTATCATGAACGTTACCTTTACGTAACAGCGTCGACACCAAACGACGTAGATGCGACGTTGAAAACTACGTTATTTATACGTTTTATCACGAACGTTATTTTCACGTAGAAGTGTCTCTCCAGACGACTTAGATTCGACGTGTTTATTTGTACGACATTTTTTAAATGCGACCCGCGGTAAAATTTCAAGTAATCGCATTATATATAGTCTGGTAAGTTCTAAAGCTTCTAAAATCATTTCTGCATTATTTAACAAACAAAAAAACACTTCGGGATACTTTTCGCGATAGCCTCTTTTTTCCAGGATCTCTCCTTTGGTATCATTGAGTCTTAATCAAACTATTCTTTTGTATCATAATATTCGACCCACTATTAATGCTTAACGGCATTCTTGTCAAGCGCGATTTACGAAACTCTTCCTATATTTGACCTGAAATTTAGCCCCTCTGTCTAAACGTGGATTGACTAGACTTGAATCTAATAGTTCCTTCCCAGCAGAAAAACACACTAGAGTTAAGTACTCCGCGTTAAGCGGTAAGGATACATCGAAATAATAATTTTGCTGCAATAAGGGAGCAATAGTAGTCCAGAGTGAACTATATGCTCACTAATCGGCAGACGTTGCACCACAAGTTTTACGATTCACAATAGCGGCTTTTACTTGCAGCTGAATTGTTGTTTTTTGTGTACCGTTTTTCTATATCTATACTTTGCATATTTTGTCTGAAAATGTTCTATTTATACATTGCCTGATTGAGATACCTTCAGCGAGTTTAAAGTCTTTCGGCCATACAGAGTGCACTTAACATGGCAGCAACAGATCACTGGTAACATAACAAATGGTGGCCTGTTTTTGTTTAGGAACCGTGGCCACGTCATTGTGCTAGTTTTGCTCTGGACTTCCGACCGAGTTGTATTACATATTTGCGTGAGTTTTTTTGCATAGCTGTATCATTGCTCGATACGAAAGCAAGGTAGCACATTTAGTTGCGACTGGCCTGTAATCGCGTTCCTTCAAGCTGTCGCCACCTGTTTCCTATCCAAATAAAATGCATTTAAAAAGTCACGTAAGGATTGCCCGATTTTAGTTACTCTTTTAAAACGCATGAAAATACTTTCAATGAATCTAACATTAATGTGTTTTAATGATTATTAATTTGAAGCATTGCTGGGTGTTCTTATGATCTGTCATTGCTCCGAAAAAAAAAGTTCCACTTGTTATTAATTTAACCTAAAACGGATAATTTAACAAGCATCATCATTAAATGCTTTGTTAAACGAAACGTATACGAAATTTAAACGGAAAAACCTTTATACCGAAAACGTTAGAATCGGGAGAAAATTGGATTCAAACTGCATTTTTATTCGTGGTTACCAAGATTTTGAGACGTCGAACTAGACCTTATGTGAATATTTGGAGTTATAGCTTAAGTCATTGGATCAACCAACACTAATTTAAAAGCATTTTTGTATCGGTAGTTTGCCAACTAATTAAGTCGGTCTTTTTGGCTTTGAGATTCATATTTACATGTGCTATTTGTTTTATTCCCAATAGTTTTTGTTTTGGTAAAATTGTTTATATTTGGCTAAGTCAAGATGTCTACGGTTAATTTCGGTTACAGGAGAGAAACGTTAGTTACGAACCTCTGATAATCTGGTTCTGGTTATCTTTGTAAAGCCTCGCACAACAAGACCTCTAATTTTTAAAGTTACAACGCTCCAAGTGATCAGTCGTTTATTTTGTAGCACGCGTTGGATGGCGCCAAAGATTACAAAGTTTACGACAAAAGAAATCACTTTTAAAACGTAAACATGATTTATCATTATAACGTACTATTGTGAAAATGAACCCTATTTTTTCGTTTACATGCATAGTAAAAGCAATACGTATATTACATAAATATGCAGTGTCTTGTTATACAATACAAAGGAAAACGGCCTTTTAAAAGCGATGAAAATGCATTTAGCATTTGTGGGCGTATCGAAAAACGCTACATTTTTATTCAAAATACCACAATTGTATTTTAGAATAAAATAAGAAGGCAGAAAGTCTTCCTCTGACCGAATGAAGCAACGTTTTGCGAAAGCTCGAAAACTAAAAAATACAATTTGTCAACAATGCCACTTTTTTTCAGATTTTTAATAACACAAATACGGCTATCAACCAAGATAAATCAGTATTTAGCGATATTTTTTTACATTAAATCTCAATAACCCTGCAACTTTATTTTTGGAATGGCACAGTTGACCCAAGTTTTGCGCTAGGAATGCAGGCGTTAAAATAAAAATATCCGTCGATAAATAGAAAATTAGAAATAAAAAATGCAACTTTTAATTGTGCAGAGCAATATTTAATTGCCACAAATAGGCTAAAATTGCCACAAATAGGCTAAAATTCAATTCAAATGTGTTATAAGCCAGGAACCCTAGCACACAATTTTATTGATAAAACTACAATTGCATCGGTACCACATAATGTTTTTCATTCGCATCGCGAATAAGTCACAAAGTTCTTGAAGATTGAGGGCAAAAAAATACAATTTGTATATCGCGAAAAGAAAACGAGTCGACTGGTGGGAAACAACGCACAATTGCGTTTTAAGCATATCAAAAATGTCGATTTAACAAATCCAAGTAAGGATATTGTATTTAGCTTTTTTAGGTTTACCTTTTTTAGGTATTTTTTTCTTGGCGATAGATATCTCACATTCGAAATCGTAAAAAAAAGGATTTGAAAATGTGCATCTAAAGTCTAAATGCTGTCACTCCTTTACTGAAAAGAGTAAAAATGCGTTTTAATAAAAAAATGAGACGCCTTGATTCAATTCCCGTTACTCTCGAACACTGACACTCGTCCTTATAAAAAGCAACGGAAGTTAGGTAGAAACAAACCACAAAACTGTGCTGCACACTACACTGGGGTCGCCTGAACCGAAGAGTCGGGTCCAGGCCTCGCAATCGCCGCAGCCGTAGTTTTCGGAACGCCGATGACTAGTTCGGAAGCCGCTACACCGTCCGCCGGGATTCGGGGCGCATTTTGCCGCGCGAACCGCGTCGTCTGAGCGGAGTGCCGCGGCAGCGAGATCGAAGCACGGAGCGGCGGACGGCGGCTTCCCGGCTTGCGTTTGCCGGAGAAGACGCGCCCTGGCGCCGCTGGCCGGTCGAGCGAGTCCATGCCGCCGGCGCTGGGCACGGCGATCGAGTCGATGATGTCGTCTATGTGACGCCGCGGCGTCTCGACAGACGCGAGCGCGCCGGTGGCGCTGTACGGCGTGCGGAAAGTGTTGGTGCCGGTGGCGCGCGTCGCTCGCGGTTCGGACGCAGGGTTGGTGGAATTGGGTTGTTCGGTTTGCTGCGTACCGAGGCTCTGTTGCCGGTTGTCAGACGAGCTTTGCGCCCCGCCTTCGTCGCTTTGCTCGTTTTCCTGGTTGAAGCCGAGGTTGACGACGCCGCTTACGACCTACAAGAAACCCAAGTATTAGCTTCTATAGTTGAAGAAACGCGTATCAGCTTCTAGTTTTTTTGGTTTTTCCTTTTGGTTTTATAAGGAATGCTTTACGATTTTATCGTTTCGTCGTTGATTGTCTTCTTATTTTCGATTTATGTGTGCGGAGTTGGTAACTTTAAAGGTTCTGTTAGATTATATTTTTTTCTTGTTAGTTTTGCAAAGTAACTGGTCGTGTTTGGAGCCACTATCATTTAATGTAAGTTTTGTGTTTAAAATATAACATATGCCTGACGGGTAAAAAAAAAGGTTCAAGCCAAATGACATCAATTTTTAGACCAATATCAATTAAAAATATTAAGCTAAATTGGAAAATTGGTTATACACTCGTTTAAACCTTCAAAATACGACTAGTACCCCTTTGTAGTTTTTTTTAACTCGTTTTAAGCCTTTCAAAGTACAAGTCCACACCTTTATACTAAATAATCGATATACTTTAACCATCAGAGTTCAAATTAAAATCATTTATTCTACCTGATAGTAAGCGGGCGGTGATTCCCCGTTCTCGATTGTGGCCAACACCTGGCCGTAGCTGGGCGGACTGTCCACGTACTCGCTGACCGTCGAGACGCCGTTGGCGCCGCTGCCTGACTCCCCGGTGCCCCTCAGCGACGAAATTTGCACCGCGTTGGCGCGGGTCGACGCCCAGCGCTTTCGGACCACTTTAAGGACGAGCCTGCGGGTCAAAAACGGGGTTAAGGTAGGGTCAATGTTGTGATGAATTAAGTCTATGACTTAGGCACTTAAGTCACTGTTTTCAAATTACCTGACTTGACTTAAAGACTTTTGGGCAAATTTTGTTGTTCAAATTGAATACAGAGTTATTTGAAACGTTCAAAATGATACCTACTTCTGTATGGACTTTGCTATTCTTAATACGTTTTACTACAACCTCAAACCATTATGCTCTAAAGACTTGACTCAAGTCTTTTGGACAAAGAACTTGACTTGGACTTAAGTTATTAAGTCTGACTTGGGTTGAAGTTAAGTGTTCTTTTTTAACATTTTGTTATACAATTGAGTTACTTAATTCAATTGTTGTCCGTAAAACGATAAGTTTGCTGTATGTTGTTCTCTCTTGTTTACCAAGTTCAAAGTTTTATAGCTTTCGTTTAATATCAGTAAATCGACGTAAAATTGCTCTAATAATGACTTGAATAGGACTTGCTTGGGTAAACTGATGAATTGGAATGGGACTTGGACTTGAGTTATGTCACAAATGACTTGAATGGGACATAAGTCATTTGTGAGTCGTTCTCCTTTGCTTTGTTAGTATGGAGAATAAATATCAACGCCTCATTGCAATAAGTAGACTATGCTTTTATTATGAGTACGTTTTTTTCAGTGAAAAAGTTAAAAAAAAGAGTTAAAACAGATGCAAGTAGTTATGACGTATTTTGCTTTTAGATTGGACAGCTGTGCGTGTTGCCCGAAATATTTGGTATTGGGATAAATACGTAGTTTTAACAGCTATATAGGTCTAGGTACATCGCATAGAATTTTCGGTTCAAAGGTATTGAAAAAATTGGAAACTTTGGTAATTTAATTATACTTAAATGCAATTAAGTAGTCAAGGAATCGCATAAGATCCACTTTCCAATGATTTACTTATAACCTTGGAGCTTAATGGTTGGAGGTTGTAGTAAGACGTGTTAAGTAAGAATATCAAAGCCTATACAGAAGTAGGTAGCATTTCAAAGTTTCCAATATAACTTTATTCATTTTCAACATGACCTACTTTAAAAAATGAATAAAGATATATTCGAAGCTAATCAGCGTATAAAAAACACTTAATTCTACCCTCAAAATCTGCGCCACTCACCTGTGCAAAACCAGTCCGATGGCGATGAGGATAAACACTCCTAGCACCAGAAGGATCGGGAGCAGAATGCGAAACTGGGAAGATACGGGGAAGAATCCTCCGCTTCCCGGGAGGTCCGTCGTGCTTCCTGCAACCATTAAAGTCCCAGAGCTCTCCGTGATAACGGTGCTGGTAATCCGATTGCGAAGGCGTAGTCTCTGCAGGAGGCATTGGAGATCACTGCAAGGCTCCATTGAAGTGGCTTTAAGTCTTTAGGAGCGGTTGAACTTGTATTGTAGTGTTCTTTGTGCCTGTCAGATTAGGCTTTCAGGTGTTCGGGCTTACTTTCAGTTATTTAGCAGCTATATTGGCGTTTGTATCGCGCAGTTGTACAGCAAAACAACTCGTAATGGATTCGATTTCTGTGCCAGTGTCTCTCTCTAGCAATTATTTTCACCTGGAAAAAACAAAAACACGCTGATGGGAAAAACTCAAGCCACGTGCCTGGTCAGAAGTGCCCGGTGCTCTGGATTTAGACGACGTAAAACACGCAACAGATAACAACCTAATTACCACCTTTGATCGCAAGCCTAAAAGACCTCGCGTCGAGTGTGTGTCACTTGACATCGGCTTAAATAGCTGAAACTCGGCTCGGGTAACTCCTATATATCCTAAACCTACAGTTCTTCCCAGCATTGTTTTGCCACAGCGCGTCGACATTTGTTTTTCAGCGAGCTATTAAAAAATGACGATGTTGTTATGACGCCGCAATAAAGCAATACGTCAGCTCGCCAATCGCGAACAGGCGCTTTCTCACTAGAGCTGTTCTGTGTGCGCTACCATCAGGGTCAATTTAGCGATAGTTTTAACTGCTGATGGCTGCTCTCGAAGAGCTACCGTGTTCGCTAACACAACACCGACAGTGACTCGGTACTTGGCCGGATCACAAGGCACTGCTTTGTAAAAACACTGGCCTGCCGTTATTGCCTATTCTGCCACCAGGATTCCTATGCTGGACTGTGTAGACAAACCGTTCCTGATTAAACGCGCCCAGAATTCCTGAACTGTAAGGGGAAGGCTTTTGCCAACTTAAGTGAGCTGTCAACCAGCGTGGTTGTTCGAAACAAGAATTTGCCTTGATTGCTTTGTGCTTAGAGAACTGCGCCCTTGCAAGAAAAATACCTTAAAATAGAAAGCAAGGCACTACTGAAATACCCAAATCGAAGTGGAAAAACGTCATTGAAGTCAACTGTGATCCTTGTGCTTAACTGCAAGTTCAATTAACCTACATTTCCGTGCCTTAAACTAAATATATAATAAAGTTTAGAACGCTGTCAACTCTGTGTAATGATATAAGTCCCATTCTGTGTAATGATATAAGTCCCAATTTTTTATAAAAGTGCTATTCAAGTTGGTTTAAATAAATAAAAAGTCAAATCCCGGTAAGTTATTATAAGAGCAAGTCAAGTTCTGATTAAAAAGCTAAACGTTAAACTATTAAAATTGGTAAACTCGTTTATTAAAATTGGTAATGAGCGATAACTCAACTAAAATCAACAAAAACGCAACATATAGCAAGCCAATTGTTAAATATTCAATTTTTTAAAATGCTTAATAAACACAATTCATTTCAACGCACGTCATCCGTTCAAAAGACTCAAGTCAAGTTAAGCCATTTTGCCCCAAAGACTTAAGTCAAGTCATTTAAAACCAGCGACTTAATTCAAGTTATCATTATCATTGACTCAAGTCATTACACTACTGCTAATGAAACCAGCTATGGATTCACGTAAACAAAAGCCTTAGCGGCTGCTGCAGTTTTCTTTATTCGCCCAACTCTACCCGGCAAGCGAAAATTTCAACACCCAGAGCAGTCGCGACCTTTTTGTTTACAAAAAACGGCCGGCGAGCGAATCAAAGCGAAGGTACAGCGGTAATCGCGAATTCACGGCGACCTCGGGAGCGAAATGAACGATTGGCGCGGGGCCCGACATCAGTAGCAAAGCCGCTGGGAAATCAGGCCTCATTGACGCGGACGCCGGTCCACACGCAAAGCTAATTGCGACGGGATGCCACATCAATTACCAGCCATATGCGCAAGGCCGCGAAACGATAACCTCTCAATCAGCTGCCTTTGAATATGAAGGAATTTAATTTTGTTTATTAGAAGCGCCGGTCGATTGCGGATGACACGCTATTGAAGATGGCCAAAAGTGAAGCGCAAGATTATTCGGTCACATCTATAAAGGAACAAACAAACAATTACTCTCTTCTCGTAAATAAAAAGTGCCAGACCTATAATATACAGGACAATAATTGTAATCAACTTTATAATATAAACACATTACACCCTAGCAGCGATATATACTTTTTCAGCTAATTCGGCGCACAGCCCTTAACTTGGTCAACTGATGGTCTTTTCTGGCTTGATTGCGGGACATTACCGAGCAACTGTATCCGTTTTCGCGCACGATAACTTTCTAAAACCTGACGCCGGCGCGACGCTCATAAGTCACGCGGTAACGAGATTGGCGCTGCTTAAAAAGCTCACGAGCTTAATCCTCGTTTCCAAGTATAACCATCGATCGTTTGCTTTGCAGCAGCTCTTTTCAAACTCTTTCGGTTACGGCAGGCCGGTAAATCTTAAGTTTATTGGTGATTTAGACGAGTATTTATTTACTTTTTAACAATCAATCAACTTGAGTTTATTGGAGCAGTTGATTTTAAATCTTTTTTTTTAAATTTTACATTTTATGCACATTATGTGACTGCCTATGTATACTACTGAAGCTGGACAAAAAATTCTTGGAACATAAGGATTTTTTTCGGCTTGACAAAGACTGGTTCTTATAGTGATGACATGTTTAAGCTAGTTAAACTTACATGGCGTTATTGTACCAAGGATCATTTCAACCGCACATGAAAGGCGTAAAACGAATTGCCCTCTTTAACACCGCTTTGAACTCAAATACCGCAAGGCAAAACGATAAACTGCTGCTAGTAACGCATCACGCTGTTGTTCGGCTTACCTGTTTAAAACCTAAAACGGTTCGCGTTTCTTTGAACACTTAAGTTCGTCGGATTTTCGCCGCTCGTTTAGAAATTAGCTCACCAACATTTTTTTTAATATAAGCTACAACTGGTTACTAATTCACCTGCCTTATTAGCCGGAGCAGGAATATTTAGCTCACGAATAACCCACACACGTTAAGTCAAGGTGGAGGTCACAGGCCCCAATTTCTTACTAAATCGGCACCGTTTTTCGAGGTTCTCATTCTAAATCTGTGGGGTGGGGATAGCGAAACGGCCATATACGCCAAATTGTCGTTGGTCAGCAAACTCGGCGAACAACACTGACTGTTTTCCTCGCCTCAGTTTTGATTTCAAATCATTAAATCAGTGTCTCACTGGTGTCGCAAAGTCCAGCTGACCTTGATTCTTTGTTTACGGGCAAATCTTGACGGACGGACGCCAAAGACAAGCAAGTCTAGCCTGTTTCTGTTTCGAAGCCTTGTCGCAATTAATTTCGTGATGTATTTACGCTAATACACCTATACAGTACATTAGCGGTATGTGAGGTGGTTGGGTTGTTTAAATGCACAAATGCGCAAATATATTTATCCAAGGTAAGACGAAACTCCCAAAACGTCAATATTATTTTTTTAATAAAGTTATTGAGCTCAAATTTCGACACATGTCTTATAACTCTACCCTATCATGCAATCAACTTTTTAATTAATAGATTATTTATTTTTGCGGATTATTACCGATGTTCAATTATATTAGCCCATAACATGTTAAAAGAGAAACATACAAAAAAACCTTGGTGCGTTCTTTATAAATGGTCATACTCGACCGCCAATTTTTTCCGGGTTACGTATAAAAACTATCCCTACTTAGTGTCCTATCACTCTTAATAGTGTAAACTAAAACTCAGCTATAGCTGTTTTGTATAGGATTGCATGTTGATTTTAGATATCGTGAGATATAACGGTGCCCACGCTGAAGAGTTCGCTTCTCCGCGTTATATCAATATCGGTTTTGGGAGGCCAAATTAAAACGCGCTTGCGGTACTAGCCTTTGCAGAGGTTTAGAGCCTGTTTTGCCAAGCGTCTGTGCTTTGCTAAAATACAAGCAGAAAGTGATTAAACAAAGTTGTGAAAACACTGCCCAATGGTTTCCAAATTTTTTTTTATAATTTTACCCTTGCTATTTTTTAATGAATGAGATTGGCGAAAAATAACTTACTGTATAGGAATAACGTCACTACTAAGGAACGATGTAAAATAGGATGTGCATAAAAAAGGAATACCCTATAGCGAAGTGTAGATTGGCTCACACCTTGCTTTATTGCTTTTGCCTATGATGCGTTGGGTTTACAATTTTTTACAAGGCTAGCAATTTTTTTGTGATTTGCCCTCCAAATGAGATAACAGATAACCATAGGCTTGTCTGGATCCGCTAAGAATTCTCAGTACGGCAGCGACAGGCATGGATCGCTCCCAGCGAAAGTCGACTTTTTGATAAATATCTTACAAAGACCAAAATTGCACCTAATTATTGACCACGATAAGCGTCCAAAGAAAAATTTACATATAGCAAGCGCCTATACGAAACAAACTGTTTGGAATCTGGCTAATTTGTGACAACCAATTTAATTGAAAGAATTTAAATTACCCAACTTCTACTTGGGTTGATTTCATTAACTTTAACGATACCGGCTCACGACGTATGATTTACTAGACACCTTTAAATAAAGCCAGGGCCAAAACCGTGCAAATAAAGTTGGTGGTAGTCCAACGTAGCAAAACAGCCTTAAATTTATATCATATTGCGAAATTGGACAAAAGAGAACACCCCAAAATTTCATAAGCTCGCACTAAAAACTCAATTTTCCGAAATGATCAGGAAAAACATATTTGCGATTATAAAACATATGACTTCTCATTGGGATCTTTTTTATCTTTCCACTAATAAAAACACGTACTGTATACGGTAAATAACGTTAGGCTTTCGGCTAAAAATACAAAGTAAATATGGTGCTAACAAAAATCCTTTTAAAGATATTTTCTGCTGATCTATCCCTTACATGACGCTGTAGGCACACCTCAATCAAAAACGACCGACATTGCTGGTAGTTTGACGATTCAATCGCAATACACAGCAACTTGTTGGAGAGCAAACTGGCGCGAATGGACTGCGTGACTTCACGAAAAGTGCACGACTTTCTCTGCGCCGCAAAATAAACACCTCCGCTGGGATTCTTGGTTTTCGTCGAGGGAGCACGTTGCTCGGAAACCTAATATAATCGCCGTTTCGGCAATATGCAATAGCACTCGGAAATTTGGCGTTTAAGGCTACTGCATTTCTAAGGACTGCAACGTTTTTTTTTGCAACGTATATCTTTACAACTGTTGGAATAACCTCGCAATAACCAGAAACAGAAAACTAAAGTAGTCTTTGCTTGACTGTAGGAAACCACTTTTACTTAAAAAGGTTCATATTCAATGCTAATTCACCAAGTCAAGAATGCGCGTAAGCATTTTTTTTTGAAAATCATTTTGAATTCAAAAACAGGCATCACCTTTTTTTCCGTTGTTCTACTGCAGGTCGATTTTTAATGTGCAATGTCGTTTTTTTAACAAGCTAAGCTGCATCCTGAAAGAAAACGTTCACAAAGGCTCAAACGTCTACCAACGAAACAAAACATGACTAACGCAGACCCATCAGTCTCTTTTCCAAACGGGCGGCAACCTTGCTGGAAAACACGTTGACGCACACTCGTACAAAAAGTTGCAAAGCAGGTATATTCGGGGCGCCGCAAACCGCAAGTCCAACGCAGAGTGCGCACCTGCCTTGCCGCCATAGCAAAGTCTAACAGCAGTCTATGCGATCGAGCGATATGCGTATTACCGGATCGGACGCGTGCCACTAATGAGTAGTGCATTTTGCCAAACGGAGAAGGACGCAGGGGCAGTGCTCTCTAAACGCCCCGCGAAAGTTTAACTCATATTCTAACCAGGGCAGCGGCAGTGCCTCTGGCTAGCAGCATTTGCCGGCGTAATTGTTGAGTTTGGCGAATAGGACTCTTCTACTTTGCGCTTCTGCCGCCACAGTACGGTTCATTTTCCTATATGGGCAGCAACATGGCCTATAATACACACACGTGAAGCACTTAGCGTCAATTTTAGCGCGGCGCTGTATAGAATGGCACAGTGAACGTTGTACGATGTATATTAGAATAGAGCTATCACATAACGAATGACCCTTTATTGAACAATTACCGGTTTAATTTGCAACGGCCGGGCACCCAAAGTCCAACCACTACCGATGTGCAAGGTATTTCGGCGCATTGATTGATTTTATGTCCGACGGGTTTATATTATTGTTGAACACGACAGACTTAGTTTAAGTTAGAATGAGCTTTGGTTTAATAAAAGTCAAAATAAATCTAGTTTTTCAAAGAATTGTTATGATTATCTCTTTGTCTCATACCCACTAATGTATTGTAATACCATAATGAGTGCAATAAGACAACACTTTATACGCCTTTTTTTCAAGGTATTGTGTTAGCCTTTAATCCCAATACAGAAATTTGATTGTTGAAAAAAATTATTTTTATGTTCATGACGTCACCTATTTTTTTTTTGCGTGCTATGTCGTCACGAAGGTTAAAGAAAACTCAATTTACCCTAACGTCGTAAACGTAAGAAATAGCCGCAAATATAAAATTTACTAAACAGAGCAATAGTTAGGAACGCAATACACGGAGTTTTTAAATGTTGATTTTATCAAATATAAAAAGACTTTGGTGTTTTTAATGAAAGTCCAATACTGTTTATTACGCTTTTGGTCGTAGACTGCCTTCGTTACAAAAAAACAACAGTGCAACAATTTACCTTTGCAGCTGGTAAAATCAAAACAAGCTTGGCGTGTAGTAAGAATAACATTGAAACCCAGGGAGTTTTGCCAAAGCAAAGGTGATGTGTCTTTCAGGATCAATGACAACAAGATCGCCAGCCGAGCACGTAATGACGTTTTCGCTGGAATTCTACGGCCAACGGATGACGGAGGGGTTGGGCTTAAGTGCAACTTTCTGCTAATTGTAATTGTCGCTTACGGCAGGAGATTGTTCACGACCCCCCGACGATTCGTTGTACTTGTAACGAATTAATGATTAAGCATCCGTGAGCGAGATATTAACGTTGCTGGCCTATTTGAAGGGAAATATTTCGATAAATTTCATCTAAATGTTTTAACGAACAAGGCGAACTCCTATACTTGGGTCCTAATCTTGCTAAATGACACATTACATTACTTCTCTTATTTAAACTGGACTTTCATTGACGATATCTAAATTGTTAATAAAATGTTTAAGATACCCTTCTCCAAGTTTAGCTGTACTTTGTTGTCATAGTTGGCAATCTACCTTTGAAAACTGTTCGGTGCTTATTTATCTATCCTTCTTTTCTCACACTTTTGCCCTTTACGCGAACCAGATAAAATCACTAACCAGTAACCAAAGCCTAATACAGCGAGTGATTCAAGTTACAACATGTCTTCCACAGCTTTAACTGCGTTTTCTCCCTGTTAACCCTATACCTTGTGACTATACATACATACTGGGAAGGTAACTTAGCAGATTTTTTCTATGCACACCCGCTTGGCAAAACATTCTTCAGACAACGATCCACTCCACGAAAGCACGACAACTCGGACTCGTACATTTCGCCTTGTGTACTTCACGGCCTGGTTTCTGACGCGCAAACCGACCAGAGATAGATTTCGAGAAAGGTTCTGTTTTGGTGGCGGTCGGATTATGCACATTTGCCGCGTCACCAAAAGAGCGGGGGTCACGGCACGTTTTTCTGACTCTACCGGGGCGTGTTGTGCACGATGCTTAACGCCCCGACCGTCAATTGCGGGCCGGTTTACTTGTCCGCTCCGACAATTATCTGTTTACCCCTTTTCACCCTCTTTTGATCAACTTTTTCAAACTGCTGGAAGAGTAGACGAAAAAATATAGCTGCCTTATATTCGTATATTCGCCTCGTAAACTTGCTTAGAAGATGAAAACACAATAAACCGTTTGTTGGGGAACTTGAAGATTTAACGAACGTTTACGGGCAAAGATAATAAAACAATATTTTTTTGTTTAAAAGGGCGTGCAGCAATTTGTTTTGTTTTTTGGAAAACGTAAACCAGACCATCGCTGCTCATTGTTTTTCTCCCAACTGTAAAACACCAAATAAGTCGCGTATAACTTTATGAGCTAACTATACCCCCGGGCTTGTATTCGGCGATTAGTGTGAACACATTGTGTCGCAATCTTTTAATTGTAAATTTACATAAAACTTTTAAAGCGGAGTCGCTTCTCTTCGTTAAGGACGGACAAAGAGACGGAAGTTTTCGACATTTTAAGAAGTGTTTTTTAATAAAATTTAGCGCGCTGCTTCGATGTACTAATAATGTTTACCGTCATCACATCAACTTGAGCACGCATCTTACGCAAGATGCGTCACTATATGACGTCGCATTTATGCTATTGGGATAATTCAGGCGAAAATCGTAAAGACAACCTATAAGGTTTAAACTGAAAATATATTTTATCGAGCCTGTTTGGCACAATATTGTTTAAAAAAAACACAAAATACGACAAGCAATTCTCTCGAGGCGTAATTAAAAATTTACCGCACAAAAACAGAAAATCCCAAGCAACAGGATTTAAAAGGGAAGCACGTGCAATTATATTGACCCTGATTCACCAGACAACGCAATTAGCACAGCTTGTCCCTTGCAAATAGCGGTAAACCGAATTGCCTAGCAAAGCAAATAAAATCAAGGGCAGCTGGCGAACGCAATTTCGGTTAATTGTCGATCTTTCTGTTCGGTATCGCATATATAGTCACCAGTTCATAAAACACAACGATCACATTTCTTCTCAATAACATTGAGATGTCATTTGTAGGTCACTTTGCCATTTTTATAAACCGATGGGGTCTTGTTTTATTGATAACATACATTCAACGCCAAAAAAACTATTTTAGCTAGAAGTTCTTTGTGAAAAGCTGTATATGTCTGATTCTAAATATGGTTATCAGATGGCACTGTATAACGACAAGTTGTCCTAAAATTTTGACAAGTTTTTGCACTGTTTCGTGCCTTTTAATTGATTTCATTTCTACTTTGACCCGATGAAGCACTACAGTTCGAATGCGTTTTTAGGTTATACAGTGCCACATGATTACCACATGTAGAAGCTGTTTCTTTTCCTTAAAATCGTACAACCTCTGTACTTCTTACTATTTTACTGTCCAAAAAAGAACTACCACAAAAACGATGCTTTCATTGCTATGCCAATATTAATGGATAAATCTCGAAGTTTTGCCGAAATATTTGTTCACTAGTTTTGACTCGAGTTCAATCACTAACGCAAAGGCTTTATATGTATAGGTGAGCTTCTGCGGCCGCTGTTCATATACTGCAATCGCTTCTAAGTATCTGTTAATGCTGACTTTCGATGGACGTTTTGTGCCGGGCCAAGCGCTTACAAAGTGACTCTTACCCCATCAGCGATCGCCCATTTATATCGTCCAAAACAGCCGCGGCACCGATGCCTGTTTTTCCTGTATCGCGCCCCGCTGCCCCCTTTTGTCTAATTCGTGCAACAAACCGCGCCGTTCGCATCGCTAATTATGACGTCACGGCTCGCAGCAGGTAGCCGGTTTGCGGCCGAACATAATCCTGTCGTCATCCGACCAGTAACGGGAGGCCGCTGTGTTTATCCAGCGTCGCAGTGGGCCAGCACGTTGCTGAAAGCAGCAGATTTTCCTTTTCCGCCACCTTTCGCTGTTTTTAAATGCAGTATGCATGCCTTGTTTACACCTTCGTGTCTTGACTTCTTATTTACAGCTTGACGGGTTGAGCGGAGATTTATGATGGCCGTACCGTTATTCTCATACAGATAACCGAAATTTTGCGTAAAATTGACACTC
Source organism: Ascidiella aspersa (assembly GCF_963924565.1). Lineage (NCBI taxonomy): Eukaryota > Metazoa > Chordata > Ascidiacea > Phlebobranchia > Ascidiidae > Ascidiella > Ascidiella aspersa. Next base: position 6,537,466 of record NC_139450.1, read on the forward strand.
AATTAGATAGATTTATTATGATGCCCATACCTGACATTTTTAGACAAAAACCTAACGACCCAATATCAATTTAATAAATACAAAGTTGAGGTTAGCAAAATTGGCCAACGTAAGACGTACAAAGGTCGTGGTGAGGTAGGTTACTACTTGTTATAAAAAGTAATAAGGAGGTGCCGATACTAGCAAAGCATCGCACGATTGTAGCAATACAACAACCTGGTATCAAGTACCGAGTGATATCTGCGTATATAGGACATAACTTTTATGTAAATTTAGTTAATTTAATACAGCTGCCTGCATTCCACTGGAAGGCGATGGGTTCGACGTCATAGCGTCATAGCCCTTGTACATTTCGGAACGCAAGGGACAAGTGTGCTTGCAAAATGTTGAGAACGACGCGCAAAAGCCAGTGCACAGGCGTCCAATACGCTCTGAATGCAAGCCCAGGTTTCCCAATTCAGAAACTTCGCGGCGCAAATATCCCGTGGGGTCGTACGAATCCTGCAAACCTTCTGGATCGGAAACGCTGTAAAATCGGGGAAACACAAGAACAAATGAACAAGTCATTTAGTTCTGTTTTCGAAGTAAAGGTTTGGCTAAAAACGAAACGCGGATAAAAAGAAATTTCGTTTGCGGTCAAATCAACGCCCTGCATGCAGAACATGCGAGCTTAACAAATGCGAAAATGTGCTATGATTTCATTCAAAAACTACTGCGAAAGTGCTATGATTCATTCAAGTACCAATCAACAAGAACCACTCCCAACTCATAAAATAGTGTCTTGTCGAATAAATTTGTTTACAGCCTAATATGGTAAGCTTTGTCGCCGTTACAAGACGTAAAAGCATACGCGGCAAACTTAACACACCTAGTCAAAAAAGCGTGCCTTTGTGTGACTGCGAACCGCCATATGGTTGCCCACGTGTTTGAACAACTCCCAGAAGACCTTTCGCACAACAATTTAGAGCCAGCCAAATGGCGGGGATACAGGAGTCCGATTCCCGTAAGACCTTGGCCGGTCTGTCGACTCGCGCTTGTGCTGCTTAGCGCCTTTGTTTGTTTGTTGTTGTTGTTGGTTTGTCTGGCGATGGTCTGGGCAAAGCTTTGGCGCGCCTTTTGCTTTGCAAGATGCGCGTAACGCCATGTTATTGGTGCACACCTGCTGTCGATGCGAAACCCTTCGTATAGTAGACACGTTCGTTAGGCTTATTGATTTATAATTATTGTTGAAGTCATTGTGCATTCGGGAAGTGCGATACTTTCACTTTGTACTCTGTTCCAATACCAATACACATTTTTAGGAAAATAATACTGACGATCCGATCCGATCCGATTCTAAACGTCAAATAAGCAAATTGGATTTAGTTTATTGTTTTACAACAAATATATGATTTTTTAGCGTCCTTGACAAACGATTCAAAGTCGCCGAATAGTAAAGCGAAAAACTGCTCCGGCGCTTGAAAACGTAGATACCTTTATTGTTGCTATTCTATTTAAAAAATATGTATTTTAAATTGTACACGCTAAGTTAGATCGCAACCATGGCTCCATTGAATAAATTAATATGAGATCGGATCGGGATCGACACACATTAGTATTGAACGAGTACCGATACTAACACTTCGCATCCGGGTCAGACAAACCTTTATATTTGGTGTTAAGGTAATTTGAATCCGGTTTGAGGTCAATCAACTTTAAATGTTTCGTAGTTTAGAACCTGATATACATTCGACGGCAGACGATTCGATTCGGTCTATTGCAGGGTTTCTCAACCGTGGCCCTCGGCCCCCCTGGGGGGCCACGGAGCGGGGATTGGGGGGCCACATGCATAACTCTCATACTATAGGTCATGGTATTAGAAAGCTTCATTATTGGAAATCGCAATTATAATGATCTTTGCGAAGCTGGATTTTGCGATCTTGCTTGAATTAATAAAACGAAATGGCTCAAAACAAAACAGAGCCGAATAAAAAATACCTTAGCGGAGTACAAGATTGAGCTTTGCAATGACTACTAACTACGTTAATTTAAAGTGAAATAACAGATTTGTTAATTAATTATAAAGTAAATGCATTCATTCGTTAGACTTCGTTTAAATGGTTGTATTTGTTACTGACGTTGAGAACAAGCGAAAACACGTAAATACAATGCTAGGTAGTTTTTATAAGCAGGGGGCCACGAAGGTTGAGAGCCTATTAAAGGGGGCCACAGAGCATAAAAGGTTGAGAACCACTGGTCTATTGCTTGTTTGGTGCTTAATGTGGATTATTATACGCTTTTATTTCACCAACATCACATAACGTCATTTCCATGAGTTTGTGAAACAAAATTTCCAAAGCACAAAATGCCGCGTCGGATGGCAAACCACGGCCAAAAGATTTGTATCACTGCGAATACAGATACTATACTTCTTTACATCACGTATCGGTTCTAAACCTATACTATTGGACATCCTAAATCGGGAGTCGTGGCAGTTCAACGTTAATAAAGTTAAGTTTATATGAAGAACTAAGTGAGTTGAATAGATGTTTTAAAAACTTTAACGTTATTAGAGCCTTTTAAAAACCTTACTGGTGTTATTCATGAACACAATGCTTTAGTTAGACAAAAAATACAAAATAGCCTTCTAAACAAATTGTGTGTAACAAATTGTATTTGTAACAAATTGAATATAACAGATTGTGTTTGTTTACATGAATATTGTGAATCACTAACAAACCACATTTTTTTCTGCTTTTCAAAAACAACAACAAACGTGTGTTGTGAAAATCTAATATTTAAAGCTTTCATATGCCGGCCAAATAAACGTGTTTCTGCGTTCGTGGAAATAAATACAAAAGCATTAAAAACGAAAACGTGACAGGCTTCCAGCCACGGTGAGTGCCATTCCGTGGTGTCGTTTCCGCTTACCTGGTGATCGACAGTTTTTAAACGCACGTCGATCAACTTAGCACCTCTTGTAACAACTCGGGTCGGTGCTAATCTGTTCAGTCCTGCTTTGAAATTGCCACTGTCGGTACAAGCAGAATGACAGCGGTAAAGCGACGGCCAACATTGTCAATTTTGCGCGATATTTAGAACCAAGCTGTCGGAAATTGTGGACATACACTCCAGTCGAAAAGTCTCTAATCGGAGACTTCGGAAGGCGATATTGGAGAACTGTTAACCTCGACGATTGGCCTATGCCACTTTATGTAAACAAATACATGGATGTTACATATATCAAATCTACAGTTTGTAAACATATCCAAGTTTGTATATCATTTTAATAAATTACTGCCTCCTCCAGTCACGCAGTATAGCCGGTTGTTTTGCTCAGGTTTGGAACTGCTAATGCCATACTTTGAATGTGTTTACAGAAGTAAATTTAGTCTTGTTTTGTTCGTTAACCTGTACTGGATTTTACGTCGACCTCAGGCCAAAAGAAGACGGGCAAACTCGTGATATTATTTTAAAGAAAATAAAATTTTCGCGCGAAATCGCTTCCTAAAAGTAAAAAAAAATAAATAAATAAATAAAAAAAAAATAATTACAAAACCGATTACTGGCCATCTTCCCATTCAGTAAGCCTAATCATACCCGTACAAAGAATGAATTGATCTTAAAGAATGGGTAAGTAAGCGAACCGGTTGTTGAATAGATTGTATCCAACCACCACCATATTTAGGTAATACTACTAAGTCAGACGAGATGAGTAAGGGCGTTTGTCCGCTTGGAATTTCTTTCTACATTTTTTTTTTGTTTTTATTCCAACAAAATTTTTCTTTTTTTAATTATTTTCACAGAAAGGATATCTTTCACCGTAACAATGTGACTTATATTAAATTTCCTTGACATTGACTTTTACTATTATTTACTGGATAATGTTGCGTTTAATAAATAGAAATATTAGTACAGTAGAGAATTAACTAGGAATCTTTGAATTTCTGGTCTTTGTCTTCTCACTAAAACTTACAATGTCAACACAAGAATTGCAGACGTTGAGTGTATTAAAAAATGATTCGGACGAAAACGCCGCGTCGCAAAAATGCGGTGGAGCGTTTCGGCGGGGCCTGGGTGACCTGCAGGGGGCGAATGCACTGAAGCCCCCGCAAGTTCAGCACCCTCGTCGAAATCGCTACGAGCTCGGCCCCTCCCGTCTGCGCATGCGCAGTTTCCGGGAACGACGTCATTTAGGCATTTTTTGCGCGGAGGTTTTCCGTCCGTTGTTTGTGTCGTTTGCAGCACGCTAGTCGTCCAACAGTTCGTTAATCAGCTCGCGCAGCCGACCAACGGACGATGAGTCTCCCATTGTTGAAGTGTAGCTAAAAAAGTAAACCTGTAGTTTTAGCAGAGATAATGGACACTTTAAAGTTAAACAAAGCATGGCTACTGAGTCGGTTAAAAATTGTCCGAGTCCGACTCCGTTCAAAAAAATGAACCAAGTCCGAGTCACGAGTCAAACTCCGGGCAAATGTGCCATTTCGTCGAGTTCCAAGTCCGGTTCCCCGCCCCCGTATTTCACCCATTTACTTAACTAAAATAGGGTAGGTATAAAGCAATCGGCTCGCGCAGCCGATTCACTGGTGAGGAGTCTCCCATGGTTGAAGTGAAGCTGAAAAAGTAAAACTATGCTCTTATGGCGGAGAAAACGGACACTTTAAAGCGCTGCTAAGACGGTTAAAAATAACTCGAGTCTGACTCCGGCCAAAAAAATGAACCCGAGTTCGACTCCCGAGTCTGACTCCAGGCATATATGCGATCTCGTCGAGTTCCGAGTCCGGTTCCAACTCTTCAGCCTGTATTTCACCAATTTTACCCCCCTTGGTGGAAAATATTCCACCATTTCTATTCCACGTTTATATTTTACAGTTTGCGGCATTATCAGAAATAGATATCAGCTTACCTTTCGCTTAAAAGTTGATTAATCCACGGTTTAAGGTCGATCGGTAAAGTCGAGCTCTCGAAACGGAATCTGCAAGATGTAATCAAAACTTTCAGGTGTGTAAAAGTTACGCCTGAAAACCACACACGTTTTTGACTTTGCTTCGTGTTGTTAAATTTGCTTATAATTTGCAGTTTCTTATTTAGTAGGTCATCATTATTTTCCTATGGTTGACACAAATTTTACAACTTAAATTTGCATAAATAAAATTGTAAAGCTATCGTTGCAAACTTTTATTTGCTGTTCGCCCCTTTTGAAGAAAAAGTACTAAATTGTTCTTATTTTTTTTATCCACCAATGATTGACTTTACTAAAAAAACGAAACTGAAGTAAGAGGTAAAGTAGGTGAAGGGTTTTGGATGAATATCTTTTTATTGACGGTCCTTCTACTTAATAACCATTCTACTTGAAAACCATACACCATAAAGGTTCTGATGCCGCTACGAAGCTAGGGAGTATAGGGACCGTGATGTGAACTGCGCACGACAGTAGAAGATCAGTTATCCGTTTCGTTTTTGGTGGTAGCAGTACTGTATTAAGTAGCAGGTAAATAGTTAGTATTATTGTAGCTATTATTATTTTGTCACAAAACACAACTGTGTCTGATAAAAACGTCACTCCTGAATCAAGCAGACACCGTACGATAGCCTTTTTCATTTGTACTAAACAGGCCTGGTAGCAACAGCATATTTATTTATCTATGTTTATTGTTTTTTATTACGATAACCTTATATAAATTCTAAACAAGTGACACATTCGCGTAAAAATAATTTAAAACTTTTCTGCACACCTTGGTACTCCCTTTTTGTCGAGCAGAAATTTGTTAAAATTCCACGTAATGTCGTTGCCGCGTATGGGGTCCCAGAAGAATTCTGTCTTCGTGCCGATAAGGTTGCCCACAGTTGGACAGGACGCCTGCGAAATTGCAATTTTAGCGCTTTACCCACAACGTAAAACACGAGGTTGTTTCTTGTTAAGATAACGCGTTTTGTAATTGTAAAAAAAGTAATTATTTATTTAATTATCGTGCGTAATCACAACCGCGCTTTGGCTAATAACCGCCGCGAATGAGCATTGTATCAGTGATTCTCAACCTTTTATGGCTTATGGCACCCCTTAAAAATAATTAATAAATAGATTTTCGGCGCATCGACTGGAATTTTTGTTTTTTTCGGTATTTTACTAAAATGTCACTGTAAATGTAACTGGAACAACACAATCAACTTACAACATGTGGGAAAATGTCATTTGATATAACAGTCTCTAATCGTACGCAAATGGTTGTATCATAAATCTTCCCAATTGAGCAAAAAATAGATTCCTAACCATTCCCAAACACCTATCGGCACCCTTGAGCATTAGAAACGGCACACGAGGGCGCTGCGGCACCCCGGTTGAGAACCACCGCATTATAGCCTCCCATTAGAATTAATAAGCCAGAACATTATTGTTTTTTAATTTCACTTCTAAACTTAGTTTATAAGGCTCTACAAACAAAACGTATAGATTTATCCCGAACGAGACGCGACTTAACTCACATAGACAGCATGTCTTGTACAGTATTAAGTTCAAATAAAATATTCATATGTAAACTTTAGTGTGCCATTTTAGAATTTAGGACAAACAATATCCCATCAGCGTTAAATTGTAGAAAACCATGTGTTGCTGTCAATAAGTATAGAATGTTTTATTTCAACGATATACGTGACTTTCCTAGCGACTAAAAGGCGGGACCTTGGAATGGTTGTCTGTGGCATATAGGTCAAAAATTTCTACGAACTTTTTCTGCTATTGCTAAAGAGATGAATAGATGACTGGTGTGCCTTTGAGTCCGCAACGCAATGGAAATTACTGCCATGACAATCGCAATATGCTCTTTAGGCATAAGCCGCTTGCGAGTGTTTAAGAGCAAAATGTCTCAGTTACTTATTTGTTGCACACGTTGCAATATCTAACGTGTTATCATCATTAGAACTTTTAAGCCCGTTTCAATGGTTTTCAAACGGATTGGTTACGGCAGTGGTTCCCAACGCATGGGTCGCGACCCAAAGTTGGGTCGCCTGATTATTTTTTGGGGTCGCTTGTTTTCAGGCATATTGTATCTTTTAACAAAACTGGAAATCATAACCACAAAATATGAAAACTAAACAGCGAAACCGGCTGGTTGTTAAAGCTGACATGCGTGACATGCGTGTTACATGGTCCAGCAAAATAACGCCTTGATTTCAAAAACTCACTGACAACAAGCGAGCACAACTATCTCATTCGTAATTTAATAAACATATTATTTTTGGAAAAAGTAACTGCTTTTGTAGTGCAGTTTGTTTGCAACGCAATCTTGTATTTGCTTGGGTCGCAAGATTATACAAAATAATTTTTTTTTCATATTGGGTCGCCTTAAAAACGTGTTGGGAACCACTGGTTTACGGCAAACTAAATCTAATAAAGTCCGCCGCACACTTTCTATAGAAAACAATAAAGACAAAACTTTTTCCTAATGCACTTCAAAGCATTAGCTAAATGTAACAATGTTATCAGTTTTTTTAATAGTGCGTATTTTCTACGTATACCCTTGTATGCTAGCTTTATGCTTGCTTATTTGTATACAAACAAAAGTGTTTCCAAAATTACAAAAAAGTTTTACGGCACACTTCAAAATTTCTCAAGGCACCTTTAAAAATCACTGGACTATATGTACTCAAATTTAAAGCATTTTGGCGTGATGAAAAATAACCTCCAATTTCTACGAGATCTTTTTTATATTGACAATATTTCGTTCTAAACTTTTTTTTGTTACGTCGCATGAATCACTTAGTGATAGAACATGACGTAAACACCCCTAAACCCTTGGCACCACGTATTTTTCCAGCGAAAAATTGTTTTAATTCTTTACAAAGCTTGTTTGGCAAAAAGAGAGTTTTTACCTTCATTTTCTTGTAAAGCTGCTCTTCGTTCTGTCCGTTCACTTCCACTTTGGTAAAGAAGTTTATCTTCGGGTTAGGAACGTAACCGTGACCGGGCCGAACGTACCTGATACCGTTGAAAATCTCCAAGTCGGTACCGGGCTCCTGTAGACCGAACTGGTTGCTGGGGAAGGCAAGGACGACCAGTGGCCTGTCTTTGTATTCCTGCGGAAAGAGTATAGTAGATGTATTTAACCTGCACTACCTAGCAAACCCGTTGTCACTGTCAGTTTACGCACAATAAGAGATATGCGATTTGTTTTTAAAATATCTTCTAATAATGACAAGTTGCTGTACGGTATCCATTTTTTCTCTATTTTGTGGTGTTTTCTTGGCACCTACACTCAGTTGTTCCTAACCAGGATCATATAAATGCGGAAAATGAATTTAGTGGATGCATATAAGGTTATCGTAAATCATACAGAAAACTGCTAAACCAGTGGTTCTCAACCTTTTATACTTTGTGGCCTCCTTTTAAAGGCTCTCAACCCTCGTGCCCCCCTGCTTATCAAAAATACCTAATTCTATTTAACGTGTTTTCACTTGTTTTACTTCTTCACGTTTTTAACAAATACAGCCATTAATCAACGAATATTAAATTATCTTAGTTAGTCATTACAGAGTTTGTTCTTGGACTCCGCCAAAGTATTTTTATATTCAGCTTTGTTTTGTACTGAGCCAAGCGATGTCACAACATTTGTCGATGATTTCTCCATTTTCGTTTTACTAATGCGTTACTATTACTTCAGCGATTTATAAGTTGTTGAAAAGTTTATTTCGCCTTTGAGTAAGACAGGATAGTCCTTATACGTGGCTTTAACGAATATAAGTGGTGTGCGGTCAAAATCGTGCTATTTCGACCACGTCATGTAATAATTAGGTATTTTAGATAAGCAGAAATAAGGGTTGAAGTCTCTGACAATCAGTCTCGCATGAATAATGCAATTTATATCAGATTAAACATATTTCAACTATAACGCTTAGTTTGTTTACTGTAGTTTGTTGATTTATATTTTTAAAGGTGAACACAGTACATGTCTTGGATTAACGTTTTTGTTTAGTCTTATTTTTGTACACGAAGTAAAGTCAGGTAGCAGCTGCTCAATGACTCAGTTTTTCGCTACCCCATGGGAACTACGAACGCCTCTCTTATTTTAATTTTTCGCGTGTTTACACTGTAATTTCAAAATAAATTTCAATATATCCATCTATCTTTGTTCATGAGTTTACCCTTCATTCTTTACCTTTTTTACAGTTCTGTCCACTTACTTGTAGTAGTGCATTCAGGCTGTGGTACTGAGATTTGGTGAGACCTCAGTAGGTCGCCACGTTCACGGCGATGGAGACGTTACCCTTGAACTTGCGAAGGTTAACTACAGACCCATTCTGTTGACTCGAAAACGTGTTGTCGTACACCGAGTACTGAAGTAAAAATGATATAGAAATAATAAAAACGCACTTTATGCAAAGCTAACAAGGCTTGTCGAGTAAACCAAATTGGCTTGGCCGTTTCGGAGCCTACTGGTAACGTGCTTCAACAATCCGAAGTCACCTTGCATTGCACTTGAAAGGCGTATGTCAGGGGTCGGAAACCTGCGGCCCGCCTTGAATGTTAAAATTTTAGTTAGTCTTTTGCTCGTATATATGCCTTTCGAGAAAAGTTTGACGCCGTATACAGCTTGGAACTATCAATAGAAGTTTCGCTAATCAGTATATTTGAATTCAATGTATTGTGCTTCGCACTAGTTTATTGCGTCTTTTAAATACAAACGTAAAAAATACCAAGAGTTTAACATTCCTATTCATCTTACACGAGAAACTGGTTTGACGATTAAATTTATTGCATGTTTTTTACACCTTTTTAATGTGATTATGGTTGAAGCTGTGCTGACTCGATTTTAATCCAAACAAACGCAAATGCGAACGTCTTGTCGTCTTCTCTGTAAATGTAGAAAATTTGCTGATTTTCAAATGGAAAAAAAAACTAGGTCCGTCTCTTAATAACAGTCGTTTCAATGCTAGTAAATTATCAGTTTACATTTATAACGGCCCGTCGAGACTCTTCAAAATTTGGGTAAGGCCCGCGACTAGTAAAAGGTTGCCTCCCTGATATATGTGATCTAAAATGACATCCATTTCGGCCATTATTTTTGTTTCAACTATAATACTAGTTTACATTTTATTCGGGCAAAAACCGGCGAAGTTAAATTTAGTCGATTTAACTTATTTGCCTTGTTTTATTGTTTTCCCTTAAGCACTAAGGCGTAAAGTTGATTTGACTGTAGTTCTTGCGGCCAGGGTTGTAACATGCTACAGTCGCCAGTAAAGGAGATACACCTCTGGGAAACAGCCAGCAGAACTTTTTTTGGATTTGATCTCTTGGTTAGCAATTATGCCACTGTAAATATAATTCGTTACCCTTATACCAACTAAATCACTTATCCCCCACGCTAAATCCTTTATGTTGGCATTTTGTCATATTGTCCATTAGCCGTAGTGTCTTGTGTGCCTTTAGTTTCGCTTCTCGTTTCGCGCTGCATTAAACCCCTAAAATATAAACAATTTTTTGCTTATTTTTTTATTTTTTTGCTTGGGCGTTGGGTTATTTATTACGAAACAATACTGCGCGTAAAATAACTGGTGATTTATTCAGATTTCTACGAAGCTGCAAATACTAGCTTTGTGGTGAATAACATGGCGATGATTTGTTTGTTTCAGGAAGGAAATTTAAATAGTCCCATTATTTTTATAGTATTGTGTCAGCTAATTTTTGTCAAATGGCATGTTATAACTTTGAAATATTTAAACTTACAAATGGTATGGTTTAGTGATGTTATGCTCGAAATGAACGTACTCTTTACTACGCATAACGTACTGCCCTAGGAGTTCTATCGGTTCTTTCTTAATACTGAACTTGATTTGGTGCCTATCTACCATTGTTTCCGATCGACGTTTTCTATCTTGTAAGAAAATAAATAAACAAGCATAAACGTAGCTAACCTTTTAAAATACCGCTAAACGATACAATTGTGTCACATATTGACATGGAAATGTAATCTTAAATTGGATCGAACGGCCGACATGTTGCTCATAATATCAAATATCGATATCGGTAAATATGCCTACCAAATAATATGCGTCATTTCAATATAGTCGTATAAGTAACTATAAGTAAAATAAACTCTTACTGAACAGATAATACAAAACACCCAACGCATTTAAATATTTAAATTAATATAATATTTTTTTACGTTTATATTGGCCATCACTAAATGCAAACCAAATACCTGTGTCGAATTGTAGCAGGTCGCGTAATGTAAGGTTAGAGCTTGCTGGATTCCACAGAGAAACAATATGGAACTAAGCGCGTTCAGCCGCGCCATATTGCCTATAATGCTGTTGCAGCTTAAAACAAAAGACCTTTAGTTTTCTACGAAGTCTGCAGTTTTTATTGAATAAGGAAGAGGGGTGTGTTAAAGCATGGGCGGATTGAGGATTGTGCTTGGGATTCATAGACATTTTTTAGAGAAATACTTCTCAACGCGATGTAATGTGTCGAGTGAGATTAAGAACTCGGCAGTTCCTGAGCAAAGTCAGATACATATGCATAGCTGAAGTCCTGTATCAATGGCCGCAAATCTATATAAATCGGAATTCCACCCTAATTTCACTTTCGGCTTTAAGATCACGTTTATTAAATAAAAACCGCACTGTATTTTTTTTATTAAATTGTGCTTTACAAAACAACACAGCCTAGTACTATAGCCCTACATCTCTAAGGCAATGCACCGTTCGACCCGTTCAACTGAACAGCACAAATAATCATATATATATATATATATATATATATATATATAATGTGTTTAATCTGCGTTAAACTGACACAGACTGCTACATTATAGCTGCCATATATGCATGCTTGCTGACGATGGAACACTGTGTTAAACTGCAAGTTGGACCCTTCACTAGAAATTTTATTCCAATGCATTTCCTGCCTGACAATTCATTGACAGCAGAAAAAATTATTTCAGTACTTTCGAAGCAAAGCGGATCTAACAGAAAGCCACAATAATTTGATTCGTTCAACGCAACAGCGGGTACACCATGTAGCCCTAAAGCCAGATATTTGTCAATCAATATACTTGCTAACTAAGCGGCTGTAGGCTACTCCAGAGCGACCCACTGGACTTTCAACGTTGTTCAAATTCTCGCTAAAATAAGCGCTCCCATTGAAAAAGTCGTCTCGTATCCTGCAGGACTTATAGCTAGTTAGGAAGTTTATCGGTCTTTGCAACTTATAATTGCGAACCTTGGCCTTCTTTTAAATTGGGAAAATGAATCACGCAGAATTTGACAACGTTTGACAATTCGTTCCAAATTCAAAATGACCGTTTAGAACAGTTGTCGGTGAACTGTGGGCCGCAGATCCATTTATAGTGGGCCGCGTGTTACTTTTGAATAGCTTAGTGGTATAATGTAGTTTTGGGCCGCGTGATAGCCGTACATTCATTGCATTTAATTTAAAAGTTAGCGTAGCATAGCATTTTGAACTTGACTCTTGGAAAGTCTCACGTGCCAAATAAGGTCCTGAAAACCCGTCGAACAATACTTTTGCAAACTTTAGCAGTATGTAATTGAAAACAATTTCGCGCTTCACGTATATGCTTCGTTTTATAGAATGTTTGACATTGTGGTATGGCATTTTTTGTCACAAAGTCGCCGTGTAATAATATTTCACCTTAATAACAAAAATCCTGAATCCGCCACTATTTTGTAGTGGTGTTACGTAGTTGACCTTCAATAACTCTAAAAATAATGCTTTGGGCCGCGACAAAAAAGTTTTTGGACCACTGGTTTCGAAAGTACCCATTACAGGGCCGTGATCTAACATCTATAAATACTTTTAGTTAGCTTATATACTCAAGTATATTCTAAACCTGTCCTATTCACACAGCAGATAAGCTGGCCGTACGAGTTCAGGCAAAGGCCTTAGCTCTCTTCGGGAACTTTAGGCTATACGGAGGCCAGTAAAGAAACAAACTGAGCGCTTGTAATTCAAATACGCAGAGGTAATTTCCATTTAACTATATTTGTTGTTTTGCAATGCAATACCAAAATCTAACTGTGTCTAAGCCGTTCCAGTAACCTTTAGGCTTGTTGCAAGTAGTCATTTTTAGCCCAAGTTAATAATCACATACCTTAATTTTGGCCTTATTCTGTCTACTTTAACTAGAAGAACAGTAGTAACAGCCATGGTTCTTAAAAATGTTTTAAACTTGATATAGGCACTGTCCGGCAATACAATGTAAACCTATAGTAATTTATAACGCCCCTCTTTAAAATACACGATTTCCTACTTTCCTTGTGTTTATATTCTGTAGGTTATAAAATCAACCTTTGGGTGCAAATATGAACTTAAATACTTTAGAAAAGCCATATGTCCGAACTAGGAAGTAAAATAAACTCTTACTGAACAGATAATACAAAACACCCAACGCATTTAAATATTTAAATTAATATAATATTTTTTTACGTTTATATTGGCCATCACTAAATGCAAACCAAATACCTGTGTCGAATTGTAGCAGGTCGCGTAATGTAAGGTTAGAGCTTGCTGGATTCCACAGAGAAACAATATGGAACTAAGCGCGTTCAGCCGCGCCATATTGCCTATAATGCTGTTGCAGCTTAAAACAAAAGACCTTTAGTTTTCTACGAAGTCTGCAGTTTTTATTGAATAAGGAAGAGGGGTGTGTTAAAGCATGGGCGGATTGAGGATTGTGCTTGGGATTCATAGACATTTTTTAGAGAAATACTTCTCAACGCGATGTAATGTGTCGAGTGAGATTAAGAACTCGGCAGTTCCTGAGCTAAGTCAGATACATATGCATAGCTGAAGTCCTGTATCAATGGCCGCAAATCTATATAAATCGGAATTCCACCCTAATTTCACTTTCGGCTTTAAGATCACGTTTATTAAATAAAAACCGCACTGTATTTTTTTTATTAAATTGTGCTTTACAAAACAACACAGCCTAGTACTATAGCCCTACATCTCTAAGGCAATGCACCGTTCGACCCGTTCAACTGAACAGCACAAATAATCATATATATATATATATATATATATATATATATATAATGTGTTTAATCTGCGTTAAACTGACACAGACTGCTACATTATAGCTGCCATATATGCATGCTTGCTGACGATGGAACACTGTGTTAAACTGCAAGTTGGACCCTTCACTAGAAATTTTATTCCAATGCATTTCCTGCCTGACAATTCATTGACAGCAGAAAAAATTATTTCAGTACTTTCGAAGCAAAGCGGATCTAACAGAAAGCCACAATAATTTGATTCGTTCAACGCAACAGCGGGTACACCATGTAGCCCTAAAGCCAGATATTTGTCAATCAATATACTTGCTAACTAAGCGGCTGTAGGCTACTCCAGAGCGACCCACTGGACTTTCAACGTTGTTCAAATTCTCGCTAAAATAAGCGCTCCCATTGAAAAAGTCGTCTCGTATCCTGCAGGACTTATAGCTAGTTAGGAAGTTTATCGGTCTTTGCAACTTATAATTGCGAACCTTGGCCTTCTTTTAAATTGGGAAAATGAATCACGCAGAATTTGACAACGTTTGACAATTCGTTCCAAATTCAAAATGACCGTTTAGAACAGTTGTCGGTGAACTGTGGGCCGCAGATCCATTTATAGTGGGCCGCGTGTTACTTTTGAATAGCTTAGTGGTATAATGTAGTTTTGGGCCGCGTGATAGCCGTACATTCATTGCATTTAATTTAAAAGTTAGCGTAGCATAGCATTTTGAACTTGACTCTTGGAAAGTCTCACGTGCCAAATAAGGTCCTGAAAACCCGTCGAACAATACTTTTGCAAACTTTAGCAGTATGTAATTGAAAACAATTTCGCGCTTCACGTATATGCTTCGTTTTATAGAATGTTTGACATTGTGGTATGGCATTTTTTGTCACAAAGTCGCCGTGTAATAATATTTCACCTTAATAACAAAAATCCTGAATCCGCCACTATTTTGTAGTGGTGTTACGTAGTTGACCTTCAATAACTCTAAAAATAATGCTTTGGGCCGCGACAAAAAAGTTTTTGGACCACTGGTTTCGAAAGTACCCATTACAGGGCCGTGATCTAACATCTATAAATACTTTTAGTTAGCTTATATACTCAAGTATATTCTAAACCTGTCCTATTCACACAGCAGATAAGCTGGCCGTACGAGTTCAGGCAAAGGCCTTAGCTCTCTTCGGGAACTTTAGGCTATACGGAGGCCAGTAAAGAAACAAACTGAGCGCTTGTAATTCAAATACGCAGAGGTAATTTCCATTTAACTATATTTGTTGTTTTGCAATGCAATACCAAAATCTAACTGTGTCTAAGCCGTTCCAGTAACCTTTAGGCTTGTTGCAAGTAGTCATTTTTAGCCCAAGTTAATAATCACATACCTTAATTTTGGCCTTATTCTGTCTACTTTAACTAGAAGAACAGTAGTAACAGCCATGGTTCTTAAAAATGTTTTAAACTTGATATAGGCACTGTCCGGCAATACAATGTAAACCTATAGTAATTTATAACGCCCCTCTTTAAAATACACGATTTCCTACTTTCCTTGTGTTTATATTCTGTAGGTTATAAAATCAACCTTTGGGTGCAAATATGAACTTAAATACTTTAGAAAAGCCATATGTCCGAACTAGGCATAACTATGTGATCAGACGTATTACATGGATAGCGCTGTGTATGGCTTCAAGATAACTCCGCCCGTGTAATAAATGGAAATATGTCTTCTAATACCCTTAGTTGGAAGCTAATTAATGTTAAACCAAATTAGAATCAACTCGTGACGTGAGTCATCTGTCGTGCCCAAAGAGGCCTTACAACTATGAAGTTTAAATTACATTTTGCGGGCCTACTTTTCCTATCTGAAAGCCGAAAAGATCAGCAGGCCTAAGACATTCCACTGAGTTGCTCATCGCTTCTTTGTAACCTATTCCTTCTAAGATATCTCCTTCTATGTATCCCTTAGCACAATATAGATTCTAGCCGCCTAAAAGCTGATCTCCATATGCAAAGTTCTGAGTTAGAGCGAGAAGAGTATTAGTTCCTTCCCTTCAAAGAATATTTGGAAAGCTCGCTTTTAGGATAGCTCTTGCTGCTTCGACTGACAATAGTTCTTAACAATCGACCTAAATTACAGGCTGTGATGCACAAGATTACGTCGTGTAGGCCAATGACTTGTATTGGTATTAAAATTATATTTGCTGCCTATTTCTTTAAATAGATTAGGGTTGGGCGTGGACAAATGCGAGTTCTAACGCAAATCAAAGGACATCTATGACGAAGTGGTCTTTAAAATATAGCTTTACATCTATCGAAACAACCCCTACAAAGATTTGTCAGTTGCCAACATGTTTTTACTCGACTGCCTAGAGGACCTCACAGAAAACCGCCGTTACCCCACATCAAGCATACAGGGTGGGCCAAAAGTAGGCTTACAGTTATTCCACAGCGTTGGCTTGAAAGAAGAGGTAGCATTGAATGGCCACCACGCTCACCTGACCTGACATCAATGAATTTCTTTTTTGGGGATGTTGTAAAGAACAAGGTGTATGAAAAGAACCTCAAAACAATAAATTTATTTTTAGACCCAGACCCTTACTTTTATAACTGTAAGTCTACTTTTGGCCCACTCTGTACATGCTGTCACTCTCACGCCACTCACGCACAAAAATGAAATATATTCTCGGTGTTCTGCATTAAACTAAGATTACAAATTTGATAATCTCAGGGGAACCCTGGTGATTTTATGAATAATTGTATTGACAACAACCAGGAAACGGCGCCGTCCACATCCAAATCCGGCATAGGATATGCATGTCCGTAATATAACGACTGCCCACTCATAATTCAATATTATCGCGCCTAATGAAATTTTCTGCACCCATTTGCTTTGTTTATCTATCTGGGTTTATTCTTGTTTGTACCTTTTGTGAGTTACAAAAAAACTAATTTCAGCAAATTTATTTGTTTACAACATAGTAAACCTTTTAAGAGTTTTTTTTTTCAAACTGTAAATTTGTGACACACATCGATCAGTGAATTAACAATACTAAATGAATCGCATTAAAATGAATATAATAATCTTTATAATGTCAAAATACTGGCACTTTGTTATTATACAATAAAATACATCTTACTTTATTACCAAAAAGTTATCCAATTACCCTTTTTTGGCAATTATAACAGGCTAAGAATCACTGATTTAAGCTCTACGCATTTATACAACCTGTCAAACGTCGCTCTGGCGAATTATCTTGGATTGACGAGTCTACATCGCTTTGCTAGACAGCAGATGTCAGTAGCCATAAGCCGTCAGGATGCTGCACAACCGAAATTAAGCGTGGAATCGTGCATATGCCAGGCGCCTTTACAATTATGACATCCGCCCGAAAGAACAGAGAGCCTCTGCCGCCTTATGGCAGGACTTGTATCAATGTTACTAGTTTTGGATGAAAAAACGCGCTATCGGTAAATTAATCGGCCAGATCGATTATGTGCTACTCGAGTTATGTGCACACGTTTTCACCTTATTTTATATACAGTATATACACAGATGTACAATTATTGTAAAATTAGCCTCGTCAGAAACCCACCCGGATTAACATGGAGGTGTTTTATTTGAAACATTACAGTATCATGTTTACAGATTTCATTGAACGCAATATTATGTTTGTAGTTTCCGACGATTTATAAATAGTGTTTATGGACTTGTTTGTCTGTCGTTTCAACCAATCATCAGACACTGCCATGGTGCCTTTCAAGATTCTATTATACCGCTTCGCATGGCTTTGAAGTCAGCAAGACTGTTTGTCGCAATAACAGAAACCTTTAATAAACGACATTCAACCTTCTGTAACAATCTTCTAGCGTTTATTACTTTATAACGACATTCTTCCTTTCAATATTTATGTGTTTTTTTTAAATAAAAATAAATCTGATTCGTAATGCTTAAAAAATACTTTCGCGCTTCAACAAAATTACGATATACTTAAATATGCTGATAAACAACTATATTCGGTTATTATTTATCTCTAGCTTTAAATTAACTTGAACCTTTAAACTAATTTGGGAAACTTTATCATAACATCGTGGATCAAGGCAAGAAAGGTGAACAAAATTTAACGCTTTTCGACAACGACTGTTCTCCATTTGTATACTGAACGAATGCTGTTGTATCTGAAATATAAGGGTAAACTTTAAATAGCCTAAAATGGCAAATGTTATAAACGAATTGTCGCCTACTCTACTCTGTTTGAAAGAGTACACGAAATGCAAAATCATGATTCTAACTAAAAACCTACGCTAATATGCCACGACTCTCACGGACTGCGAAAAAACAACACAAACATATCTCACGTTGGAGTTTAATTTCCCCTAATTAAAACAAATTATCGCAAAAGCGCGCTGGAAATGACGAGACACTTCGGTGACGTCACACGTCATCGGGCGAATGCACTAAATTCCCTGATGACGTCAACAATCTCCTGGGTGGTCCCTAAATCGGCCCCAACCCGACTGCCAGCGGCAGTTTACGGGTGAGGCGTCACAGACTTTCCGGGCGTTGGCGCTAAAGAGCTTCTTGGGAGTTGATATTTCGGTTGAAATTTTTATTTCATGAGAAGGTCGTCGACCCAGTTGGTGAGGATGCTGGCCAGAGGCCCGCTTCCGAATCGCCACCTGGAAAAGATAAAAATATGATTTAAGAGCGTATTTACTACTGGGGGCAAAAATACTGTCTAAACTTGGCGAATCACATGGGGAAAACTAATTACTTCCTTTCATTTACATGCACCCTGTCTAAAGGCAAACAATGCTTCGTAATTTAAAAAATGTTATTCGGTGTATGCTGTTGGCTGTTGTTTTTTGGCAAAAAACAAAAAGCGTTTTCGTTGACTCTAAACGGCGAGATTTGGCTTTCACGTTTGCTGACCTCATTCATGTGCTAAGCGAGTAAGCCCGATACTTTCCTTAGCAGATGTCTAATATTTATAAGAAATGTAGGGCGTCAGATCCGACTTTCACAAGAAAGCAGTATAAACGTGAGCGTTGTCGCAACAGTTGTAGCCCATATGTTTGTTCCTTGCAGTGTAACGTACCTCGGGATACCTTCCTTATCCAGCAGAAACTTGTTGAAGTTCCAGTAGATATCGTTGGCCTTGATGGGCGACCAGTAAAGTTCGCTCGTGATGCCGATGTTGGGGCTGGTGGGAGGACACGACGCCTGAAAGACAGAAATCGTTGTTTTATGGTCATGCATAACCTCTTTGGTGTTGTTTGACTTAAGCGTAGCTTTGGTTTAAAAATAATTGGGAAGCTAAGCAAGTCATTGGTCAAATTCAATAAGTACAACAACAAGCTTTTTAAATTTAACATATATATTTTAGGTGATTTAACTAAATTAAGAACTACTCAGGAATGGTTGGAGGTTGTAGTAAGATATAGTAAGAATATCAAAGCCCAAACAGAAGTAGATATTATTGTAAATGTTTCAAATAACTCTTTTATTCATTTTCAATCTGTTTAAATGTGAAATTTTAACGTTAAGTGATGATAAGACAAGTACGATGATACAAGTTTTGGCTTTAAGATTCATTTACAAGCTACATTACAGATCCGTGAATAGTGTATGTCACGATTAGTCTGCATTTTTTTTAAAGCTGTAAAAGTAGTAAAACCATTGGTGGAACACAACGGTAGAATTCTGCTCAAACCTCTCAGCCAATCGGTTCGTCAGCTGTACCTACATAATAAAGCCATACATCTATTCACACCTTCAAGTTGGTAAAGAAGGGTTCCTCCGTTGCCCCGTTCACTTCGCTCTTGGCGAAGAAGAAGATCTTCTTGTTGGGCACGAATCCGTGTCCCGGCCTCACGTATTTGACGCTGTTGACAATCTCGTCGTTGGCGTCTGGTTGCTGCAAACCAAACTGGTTGCAGGGAAAGGCGAGCACCACAACTGGTTTGTTGGTGTATTGCTGCGCGAGAGGTCATAATAGTTATTATAATGACGTAGGCTACTTGGAAGCAATATTTGTAATATCCTGGGTCAATGTTAATTGTTTTGAAATATTGTGTTAACTTGATTGAAATCTTTAACGCAAAATTGCTTTATTTTTACCAAAAATATTGGGACCCTTGGGTTGAACAAAGTGAAAAGATTTTCCTAATTGGAAAATTGTTTTTCCAAGTAGTAAATCTTTTGCTAATGACTTATTTATCTTTGTAAATTGTTTTGGGAATCTAAAAAATTAATCGTTTCTTTGTTTGGCAATTTCGATTTGATGTCAATGATTTAACTGGGATGACTAGAACCATAACTAATAGTAATGAATTCTGTTAAAAATATAGGAGGTTGTGAAACAAACCGAATGTATTTAAAACGCTGTAATTGTCCGGCTGGTAAAGGCAGTGTAGCTTATAAACAGAGGTTTCGGTATTTTTGTAATAAAGCGTTTAATCTCAGCGAAAATTTGGAGTTTTTGCTGTCACGAAAATACAAAAAAACAGTCTTGCACTTACCTCAAGTAGTGCATTCAGGCCCTTGTACTGGGGCGCAGTCTGGCCTCAGTAGGTGGCCACGTTGATTACAAGGGAAACGTTGCCCCGAAATTCGTCCAGGCTCACCATGTTACCCATGAGGTCGGTGAACTTCTGGTCGTACACCGAAAACTACAAGTGAGAAAAATATGTCTGAAGTTTTTAAAGGGGTGGTTGTCCACGTTTGTGGATATAGTCACACATTTTTAAAGGTCTCGTGATGAAAAATACAGGTTTTAAGTTTTAATCATGTTAAAAATCAGCAGTTGGTAGAGAAAAATAACTGCGAAGATTCCACTCATAGCAATATTTGTTTCTATTGTACCTGAAATAAATGCCTTTATTTAGGCAGGAAATAAAGATTTTTGTTTGTAAGAACAAAATTGGGACAGTATTTCAATGAGAATTTATCAACGATCGTTCGCCAAGGAGTGTTTTTTATTTTCTTGTTTTGCAAAACAAAATTATTTTAGGAACATTACACGTTATATATGGCATAATAAAGCCGTACAATTGTCTAGGTGTGTTGATTGTTTCGTATACAGCGAAGTTGAAACACAGTAAATGAGCTGGATTAACTCCAACCAAAATGTAACGGGTTTTAATACAAAAATTAGGGTCAAATTTACAGCGTTTTGTTTAAAGTTTAGTGCCATTGCCTCTGAAAAACACATTATAAATGTCCATCATCTTTTTTTTAAATAAAGACATTTTGATCTGATCAAATGATAAATAAACAACACTGATTGGCCTAGTTCAGTGGTTGCCAAACTTTTTTATTTCGTGGCCTAATTTTTTTTACAAAGCAGATCGAAGCCCATCGTTTTTTTCACCTCTGGTAATGCCTATTACATATTCATTACCAAAAGTTTGCCAATATTATAAGGATTTTTGTTCCTTGCAACAATTGGAGCTTTAATAAGTTCCAGTGTGTCAAAGTTAAACAACTCGCACGCACAGTTTTCACAAGACATTTTAAGTACGCCAAAAATATTTTAGTACCACTATTTTAGTACTATAGTAGCATTATTTTCAAATAGCACTATGGCCCACTTAAAATAGACTCACGGTCAACTACTGGGCCATGGCCCACAGTTTGGGAACCACTGGCCTAGTAGTTTAACATTTAAGTTTACAAAAATAGGAAGAATGGTTTGCTGCCTCATATCAATGGCAAAATTATCCCCCATAAAATTTGCCACATTACCGATACCGACAAATTGTCTTAAAATCTTGACTAGCATTCGCACCACCGTGCTTTATTAGGTCAAAGTACAAATTATCCTACCTTTGCATCACTAAAACATGTTGAGTTTTCCACTTGTGCCGCTGTGGCCAGGCCACACAGCAGCAGTAAGGACGGCAGAGCGCTTGATAGCGCCATTACTTTTTTTTTTTTTTTTTTTTTTGCAAAAAAACACAAGAAAGGGGCGTTAGCATAGTGTATGTGAAAAACGTAAAAACGTGTTGGTACAAAATGTGGCCGCCAAGTTGCTTTACCTTTGCTTTCTTTGCCTAAATTACCTTCTAGTAACTACACGACACATTTTTAATCCGCTCTAAACGAACTCAACTATTGCCTGAAGTGTGTTGGGTTTAAAGGAAATCGCAATTGATTTAAATTCATTAAACATTCCACGAAAGAGATTCTTTAAATCGCCCTGCGAAAGATTATAATTTGAAATATTTGCCAGACGGTGGCCGCAATCGAAAATCGAAAATTTGTTGATAAAATACGCCAGATGATAAGCCGTGCGCGAATTATTTGTAGTGTATCATGTTGCAACCCATACTTCCAGCAAAGCGTTCGGCCACTAATTTCGAACCCTGCGTCGTATCCACCGGCTCGAATTACATCACAACGAATTGCATAACTAAAACAAATATATCGCGGGACTTCCTTTCCTATTGCACAGCACCTGTGACTGTGTATTGTGAGGCCTAAAACATTTGGTAAAATAAAGACTGTTCGTTATCCTATCTCTTATTTCGCAAACTCCATTGAAAACTGCTATTTTTCGAATATTGTTTTATTTTCATTACTAGGGCCATTTTTATTACTCTCACTACTATGTATAGGCCTACCTTTTTAAAAATTACAATGGCAATTTTGTCATATTTTAAAGCATGCGTAAAATAACAAAAATGTTGTAGTTTTTTGCATTTGCACTTGTATATCTTTAAAGTCGAAACTCACACATTGTTAATAAATGAGTGTTTGCATGAGTATACTTTTCAATAGCGTTAACAGTACCTTTCTTTTTAGTCCTAGGCCTAACCATTGCTACACAACCGCTTTCGACCGCATACAAACCGCAAACTGACAACGAAACCCGTTGCTGAGTTATTTTGCTTGCTGCAGCAGCGGTGTGCAGGATATTTGCAGCAAGATGTGTAAACAAGTGGTGTCAGGCCGCCCGCAACTGGGCATGTGATCAGATTAATATTTTTCTACTTTCGGGATGGGGCGAGGATCACAAGGCTTCGGGTCATGTTTTGAATTGGCGACCCACGAAACGTTTGAAATGGCAGTTGAACACGTAAAAAATATACTCGTAAAGGGTACTGCGCACATTAGGCTCAATCAGTGCTTTTCAGCCCGTGGGATGGTACGCACTTGTGCGGATGAAAAAAATTGTACGTCCTGCGGATTTCATTATGTGTAATGCAATAATCAAATATGCTGGTGCGCCCACTTATGCGTTACAAGCTTACTGTGCTTGTTTCGTGCCGATGGAAATTTTCCGAAATAAAATTATGCGGATGGAAATTTTTAAGGTTGAAAAGCACTGGGCTAATTAAACAGTAATTTCATGTTGTAAAACTATCCACCGGCCACTTTAAGCAAGCCTGTAAATTTCTTGTGTAAAGTGGGAAGGCCGGATGTTTTCTTGAAAAATTGCAACACCTCTAATACCTTACGACAAGGCCAATTTTTCTGTCCACCAAAAAGAGTAACTGAGCGACCGGTCAAATCAACTGCTGTTAAACGCGGTCCCTGCTCTTACAAAATACAAAGCTCGTGAAAAGTTAAAATTGTAAAGTTTGTCGTAGTCGCCTTACTAACCTTTCCCTTCAAGTATAAAGCATACATAAAGTAGCCTATTTTGGAACATATTTCAAAACCTAACTAGGCCAATCAGGAATCTTAGGGCTTAGAAAGTCAAGATAGCTCATTTCTTCACTACACGCTTCATTTTTAGAGCTTCAGCCAAAGGCACAATGCAGTGTTGGCCTCTACTGTGTCATAGTTATTGTTTCCTAAACAGGATGCCTATCAAACCAGAACAGTTTTTTGCTGAATCATTTGCGTTATCAGGTGACAGTGCTCAGTGGAAAAGTTTGCTGCACTAAGTTTGACGTTATATTATTGCCATTCTAAAAACAACATTGTTAGTGCAACACACCGATCAAACATACTATTTGTTTTGACTTTGCATTGTCATTGCGTACTTTATTGACATAATAAACCTTTTACATTTGCAAACAATGTGCTATAACTGAAACTCGTCCCGCTTGTAATTGATACACCTTATGTGAACCACCTCACCCAAAACCAAAGCTAAACTGAACGAATCTAATATCTTAAAAATGTTTGTTTGGTTAATCTGTCTGCTTCTGTAGTTAACCCGGCAAAAATAACGACTTAATTTCCGGTTATGTAACCTGACAGCAGATACAGAGACAAAACCAGCAGAAAAGCGTCATTTGTGTTTAGCCAAGCGTAACGCACATTATGCAGGGTTGGAAATTAGTACAACAATATTGTGTTTTCACAAAATCCAGATGATTATATCCAAGATACTCTATATTCTTACGTATGATATCTATGTCGGAAATGCTGTAATTATGTTTTTCAATTTAAAATGACTTTTACCTTTCACTATGTTACTTAAATGGAAATATTGGGTGCCAAGCAGAGATATACAACTAGGTAATTCTGGATTTCTAACTCACTGAATAAGAGCAAAATGCGGCTAATTTTAATCTAATTTGTGAAATACTTGTGCGCTCTAATTCTAGTTCAATTATGTTTTGCGCGTTACAAAACTGTCATCCGATACAAAATGTCCAACATTTGTTTTTTTAAAGTAACCCATATTTAAGTAACTGGATTGAGTTTAGTCCTAACTGATCTATGACAAAGTTTAAAAAAGGTATTTTTCATCACATTGAATCTTAGCGAAACTACCACCTTCTTAAGTAGATTTTATTAGGAAGACTAATTTAACTGGTGGCAGATTTATTTTGTTGTAAATCCTTTCCTCAAAGTCAACTATCGTTATCACATGCGTACATACACATTTTTTGTATGCCTTAAAAACATTAAACAAGATCGTTTTATTATATTTTAAAGTCCTTTATCCCTACATCTCGCTTCTTTCTCAACGCCACCTGTTGCCACTTGTTGGCTCACTTAGAATAATTATGCAATTTAAAAATAAATTCACAGTCGCACGATGTCATACCCGAGCTTTTCATTGACACACCACGAGAAATTCACGCTGTTTAATTTTAGCTGTTGCCAAAGCAAACAAACAAACTAAGAGATTTCTATTGTGGAGGCACAAATGGCTGCGTGTCTGCAATTCCTAAATTAATTTGGTATCGGATCGGCACCGATACCACCCTAGTATCGGACGAGTACGAATACAGCCACCTGGCATAGGGTATCGGCTCCGATCCGATATTATCTGACATCCCTAATTTCAACTATAATTTTATCGTTACAAGCGTAATACTATAACGATAACAATCCGTATAGTCATGTAGACGAGGGATCAATATATAGTACGAGACAACGAGCTATGTCCGATAAACATCTTTAAGAATATAGTAATTATACAAGATTTTCCCCGTCGGCTTAAGCCATTTTGAATAACTTTTAGAAACGCATAAAGTTATCGCATTGTTGCAAAAACGCTATTATTTTTACTATAGTTTTTCCTAAATTAAGCCTAATTTATTTCTCTGGGTCACAGTATAGTCAGAGCAAACAGAATAAAAATCCACATGCGGCTACGGAGGCTCAGGTTGCCGAACAACCTTTTATACAAGTGTTTCTCAACCTTTTTTACTTGGGGGCGCACCTAAAGACATATGAAAATGTGGCGGCACCACTTGCGAGCGAAGCAAGTGCGGAATTTTTGAGGTGTACCGGTATTTGTTTTAAATTGCTTGCAATTTTTGATATAGGCTTAATAGTTGCATATCTTTAAAGGGACTCCAGCCTTGAGACCAAAATTGGAACAATATCAACTTCGGAATAAAAGACAGTTAGGAATAGGGCGGAAATAGGACTAATACCTTATAGTCGTAATAATGACGAAACCGGAATCAAACCTAAATGGCCCAAATAAGGCCTTTACAACCTTTTGTCTAATCCCAAATCCAACCCATAATTATCACTAACTCTCCTAATATTTTCAACCCTAACCAAATTGCCAACATCACCCATAAGCCAAAACAGGTGCAAAAATCTTTGGCCAAAATAGCGGCGCTCAAATGTCCACAGCAAACGGCCAATGCCAGACAGGTTCCCCCCAATCATCCTATACCCTTTCCTTACAGTCTTAGGCGCTATTTTGTTCATTTAAGTCTTATTTAGATTAATTTTGGACTTATTTCGACATATTTAGGTCTTATCTTGACTATTTTGGAATTTATTCTGACGTTGTTATTCCTGCAAATTTGGCGTTATTATGTCGGTGGTCTTATTGCTATGGTATTATTGATTATCTAATTTAGATATTGCTGCTTTGTAATTCTTACTATGTTTTCTACTTTAAAGTACTGTGAAATCAATGAGCTAAGCTTAATAGGAAAGTAAAATCTATATATATATTTTTTTTTTCCTTTTGCTCGCGGCGCACCTGGCAACCTTCCAGGGCGCACCGGTTGAAAAGCGCTGTTCTATACTATTGTTAAGTCTTCTTTCATGCTGTCCTTTACCAGTGCTCCGCAACCTTTTATCACTTGCGGCAAACTAATAAAGGGATGAAACAATTTCCCGGCTCACCTCCAATACATATGTTGATCAGCAATAGATAGACCACGTTGGCAAATATCATAACAAGAGCAAAGGAGTGTTTTATTATTAAGTGCGGCAAAGTCGACCAGCATTTGACAAATAGCGTTCTTTATCTTCTGATTTTGAGGTTTTTACAGTTTTCCCAACATACCTTGAGCCGGTCAAAGTCCTGATAATTGCATAATATCATTGCGATAGTGGATCAGAGGATATAGAGAGCTTTCAATAGCATTTAAAAATGGAACTTGATAATTGTGCTTTGTACTTTTTTTGCTTAATTTATTTTTCGGAATAGCAGCCCGGATTTATTTATAAATGCCAAAAATTTTACAATTACAATTGAACTTAATATAAGTTTTAAAAAGTTTAAATTTTAGGAAAAGTTCATAGAGTTACACCAGGAATATTGAAGAAGGTTAAATTGCCTGCGAATAGTCTTCGATTTTGTGATATGTTATGTTTTACGGGTTTCTGTCAAATTATTTAGTTAATGCAATTTTTCATACACATTCGCAATTTGGGCTTAGTATCGTGAATACCACGTCTTTTTAAAACAAGATAAACGCAATGAGTGCTTTTTCCCGACGTTATACCTGTTTACAAGATATAGGTGCAGTCATTTCAGGTGTGGAGATATTTTTTCCGCATTTTCCCGCACTTTGCGCGATAAGCTAAGTTTCAGTTGCATAATAGAATACCAGTTTGTTGAAGAACAACACCTTTATTACTATTTCAAAAATACGGCGTTACGTTATGACGCAACTTGTAACGTCATTTGTAAGATCTTTTTATGCTTTTAATTGTTCGTGCCATTTATGACTGTATACCGTATTTTTAATATGGATATTCAGTAATCGTGGCGACGTGGCGTACTTTCTGTTCTGTGCAGCGATACAGCTGAGCGGTCAGCTGGCTAATTCCAATGGCATTTTTATTATGCAAAAATGGCGCTTGCTCATCTTAACGGCATAAATACCTGACAGTGGCGTTAACGGGAACGACGGAGCGGTGTTTGCATAACCCAAGCACAAAACAAAATCTTCAAAGTTTCCATACCCTAAGAGAGCCCTCAATACATTTTTAGAAATGTCTTATAGCAGTTTGTTTAGTGCAAAAGAAATACACCCCTACTAGTTGTACTAAAACACTTCAGTTGTGTTAATGTTTTGCATTTTAATAGTTTGTGCTTTACCGAGTGATTGCAAGGAAACTTAAATTCTTAAGTTGAGTTTGCACTAAAGCCCAAACTCATAAAGATAAGCAAAATATTATTGAGTAACCTATATTATGTTGATACGGCCATTTGCGATTGGTTTTATGATTCATTAAAACGCACACAGCAATGTTTTGAAGTACCGTAGAGGGCAGTTTTGTAATGACTTAACTTAATGACTTCATTTAAGTGCACTTAAATCACTGTTTTTAAATGAATTGACTCAAGTCTTTTAAACAAATGACTTGGCTTGACAATCAACATTAACTTGTTCTAAAATGAAATGTTTTCATTAGGCATTTTTCACTACGAAATTCGATTATTAGTCTTAAGTGTTGCACACAAAACAATTTTCTATATGTTGCGTTTATGTTATTTTTTAGTTGAGTTGAGTTATAATAATCGGACTAGTTAGCCAATTTTAATAATTAATTTAACGTTTGATATTTATGACTTGACTTGTTATTTATTCAAAAATGTTTTTTTTTTTTGACTTGTTATTTATTTAAAATGACTTGACTTGGACTTATTTTTTTTTTGCAAATGACTGCACCGAGCCTGAAGTCATTTTAAAATGACTTGTTTACAATACTGGTTGAGGGACAAAGAGTTGCAGGTATATCAAACAGAACAAAAGCTTGTAAATTAAAAATGTTTGGCTGTAAATCAGAGTATAGTGACACCTAACATTTACTTCAAGTTCTCGAATTTATGGATTCTTATAAACCAGATTATATACCAAAATAAAAAAAAAGGTCGAATTACTAAAATGTAGCGACCAGCACACTGCATTAAAATCGCGAGTTTAAGCAGTTGTACGCATCCCGATGCCGATCTAAAAAACATGTTTAATACTGTAATGTGAAGCTAATCATAATCATAAAAGGCGCTCAGAACGATGTTCGAAACATTTGGCTTGTTAGCACTACGGACAACAAGCACTACGCACAGCAACAGAATGTCGAATTATTAAGGCGTTAATGGCGCCACGATGATGTAAACCGAGACATTTACCCGCCGTAAAGTTATATTGGGCATTTGCGTAATCTCCCGTAACCTTTTGCAGCAACCGAGCACGATTGGTTAATATAAACCTATGTAAATTTTCGTGATATTTGTCTATTTTGTAGTGTTTAAATTACACGATTAAGTTCGGCAAGCAAAAAAAATTCTGCTATACGTCAAACGTATAAACAGGGAATAAACTAGCGCTTGTTAACCGGTGGAGCGTGCGTGTTACGTTACCGAAATGTTTTTAATTAGTTAGCCAAAGACCTGTAAAGGTCAATGTAGGTGATCTCTTGGAAAATACAAATTACTTTACTGCAAATTGGATTGGAAATGGGTAAACTTTTCGCCAAATCCTGAATACAAGAAGCACTCTTACTCTTACAATGCCGCATTGAAAGTGAATTGCATCTGTTATTTGTGCTAGTTGTTTTGCCGCCGCGCATTATTCTACGCCTTACAACAAATTACTAAAGTGGGCGCCGAAGTACAAAATATTGGTTAACACATTGGCTACACTGTGCGCCACGTAAAAATGGTTGCGAAGCACCGCGGTGTAAACGATACAGTGATACTGAAACGGCGTGTGTGTTGTAGTAGGGCCTCTCTGTTCTTTATGGCCGTCAGTAGGCGAGTAAAAATATCTCCCTTCTTCGCGTGAAACCGTAGGCTTGAAAGCGTCGCGTTGGTCCGAAGGCAGAGCACAGTTGCGCCCGAACCGGTCGCAGGCAATTTGGGTCATTGGCAGATGATGAGGCAACGTTGAGTCATTTTCAAGGCGTAATTGCGCAGTAACTGCTGGCTTGTTCGCTTCACAGCACCTGTTGAACGTCGCCAATGTTAAATAAATTTTAGTTGTGCTGTTGTTAAGGGTGAGAAATCAAATAGTGCAAGCTTCGAATTCGCTTGGTCCAGTCAAAATTCAGCTTTGTTTCGATTTTCAGCGAGGAATCGAAGACGTAACATTTTAAGGCATGTTTCGCCCTTTAGGAAATGGATGTCAACCTCTAGCTATGGGGTTATTGTTGCGCTGCAATTTGCTTAGAGACCCGGGCAGTTAACGCTGACCGGAAATTGTCACAGACCGTTTTTTCGCAAAGTCTCTCTCCATTTAGAATAAAAGTGCGGCACGGGGCGCTATGTGATAGCAAGTGTGTCTGCAAAGAGACAGCGCGTCAGGTCTCTTTGATTCGACATTGTATCTTAATGAAAATGAGAGAGGTGGTCCTATATAGAGAAGCGGCAGTTTCTCTAGCGCATCCATGCGTTAGAGAGTAAACAGCAATGCAGTAGTGGTAAGCCTATTTTCCCTCTCCAGTTAAAAGAATTGCACGGTCTGGTCCAGTTGTATTATTTGCATAACTCTTACGTCCACCCGAATTTTGTTAATAGCCACTTTCTTTCTCGAGCAGGTAAACTCTGTGAAGGAAACTTAAACCGAAAGTCAACAGCAACAGCAGCTGTATTATTAAGCATTGTCGCAAAACCTTACCGTGTTACTGCTATACGTTTCGTGTTCATCGACCGACAAGAAAGCACACGAAAGAGAATTTTCCACGCCAGAAAGGGAATCATGTCGACAGGAGTCGTGCACGTCATTGTCCTGGCCACAATTCTGGCGAGCGTTTTTGTGCCCGCTGAGTGCGGACCGCACCACTTCAGATTGCCTCCAAGTAAGTGTTGAGCTACTTTTAACAAGTGCAGATGCTACTGGTGTTTTGAAATAGGGACATTTGTTAAATTTGGGCTTCCTCTGAGAAACGGCCTCGCCGTTGTGGTTAAGTACAGATACCACTGGTGTTTCGAACTACGTGAAATTTGCTGATATAAAAATGCCTTAAAGCAATTACCGAGTTGCTTTTATTTGTGCTACTTAAGGAGGTGTCTCTAAGTGGGTACTACGCTATTGCTACTAAGAGAAGGTGCTTCTGGTGTTAAGAAACTATTGGAATGTTTGTTTAACTAAGGTTTTATTTTAAAAAGTACTGCGCTTTTTTATACTCTTGTTACCCACGTATTTGGATATAAGAGGCTTGTGCTGCCTCTGGTTAATTGAAATACAACGAAAGTAGAGGCGCAGTTTTAAGCTAAGAAGGCAAAAGTTCTGTTTCGATATTTTAGTTTAAGTCGCAAGGGTCGACGCATTGAAAATACTTCCTTCAACTTTAAAAGGGCGTATCTTCATGGAATCCAAAGCCTTTGGCAGCAGGTTTCTGCTTGTCGATCACTGTTCCGCTGCTGACGCGTATATAAACAATACAACTCAAAAATCTTCAGTTTTATCCTTTAACTATGTGACAAGTGGGAGGGCTTAAGTTGCTTTATTTGTTTCTGCCCGAATCGAAAGGTATTTTACGCGTTGCTCAAACCTCAATGGGCTTTACTCATTTTTTCAAACGGTTTACGATCGCATCTCCTTTGGCCTCCACTGTAAAGTTGACGAATTGACTCCGTTCAGAATAAACGGAGTACGCGCTAATTCAAAGCGCTTTTAAAGCTCGTATAAACATATTTGTTTTTGCTTGTAACAAATACAGCACGATGGAAAAACAAAGGGTTGATTTGCGCAACTTTCAACATCTTTAAATACGACAAAAAATATTAATGAAAGGCTGTTAGCCCGTGGCTCCGCACCTTTTTACGCCCAGTAAATAATAATTGAAAAAATGAAATAAAATTCTTCACGAACCGACGAGAAAAGTTAACATTAAATAATAGAAAGGGTATTATTTGGAAGGTGCGCTTGCGGAACCTAGTGCAACATTTTAACTCAAACCATTGGGGAACCATATTTTATAGGGTAAATAGAAGCCACAGCTCTGTCAAGTGGTGTGACCATGTAATGCGTTGCAAACCTATGTTAATGCGGTTCAGAAAGGAACCGAAAAGGGCAGTCTACCAAGTTATAAAGCGTTCCGTTATGGTATTGCGAAACCTTCCTTTGACCAACCAGCTTTGTAAAGCGATATCGCCACACGCAAAGACAACGCGTAATCTTCCATTCGCATTTCGCACACCCACACACACACCACCGCATTACGAAATACGTGTCTTGCTTTTCAGAGGAGCGAGCTACCGGTAATTACCGTTAAATGTCGCAGATCGTGGCCTGAATGTTGTAGGTCACACTATGTGGTTACGATCGGACGTTTTGTAAGAGCTTTGCAAGTACATGTGAGAAGTTTTGCAAGTATGCTATTTATGTCGTCCAATTCATTAAAACGGTTGTCAGGTTATAGTTTAAATTATTTCCGTTTTAAAGAAATGTAAAGAAATCTTGCATAACCTATCGCTACAAGCTGCAAAATAGTTTGCCAAGTGTAAGATGCACTTCGTCGTGATTTCTTTGCCCAATAAATAAAAAGTGATATCAAGTTATAGTTTGAATTCATTCCAAATTTAAAGAAAGCTGAAATTATTTTGCATAAATTTCCTCTACAAGCTCTATCGTTATACCAGTGCTACCAAAGACCAACAATTTCTTATGCCATTATTTTGTGACCATCCCCTTCTGACTAATGAAACAGGTTAAAAATGACCGACAGACCCCCCAGAAAAATAAATACGCAATGTGTTTTTAGGTCGATTTTTAGTTGACGACCTTGTATTTGCGCTGGGCGTTGTTTGGCCCATGACCCACTTTACACACTTCAGCGCTCGTTGTAACACGCCCCTGCCAAACCGCAGTACTATGTTAGACCTTAATGTCAAACACGCCGTTACACCTATCAGCTTCCAATATTTGCCCATC
Organism: Ascidiella aspersa; assembly: GCF_963924565.1. Lineage (NCBI taxonomy): Eukaryota > Metazoa > Chordata > Ascidiacea > Phlebobranchia > Ascidiidae > Ascidiella > Ascidiella aspersa. The sequence goes on from NC_139450.1 coordinate 6,569,990, forward strand.
CTATTTATAACCGACCCACTTTGAAAGCCCCCCGCAAAAGCATTGGGCCGAAAAAGCAATCGCGCGTATCAATTCTCACCTTAAACGAAAATCAGTGTGGTTTTGGCCAGTAATGGTCCGCTGACTACGGTTCTCCGCTGGGCCGCAGTTCATTTTTCCATGCCAGTCAAATTGCCATTCCGATGATACGAAGTGCGAAACTTTTACTCGAGCCTTAAGGCTTTACTAAAATTCAACTTAAAACGTGTGTCAGCTTTGTTGGGCAATTGTACTGAATTGGTAGAAGGTGCGGCATATGATTCACCGAGCTACAGTTACACATAGCTCTAAACCTCGGAAGATAGCTCTGAACCTTAGTAGTTTAAGGTGGCAGCCCGTCAGGCGCCTGTAACGACTTTCGCAGGGCCCTCTCACTAATTCGTTTGCCCTCGGTCAACCGCTTTTGTCGTGTATACCGTCTCGCTTAAATTCAGTTGGATAAGCGGCTGTTTGCATTGCCGATAGAGTGGTTTGCTCGATAATTTTCATCCGATTTGCGTTTGAAATCTTCTCCTGAGAAAATATCACACATCCTAAATAAGGCAAGTCAAGTGTTACGGCGTTGAACTTTTATTGCCTTTCGTGTGAAGGCAAAGGGCTTTATCATGATACATAAGCAGTTTCTTACATAACTGAAATGAACTGAGTACACATGTGGAATAATGCAAAAATCAATACAGTAAAATAAACATCGATTTTCTCCACCAAAAAAAAACATTAGCCCCCTTTTCGTTTGGGAGTAGTTTCCATACCGAAAAAGCTGAACAAATGAATGCGGCTAAAAAATTGACAATAACATAAAAACAAATATCGCGTTTTGTCCTCCCCGCTATGTAAACGCACTTGGCAGACGACGGAGGGAGACTTATCGATCTGTTTTGTTGCCGATCCGTCAAGAGGGGCCCTGAACAAAGGTCGTCGGGCGGCTTTCGCGCCGATTCCGGCCAAAACAAACCACCCGGCTAATTAACGACGCCGTAAATCGACGGGAAAGTACACAACAATGCAACGACCCTCGCCACTCGACAAGACCTGATCTGTCACTCGCCGGAGCTCTTATTGTTCCGGCATAACAGGCGGTATCCGGAGTTTTTGCGGTTTCATTTAGGCGCGCTTAACTTTTTTGCATCCGATTCGCGACAATGCCGATTCGGGATGAGCGATCGCTCGATTGTAAACGAGATTCGGTTGTAGCGCACCTCAGAAGCCACAACGAGTGCCAACTTCTTGTTTTTGCATCCGAATCACGACAATGCCGATTCGGATTTTACGCGAAGATGACGGATCGCTTGATAGAAAACGAGATTCGATTGTAGCGTACCCCAGAAGCCACAACAAGGCTAGCAGCAGCGATGTGGACGTTATGTCTCATGGAAGCCACAATAACGCTAACAGCAGCGATGTGGCCGTTTTGTCTCATGGAAGCCACAATAACGCTAGCAGCAGCGATGTGGCGGTTTTGTCTCATGGAAGCCACAATAACGCTAACAGCAGCGATGTGGACGTTTTGTCTTTACCTTTGTGCTAACTCGTGATGACAGCCACGTCGACAACGGTGGTTAAGAAATTAAAAACAATATCGGCCGGATGTTGTTTTGTTGACAGCTCTGCTGTTTTGTCTGCGGTCGATAAACACAAGAATAACTTGCTGACGTTGGACTATCAGTCAAACGCATATACGATTGTGCAATATCTTACGAACACTCATATTAAACGGTCCCACGAGAGTGTGATGTTATACGGACGCCCATTAAATGGTCTTTTAATATCTTGTACTTTTCCATATTATGACACGGTGAGAAATATTAATACTGTACAGAAAATATATACATCATTTTGTGCAATTTATCCGCTAGAAATATACTACAGTTTGGCGGAGTGCTAACCTTTGACGTTTTGTTAAAAACATTTTTAATATTCATTTTGTGAAGAAAATATACGTTGAAAGCGACCTTGGGCCGCTAAAAACGCAAAATGTTTAAAAGGTTTTCAACGTTTTAACAAATCCTATTAAAATGTTTTTTTCTAAAATTTTGGAAATCTTTCGTATAAGGCATTACATATCCAAAAAGACTAAAAAAAAATGCGTGCAATGTAAAAATCAAGAACAAAATTACTACGATACAACGTGACACACAACAACTTAAGAGTCGCCGCTTCACCGCTTAAAAGTAACAATCAGAAATCAGGTTGCGTTTCATGCAACGTAACATCATTCTACCGGAGTATCGTCAATCGATTTTTAATGGTTGTTGATTCGTCCTCTGTTCGATATCTTCCATGAATAATTCACCGGCGACAAACCAAAACGCTTATAGTCCTCAATTTCCGAGTTCGTCGCCTAGCGAATTCCTCGGCGCGAGGCGCAACTGTGACGTCATCGGTAGGATTCGGCCACCACGCTAGGGTCCAAAGTCCAAGTCCGGGTGATTTTCCGCTATTTCCCGTCGAACGCGCTCTCGATGTTCGTGGATCAAAGTCCACCGTGGCCTTCTTTTTACGATCGGGTGTCGTCAAAACGACCGGGTTTGTTGACATGACACATCGCCTGGGAGCGCATTTGCTAGCGATTTTCACACCGCGCTGTTTTTATCAGCCGATTTTAACTGCTTCGCGGCGATTAAACACACTCTTAGTGTGAGATTTTCTTATACGGCATTCAGCGTCGTATCGATTTGACTGGGGTGTACGTTTCCAGGTGCGATTTCAAAATTACGGATCAATGTTTTGCGGTTTAAGGTTTGGATTGTTATACAGAGTGGCCAAAAGTACGCTTACAATTATAAAAGTAGGGTTTGGGTCTAAAAGTAAATTTATTGTTTTGGGCAACTTCTCATACACCTTGTTCTTTACAACACCCCCAAAAAGAAATCTATTGGTGTCAGGTCAGGTGAGCGTGGAGGCCATTCAATGCTACTTATTCTTCCAAGCCAAAGCTGTGGAATAACTGTAAGCCCACTTTTGGCCCACCCTGTATATGAGGCGTTCCGATCATTAAAATACAATTATTCGACCATGGGCCGTAGCGCGCCCGTTACTTGCTTTCGTTACGGTACAATATCGTTCAAAAGCAAAGTCAACCAGATAGCGCTTGACGTTTTCGGCCTATAGCCAATTTTCCACTAAAAAACGAAAAATTCAACCTTTACATTTCAGCGTTCGGTTGTTCTCACGGTCGCAAGGACGGTCTGTTTCGTCACAAGGGCGTTTCGGCGTGCAAGGGCGCCTGGACGGGCCACGTGGAAAATTCCAGCCCTCTATGCAGCCCGGGATGGCACGTCTGCACTTGGTAAGTGGGTCCGGTGTGTAAAGTATGATTTCTGACGATTACGGAACCCGCCAGGTCGAATAATGGTGTATTTCTGAGCTTAAAGTTAAAGTGGGCCGCCGTTAAAATTGTCAATACTATTTCTTAATGTTTCGTCATTTAACGTATAGCCAGTTAGCCACTAATTGTATGCTATCTCAGCTAATAAATACTGCCCACTGGGCAAAACACCTTTAGGCCGAAATGCTACACAAATTACACAAATTTTGTCCAACCTGTGTAGCGCTAACACAATGTTCAAAACTACCTCTCACTTGTCCAGTCGAAATTCGAACCTTCTTCGGGGACGAATGTGCGCTTTTCGAACAACCAACGCACATAGTTGCCATTCTAGATTATTTTAATCTAGATTTAGATGTTTTGATAAATCTACATGTAGGTTTATACAATCTAGATGTTAGATGTTTTTTTAGATTATTATAAAAAAATATTGTATAATCTAAATTAGTGACAGATTCGCTATTGACGATAAATCTTTCAGTAATTTCAAAAGTTTTTTTTTTGCAAATTGAAAAAAAAATGATGAGATATAAAATCGAAATTTCAGTAACTCGTCATGTTCAGTAAAATGTTTTATAAAGCAGAAAATCTTAAATCTAAAGCATCAAGCAAGTCCCTTTATGCAACTTTATAGGGCATTAAGCTTTTAATGTTGATTTTTTTGTCCAAAAGTATTGAATATTTTCAAAAATCATTTGTAGATTATTTTTTAGATTTCTCCATAAAAATCTAGATGTTTTTAGATTATTTTTTTGGTAAATCTATGGATGATTACTGTGAGAAAAAAAATGGCAACTATGCCAACGCAAGGTCCTCGGTACTAACAATTTTTTTATCACCTGTCGGAAAGTACGACGGCATGAAGTATTTTTTATCCTCGCAGGAACAACAGCCAAGTGCTGGGAACGGTGACTTGGTACGAGGCAACGCACATCGACGGCTGCTATGCAATCAACGCGGCGCACAACGATGGCCAGTGCAGTGAGTGCAACTCGGAACAGGTAAGCACCCTGGTTTCGAGTTAAGTTCTGCTTGCGATTGTTTATTGCCTGGAAACTTTTCCGGTCCCCGATACATAAAAAATCGTTGGTTTTCTTAGGCAATGCTTGGTAATCTTTAGCTTGCTTGTTCGTTAAACTTGGAATGCGATCGGTTTAGGGCTCTGAATTTGTCGGTAACCCTAAACATAATTGCGATCCAATATTAGACGAACCGGGAAAATTATCACCACCAGGTCCTTTTATTCCCTACTGGCACAAAGGTCTATGTAACCTATTTGTAACCTATTTTGAGAACAACCGCTTGGACGGATTTACCTTTGGACCTAATTCGTATACTGTTTTTCAGAAAATAGAAGTTGCAAATATTTTCTTACCCGCAATATTTTCTGACCATTACTTTATTTCTACCTTTAATGTTAAATCATAATATACACAATTTCTAAAAAAACGATGCATTTTGTTTCCATTAAAAGAATCGCATTCATCTTATTAGAACAAGCTTTAAAATAAATAGGAGCCCGGTAGAGCCCAGCTCCGGAGCTTTACCTCTCTTACCAATAGCAAAAAGCGGTCGTTGTTTGAATAAACGCTCGCAAACAGAATTACCTCCAAAAAAGTCCCGCGGTTGATCTCGTTTAGGGTTGTCCGGGTTCTTGGAAAAATCCAATTTAGTTCGACTCGTGGTCTCAAAGGTCGGAAAAGCAGGTGCAGAAAACACGATCGGCGCTTAGGTAGCTCACGAAAGTAGTCGCGAAAGGCGGCGATGTTGAATCGATAAGGCCGCAACACTCTAAGCAGGCCCGTGGACCGAAGCGAGTCCCAATTATGAACCAGTTACCGCAGTAATGCTCCGCCTGGGTAGTGCATGGGGCGTTCGTTTACTTGGTAGTGTTGTTTGACATCGGGTTACTAAACCTTAATTAAAACACTTTTGAATCAGGTAGTTTTGTGATCAGGTTAAAAACAAAAAGTGTCCAAGCATGGTGAAAACTGATGTCAAAGCATGGCAAAAAGATGTCCTGAGTTTAATTGTTTATGGGTACACCCTTTTAAGGTATCTTTTATAATTAATGTATATTGTAGTCCACTTTAAATTGTAGGGCTCTGTTCTTTTTAAGTTTACCTGTAGGTGTTTATAAGATTTTGTTTCACAAAATTATTTTGTTGACAGGGTAGTTTTTTATGAATACACAAGTTTTCATAAATACCTGTATTTCAATAATTGTTACACCCCCCTTCTAAAAAACGTCCAAAAAACGCCCAAAATCGTCACATATCACATTTAAGGACAGGTTGGTGTACAATAAAACAGCAAACACTTTTCTTTGTCGGTTTCAGGACCACTTGGCCGGTATCGGCGCCGACTGCCGGTACCAGAGCAGCGTCAGCCGTTCCTGCTTCGGCGTGGGTAAGATTGACGTGAGCCGGGTGTCGGGGAACCACCGCGGACCCCCCTACGAGGCCTGCACTTACCAGGGATGGATGTCCGGGGTACTCTGCTGCCGCGAGCAGGTGCAAGGTGAGCCAAAAGGTAAATCGCGATTTCGCCAAGAAAGAATTGAAAAAAAAAGTTTTGGGCTTGGTTTCAGGTGTGGAGTGTTTGTTTCGTTGTCTTGGTCTTTCGAGTGATTTGTTTTGTACGTTTGTAAGAGATATGGGGATTTTTTTTATTTTGTGGTTTTTGTTTTTGTGATAAAACGTTTTTCTATATTATCTCTGTTTTGTTGTTGCCAAAAGGTAATCGCGATTTTGACGAAAAAGAATTGAAAAAAAAAAAGTTTTGGGTTGATACGTGAAGTCGTGTGTTTGGTTCGTTGTCTTTCGAGTGATTTGTTTAGTACGTTTAGAAGAGATATAGGGCATTTTTTATCTTGTGGTTTTTGTTTTAAAACGTTTTTCTATTTGTTCCTATATTAGTTTTTCTATATTATCTAATATATCCCTGTTTTGTTGTTGTCAAATTTCGAAATATAAGTTTTTGGTCTATGCGTGGTGACGAGTGCTTGTTTGGTGGTACTGGTCTTTCGAGTGATTTGGAAGAGATATGGGGGCAACTTTTTTATCTTGTAGTTATAGTTTTTTTTTTATGTTTTTTTTCCGAAATGTCCCTGTTTTGTTGTTGCGAACAGGCAAATCTTGATTTTTAAGTAAAAGAATTAAAAAATATTAGTTTTGGGTTGATACGTAGTGTCGTGTGTTCGCGGCTTTCGAGTGTTTTGTTTTGTAGGTTTAAAAGAGATATTAGGAGGCAAACTTTTTATCCGTTGGTTGTTGTTGTTTTTGTTTGAAAAAAGTTTCTCTTTAACGTCCCTGTTTTGTAGTTGCGAAAAGGTAGATCGTGTTTTTAATATAACAATTTTTTTATAATTGTAGTTATTTAGTGTTTGTTTTGGTGTTTTGTGTTGGTGTTTTGTATTATTTCTTAGCCTTTCTATTGGTTTCCACAAGTTGTACATTTGAGAGATTTTTTTGATTTTTTTTTTGCCTAGAAGTCGTTGTCGTGTTTTAATTTTTTAACGTTTCTCTTTGAGGTCCCTTTTTTGTTGTTACAAGCATGCGTGTAAATTGAGTCAAAAAAACAACAACAACAAACACACAAGTACTATATATTTATTTAAATTGCCTATATATTTATCTATTTTGGCCCTAAAGTGTTTTGTTTTTGTTTTGCAAAACCAATATCAGCGCTCAAACGATGTCTATAAAACAGAGATTCCCTTCGTTGGTGATATACCCGGTTCTATTTTTTTATACTGTCTTTTACCGAAAGTTTGCTGTACTATACATTCTTATACTGGGTTTAGTATTCACGGTGAAAAACCAGATGTGTTCAATTTCCCCCAATCCAATTTTGCGTCTCTTACTATTTAAAACAAAATTAATGCGCAATGTAATTAAAGCCAGCCTCCGCCATTTTTCATTCTTACACGACTTGGCCTTAACCCATAGACCGCGTGTGACAAAAGGGCTAAAGGTCGATACTGCAAGTCCGCTACCACCTTTTAAGTAATCCGGATAACGGAAAAAGATTACAGATTCCATCCATGCCGAGCTTTTGTGCTCCGCTATAGTCCAAAGTCCATCTGCGCTATAAGATAACATATAGCGACAAACATCTTAAAACCGATCGGAGATTGGCTACCGATTACTGGTCGTCTATAGGCGCTGCAATGACTTTAAAATACGTTTTAGCTCTATAAGGACCTGTGTCATAAGCTCATAACTCATAACTGTTCGGATATTGTTGCAAGCCTTTAGTTTATATAAACAAATTTCCAAAGTTCGAATGGGAAATACTCCACAGAATCTAACGCATTGACTCGGCTGTACGTTTCGTACTATCCTATTTTAACTACTGTTAAATGGCGGTTAACTTAAAAAAAAAACACAATCATATTTTGCCTTCTACTGCTGAATGGGGTGTGTTCATTTTCTTGATCTCAGCAAACGACGCGACCAACGGTTAAGTTACATAAGCCTTTGTTCAATTCTCCTAAGAAACGCACTTCTCGGAAAATGCTTCAACCTGGAAAACTGGGGTAACGATTTTCGCACTAAACTGAGCTTGCTCGCCGCTGCTGAAGCGAATGCAGAAGAGACGAACTCTGTTTTGTATAGGTAGAGGACACAAAACGGCATATTGCCTTCTTTAAGCTAAAAAATCGTAATAAAAAAAATCTGACATGAATATTTTATGACGTCTTAAACTAAATGCCAATTTGAAACACCCCACTATACATCGAATGGTTGCATGCTTTCTCAATGAATAATAACAAAGGCAACGAAATTGAATACAAAATTTTACCGCAAGTTAGCGGCAGTCAGACCTTGCAGTTAGAAGTAATAAAAAAGTTCTAGCAGTAACTAACATACAGGTCTTTCAGACCCAACTTTCCTCGATAAATTGCAACGTGAAAACCGTTCAAACACAGTTTGAAATCTGCAAAAAAATATGAACTGTAAAAATGTTGATGCATGAACATATGCGTTTAATTTTATCAAGTTTTATAATTAACCGCACTATACATTTATGTCCGCAGTTATTTTTAAGATCTTTAAATCTGCAAAAAAATATGAACTGTAAAATGTTGATGCATGAACATATGCGTTTTATTTTATTAAGTTTAATAATTAACCGCACTATACATTTATGTCCGCAGTTATTTTTAAGATCTTTAAATCTGCAAAAAAATATGAACTGTAAAATGTTGATGCATGAACATATGCGTTTTATTTTATTAAGTTTAATAATTAACCGCACTATACATTTATGTCCGCAGTTATTTTTAAGATTCGATGTACTTCTCTTGTCGCTCGTTAAAACAAAACCATTCAACGAACAGGCTACTTCTTTTGAACGACTGTGGCAGTTTTTATCGTACTCAGAAAAAGTATATTTTATAGAAACTAAACATTAAGGAACCCTAGAGTATACGCACTAACAAAACGACTGCGCGATTGTTTTAGTCACCCTCGGGACACATAACCTCGAAAATTTGCATCCAAACAATGCCGACCTTCGCACTCGCTGTTACGTCACAGAGGCTATTGTCGCGCCTCAAAACCGCAGCGGACTGGGATTCAGCATCGTTGCGTGCAGGATGGTCCGGTACTCTGGATTGTGTTCCGATAAACTTATATTTTAGGTGGAAAATACGAGCGTCTGACTCGATAGCAAATGACATCATTACAGTGGGAAAAATCATTACTATTGAAAGAAATTAATAATAACCAATTTAAAAAGTGCAAAAGTAAGATAGTTCAGCTTGATAACGATAGCCAAGAAAAGGTCCAGTAAATTGACACCATCTTGACAAAAATGTTTCGATACGTACTTGTATCATCACCCGTTATTAATGTGTGCAGCGTGTGTTTCCCTCACATTAACTTATAATGATACAAGTACTGCACTTATAGGAACGTCTTTATTAAGATGATATCGATTTGCTTGACATTTTGGGCTTTAAGATTCCCTACCAAGCTACATCACAGATCCGTGCATACAGTGTACCTAATATTTTACAGGTTATTAATCTGTTCTTTGTTAAAGCGTCAGGAAGATGAGTTACTTCAATTTTGAACTAACTTTTATTTCTGAAACAGAAAGTACAACTATATTTTACATATAGTAATTGTAAGGGAACACCGCGTTGTAACGCTTATCAAGCCCCAAAGGCCTTATTAATTTCGAAACCACCTTAATATAGGAAAAGACTATATACAACTATCACTGCCGATTCCGATTAGATGTGCCACGATTCAGTATCATAAGGCATCTTGAATGGCATGCTTTAGTTCAGTTTAACCAGCAGACAGTAGCAGCGCCCTCTATGTAGGTCGAGAGGCGTTCTGGAGGTTAGGCAGAGTTCCTTTGGTTGCTTTTCCCACAAAATAGCTCCGGGCGCGGACTTCAGACTTTGCGCGCCACGATATCCGACCACCGATTCGGCGATTCTGGGAAAACACGAAAATCGAAGACAGCGCTGCAACACGCGTCGTTGTAAGGGCAGCAGGGGTTGAGTTTAGGGGTGTCCTATACTTTTTATTTTTTTATTTTTTTTTTTACATTTTATTCCGATTCCGTATACCCGATATTTTGGGCAAAACAGTGCCGCGATCCGATCCCATACCAAATAACAATCTGATCCTATACCAAAATTCGATATTCTTAAACAAAAAAAAAAAAAAAAATAGACGTAAATGAAACGTTCAAAGGTAATTTTGCTAGGTTTTTAGGCCGAAATTTGATTTAGCGGTAAGAAGTTCAGTTCACAGTGGTTTTCAACCGGGGTGTCGGGAAACTCTATAGGGTGCTATTTTTAACGCTTAAGTGTGCCGAGGGATATTTCAAATTCTTTTTTTGCTCTATTGGTAAGCTTCTTGGTACAATTTTTGTGTACAATAAAAGTGCCTAACAGTAAAAAGTTGTTTTTTTAACATTGTTGCACAATTATAACGTGCTGTTTCAATCTCGTTTATTGTATAACGTTAAAGTTAACCACTCAGCAAAAATACGAACTATTTCTAATTTCTGTAGGGTGTCGCAAGTCATTAAATGTTGCAAAGCGAGTTAAGAGATAGTTTACGGGTGTACTTTATGAAGTAACCATTCCCTTTATCGCTGCATTCGATAAAAAAAAAACCACATTACTCACAAAGCCTTGTTTTCAGGAACTCCTCCTAAGTTCATCTCATCCCCTGTGAGCGTGGTTCGGGTCCCGGTGGGGGACCAAGTCACCCTTACGTGCCAGGCTTCGGGTGACCCCACGCCAACCGTGGTCTGGTTCAAGAACGGCTACCGCGTCACCGATGACGAGGACATCGAGATTGACGTCACAACCGCCGGCGGCCTCGTGACGTCACAGCTTACCGTGTCGGCCGCTCAGCTCCAGCACAAGGGACTCTACCTTTGTCGGGCGACGAACGAGTAAGTTGGTCATCTTGTTTCGGTTAGATCTGGGTTCTTAAACGTTTTTACCACCGACACCTAAAAAATTATTTGCTTCGCATGGACCTGGGTGGGCCAGAGTTTTTTTAGAGATGACGTCATAAATTAAGTTGCTCATCTTGTTTGGGTTAGATCAGGGGTTCTTAAACTGGGGTCCATGGACCCCTTTGGGGTCCGTGAACAAGTTTTAGGGGGTGTATTAAGGCCTAATCGAAATGTTAGTGTACATTTAAGAAGTCATCGATTTTTTTAGGTACAAAGTTTAGTTAAAAATAAAACTGTTTTGCATTGAATGTATTTAGACTTGATTTCACTTTCACATTTTTTGGACCGAAATCAGCGGATTTCTGAATTCTATTGGTATTGTGAACGTATGACGTCATCTCTGAAAATTTCTTGCCTAGCGTAGTGAAAAGATAAATTATGGCTTGGCGGTAAAATTGTTTTAAGAACCCCTGGGTTGAATGAAATGTGTTGTGCGAAAATAACTTATTTATCTAAATATTGCCGCTCTCGAAATCAAATAAGCGCGGAAAATATCATAAAAATAAATCGTTGTCGGACGATCCGAATTATTAACGCCGAAAATATGGCCGATAAGCCGCAGAATTGTTTTCCCGGGATAAACTAAGGAACTCGGTAAAACTCACAGAAAGGTTTACTTGCGAAAAAATAAACCAAAAAGGTATACATTTTTATTCACGGACTAATTTACTGCAAACTTTTAATTATTTTAATCAAAGAAATTGTATGAACAAGATGATTTCGCTCGTGACCAAGTCTTTCCTCGCGTTATAACTGCAACTCCATTGCGTTTTATTAAGCACGTTCAGGCATAACCTTTACGTGTTTGGGTACAAAACTCGGAGCTAAGGAACACAAGGAATTTTCTGTGAAGCTAAAAATGCCCCTGAAGGCGGAAAATGGTGCTAAAAGTATTTAAACGTCACTTTTTCATAAATGTGTGTATACGGTCAACATCTCTCCTCTTTAATGTCATTAATACTTATTTCCTATACAAAGTCAATTGCCGCAAATGCAATATTCCCAGCATTTAAAGCGGGCGTTACATTCCGAGGTGTTTCCCCCTCAGCCACAATAACCCTCCCCCCAACAAGACACCCAACATATCCAGGTGCTTTGCGGGAACCAATGCGGGGACCAGGTGCTCTGTTTTTCTTACCCTTTTTTGCCGGACAATCCAATTACCAAGAGTCTATTGCGAACGCTAAGCTTACACAAGCCGCCGAATCAATGCCGCGCCTGTCTTAAGTACGCAAGGGTATAGGTTTGCAGTTCCATCCGACACCGACACTTGTCAGTCGGGGAAATAGCGCAGTCTGTGCGCCTACGACAAACACAAACGATCTCGCAAGACAAAATAGCTCGCAACTGGCAAGAGGCAGTTTGACCCACAGTTGCCCCGTCGCGCTTCGCCGCGCAACAATGCCCGCCCAAGTGTGGCGTGCGCGCGCCTCGGCCAATCGGACGGCGGCGATTTCGCGCTCGAAAGGTGTGTCGAAAACTAGAGACCTGCTCGCGTTTATTGCCTTTAAACGACTTGAAGGGAAAATGATCAGCATTCCATTGAACTCGCTATTTGCTAAATACATTTTGCGATGCGTTTGGAATGACGTCGATTGTGTTGGGCTGGAGGCCAGATTTTTGCCACAGAATGACGTGTTGCGATCCTTTGTGTTATTGTTCGCTTATTACGTAACAGACTACTCAGCCTGGGGAACAACAAAAGAGTGGTCCACAGGTGCCTTGTTGTAAGAGTACTGTTTTTTTTTTAAGGGCATTGGGAATTTCGAACTAAGTTGTTTACGAGACCAGGCCTTAACCACATTTAAGATTCGAAAATCAACATTCTCCTGCCTTCGCCTAGCATTTAAATGTGGGCTTCTATGTTCGATGCGGTGCACAAATAGTTAACAGCATTTAGCACGTTATTTGCACACTTTGAGTGTGAGAATTTTCACTGGTTGACAATGTTTAACAAAACAACTATTGCTTTGGTTGATTTTCAGAAAACAGCACCACATTATGAGGCATACATTGTCGATAAAATACCCTCCTGGTAAATGCTTGCAACTACGCAAATAATGTTACATAGACAAATATTTTTCAATATAGCACACGAAAAAGATTAAAATAATAACCTAGAATTGATGTCACCTTCAGTTACCATTTAACGACATTCATATAGGCCTGGTCCCGCGCGCAAACCGTTTGGCAAATCGCATACAAGCAAACAAGCAAGGTGTTTATCATACAGCAGACAAAACAAGTTATATATTTTTGCAATGCCTAACAAACGGCAAATTAACTGTTAGGTATGCTGGGTATGCACTTCAATGAAAAAACAAACAAAGCTAGAAGAGTGATATACTTCGTAAACGCAAGAAGTCGACATAATACTGTTATGTAAAGTCCTTAACACGAAAAGACGGGTTGTATGTGAAGTTATAAATGCCCTTGTAGGCGCAAATTGACAACTGTGTTACTTAACAAAATAAACCTTGTATCAAATGTATTTAAAGCGTCACTTATTCATTAAGTACGTATTCTGGGTCAACATCTAAAGTCGACCTAATAGTGTTCTGTAAAGTATTTTTGCTGGAGCATTGAAATGGCGAACTGAATCCAACCGCCCATAGCTAACCCTTTGTTTTGCCCAGACACGGCTACGCTATTTCCTACACCTCCGAAGTCACCGTCCTGGAGCCGGTTCCAGACCTGATGGCCTGCAGAAACAAAGAGGGTCAACATCTACTACACGGGTGAGCGCGCGCGCGCCATTGTGACGACACCCACACACACACACACACGTGGCCGGCATACGAGTGTTTTGTTTTGCTAAACGACCCAGGAGGGCGGAGCCCGATTTGGCTTAGTTTTCGACCGACATTTAAAAGCCCTGCCATGACTAATGTTTTATGGGCGAATCTGCGAACGTTTTTTTTTATCTTGTCCCATAAGTTATGTTAAAATGTTGACTGTATTATAGCCTACTAACCTATACGGTACATTAGGCATGATTCGCTTTTTTGTCTACTTAGTCCACACTAAGCTTTTAAATGGACACACAATAGGCAAAACAAACTTTAAATATATTATATATATACGAAACAAGGACAAAACCCCCTAGTTGTTACTTGGGTTTTCCAGAGCCTTACTTTTGTAAAATACACTATAAGGTACAACTATTATTTGAATCCAACAATGCTTGAAATGCTTGTAACCCCGTATTTCCAAAGACTTTATTGAAATGCATTTTGCCTTTGGGTTTGGACGAAAATCGCGATAGGTGAATTTCAAGGTTTAACAAATCGGCCGTATAAATCTGACTCGAATATATATAAAGACGGGGCATTTAAAAAAGCACGAAATACTTGTACACTACAAACTATACCTTGAGAAACACCCTTATAATACCAAATAACTCAGTTGGTAGATCGACAGTTCCGATATAGTCGTGGTCGTGAGTTTCAACCGTACCGCGAAACTTTTCTAGCCTTGCCTTATTTGCATTACAATCTTGATAATCTTGAGGCCAACTGATTTCGGTAATATCCTTTTCTAAGGCACCTTTTACTAAAGGCATATTTCCCACACTTTATTATCATGAATAGGCTATGCCGTAATTGTTGATCACACTACTGTAGCCTATACCCATCTGGGAACCATGGCTTAGTTACAGTAATACCATAACACTAAAATTTATTTCCGAACAGAGTCATTTAAAGCTGACCTCCCTGCCTGCGTGAAACCATACCTTTGGTAATAAATACGCTATCATTCAAGATGTCAAGAACTTGTGCTTCGCACGTAAAAATTTTCTCACTTCCGTGTTCTTCTTCCCAGGGGCGAGCTTGCGGCTTGCGAGGGAAAATGGAAGGGCGTTGTTAAGCGCGCCACCAAGCACCTGTGCGCCCCCGGGTGGCGAGTGTGCGGCCTGAGGGACATGAAGATCCTGCACCGGCTCATGTGGGCCGAAGTGACGTCACTGGCCGGATGCTACGCCTATGACGCTGCCACCACCGACCACTTCGCATGTACCAAGTAGGCCAATGTATTTGATTGTTAAAGACGCAATACACGTTTATTTTAGTAATTTCAATATAAATGTTAAAGCCATTATATTTGATAAAACCTACATTTTATTGTTCGGACAAAACTCCCATCAATTTCTCTGAATCAAAAATGTCGCAAAACTTTTGAATCCCACCAAAAGAGAATCAAAGGCTTAAATCAAAATATCAAGCCATTGTATTTGATAAAATCCACATTTTGTTGTTACAAACGTTTCGGCAATACCTCATGCCATCATCATACCTCATGCTTGTATTGTTACACCGATGATGGCATGAGGTATTGCCGAAACGTTTGTAACAGCGAAATGTCGATTTTATCAAATATAATGGCTGGATGCTTTTATTTTATTGAAGTCTTTAATTCTCTTTTGCTGGGATTCGAAAATTTTGCGACATTTTTGATTAAGAGAACTTGATGGGAGTTATGTCCGATATGAGTTACAGTCAAATTGCCATGTTCGATACTGGAATTTTATTCACATTTATTTTGGGCAATATGTAAATTCCATATTTGTAAACACCGAGACAGAATAAACAGCTGATTGAAAAAATAGAAGGCCAACGCCAAGCACGGTATACAGTTGTAATTTGCTTTAACGTTAAGGTATTGAACACCCTTAACAGGGATCGAGTTTTTTTTTTGACCGACATATCTGCCAGATGGAAATTGCCACGTTTGAATTGTTTCCTGTTGGTCGGTTACTCGAAGAAAATGTGGCAGTAAAACATAATAGTTAACTTCGGCTAAATTAGCCGCTCCATACGGTTTCCTATCGAGATTTTTTAACTAGGTAAAAAACTTAAAGAATTGAAAATCAGTTGTTTTGATGTTGTATAAATATATTACACTCCTACGAGCATAATCTGGTGATATTAATGGCCCAGGTGGATAATCATTGGACTTCATGCATTTAAACTACCAAGTGTAAACCACGGTAAAATACTCGTAGAAATTTTCACACTCGAACGCCATTTTTTGTCTATTTCCAGGTGTTCGCGTCGCCGCAAGGGCAATCGCATGGCGGGAATGGGGTCCGGTTGTGGAAACGTGGACAGGGGTCAATCTTCGTGTCTAAACAAGGGTCGCATCGGGGTCTGGGCCCCCAACACCCCTCGGAACGGCACCGACGAATTCGACGTTGGCCCCCCGGCGCCGCGGATCTCGGCCAAGACGCGCGGGTCTTGCAAGTACAAAAGGGGAATCACCACCGGCGTGATGTGCTGCAAGAGCAAGAGCAGGAAAAATAGAGGTGAGAAAAAAGTTTTTTTTGGTTTTTTTCGCAAATTAATTTACTTCATCGTTTGGCTTTTAATTTGCGATGCAATAGCTTGTTTTCTGTTTTACTTTCCTAAAGCCATAATTAATATCTCTGTGTCTGCAAATCGTTGCTTTTGTTTCTTGGCTTTATGTCGCCACAAGGACAAACCTTTATGCGTTTCAAGTAAGATTTTTACCCTGTATCGAGACAAAACTGTATTTACGTTTGATCATGATTACCCACAAACGCTAACGAAGCACCACATTCATACTACAAGAATATGAGATTTAGGAGTTCCAACTCTGCCACACTTAGTTCTGATGAAAATAAATCATCGCCTAGCCCGCTCGCGTATTAATTATCGTAAACACGGCATATTGAAATGACCTAAATCCCAGCCAAGTCATTTGACTCAATGACTTATGTGAGGTAAACTCCTTTGTCCAAACGACTTAAAAAGAGTCCAATCATTTTACCAAAACGATTTAAGTCAAGGCTATAGCCATTTGGAAGCAGTGACTTCAGTGCAAGTGCAGTTATGTCACTTCATTCACTTAAGTCTTTACAGCACTGGGATTAATACATTTGGGAGTGACGTAAGAACGATTGCTTTTCCTGGAAAGGCAGTTACAACTCTAACTGAACTGGCATTCCCCGCTAATCTCGTTAACTTATTTAAAGTAGGAGTGCAATAAAGGCGTGGAACGAACAAACAAAAGGAACCACTGCACGTGATCTGCGCGGAACTGTGTTATGATTTACAGGGTTTCAGTTCCCCTGGTAAACGCTCGTAAACTCGTAAAGGTTCCCTTATGATTGCGCCAGGATAAACTAACGCTAAATTACCAGAAGTGCACCAGGCTTCTGTTCGTCACATGTAAAATGTCCCTAGGTGACCAACCCAATGTTGCATTCGCAATAATCCCCAGCCGACGGTTTTGTGGCGGCTGGATAAAATGGCCAAGGAAACGGAAAACATCACAAAACATTGAGTGGCATTGTATTCGCGCCTTGGCCTTGGTTAAGTTGTTAACGAGTGTGAGTCAAACCTTGCCCTTTTAAACACAGAGCAGCTAGCCTTGTTAGAGCGGTTGTGTGCCAAAGTTAATCTGTGTCAGGGACTGCGCTTGAATCTGGTTGGCGACCAGATTATGGTTAACAGCCAGGCAGAAGTTTAAGAGACAGCAGCGACTAGATTTGCCCTCGGTCGAGTTCGCGCCGTTTGTCGCGCAGCATTTCGCTGACGTCACGCTCGCCTACGATGGCAAATATTTGCAGTCGCCTTTCGCGTCGAGTCGGAGCCGGGCTTAAGATCCTTGACGTTTGCGTTATCACTTGTCGTTGTTTGCCGTTGTTTGAGATTGTGTTTGCTTTCCAAAATCCTCGCAGTGATTTTTAGTTCCTTCATGAATTCCAATAAAGCTATATACCGATTTTAAACACTTTCAAAAAAGGAAATTTAAAGTGACTCCCGAATGACCACCTTTGTTTTAAAACCTCAAGAATCATGACCTGCAATTACGACCCACACTTGTACTGGTTCAGCATTCGATTTCTAACACTTTTTTTTGATTGATTTTTTTAACACTTTTAGGGTTTTACAAAATTTGGCGGAGGAGGCCTAAAGTGTCGCAGATTTAGTACAAATTAAAACAAGCGAAGGCGTTACGGTAAAACGCGAATTGTACCTCCTTAACCACCGACCCAGTTAAGTTAGGTTGCAAGTTTCAGTGTTAATTTGCAAGTACATCAAACTGGCGTCTACACCGCTGCTTTTGATTAAGTGGTCTCTTGCGGTTTGTCTACCAGCGTTGTCTCGAGTCGGGCCGATCCCGCTTCGGCCGTGTTTAACAACGAACAGATACACAGCCCTGCCCACGCTTTCACGCCCACACGGTGGCCGCACGCCAGCAGTTGACACGACCGCCGGTTTAAAAGTTTACATTACCGCTTCCAAATCAGGTGATTCCTACTTTCCCTCCGTTTTTAAGCGAAAGTGCTATTGCGAATCTGAATCAACTCCCTGGGTCGGACTAAATTTTGTAGACAATTTGTATCGCGGTTATCCAGTACCAGGGGCGGAGGTAGGATTTTTGTTTGGGGAGGCATGAAAATATTTTGCGAGATGACGTAAAAACTTACGTCAAAACTTGACGTCACACAGAAGTAATGTTTTTAGAACACTATACACAGATCGTTCGTTTGTTGAAATTTTAACTTGCAGAGGTGTTACTTTTAGTACAAAAGCTACATTACAAAGATGTTAATGATTTGCGCAAAGCGTAAAAAGCCTTAATATCGTTTAGGTTGTTCGAATTTTCGTTTTCGATGGTGTTGTAAGACGCAAGACACACTAGAAACCCAATCGAGAACCTAATTTTTTAAACTTTGCATTTAGGTAGTTAAAATAGGCAAAAAATACAGTTTTGAGGGGCCATGGCCACGTGCCCCCTCTGGATTCGCTTCAGTAAAAAAATTAAAAAAATATGGTCGATTGTTGCGGCGCAGTGCTACTGTTTTATATGAACAACTTCTATTTTCTCAGTTAAGTGCGTATCCATGTTTAGAGCAGTGGTTCTCAAACTTCGTTGGCTTTCTCAGAACATAAAAAAGTATTCGCAACACACTTTCTATAAAACTATAACGTAATATCTTGACAATCAGCCCCAATACAAGGCTAGAATAGATAAATACCATACCAACATCAGTTTTATTACGGCAGCGTGTATAGAAGTCGCTGTATTCCTCTTAACAATAAAGTGTGATGTTATCGCGGGAGTGTACTTCAGAGACTTCGTTCAAAAACAAGTCGATCCAAGCTGCTATCACGAATTGTTGTTCACAGTTTTTCACGCGCCCTATTGCGCGTAAACAGGCCGACACATTTAAAGCTCTCCCACTTTTTAATCGACGTCCTCTGTGTGTTTCCGTGTCACTCGAGCAGTGATGAATGGCTTTGTTTGCCAGTCAAGTGCACGAGCAAGCAAAGCGGCTAACGTTGTCGCCGACTTTTCATCGGCAAGGTCGCGTTTTAGTTGATCGGTCGATTCAGAGCGGTCGTTTGCCGTGCTTTTCTGTTTAAATTTGACAGATCGAGTGAAATTTGACCGTATGCTTGCGTGCGAACCAAGCACATATGACCGCCATATTAGTGTTTTCAATACAATTTTCCCGTCCTGACATGGATGCTAAGTTATTTTACAAATCGAAATTCTAAAGAGTCTCGAATAAAGGTTAGCAAAAAGTTTGTTTGTTTGGAAAAGGTCAAACAAAATTGCAGGGAGAACATGAAAACACAAAGCTCATTCTTGAAAAGTAACACGTTGTTCAAAGCCACAAAATCAAGACTAAAGATGAAATCTCCAAA
Organism: Ascidiella aspersa; assembly: GCF_963924565.1. Taxonomy (NCBI): domain Eukaryota; kingdom Metazoa; phylum Chordata; class Ascidiacea; order Phlebobranchia; family Ascidiidae; genus Ascidiella; species Ascidiella aspersa. Next base: position 6,589,529 of record NC_139450.1, read on the forward strand.
CGTTTAACGAGTATGCTTTCTATCCTGTCAGGAGCGCACTTCTTTAGCCTTAAACCACCTCGGTTTTCGCAGCGGTAAACCTATATATAGAGAGGATACATGCCCCACAGATTTGGACTTTCAAATATTTGCACGCGGGAGTGTCCCGGTTATCGCATACGGCGCCCCGTCTATCGGCATTTGCCGGCTGCCAAGAGGCGGAGATGAACTGAAAAGGTCGTGTAGACATTGCGATATGAGCAACGCATGTTGGCACGACCACACTGACACAGATATAAGGTTTGCACCGTTCAGGGCTTCACTGAGGGGAAATTGGTCTTTGTGTGTCCAACTGTGCGCCTTTTTGGCATTTTTTCAAAGGTTAAAATGATCTTTGTAACGATCAATTATACAAAACGCCATATGTAGAAGTATGTCCTTAATAAAGCCCTCTGCCACAACCTCCTGCCATTATGGTAAAAGTGCCACAACTGTCGATATTCTTAAATGCCGCTTTCAAAGAGTTAAAAAGTCAATTTTTCTCTTGTTTATGGCCAATGTTAAAAAAATATCTAATGAGTTTTAAACAACAGTTTTTTAAGTATGGTTTAAAAAAACGCTTTTTAGAGAAAATCTATAATAATTTCAAGTTTGCCTAGAAAACTAATGTTAAAAGGCTGACATATTTTGGCCGCAAATGAGTCATGCCGTATTCCATAGAGAGGGCGGTTTCATTTGCTGGAAGGGCCAGTAGTACAGGGAAGTGGCGAATGCCGCATTGCCGCAGCCGCGCCCTTGCAAACGCTTGCAAACTTGCAGAAGGCGGCAGGACCGTAGTAAACAAGGTTGGTCGTTGACTTTGAAACTCTTGACCGCCAATCGAGGTGATCTGTCGTCGAGTCGTAGGCCACCCGCAAATCGTTCTTATTTTTAAACTACCGCTTGTCCGGTGGTCGGGGCAAGCAAGTTCGTGAATAGAAAAATACGTTAAATGTAGTTTTGTCTGCCTAGTAGTGATGAAAGCGTATTTTATAAAAGAGGGCCTAACTGTCGAATGAATCTTAAAACCCGTTGTCACCAATTTTAATAAAAGTACAATTTCTGCAACGGATTTTTCGCTTAATTGTGGCGATGGTGAGTAGCGTATTAAACTGTACGTCATTTTACCCATAATAAACTCTACTGAATCATATATTTAATACGTAGCTTACTTTATCGTAATTTGCGCAACTAGATAAAGGCTAAATATGCGTTTCAGCCCGAAACATTGTTGGCATCAATACCCCATCGCGCTCCCAAACGGGTTAAATAAACTAATTAGTAATTAGATCTATAATGCGAAAATAGGAAATTGAGGTAAAAGTTTGAAAACAGTCCGATGTCCGTTTACAGGATTGCCATTTGATTTAATTACTTTTCTTCCTTCGTTCGAAGTGCAAAGCACTTTGAACATCGCTTTGTAGTTTTTCCTGACGCTGCGTTATCCAGTAAACACACAATAAAACCGAAAAACCAACAATAGCTAAAGAAGAAAAATCTACAAAACCCTAATACTAAGACCAACGACATAATAAAGTCATATACGCAGTGGTTTCCAGTACATTATATAAGATCGGAATCGTCTAAATAAGACCTAAGTTTGTCGAAAAGCGTCCTACATTTATCGGAATGAGGCCTAAATGGCCAAAATAACGCCTGGAACTGTAGGGAGGGGTATAGGTCGATCGGGGGGCGTCGGTCTGGCTTCGGCCGTTTGGCGTCAAACGCCCTAGTTTGACCGGCGCTGTTAAGACGCCGCTGTTTTGGCACCGGATTTTTGGCCCTGTTTGGGGTTAGTTGTGGGGAATGGGTGGGGTTAGAAAATGGGTTAAGGTAGAAATTATTAGGGAAGTTAGTGATCCAATTAGAGGGGGGGGTTGTTGACTTAGGTAAAGTGTTGTTTAGGCCTGATTCTGGCCATTTCGGTTTTATTCCGTCGGGTTTAGGACTTATTCCGATTTATACGGTACTACGACTATTAGGCATTAGTCCTATTTTGGTCTTATTCCTAACTGCGTTTTATTCCGACGTTGATGTTGTTCTTATTTCGATCTATGGCTGTAGCCCGTTATCGACCCTCTCGGAATTGCGCAAGGCTTTGAATTGAAAATCGGTTCATGTCCTGCGTAGTTGTTTAAACAGCCAAACCCACGTTTATTGGATTGCGACAGTCGCTTTCACGCCGAGTCAACGTCGCCCTCCTATTAGACTCGATAAAATATCTAACCCTATTGTTATTTACTGGAACTGATGGTTTTGTGTAACGACGATGACATTTAAAACAAGCTATTTGATGCCACCCAGTGGTGGGCAAACTTCGGCCAAGACAAAGACAAAGCCAAAACAATAAGACATGGTTTCATTTTCTATTTTCGGCAATACTTATTAGCTCTTTTTTGTTTTGTAGTGGATGTATCCATGTCGTCTCCAAAATATAGTTATGTACACAAATTAGACAATTTAATTTTGTCTAATGTGCGTTTATGCTGACAAAAACGATTTTTTAATATTTTATATCAGTTTTTGTTTCCTCTTTAAACTAATTACACTCCTGTTTTTGTCAGAATCTTAAAATTCAATTTGCTTGTGTCCTATCTTCCACTTATGTTGTTTTGTGCTCCTTGTACCGGATAAAACACTATTGTGTGTTTAAAGTTAAAATATTTGAAATACAGGTTTCTACGCCAAGCTGTTTATCCAAATCTGCGGATCTCTAGCTTAGTGCTGGCCTGTTGCAGTAAAGAAGCCAAAAAATCTGCCCTGCTGCGTTAACAGCCAGCAGCAAATTAAGCTCAAATGATAATTAATTTAACAGCACAATGACCCGGCCTCGTTTGGCCCGCAGCGTTGTAATATAAGCGACAAAGCCACTTTCTTGGCCTGTTGGGAATTCTGTTGACAAAAGCCAAGTCATTTTTTATTATCTTCGCCACAATCGGGAAAACATGTTTTGAGTGAGCTGGCTATCGCCCATTCTGAGTCATAGCACTCGATCGCAGCGGTAGCTTGTTATGGTTTTTGCGTGTGACTGCGCTTTCCTCAGATTACAAACCTCCTCCTCTTATTGCTGCTAATGCGAATCAGTTTTTTTACGCGATGCCAAGGCAATAGCTCACTAGCGGCGTTCTTATTTTGGGCTGATTTTCGGTTCAGATCCAATATATATATTCGGACCCAAGTAATTGGGTACGGGGACGGCTTATGTCTATTAGAGGCCTTAAGTACTTAAGACGTTTCTACCCCATATGCTTCATTAAAAAAAAACAGATAGAAATATTATCCGTCAAAACTATAGAGAGGTTTAGGTCGACACTTAACAAAATCAAAAAAATATATATATTTCAATTGGGTTACTATTGAGGTCAGAGTCATCTGACCAACTGGAATTATTTCCTTAAACACCGAGGCACAATTGAAAGTTAATCCAACCCTGCTTGCGTGTTTTGCAAGGATGTTTCCCTACTGGCTATCGTTATCAAAAACGTGTGAACAGCAAAATGGGGTAGCTGCACTGTACAGATAAAATCTCACGCCAGTTCGTCGTGAGAAACACCGATAATCATTTGTGCAATACGAATTTAAATCACTCGACTGAAGGGAGTAAACGCTACTGGCGCCACCCTGTAGTTGCTTGCAGTCCCTGGAATGCCAAACATACACGCAATTGTGGTTAATAAGTTAGAAAACACTTCAGGCAATTTAATAGTAAACAAATTGATGGTTAGTGTCCTAACCTTAAAAATAACGGACGTCTGGAGTTATTGCTCGTTTTATTCTGATATTTGTATAACAGTTGATCAAACCATATTTGATCAAACCAACTTAAAACATGCACAACAAACATAAACTGGACTAAGAGTTTTGCTGCCGCTGTATCCATTTTATTGTCTCGTTACTTGTCTCAGGCTAAGGACAAAGTTAAACGTTATGAAAATTCACATCCAGCTTGCAAAGATATTATTTGTCCATTGTTAGGCCAAACGCCATGTCAACATAGTGATATGTGGTTGCGTGCTTATTATTATGAAAACCTATTGATTCTACACGCAGAGTAGGATTATTTGCCAAGGAAAGCATGCCTGACAAAACTTGGCATCCAATCGGAACTAATATTACCGTAGAAACGACATTTAAACGTTCAGTTAGGTAATATTCCCTTTCTTTTCTCAGTGTTTCTATATATTATTTAATTTGTTTCATTTTAATTTAGTACAATTAATCTTTCTTTTAGTAAGGCTTATTTGTTTATTCTCTTGCTTGACCGAAGCGTATATGACTTGCTTGTACTTAATTTTTTTTCGTTTTGTATGCAATTCATTTCCTCTCTAACGCATGCCCTCTCTTGTTTTCTTTGCCCCTCTTCCTTTCGCCGCCCTGATGACGTCACTGACGATTCGTGACGTCACAGACCCTGTGTGCGACCCCGGGTGCGAAAATGGGGGCGTGTGCAAGGCGGGAAACGTGTGCAAATGCCCCCCGGGACTCCTGGGCTACCGATGCGAGATCGCAGTTAGGGGTAAGTTCCGTTTTTGCTGGCGGGGTGAAGCACGCTTTTCAGATTTTTTACGTTTTTGTTTTCGAATTTTGCATGAGTGCATGTATGTGTTCTTTGACAATAACTAATTATTCGTTAAAATTGGTTTATTTTTTATTCGATTTTCGGCAAAAAAAAAAAACGCTATCTTTGTGTTTCAATTTGAAGCATTATGTTTGGTACCAAAAATATGAAAAATAAGGCTAGTTTAAACCAGGGCTGCGGAATCGGACTTGTATTCGGACTCGGGACTCGGGAGAGTACGTAAAAACTACCCAGACTATACTTAAAACTACCCGAGTCCGATGTAAGCCTGCACATCAACAAATTTCGAGTAAATTCTTAAGGTGAAGTAGCATAATATTTTATAATTGCGTATTGTGGGTGGGTGGGTGAGTGTAAAGTAAATAGATGGAATTTACGCTGTTTAGTCGGCGCCGGACTTTTTTCTATAAATTGCCGAGTTTGAACAGATTATAATTAACCGACTTCGCTGACTTATTGGAGCAACTGTAAACCAACGGGACACAGACTCTCACAAATATATATACACACTAAATATATACTAATTTCGCCGTCAACAAAAAAAATAAAGATAGGCTGATTCACCGCATTTTTTTTAAGTTTTTTTCGTGCACTGACTTGTAACATTATGTTGGTAACACTTTTTGTTTTGAGCAGTCTTACGTTTGTCCAATTACTTGCGCCTCTTATAGAACTATTTATATGGACCGGGTATTTATTTTCGGGACATTGTTGTACGTGCTACTCCAGCAAAGTCAATCCCCTTGTTGACTTATAAACAGTTATTTCAGCGTCTTGCCAAACATAATACACAAAGGTTCGCATTCAGTGGGACATGAACCTCAGTAGATTGCAGACAAAGTCCGCAAATATTGGTTGAAGACCTACGTAGAACCAAGTATATCTTTAATTTTTAAGTAGTATAGCGCACTACGTAGAACTAGCTGAGTAACTATTATCTTTTACCAATGGTAGGCTACAATTACTCCATACTAACTGCAGCCGTTGAGCGCTGCAACCAGCAGTGTTGTAAACAAAACTTTTTGAAATGACTAAAGTCCCAGTCAAGTAATTCGAAAAATAACTGAAGTACAAGTCAAGTATTTTCCAACAAACAACAAGTCAAGTCCCAGTCCAAGTCATGAGTTGTCCAGTTGAAGTCATGTAATTCACATTAGAATACTTCAAGCCATGTCATTGACATAAAAATAAAACGTTAAACTAATAAAATTGGTAAACTTGTTCGATTAATATAGGCAATAACTCAACTAAAAATGTAAGACGCAACATACAGCTAGCGAAATCGAATTTAAACACTTATTTCAGCCCAAATCAAGTCATTTTTGGTCAACACACTAAGGTCAAATCAAGTCATTTCAAAACTGTGAATTAAGTGCACTAATTCAAGTCATTGACTTAAGTCATTACAACACTTGGACCCAAGTCAAGACAATTTGGTCAACGGACTAAAATCAAGTCAAGTCATTTAAAGTCAGTGACTTAAGTGCACTTAATTCAACTCATTGACTTACGCTATTTCAACACTGTCAGTTAATTTCATCGTGTACAATGCAACCAGCATTAACCTTAAAATATATAACGTTGTTTGCGTGCTATATAGGGCAGTAAAATAATTCCCACCCCGTTATCTTCCGACAGGCAAGCGCTGCAAGAAACCGTGCGGAGCCAACAGCCACTGCAACCGGCACGGTGTGTGCAAGTGTGAGAAGGGATTCAAGTCGTTGGGAGAGAAATGCGTCGCCCGCAACGGCCGCGTCGGCGGTCACAAGAAGCGACGCCAGGGACGATGCTCGGCAGTGGTGTGCCTGAACGGCGGCCGATGCAAGCGCGGCCAGTGCCGCTGCCGACCACAGTATACCGGCGCTAGATGCGAACGTGGTGAGTTGCTGTTTTCTTATTACGGTACGACTTGAAAAATCACTTAGTGCTGTATATGGACAGCTTACACTTTAGGCTTATAATTTATGCGCCGTCGTTTCCCAAGCTATTTTGATGAATTTGTACAAAGTGTTTAAATAGTGGTTGAAAAAAGCCTTTACTTACTGTTAGGCAGTCTGCTCATATTTACCTTACCGAATACCACTTCTCAATTATTTTTTTTGTTTTATAGCTATTCGTGTCATATTGGGTCAGCTTACCCTTTAGGCTTAGGGTTTTCGTGCCGTCATTTCCAAAGATTTTTTCTAATTTCTCTGTTGGAATCCAAAGGCCGTAACTTACTACCTGCAGTAATCTGCTCATATTTACCCCGACCAAATCCCACTTCTAAATCTATTTGTTCTTTTATCTAACTCATTGGTCAATGTCAACACCAATATAGTTGGTTTTGCGTTCCACCTTTATATTTAGGACCCTTTGATACAAACTGGTGAAGCTGGCGGTCGGATTTACTTTGTAATCCAGATTGTATAAATTTAGATCCCATTATTTGCGGCCAACATCTAATTGAAACCTTGTGCAGTTTTTCAATTCTATAACATTTTTTTAAGTCGAAAAGACTGCTTCAAGTCGAAAGACTGCCTGTATTAAACTGATGTTATTTTTTTATTAGTTAAGACTTTTAGCTGTACGCAAAGATTAACAATAAGCTAATTTTGCTTTTCATTCATTCATTTGTTGCTTCATTTGCATTGTAATTATTTTAATTAGATCGCATACTAAATTTCACCGACATAACCGTTGGCATGCATTCGCTTTTTAACTAATCGCTTATAGATCACCTGGAATGTATTCATTCATGCAAATCATTTTCAGCTAATTTCCATTGCAATGACGAATACTTTTTCGTTTAGAAATAGCTCTGTCAGTATAACTTAAAACTCCTGCACGTATTTCGATATGCAGCAAATGTGGTCCAAGTATTCAATAGAGCACTAGATGAAAAAAGCAGTACGATTCAAACATTGGTTTTCGAACCGAAAAGTTAAGATTTCAGTTAAAGTTTTAAAAGAAATAAAAAAAATATGCCGCCTTATACTTGTGAGTCAATACAATGTCTTGCAACGAAAGCAAATATCATTCGGATTGTTCTGGCATAAGATTAAAGACAGTAAGATGTCAGAAAATATATTTATCTTAATGACATAATAACTCATAAGTTCGTTTTTCGTCATCGAATCGAAAGATTTAGCGAACTGAAGATTCAAAACCATTTATCGAATAAAGTTACTCTTGGTGGCAGCACTGGCAAAATATATACCTTTTCAAATTCTTTAAAAACTAATGATGCCCACGACCAAACCAGGTTGCCAGAGCAGTCCGAATATCATTTGATCGCGCTTCTTTGCCGCCACCTAACGGGGAATCATGGAGTCTTAACTATTTTCGCTTTAATTTACTCCCATGCCTTTTGATGTCACGCTTTGCCTTTAATTGGCCGCTTTTTGTTGCAATCGCCGCTTTTTTGCATTTCAGCTTCTCCCGTCGCCGAATTTGTCGACATCCACTGATCGACCTGCGTCATAATCACTCACGTCACGGCATCTGTACACGTCACGATATATTACAGAAAATATATACTGTTTGCGTATCTTATAGCGAGTGGCTGTTGCTACGAGCTGTTGTATAACCGAAGAGCTTGTATTTAATTGGTGTGTTTTTCTTGATTTATCTTACCATTGCTTCCGTTCAATTTGCATGAAATCGTTTTGCTTCTTTTATCGATGAAGTTCGTTTACCGTAGGAAGAATTTTAAAAAACATAGCCACCCTTTTTCCTATGGCGGTAATTACAAACCTTGTAGACCAAACTCAACATGAGTACCATTTTGATTGTTAGAACTACAAGTAAGTTGCTTTTGTCACCAGTAAATTTTGCAAAGCAAGCTAATGTCACAAATGTTGTAATTTTTCTAAAATTTTGCACAGTCATATTTCGGATAATACCGCATTTCCCCCCGAAGTTCTGGCCTGTCGTTTTTTAGAGTTTTTTGTCAGTAAGAAGCTACGCTTATTCATAAATGGAAGTTTTAAACACGCTTTTTACGACCCACTTACTCCGCCTAGTCATGTTCACATTTGTACGTTCTTTCGCTTTAAAGTTTACCTTTTATTTTTGCTTTAAAGTTGAACCATTCATGCATGTTCACTACTAACTGTCAGAAGCATCGCCACGCTCGCACAATTTGCACAACCCTTTTTTTCCACTTTTTGTATGATAGAAATTAATCGCACCCCACGCCAAATACCCGCGGGCGGTCACTTTTTTTAAACTTTTATGGATTTCTACAGTTAAAAGAGTAAAATTAATCAATGACGCTTGCGTTTTTCTGATTGTTTTTAAACCTGGTAAACTTTTCAAAAGTGCAACGCATTCTCTGTCGTTTGATTTGTAACGTTAACTTTAGCAGTTTATCTCATCAAACGTATTTGTACAGCCACAAACGCAAGTCGAACTGCCCCGCGTTTCTGCGGAGAACTTTTTTCTATACAGGGCTCGAAATGTGTCGATTCCACACTGCACGGTTTTACATATTGCTCGACCAATTTGATTTGAAACAAACGCGGTTTTATACCCACAATTATTCTACTTTTGTTTAATCGAATCAAACTAAATACTATTTAAAAACTAAATTCTTGCATAGTAGGTTCTGTATTTTTTTTCCATTTCGAGCCTTGGAATGCTTTTATGTAAGCACTATAAGCACGTAAGCCCCTTGTTATTTCAAGGAGAAATACCACCTAAAACTAAACTAAACACACAACAGTACATTCTTATTTAACAGTAAACATTAAAATGCTCCTATTCCACTAATAACAAGTAATTATAGCGAAATAAGTTCCCTGCCTGTCTCTAACTCGCTTTTTGCTCCCACCTAAGGATCCCTTCTACACGTCTTGAAATCGTTTTTGCAACCTCACGGCACTTTGACGTCACGCCCCTTTCGCGTCCTCGAATAGGCGGTGACGTGTGCGAGGCGACCGCTGGTAATTTGCAAAAAAATACGCGAACGAAAGTTTCCGTCTTCGATGTACGACAAACTCCCCCCCTTGAAAGCGAGATCGGTGCGGAAGATGACAGTGTTTGTTGTTACTGTTCTTGTGTTGTTGGGAACGTATTCTGTTTGGATCGGGGTTTGTTTTGTAGTTTTTATTTCGCCGATAATATCCATGTTTTAATCAAGAACGTGTTGCAGAACCTCTCTCCGCGATGTTGTTTACCAAGAATTTTTTCGAATTTATCTACCAGGAGACCCAATCGTTTATTAAATTTCGCAACTTTACTTTCAAACTATTCCGGGATTGATAACGTTTAATACAAGCTTTTTTTAAAATGGGTTTACGCAAAACTGCTAAAACAGCTTCTTAAAAAAAACTTATGCAATAAAACTTATTTACAATTTAATTTTAACTTTTGCTTAAGTGATACAGCAAAATGATTTAATTTTGTTTGTTTTCGTGTTGTGTTTTGTGTTTTCTCTCTTCCACTGTGTAAAGCTTCGTAAAGTTATAGAATTGTGTATGTTTGTGTTTTTAATGTAATAAGTGAAAGTTGCCTTACACAACCTGGATCAACAGATTTTAAAAGGTAGATAAAAAAAAACACTTTTAAATGTATTATTTTAATGATTTCTTTTTTGTTGCGGTGTTCCTCATTTTGTGTAACTCTGATGTTCTTAAACGGTGTAAAATCACTTTTTATACTCGGAATTTCATTTCGGCACTTATAAGCCAATGTATATATATAAACATAATTATTTACGTATTTGTTTTTTCCAGAAATTGTTGACAAATTGGATGGGCAATTTTTCTCAAAAAAAACAATCTTTTTTTACTGTTTTGTGTCTGAGCGTATCGTAAACGTATAAGGTGTACTTTGTGTTTCGAGGCGTTTCTTCGAAAGAATCGTTTTTTATGTTTAATCTAGTTTTACTGTAGCCGGTAGAGTGCCTTGCCATATTGAAAGCGCACTGGTGTATCGTAAAATGCGAATGTGCAAGTTACAGCTACTTAACCACAGCATGGGGGGCTTAACGTACCTGTCTCCTCAAGAACGTCAAAGAATATTCGGATAGATTTTCCCACCTCTAGGGGGCGTGTGCGTTTTTCATTTTTCGTTCAGATGCGGTTAATCGGAAATAAAACTTTTAACGAGAAATCTGGTCGTACATGATTGTTCGGATGGCCGTTTTATGATTTAGCAGAATACAGTGTTGTTCAGCAGTCTGTAGGTACCGAAACTGATGTAGGCCTAATACGAATTCGATTCAGTAAGGCGACTCCAACTGAAAGGTTTTATTTCGTCATTAAGTTAAAGCTTTACCGTTGCTACAATAAGTGATGTTTCAATTGGCAACCTACATATATTGCCGCCCTTCAGTGTGATGTCGTATGTAAACCAGGTAGCTTGGCAACTCATAATTTCATCCTAGCAGTCCTTACTGTTAATACCGAAAGAAACTGATGATATGTATGGCAATTCATTTAAAATTTCCATTGTTGTTTATAAATCACGTTACTTTGGTAGTTAGCCTGCGCTCAGCTGATTACAGTGGTTGACTTATGCCCGAGGCTAAACACTTAAATTTTCTGCAAATTCCACTTAATAATATAATTTTTCGACATTGTTTCGCGAATCTGCTGCAAAAACGCACAGTTGGAAACTTCAATGGTGGATTGTAAGATGCGATTCACAAAGCTATATGCGTTTACTGTATTTTACTGCAGTTGTTCCCAGAAAGGTTTTATCGTTGTTGTTATGCTATATCATGCGAGTTGGACAACCATATCAAAACCCCGTACGCCAGTTTTAAGTCTTGCGCTTTATTTCAGGGAGTCGAACCGTTTGACATTTCCGGTTCAGGTTCGGTTCGGGTTCAAGGATTTTTTCGGAATACGGTTCAGTTCCGGTTTCGGTTTCGAGCAATTTAAAAATTCCGGTTCAGATCCAGTTCGGCCATCGTCATTTCACAACCGGTTCATAAAGTTCCGGTTCGGATATAATATAAGTTGCGTTAAATCTAAAAATGTGGGTCAACAAATGTAGAGAATAATCTTTGAATAGTAAGTCAGTCAATTAAATTTACGTGACGTATTAAAAAAACAACAACTTAATATTGAAATATCTTAAAAATAAAAAAAATCAACGTTTTTTTTTTTTTTTTTCGACCAATTTTACGGTCCACACTTATCGCTATTTATCACTGAAAATATTATTCTTTCAAATATCTGTACTGATGGCGTTCTGGTATTAATGAGTGTTTCGCTATAATAATCCGTTATAGTCTACAAATAATCCGTCTACGTCTACAAATTATTTTATTGTCAATCGCTTTTTCGCAATTTCCTGGAATGTAGCCTATTTATACTTAGATTTCAGTTGTCACGACGAAATCACACGATAACCTCGGGTTTCTTTATGTTACTAGTTTGTGATGTTCTGGTATGACGTGGTGACATCATCTCTATGTGATGTGACCACTTTGGGTCCCTCATGCTCACGATTTGTAAAACTGCGTCACAAAAACGTCAAAAGGGAGATGATGTATGTCATAATGAAAACCTCAAGTTTTATTTGAACTTACGAATAGTTATAGCCTGCATTTTTGTGCGCTCGTTGCACCCCGAAGACTGCTTCCGTCGAACCGGAGCTGAACCGGAACTTTTAAATTGCTTAAAACCGAAACCGGAACTGAACCAAATTCCGAAAAAATCATTGAACCCGAACCGAACCTGAACCGGAAAAGTGAAACGGTTCGACTCCCTGGTTTATTTCCGTATTTCCATTATTTTTCATTTATTTTCACCTTTCAAAGTTAAAGCATTTTAACTCTTTACAATGGCGCGAAAGAGATAAAAAATTTAAATGACCAGATACTCCTATTAATTATTATGTAGCCTACTTCTGGTTGTTCGTAGATTTATTTCAGCAGACTTCCATCAATAGTTGTACAGTGTCTATTTATATTTTAGAAATGCTTTGTTACGTCATATAGCAAAGGTAGATGTGACATTGCGTGTATTTGTTACAAAAAGTAATTTGTTAACAAGCCAGAGTTTATGGATTTTTCTTGAATTTAATTATTATGGCTCACTTCCAAATCAATTAGTGGCCGTTTATATTACACGTATTCCTATCTTCTTTATTTAAATTATATCAATTCTTCAACAAGTACCTTGGTTAGTAGACGTAAAATTACAAACTTGAATTTTTAATTAAAACTCTGAATCACGATTTGATTTCAATAACGAAACAAAAGGACAAAGACGTACAAGAAAATGTTTCGTAGAATAATAAAAATTTCAAGAAAAGTGCCTTTTTAAAGTAGGAACAATTTGTAATTTGCGGTAAGCGGTTTAAGGTTCTCCTCAGTATTACTCAAGACTTCAATTTTGTGAGAGAAATTTTTTTTCTTATCTTGAGAATGAGAAATATATTGGCTTTCTGTGCAAAGTTTTTGAGTAAGACTTTTGTGTGATAATATTCGTATCGGTGGTTATGTATCGGTGTGGTTAATAGTGACCGAATTGGGCTTCACCACATTTTCATCTGGGGTTTTATATTGTTAACATTATTTGAGTTAGGGTACATGCGAGTTTGGGTGATCAAGTATCATGATTATTATATTTATTCTCCCATACTTATTTTGGCGGTCTTTTATAATATATTTTGGATACCGTAGCTTTTTACATCCAAAACTCAAAGAGCGCATTCATATTTTTTTATTTAAAATTGTGTTAATAGTAGCAGTATTTATAAACAAAGTTTAGTTTGTAGCATAAATAACAATAGGACTGGAAAACCAAGGAGTGAATCTCCACATAGATTCCACCAATTAGTGTATTTGTATCTGAGCAAGCCAGGCAATAGGCACTTCCGGCGCTCTTTCACTATTGTACGTAAAAATTAATGAAAAAATTTTTTTTTTCAAATGCCGCATACCGCAACACATATTGTTTGGGTTAGGGTGCGGGTTAGCGTTTGGTTGAGGGTAGGTCAAGTTATTATTAATAATAAACATAATATTACTTGAACCACCCTCACCCAAACGCTAACCCGCACCCTAACCTAAACAATATGCGTTGTGGTATGCGGTATTATTATTATTTATTTTTTTGCATAACTTTTCACGTACAATAGTGAAAGAGCGCCACACTTCCTTAAGGTGCTGGGCTGCTGGCCCAAAACCTAACACGAGCAAATATATATTCTCTAAAGCAGGGATGACCAGCCCACCTGATGTAAAAAAACGAGTCTAATGTCACATTTCAACATGTCAAACACTTTTGTGCATCATTATTGCAAAGCAAGATTGGTGTTTTTTTAAATGTGTGTTTTTGCGGACCTTTTTAAGGAAATATATCAGCCCAAAGTTGTGCTACCATGACATGATACAAGATATCAACTCAATTTTTTCACACTATGCTCGATAAGGCCAGTTTTACTTGCATATTTACGCACGAGTTCACTCTCAATGAGCCGGTATTTATAAGTTAAGTTGTTTTATGACGTCAAGATATAATATTACAAATCTTTTATCTAAAGAAAAGATATCGTGTGCTTATTATGACATAACTATGGAAAATTGACTTCATGTAAACTGGTAAGGTAACTTGAACTTATGCAAGATCGGTTTACACCAGGTTTGTAATTCTAAGTCAAAAATTAACGTAGACTTCATAAAAATTATGGAGATATTTTTGTTTGTTGAACATACAGTTGTGTGTTACAAAATGCCAACAGTTCCTATTTCATTAGACAACATTATGTGACTGAATGTATGCTTTATTCGTTGATTGAAAACAAGCATAATAGTTAGTAGTTAACGTTATAAAATTGACTGGTTCACTGAATGCCATAAACGCAATTAATAATTGCCAATTGTTACACTAGCAGTTTATTTTTTCATCTGGAAACACACAAAAAGATCTACAGCTACAAGACAAAACTGTCTAAAGCAGTGGTTCTTAAACTGGGGGTCTCGTCCCCCTTGGGGGCGTGTGAGGTTCACAAGGGGGGCGCAAGAAATTGACAAACTTAAACTTTATGTAAATTATGACTAAAGATTAAGGTGAAGTGATCTTTCCCTGCTGCTAATACTCGAAATAAGCATTTGTTATCCAAAAAACAGTTACATACTTCGCATTGATGCAACTTACCTGGAAATAAAGTGCTGTTCCGCTTTATGTTTTTTAAACAAGGTGGAGCGTGAGTTTTAATAGCATTGTAAAAGGGGGGCGTGTCTAAAAAAGTTTAAGAAACACTGATCTAAAGCATGATGATCTATAATACCACAGTATTAAGACTGGTCAATGACCTAATAACGCCAAATACACAATATCCATGACAGAATAAGATAAGTCGTTTCAATAAGACCGAAACCTGTCAAACCCATTACAGAATAAGACAAGTCGTTTGAATAAGACCAAAATCTGTCAAAATACATCCTAAATTTATAAATATTGTAACTATTTTAAGATCAGACTTTTAAGGAATATTTCATTTTGTGTATATAATAAATATTTTCCTTAGTCTTGTTATGTTTGACTATTTCACTGTATAAATTAATGCTTTTGCCAAATTACCAAATTACGCCAATTACTTAAATGTAAAAATATGTAATAGTAGTACGTTTTTTTATTGTAAAAAAAATATGTAGAAATGTCAAATTATTTCAAAGCAGTTTTATTTAACTGATTGTTGGCAAAAAAATACTAATTAATTAAAAAACACAGTTACCTTAGGAAAAAAATTTTTTTTTTTTATAAAAGTTTTATAAAATGTTTTTTGCAGGATAAGTGAAATACTTAAGGACAATACACATTATATATTAAGATAAACTGATTGTGAAATATTGTTATGAACCTGGTTGGTAACTAACGAAAGGATTTTATCATATATTTTGCAATTTTACTGCTGCATATATTTGAAGCACCACCAAAACATAAAAGATGTCACAAAGATTGAGTACAAAGAAAGACAGCAAGATGAGGATTCGGGCATTTCCGGTAAAAAATAATACTTAATTATGTGTTACTGAGGTGTTTTTTCTGTACTTTTAATTGTAGGAATAAGGTTACTTTGCAAAATACAACTGCATGCTTGTTTCTATGACATCACAATGAACATTATTGAGATATATACACAAACTTTGTGAAGTTTTTTTTGCAATTTTAAGGAAGAAAAATGCAGTAGTTTTCATTATTATAATGTGAGAAGTTAGGGATAGGGTTTTATTTGTAGGAAACAATAGGAATGACCAGTGTTTATTCTTCATTGCATTTCAATGAACAGGTTTGTTATTAGATGTATGGGTAATTCCATGTCAAAGCAACCAACCTATTTAACCCATATGTTTTCAAAATTGCTCAAATTTTGTACATGTGTAGAGTTTTCCATCCTGATTACAATAAACTTTATTTTACCAAAATTTTTTGAGGGGTTAAAAAGTTATGCTGTTTTGAAATATTGGGCATTTTGTGCTCGCTGAACCGTGAAACTCATTGATTTTTACTCATGCAAAGTTCAATCTAGCATAACTTTTTAAAGGATTGGAGTTTTACTTTAAAATTAAGTTTATTTAAAAGATAATAACTTAATGTTAGATTTGTTACATTGTTTTGTTGTTTCAGCTCTAAGGTCAGAGGTCAAGTGCAGGTCAAACTAATGTGTATTTTAAAAATCAGTGAAGCGGAACCCAATTTAGAAGCGAAATATCTCAAAAGCGTTGACTTAAATTTTTTTGTGTAAGGTGTCTATGGAGAGCTTATTCCAAGTACTTTCATTTAAACCAGGTTTCATTGATCCTTTCAAGGGATACCACTGTCATATGAGCTGTGTAACATGACCGTCTAAAAAATAGCATTTTGGTTCGAATTACAAATTTATTTCAATACAAAGTCTGAATTACATTATTTTTTCAACTACTAAACTGTGACATTTGTTTTTTAAATAAATTAATTTCTCAACATATTTTTTGTTTTTAAAATGTTTATGAAGAATATACTCCTCCAAATACTTTTTTAAAACATGGGTAGATAAAGTCCATTGTATCATATTTTTTTAGTTCAGATTCATTACAAGTTGATAAATTCTGTAGTTTTGTGAATTGTTTATCTAAAATTATCGAAAAAGTACTCATCAAGTTATTGAAAACCCAGTTAATGAAGAGTTTAGTGCTTATAGTGTTGGTTTACACACTAATGTGGATTCTGACTGCCATAAACTAACTATGATAAAAGAATATCGGCCTATTCTATTTGCTAAACTATCTAAATTGTTGTTATTAATAAGAGCAAACTTATTGCAAAAAGAAAATTTGCTTGTATCACCATGCTTTTTCCTAAATAAATATGATCTGCCTCAAAAAGTCTGCTGCAATCCATTTAAATCACATAAAACAAATATTATGGCTAAATTACAAAAAATACAACTTGATTTTTCACAAAAATCTAAGCAAAATAATTTTAAGCTTATCCCTGGACAAAAAATTCTAGTAATTGCAAAACAAAACTAAAATTAATTTGTAGTGAAAATGAAAGCATTTCATCGGAATCGTCAATTGATACGAATGTTAGTGTAGCTGCCTCTAACACTAGTGACAACAGCGATTTATATCTTTCCACAAGTCAGCTTAACACAAGCCGACATGTGATTAGTCAATCCCATTAAAACTTCATAGCCTACCATCATCCAGCAAGATTGTATATAGAAAAAGGAAATTGGGCTCTATTTATCAAGATTTGAAGAAGAGGTTTTCAACTGCTCTTCCACACTTGGAAACTACTAATAGAGAAGAGAAGGCAAAATTATTGTAAATATGCAAAAAGCCAAAGATTTTGACAAACTAATGGATAAAATTCAAACCAAACTGGTTACAGAAGAATCCTACTCAGCAAAAGTTCAACTTCTAACCTTTTCTCCAGACTCTTGGTCTAGAAAAAAAATTTTCAGAATTTTTTTGGAGTGCCAGAAAATATGATGCGTACAGCAAAGAATTTTTTAAAATTTACGAAAGTCCAAAAAAAATGTACACCAAAAGAGAAAACCATTGCCAGCAGGAAACATAGAAAGAAGCTGTGCTGAATCTGTGGCAATGACAACACACGTATAATGCCTGGAATTAGCGACAAAGTTAGTGTTGCAACTAAAGTATATGAACAGAAGAGGTTAATACTGTCTACATTAAAGGAGTTGTATCTTGTGTTTAAGAATAAAGCATGGTGATACAAGCAAATTTTATCCTTCAAATTTTTCTTATAATAAGGCTCTTATTAATAGCAACGATTTATCTTTTATAGGTAGTTCAGCAAATAGAATATACCCACATTCTTTTACCATAGTTAATCTATGGCAGTCAGAATCCTCATTAGTGTGTAACTGCGAGCACTAAACTCTTCATTAGCTGGATTTTTAATAACTGGATGAGTACTTTTTCGACAATTTTAGATAAACAATTCACAAAACTACAGAAATTTCCATTTGTAATAAAAAAAAATTTGTAATAAAAAAAAACATGATATAATGCACTTTATCCACCCATGTTTTAAAAAAGTATTTGGAGTATACTTCCATAAACATTTTAAGAATAAAATATATATTGTGAAAATAAATTTATTTGAAAACAAATGTCACAGTTTAGTAGTTGAAAAAATAATGTAATTCAGACTTTGTATTGAAATAAATTTGTAATTCGAACCAAAATGCTATTTTTTAGACGGTCATGTTACACAGCTCATATGACAGTGGTAGCTCTTGAAAGGAGCAATGAAACCTGGTTTAAATGAAAGTACTTGGAATAAGCTCTCCATAGACACCTTAACACAAAAATTTAAGTCAACGCTTTTGAGATATTCCGCGTTTAAATTGGGTTCCGCTTCACTGATTTCAAAAAAGACAAATATTCAACCTCTGCATGACCTCTGACCTTCAGCCTCAAATGTCATAAAAATCTAAGCAATAGGACCTTAAATTATTATCTTTTAAATAAACTTTATTTCAAACACAAACTTCAATCCATCACAAAGATACAAGATGTTGAAGTTGACATAGCTGAAAATCAATGAATTTCATGGTTGACCGAGCACAAATTACCCCAAATTTTAAAATAACATAACTTTTTTACCCCTCAACCAATTTTGACAAAATAAAGTTTTTAATGATCTGGCTGAAAAACTCCACAAGTGTGGCAAATATAAAAGAAATCCAAGGTGTAGTGGTTAAAATTTTCCTTTTTTCTGGTTGCTTTGACATGGAATTACCCGTATGGAATAATATTTTATGTTAGAAAAATGTATAATCAAGCCAAAATTAAATAATTTTTTTTCTCGTATATATAACATATATTGATGTTTTTTTGTGACAAAATACTATTCAACTAACAAACTATAGTTAACTAGTGGACAAGGTAATTCAATTGTTTTAAAAGTGTTAATAGCTATATGTAGGTCATTGAGACAATATTTGATTATGGTCAAATTGGGTCGCCATTCTGCTTTTACAACTTAATTAAATCGAAATAGTTTACTATAAAAATTTAATAAATATTGGAATATTTTTTGTTAACTAGCTTAATATACAGAAGTTGTTATGTAGAAGTAAAGTTTTATTCTGATTTGTGAAAATACAATGACTAACACACTAGTGATTTTGTTTTAATAGATAAATTATAATATGTTCTAAATTTTTTTTTCAGATGACCATTGATGAAAACTATGTCTCGAACATATGGGACCTTCTCAAAAAGGCAATACAAGAAATTCAGAAGAAAAATAATGGCGGTTTAAGCTTTGAAGAACTTTATCGCAATGCTTACACTATGGTGTTGCACAAACATGGGGAAAAACTTTATCAAGGACTTCGCGAAGTTGTTACAGAACATTTAACAAACAAGGTTGCAAAATTAAAATATGATTTCAATGCTTTGGTTTTTATGAGAAAAGTGTTTTTTCAATTTTTGTATCCCAATATTTTAAACAGTCATATGTGGCTCTTTAAACTACTGTAAACATTCAGCCTTTTATAAAAACAATAATGTGATTGAAAACGTTATTAAAAATACAAAAACAAACTGTGTGCAAATGTATTATATTTTGTTATTCACTCACACATATCTATCTATATATATGTAAGATTTTAAACACATAATTGCTTTCGGCTATTTTTATGTTTTATTCCCAAAATGACAAAGTTAATACTGATATGATACCTAATTAATTAGTATAATTGCTACATTGGTGGATGTCTGTTTTCTGTATTTGGACAATAATAATCTGAGATATAATTTGGATAGGTTCGAGTTGATGTATTGAATTCATTGAACAACAATTTCATGCAAACTCTAAACTCAGCCTGGGATGATCATCAGACATGCATGGTCATGATAAGAGATATTCTTATGTACATGGTAAGACTTGATTTAGTAAGACTAGTACTTTTGATAGCTAACAATTAAGTAGTTGGCAATTTTTTAAATCGCGTTTGCTGATGGTTATGTGAACAAGATTTTTTTTTTCAAGTTTTATATATATAGCATAAAGTCCTATTTGCTGATAAATGAATTACCATTTAAACATAATATGGTTATGAAGTTATGTTATATACACGTAATTTTCCTGTACATCATTCTACAACATTAAAACAAAAGGTAAACTTTTATATATGATCTGGTTTAGGACTTTTTTAAACTTTCATCTACAAAGGAATTATTTCTGTTTGTAATTTTGCCAGTAAATAGAAAAAAATATGTATATTGCAGGATCGAGTTTATGTGCAACAGAGCAATGTTGACAGCGTTTACAACCTCGGCCTCAAGATATTCCGGGACCAGGTCATTCGACAAAGCGACATCCAAGAATACTTGCAAGACACTCTGCTTGACTTTGTTGCTAGAGAGAGAAGGGGAGAAGTGGTAGACAGGTAAGTTTTTTATTAATGTGTATAAAATTTTAACAAAGTTTGAGATTTAGGGTATATTATTGTTAAAGAAGTAAAATTTTAGAGAACCAATATTATAATAATGAATTTACTTATTCACTGTATGCTTATGTATGCAAACTTGCACATTGGTAACTCCTTTTTCGCGATCGCTTTTTCAATTTCCTTAGATTTATTAGGATAAATAATTTTGATTTATCGTGATCAACCCACAAGAGCAATTTTAAAAGCCTGAATAAGTGACATATTGTGTGTGTGTGTGTACTGACTAGTTCTTGTCTGTCATGTCCAGCTTCTATGAATAATTTAAAACAATAAGCATCATTAACACACTTAGTGCCTATAGAATTTGCAATCTAAGCTTTGTGGTTCAAGTTAAGATTGTTTTCTTAAAAACATAATACTTTTAGTCTTTAAAGAATTAAATAAAATTTTACTGTGTATGTAGAAGTCTACAGTGCACAGTAAAATTTTTTGAAAACTCTTTTCTATTTTGGCTGCTGATAAACTGGGATTGCTGCCAGATGTTAATTTTGTTTGACATATTATTAAGGGGTGCTGTGCGAAACGCTTGTATGATGTTGATGAATGTCAGTCTTAGTGGAAGAGATGTCTACGAAGCGGAGTTCGAGCAAGCTTTCCTGAAACAATCTGCGGAATTTTACAAAGTTAATATAAGTTTATTGTTAAATTGGTTTGCAGCAGAAACTAATGTTCAAAATGTTTAAATGCGGCTATATAAGTGCGTACTGTTAACTTAAAAAAAATATATAATATGTTTAGTGGGTAGATGTGCTAAAATATATTTTTTATAAATGCTGAAATCAGTACATATATATTTGCCAAAGCCTGCGTTATTTTGAAACATGGGCACCAACATCTAAACTGACTCATAATATGTGAAGGCATTTGAACTGAAGTCTCCCATTTAAATTAAAACAACTTTTCTGCCTAGTTGGAAAGCCAAAAGTTTCTGACGGAGAACAGCGCTTCAGTTTACATCAAGAAGGTGGAAGCTCGAATTGACGAGGAAGCTGAGAGGGCAAGACATTATCTTGACCCTTCAACAGAATTCGAAATCATCAAAGGTTTTTATTATACTTTCCATCATTTCTTCATAACATAAGTATGTAGCTCACCATGTAGCTTGGTTAGGTCAACTCAAATCTGTTGATCACTGTTGCAGACTATTTCTGGACACAATCCCCAAAGCAACTGTTTAGGATAAGAATTGACTTAACTTCCCTAAGCACAACGTTTATTGGACAGTATGACAATCAGTATAAGGCAAATACACATGCACACCAAGTGCTCGCTTAAAGCTACAAGTTGTCTCTAACCACGAGACTGCAAGCTGTCTTTAAAATGCGTCCGATTCTCCTGGTATCCACCCGACGAATGGCATGCAATACAAAACAGTCAAACAAAAAAGGTCTACAATAATAAATTTGTGACAGTTATTTTAAGCAATTCATTGGAACCTAAATGATTTAGGATTCAATTTATTTTTGTGCATCTTTGCCAACATTGAAAAAAAAGAGTTAAACAATAACACAAGGAAAGTAAAAGAACCTTAAGGTCATTAAGTTGAGCTCCCCATCAATTACATTCAAGAACCCTTTGTTTACTTTACAGAACTCTCTTATTTTAGAGTAAAACATTTCAACTAGTGAAAAAGTACCCTATAAGTTAATAGGTTAGTGATGCTTGCAAATTGAAATACTTTTGTTTAAAACTTTGGTATGTAAAAGATGATTACCGTATACACAACAAGATGCTGGTCTGTGATCTGCTTAAAAGTCTGCCAGGGACAGACTTACTTTCAATGATATTAGAAATGTTCTAAGAGTGATCCCAAGAGTACTGGCACTGCAATTTATAAAATGTCTTAGCATTCAGCTTAACCTTTCAGTACTTCGGTTACCTGTATAAGGAGTCCATATCTATTTTAAGTTATAGCCTTTGCAGTTTACCTATATCACTGACTATTTTATTGATAATTACAAAATTATTTCTAGCCCTTGTATTTATGTGACCTGAAAAAAGGCGGTAGGTAATTTTTCAATTTGGTCCTTTTTGTGCTCTAAGCTTAAAAGTAAGGGCAAAATTTAAAATATTTTTTATAATAAAAACAATTTTTAGTTCGCATTACAGCAATGAGCTTGTGGATCAAAATAAGCAAAATATTTTGTAATTTTAATAAATTGAATAAAAATTTCCAAGTAATTCTTGTAGGTTATTATAACTAGGGTCAGACAATGCTAGGAATTGATTTATAAGTTTAAAAAGACCACTGGAAAACTATATTTTAAAACTGTACCATGCCTGTTAAAAGCACGAAAAACAGAAAATTATATTCAGAGAATATAGACCCTGACAAATAAGACTTTCTGGCGGAATATAGCAGAGCTGAACAACATTCCCAGAAAAATAAAGTAGCACAATTATATACCCACTGGCAAAATCTTCAACAAATGTGCTTCCAGGTCATCAAACGTTTTTATAGTCTAACAAAAATACACAAAACTATTGAAATATACCAAAATATAAATTTGGCATCAAATTTGAGCTTTAAACACTTTAAGTTCCAATGCTTTATAAACACCCTCAATAGTGACCTACGTAAAAAATCCCAAAGAAGCTATTGTGATTTTTATTTCTCAATACTTTATAAGTATGTTTTAAGAATTGAATTCTTTACCAGTGTTGGAAACTGAGCTGATCAAGACGCACATGAAAATTATTGTTGAGATGGAAAACTCCGGCGCAATCCACATGTTGAGACACGACAAAAAAGAAGGTTTGTGCTTCCTACGTGTCTTACGTCACAGAATGTATGAGCAAGCTGTTTTGTAATGCAATTCACCTAAAGATTACTGTTAGTTTCGAATTTGAATAGGTTTTTGAGTAGGCGTCATCAATGGAAAAGTAACCAGTTGATGGTAGTAATAAGCCATACCCAGGTCTAACAGACTGATAAAATGACAAGAAAATTCAACATTGTTTAAGATTGCATAAAATATATATTGTTTCAACAATTTGTCACATTATTTTATGTTTAAAATGTAACCTTGTCACCAATTTTTCTTTTATTGGCTGACAATAAAAAAACACGAATTTTGCTTGTTTTTTTTCAACAAAAAAAAATGTTTTAAAACAATGAAAAACATAGATAGAACGTGTGAAAAATGATCTGTCATTTATCCTTTATGCAGTTTTGTTTCGGTGGGTTTCAGCTAAAATAAATTCTCATAGCCATAACACGAATAGTTTTGCGAAACCCTGATAAACTCTTGCCATTAAAAACAGTATTAAGGCTTATTGAAAAAAGTATGAAGGCATTAAAAATACATCAGAAAAAATTTAGAAAGGCTGATTAAAAAAAAAAAAAAAAAAAATAAAGTTTGAAGGCAGTAATCTATATCAAAATTATTTTTCCAATTTAGGAGGTTTGCGCGTTAACAATGCATTTATGTTTACCTGTGCCAGACCTCCTGTGCATGTACAAGCTGTTCTGTCGGGTCGACCAGGGACTGCAGACCCTGCGCGACTGCGTAAGTCGCTACCTGCGCGAGCAGGGCAAGAGCCTTGTGGAGGACGGTGGGCAAAAGTCGGCGGTGGAATACATACAGGTAAGACTGTGTTGTTTATGCCTCGTTAATACCCGAATAAATGCGCCTTAGTTTGTTGGCCTGTTTGGAATTTCCATATATCGTGTGCTGCAGATTTTAGATACATATTTTGAACTGTCACTACTTCGATGCGTAATGTTAAGTTTATGTTCAATGTATGTAGTTCTTTCGTTATATTCATGCCGGCTGACTTTAATTTGCGGTTTCGAGAGCTTTTGGTGTCCTTTTGATCGGTTTGTTCTTATTTTGTGCCAGAACTATTTGAGAATAGCAAAACCCAGCAGTACACACGCTTGTGTATGTTTCACAGTTGTCTACTTCGTTACTGCTTCAATAATAGACTTCTAAATAGAATGCAGCTGGCATCTATCCAATTATATACTTGTTATATCATTGCGTTGGCGTTAATTGGTTGTCTGTCTGTGTATAGCCGAGGTACTAAGATTAAATCTAGCTATAGACATAACTTGCTCGAAAACACATTCAAATAGCCGACTTATTTTGTTGAACATCCCCGATAACTCCCGGCTAACATTTTTGTTGTGTGTCATTAGCTAAATACGACTTAGGAATTTACAGTACCCAATATTATAAGGTGTTACAGCAGGGTTCTTCACCTCGGGTCTGTGGACCCCTTGGAAGTACGTAAACTAATTTTAGGGGATTTAAATATTGCCCAATTTTAATATTGCTGTATAACGCACAATGGAATATATTTTTCAAAAGAAAAGAGTCCAATACAAAATACTCTTTGTCGCATTCTCCATAGTTGTGTTTAGACTTCATTTTTTAGCTGGATCGAAAACGGCAGGTTTCTTAAGTCTACTTGTTTTACGACGTCAATTCATGACGTCATCTCTAAAAATCCGATCTGGTCCACAGGAATAAACAAAATGCTTAGAGCTCCGTGTTAAAATAAGTTGAACCCCCGTGTGTGAGGGAAGGGACAGAAGCAAGCTATATATATAAATAAAGCCTACTTCTGTTCCTATATACTTTATAAAAAAATAGCTAAAGACTGTTAAATTTTATAAGGAGCCAAAACCAAAAAAACTTCAGCTAAACCGAGAGTAGACATTTCAGTTAAACTTTACTGTTTATTATTTCACTTAACGAATCCATTTCAAACGATTTCCGAAAAATTAGCGAACGTGTTTCTTCAGAACCTTCTGGACTTGAAGGATCGCATGGACAGCTTCCACCATCAGTCGTTCAAGGGAGATCCGCTTTTCAAGAAGATGATCTGCTCCGACTTTGAATGGTTCATCAACCTTAACCCCAAGTCGCCGGAGTTTCTCTCGCTCTTCATCGACGACAAACTGAAAAAGGGAATTAAAATGGTAATTTATCCAAATACAGTATTTTGTGTGTTAAAGGGTTAGACTACTTATGGGTGAAAAAGGAGATAGTTTAATAAGGTGTTAGTTGGTCAGCATTCTCCGATATGGTATTTTGATAATAATTCAACAAATAAGTGTCAGTGAGAGGGAAACAATTCGGAAGTTTTAATTTTAGTATGACACTTGAGATTGGTGGTACACGTTTATCACGCTTCGACTTCGTTGCACATATAAAGCAGCACAAAGCCCACCAACCTACAAGAGGTGTTCGACAGATCGTAATTGTTTTTACCTAATTGTTTTACTTTTTGTTATTCCTCCTCCCGTCTGCCATATCTCCATGGGGATTACGTCTTTGCCCACAGTCGTTCACGCCTTTAAGTATTGAATCATAAACTATATATTCGAGGAAAACGTAATGCCTGTGGCCTTACCTGCTTTGACGTCACTTTAAATCACGCAGTGCGTCAAGATTAAATCTTCTGGTTATCTGGCCTTTAATTTCACGTGTCCTCGCTGTACAAAAACGTTAGTCCGGGTTTCACCAAACTTCTTTTTTTTTAAAGTGCTAGATAACTGTAAGAATTTTGGGATAGTAGGGTTTAAACAGAGAAAACATAAAAAAAATAACAGATATATACAGTGGTAAGCTTGATTAAGATTGTCGTTTTAATATTAAAATATTACCAACATTTAGTTTATATTTTGATTTACCATGTGTTTTTAATATGTTGCGTACCGGAAGTAGTTTAATTAACCCTGTATTAAACTGAATTCGATCATAGCAGTTTTGAAACATACAGGAAGAAAAGCGGGCTTTGTTATCTTCACGGATTTTAGTCCCCAAGCTTAGTGACCTAATTTCGTTCTTTCCAGTTTTTATGACCGGACACGTTACAAAAGCCAAATTGTCATTTCTGGTCTAACAAAACAGCTGGATAACTTGTTGCGTCAGTGTTGCAAACAAGGCATTTTGGAATGACTCAAGCCCCAGTCAAGTCGTTTGTAAAATAACAAGTCAGGTCGTTTTAAATAAATTACGAGCCCAAGTCATAATTAGAGCAAATCAATTCCAAGTGTTTTACTCGGGTTTTAAAAAAAGTTTTATTGTTGAAAAAAGAGTTACTAATGCAAAATTGCTTTTTACTCTATCGTTTTGTAAGTAAGGCATTGGCATGAAATGTAATTTGACATTATCAGTTATAAAATAAAGCGGCCGTCCTTAGCCCAACATATCAGAAAAAGCTGTTAAATCGAAATTACAAAGTACATTTCTAACATATATCTAAGCAGTTCACCGAAGCCCATCACAGACTTAATATGTCGATCAATGTGGCAAACAAGGCAGGCTAGAAAAACAACAAGCCTGCCGTGAGGTTTGAACTCAAGACCTCCATAGCACAACCGTCGCTCTACCAACTGAGCTACACAGGCTCAGAGAAAGGAGCGAGTCGAGAAATAACCATACGCCAATCCTTTCCACATTCTGTTACTACAAGCAACTTACGTTGAAGGGGATATCTAATGATATGTAAGCCGTAATCGTTGGTCAAAAAACAACTTCAGAGGGGCTAGTTTACAGTTGTTATCACACATATGTGTTTGCATCTTTTAGCGTTTTTTTCTGTTGCAGCTGACAGAGCAAGAAGTGGAGACGGTGCTGGACAAAACCATGTCCTTGTTTCGCTTTCTCGAGGAGAAGGACGTATTTGAGCGTTACTACAAGCAGCATCTGGGAAGACGACTGCTCACTAACAAAAGCATATCGGACGACTCCGAAAAGAACATGATCACCAAACTGAAGGTAAGTGCAATCGCCGACTAAGATGCATCTAGGATTATTTTTTAACTTTTGGTTTCTTGGCTCATTTATATTAGGGTACAGCTTTGTTTTGTTAAAAACCGCCCAGCCCAAAATTAGGTCAAGCATCTATGATTTTTACGGTATCTTGTAACATGAATTATAGGGAATTTTATATTGGTTTCGTAAAATACCGCAGCAGCCCAAATTGCAGGTCGAGCGCACAGAGAAAATGGTTCCACCCCACTGGTTCTAACCGATTCGTTAGTTCGTTCTATTAGATACGATACGATTCAATATGAATTCAAACTATGACGATACCATTTGATAGTCATTCACCACAATCGTTACCATCCTTAACAGTAATATACCATATTGGCTAAGATTCGCGACTTGATTTAAAAGCAATTCACCGTATTGATTATAACCTGGTTCAACAGCGATTTATCCTGTTAGTTTACATAATATGATTTCATTTTATAAACTTGCGATTGGGATACGAAATTTTCGATAAATTTCGGGTTGAAACAGATACTGGACCATCCTAATAATGGTTACCAATAGGACCATATTAAAAGCACTGTACACCATGTCTGAATAGTAGTAAGTTCATAAACATTTAACGTACTCCGTTTGGCAGGCTTACTTACCGCCCTCACTCATTTCAGAAATCAGGCTTGACTCAATCTTGTAAACGTTTTTTGCTTTGTTTTTAAACGTGAAGTAACCGCGTCCTTGCTTACAGAATATAAACAAAACCCTCTTGTTGTCTATAGAACGAGTGCGGATGCCAGTTCACCAGCAAGCTAGAGGGAATGTTCAAAGACATGCAAGTCTCCGCCACAACCAATGAGGAATTTAAGCGTCATGTCCAGACGGCCACTGTAAGTAAAACAATTTGCAACAAACTCACCCATTTTAGATAATGATGGTTGGATGTTGTAGTAAGACGTAGTAAAGCCTATACAGAAGTAGATATTAGTTGAACGTTTCGAATAACATCAGTATTGAAAATGAATAAACAGTAATTGGAAACTTTCAAAATGATACCTACCTCTGTATGGGCTTGATATTCTTATGCGTCTCACCAATTTTAAATTGAGGTTGGTGTTTTTAAACTGTTTAACACCGATAAAATTTGCGTTTATTTTCGAAAACTCTTACGTGCTATGGTGTATTTTATACCAAAACTTTTATCGGTCTAAAAATCATCGCAGATTTTGTATTTTTCCAGAAATGGGGGTTTGCCCAAAAAATTTTTTTTATCGGACGTGTCCGTTATCCGTTACTCTTAACTTGTTTTCAATAGCCATTAAACTACTTGTTTAGTAGTTTGGTTATTGGCTGCCTATCTTTATTTAACTCAACAAATCTTTATTTAACTTAACAAATCTTTATTTTAACTTAAATGTTAATGCTTTTACCCAAAAGATATAACTCCTTAACATTTGTTCCCTTGCTTTAATTTAAATTCAGCGAGGGTGGCCTATTCTCATTGTAGATGCGCAAATTACAATAAATCTCGGCTAAAAATCGAAGCTATTTATTCGCTATTTGTAGCTGGCTTTCAAGCAAACCTCGCATTAATTGCTTACAGACTCTCACACTGCAAGGTGTTGACCTTTCGGTCCAAGTGCTAACCACCGGTTGCTGGCCAACCCAGGCCTCCACACCCACCTGCAACCTACCGATGACCGCCAGGAACGCTTTCGACGTCTTTAAGAGGTTGGTTTTGTTGTTTTTGCAAGAAATTCTACAGCTTCCGTTGTAATTTCTAAACATGACCTTGCTGCGAATAACAGCTGTTGTTTACAAAAATACTACGCGTATGCGTTTATACATACGCGTAAGTTGCATCCACCAATACGCGTTTCAGCGCCGACTAGCGTTAGCATCTATAATGCTACTTTTATTTTTTGTGCCGTTTAATTTTGATGTCTAGATTTTTAGATCTTTGATCGATTAACAAGACACAAGCGAGGCGTAGATTAGGTTTTCGAACAAACACAAAAAGACCTACATGGGCCACCAACTAAGTAAAGCTGTGTTTTTTTCGTTTTTCTGTTATATTCTGACGATTGTATACCTCTTACGCCACTAATCGATTGGGGAGGCGTAGATTAAGACGCGTGACCTAATTACAATAAAAGCAGCGGGGGGTTTATGCCCCAGTGATAGTGATCGATCTCTGATTTCAGGTTCTACCAACAAAGGATCGCTACCTACAATTACATCAAACATAATTAGAGATCGCCCGATATCACTTTTTTGGACCGATACCCGATTTTTTACAATTTTGTCGACCGATATCCGATACCGATACTGATTTTTAATTAACATGGGAAATGTTCAAAACTTGAATTAATTAAAAACAACGTTTTAGTTTATATATTTTGCATATTACCTTGGCGTGATGCTAAATGCTAAAACCCAATTTTTTTTTATCCAAAAATGGCTAAGTTGTTTGTTGTACAAGAAAAATGATATAATATTTTCTACTAAAATATCGGCCAAAGTATCAGCCTCATTTTACCGATACCGATAAATAGGTAAAAGCTAAATATCGCCCGATATTATCGGTTAACCGATATATCGGTCTATCTTTAAATATAATATTCTAGTTTGTCCAATTTCACAGGTTCTACTTGGGCAAGCACAGCGGTCGCCAGCTGACGCTGCAGCACCACCGCGGCATGGCCGACCTGAACGCCACCTTTTTTACCCAGCCCAAGCCGGGCCCGTCGGGCGGCGCCGAGGCCGAGACGGGCGAGTCTGGCGCCGGCGGTTCCAAGCACCCAGGTGGTACGCGCAAGCACATCCTGCAGGTTACCACTTTCCAGATGGTTGTGCTTATGCTGTTCAACAACCGCGACCGCTGGCTCTTCGAGGTGAGTGCATATGTTAATTTATGTGTGAGACATCAGCCGATTCAACACATACGTTTTCTAAATTGCTCAAATTTTGTACATGTTTTGAGTTTTCATATACATTTGTGTATTTCGGAGGTTTGCCGTGTCCCTGTTTTCTTGTATTGTCCTGTGTTTCCCGGGTATCCTTTTATGTGTCATTACGAGAAATTGTTAAAAAAATATATGACACAAGGTGCTAAAGAATGAGTCCTCATAGTACATCGTAAGTCTTCAGCAGACTAACCGAATCACTCGATTAATAAAGGATATTCGTTTTATTCATGCAAGCCAGGCTAGGAAAACAACTAACCTGTGGTGAGGTTCGAACTTATGACCTTCAGTCACTGACCGGACTTACATTGTACTAATGTTTGCTCAATTACGATATGTATGACAAAAAATTGGATGCTTTTCCAAAGACATTTCTAAAAAGCGAAGGCCTCACACTGCTTTTTGACGAAAATTTGCTAAACTATAGACTCTATGACAAAAAACTTCCCTAGAGGTTACCCATATTTGTTGGTACCCGACTTTTTTTCGGGGCTATTTTGTACGAAAATCGACTATTACGTATCCCCATTTTTCGTGGAACTCGGTTTTTTTGTTGGGCCCAATATGTTGTCAACGCCATCTTCGTGAAAACACCCTTCCATCTTTGCTGGAAATACAGCCGGAGATCTATTCTTTCTTATTTAACTTTGTTCGCGAAGAAAATCGATCTTTGTTGGGTCCTTACTTTTGGCCAACGCCAGCTTCGCGAGACGAAAAGATTCGTAAAAATCAAACACCCTTCCATTGCAGGAAATACAGCAGGAGACTGAGATACCGGCCAAGGAGCTGGGGCGCGCTCTGCAGTCGCTAGCCTGCGGTAAACCGACGCAGAGGGTGCTGCAGAAAGAGCCCAAGGGAAAGGAAGTTGAGAAGGGCGACGTTTTCTGCGTCAACGACGGTTTCTCGTCCAAGCTGCACCGCGTTAAGATCCAGTCGGGTAAGCGCCGCGATATTTTAACGCACGCGTGTCTTTGTAACGAGAAAATTTTGCAAAAGCAACAAACGGCTGTCCTTCGCAATAAAATCGCTCAAGTTGCAGCTAATAATTTGGGATATCAAATTATCAATTCAAAATCGCGATAATTGTCGCATCGATATAAATAATGTTTCCCAAAACGTACTTATTCTGAATAAATGCAATGGCACAAATGTTCTAGTGGCAGCTGAGTTCAAGAAGATGTCTGATTTATTAGCACTCAATGAAAATATTACCATTCATTGGACATCAGGCTTTTGCATTCTCGAGGCGCCAAATTGACATCGAGCTATCGTTCCAACACATCTATAAAGCAAAAGCCTGGCATCGATTTTTGACGAGACCCACAAAAATGGCAGTGTGGCAAAAGGCGAACGTTTCTTGGAACTAACGTTTTGAATTCGATTGCCCTGCCAAAAAAATCCAATTGTTTTTAAGAAATTGTTTTGGTAGAAATTAATCCAATGCCGTTTCAGTTGCTAACAAACAACGCCTTGTTTGAAAAAATGAAAACTTAGCACTAAGATTACAGCCGAACGGAAAAACTTTTTGTTTGTTAACTCAAATGTTCGTCATATATGCAAAGACTTGTAAACATTTTTAATCGGCCGTGATGAATATCAAAGCCCATACGGACAACATCAGATGTTAAAAATGAAAAAAAGAGATATTTTAAACGTTCAAAATGATACCCACTTCTGTATGGGCTTTGATATTCTTATTACGTCTTACTACAACTTCCAACCATTATGCCCAAAATTTTAAACAGTCTTTGTCAAAAAACACTTTTCGGACCAACCAAGGAAGGGTGCCTTACCCGCAAGCTGTCGACGGACCCTAGTACTAACCTCCTATTTTTCCTACTCCTCCAGTGGCGCAGAAGCAGGGAGAGTCGGAGCCGGAGCGACGTGAAACGCGCACCAAAGTCCAGGAGGACCGGAGACACGAGATCGAGGCCGCCATCGTGCGCATCATGAAGTCGCGCAAGGAGATGCAGCACAACCTGCTCATCGCCGAGGTACTGTGACGTAACAACTGGACAATTTTGAATCATAGCAGTCGGTTGAGGTTTAGGGTAGAAGCGGACGATAAAAAATGCGTTTTGCCTGTTGAGTGGTGTGCTTTGGCCGTGGTTACGTTTAAGCAACTGGGCATGCCACTTGGCGAAATAGTTGTTTCTCAAAGCAAATGCCTGTACCTGTTCACATGCGTTTTTTTCAATTTTTATTCATCATCCTAGAAAAATTCTGGTCAGCCTACCTGTAATTCTCACCCGGATTTCCAACATGTACAATACATTGTACAAATATAAATTTTGTCTTAATTGATTTTTAAATCGTTTTTTGTCAAGTATATCTGGCTTAGATGAAAACCTGTAGAGAATGGTCACCTGTAAGCCTTACAAAACTATCAATAGGACTACTCTTTTTATAAATAGCAAAGTTCATATTTGATTTAAATATACCAAATATAAATCGCTTATTAAAAATGCAGCGCAAACGGCGCTTTTTGGAAATAGCCAAATCAAGCGAGGCTTTTAAAATCATCATATACAAACCTGCATTTTAACAGAGCCAAGTTATAAATTAGTTTTAATCGATAATATAGGAAAACGATCACCAAGCCAAAATCCTGTTGTTTTTTCTCCAGGTGACGTCACAGCTTAAGCACCGCTTCTTGCCGAGTCCTGTGATCATCAAGCGTCGAATCGAAAGCCTGATCGAGCGGGAGTACTTGTCACGGTCCAACAACGACCGCAAAGTCTACATCTACGTCGCCTAGACCGCCGACCCAACTTAACCCCCCAGGAACCCCACTTTCACCCCCACCCCAGTAACACCAACGCACGCACACCACAATCGTGTGCGATTCACTCGTTAAAATGACAACTGTATGATTAACAAATAGTAACAATAAAATGATAGGCAAGCTCGACTTACAATTCGATTCGATTAAAACGGACTCTTGTGCGAGAATTTTTTGTTTATTTTCACCCCTGATCGCTGGTTTTCTTTTTGCGCCTTTCTGTGTAAACCTATATTTAGGAAGCTAAACTATATTATGAAAAAGTTACCCTGAAGATCTTAGTCAATTTTCGGTTGCCTTAAGCCACAGGCGCTGTTGCTACAGCATGCACAAAAAAATCACGATTGATCTATAGCATTTTACCCTTTTTTCGCCCAAACTTAATTTCTCTAGGTCGCCTTGCAAGACTTGCATATTGCATTGTATAAAAATGCAAGTTCCGACTTCATAGCACCTGTGTAAAGTCCCAGACTCACGATTACGCCTTAGGTGAATTAATCTGCTTCCAGATATGGTGTACGGGCGATTCAAAATTGCCTTCCGCCAAAAACTTGTTAGTCGACTTAAACTAAGGCCTGTTAAGTCGCGAATTCGTCCGTTTGGGCACGCTTAATATGCTTATAACTGTTGCGAGAGTCAAATGACTTTTAAGGCGCTTGTAATTGGGTCTGTTTGATTCGGGCAAGGTACCCTTGTCTATAAAGCCATTGCACCCTGCAACCTGGACATATTTGTTGCATTTTGGGGTTGAAATTGCGAGACTGTTACAGTTTTAACTGCGGTTTTGTTCCGCGTGATAAAAAATTGCGTTAACATCTTTATTTAATCAGTATCGTACATGTCGGAGGTTATGTGTTGCTATTAAATTCCCTGCTTTTGGTATTTCTTTTGCCTGAAATCAGCAGGACGACGTGAGGCTATCTCGACAGAAAAACATGGGACAGTGACTATTATTTTTAAATTGAACCATCTCGGAGTTTTGTCACCCGGCGAAGAAAAAGGCCTGTTTTGTTATGTAAACCTTAATTCGCTTTTCACAAAAGCCCCTCTTTTAGGCCGTCGCTCGTTTTAAATTAGTTACACGTTCTGGTCAAAGAAAATGCGAGTCAAAAAACGGAAAATTTGTTTATAATTTTATTACTTTAACTTAACCAAATTGTAAATCTGTCTTTTCCTCGTGGTATTTACCTTCTCGTTTCTTCTGCTTTAGCTTTTGCTGGGGGATATTATGCCTTCGTCGTCAAAAGGCTATAAAGCGATGCCTTTTTATTTCCATTGCTCTTCTTGGCAGAGTCTTACGTCTATCGACCCTTTCTTTCTTTTTATTGTCAAGAAAAACATCTTCCCGCGTCGGTTGTTGCGTATGTGTGACGTCATAATGAAACCAGCTCGACTCTGTTAACGGCGCAAAAACAAACTCTTTCCAATGCCTAACCGTGAAAGCGGGGTGTGGCAAATTTCTACGCTTCTCCTAGGATAATTAAAATTCCCTATTTGCGTTACTCGGTTTGGCCTTTTTCCCTTGATTCTCTTTGCGACGAGGTAACACTTGAAGTCTGGCGTACTTGCAGTTTTTCCAAAATGCCTTTTTTTTCGGTTTAGCTTAGGCGAAGGCCGCGACTCGATATTTCCCGCCCGTTTCTCTTTTCGCTTCCCATTTATGAAAATAAAATGCATTTACCGCCTGGTGTTAGTGTTGTAGAAAGATATCTTCTAATTTCATGTTTTATGATTAAATGCCTGTTTTAGTATCGCTACTCTTCCGTTCCAGGTTGATAACGGTGGTGATACGATTGTCAACAAGTATGTGTGTTTCAACCAGGGACGTTTTTAACTTGAAAAAAATCGAAATTTTTAATAAAGCGCATGTTGGCTTACTAAGAAATAATAACTTTGCGGATTTTTATTTTTTAATTTGTCTATTTTGGTCACAGTAATATAGTCGATTGGTATCGCTTTAGACATGGGTAGACTACTTTTCGTCCAACATGGATCTCAATAAAATGCCAAAAAGTCCTTTATGATATCAGTAGGGTATTGGAAGCGTTATAATCTCGTATAAAGGTGTTTTAGTCGTGCTTTCCAGCACTGTTGTAACGACTTGTCCTAAATTTTGGGCAAAATTACTTGGCCAGAGTATTTTGAGGAAATCACTTGACGTGGACTTTAGTCATTTTGTCAAATAACGTAGGTTGAATTTAATTATGTTTATTAAATATTTTTTTTTAAATTGAGTTATTTTATATTAAATTTTGCTGCGTAAAAAAGTGTTTTCACTTACCAGTTTTTATAAAAGTGGGTATTAATTTAATTTGTGCGTGTAAAACAAGTTTACCATCAGTTTCAATAGTTTAAAGTTATATTTTTATATATTTATTAAGCCTAATTCTTTTTTAGTTAACTTGACCTATTGTTAAAAATCGGTTTACCAATTTAGTTGCTGTAAAATTTCTAGAATTTGACTTGTTTTTTTAAAGACTTGACTGAAACTTGAGTCATTTCAAAATAAATTACTTGCAACACAATTTTAAAACAGCACCCGGTATTTAATGTATGAAATAATGGTTCAAAGACCAATTTATCGTTTATGAGGGTGGGTGCACCTGCCCCTCTGGAATTTCAAAATGCGAATATTATTGTTTATAAGTGTAATATGTATTACCTATGATGATAACCCTGTCGCCTGTTAACAAAATTCATTACAATGACAACTTTGAGGTTGATGCATTAGGCTGGTACGACTACTGGACTACATCATCAGATGAATGTAATAATGAACTCGCTGCACTCTTGCGACATGGCTAAGATCTAACTATGTCAGATGATCGACTCTCTGGCTTATGTAGGCTATCCTACTGGAGCATGCACCTTAAAAAATCAACGGGAATAAATAAAATTACAGAAACAGGACAAATATGGAAGTGACACCAGAAGGCTATAATTAATATCTAAATAAAATTGTCTAATTTTATTTTCAATATCTAAATAAACTTTGTCTAAAGGTAATTAATAAATTTAATTACAACATAGGCCTAATGTTCCCCCCCACCCTGGAAATTTCTGCGGGCGTCTCTGTCTGTCAATGCTAACGTCAGATGGGTTTCTACAAGGATCTATATCCTGCAACTCAATGCTGACGTCATTTAGTGACACTGATTAATCACTGCGCACAAGCCACCCTGACCTTTCAAACTGTGAAATTGATAATAGCGTTTATGAAAACACTTGTTTAACACTCGCTTTGCTGGGAAGGGAAGGTCGTTTATGTTTTACAAGTTTCCCGTTATAAACGTTTTCGGGAGACCTAGCAGATTTTTAGGACAAAATTACCTCTTCTATACAGCGGAAAGAAGTTGTTTTTTTTTTATCTTAACACGACTTTGCCATAAAAAAATACCGGTCAATGTCATTTTAACGTTTTAACTGTGCCCTTTTGTCGGAGCTTAACCGTGATTTTCTTTCACAAAGGTCAAGGTTATATCAAACTTTGATATAAAGCTACCGCTAAGGTTATAAGATGGAAAATAATATCTTCCATTCAAATTTTAGAAGAGGCGTTTCGACCTCAAAATATGCTTGGTCTGCTAAACTAAAAGGCCAACATATGCCATTTCCGACACCTTTCTCTTGTGAAGCTCTTTCGACACTATATTTTTAAACACGGTAAATCAGTGTTTCTTAATCAGGTTAATGGTTCACCCAAGGGTTAATTAATTTTTGCAGGGGTGAACCAACCAAAAGGGGTACATAAGGATAAACCGTCAGAAACGGATAATAGCTTGCGAGCTGGGCGGATATTCCGGGTGTTCAACCTGTTCAGTTAACAGGTGAGAATTTTTAAAAACAAAATCAATTCTAAGTTTTTCATTGTTTATTAGCCAATAAGGGTGAATGAAATCTGGAAATGGATGCTAAGGGCGGACAAAACTAAAAAAGTTTCAGAAGCACTGCGGTAAACTAACATAACACTGAAAACCAGGGAGTCAAACCGTAACCGAACCGGAACTTTATAAACCGGTTTTGGGCTAAATTTTTCCGAACCGTAACCGAACCTAAACCGCTTTCTGGAAGATTTTAAGCAGCCGAACCGGAACTGAACCGAATATTTTAAAAGAACCTGAACCTTAACCGAACCCGAACCTGTCAAGAAAAGCGGTTTACTCCAGCATTACGTCACAACTTGTATTTTGCAGAGTAAAGTTATGTCATGTTTGAAATGTTATACAAAAAATGAATATTGATTAAATAAAACGTTGATTTTTTGTTTTTCAGATATTTCAATAATCAGCTGCTTGTTTTTTTAATGCGTCACGTTACCTAAATTTAATACGAGTTGCAATTTAATATTATTCTTTACGTTTATCGACCCACATTTTTAGATTTAGCGCAAGCAATATTGTATCCGAACCGGAACTTTATAAACCGGTTTTGAAAATAAATTTAGTCGAACCGGAGCTGAACCGGAACTTTTAAAATGCTCGAAACCGAATCCGGAACTGAACCGGATTCCCCAAAAATCCTTGAACCTGAACCGAACCTGAACCGGAAAAGTCAAACGGTTAGACTCCCTGATGAAAACAGATACATAGTTGTTTTTTGTATTTTATCTCGAACAGAGAAATATAACAGTAAAAAGCGTTTTGGTTGTATCTGATCATTTATAAAAACTTACATGAAAATGTTCTGTTTTACGCAAAATAGCCTACGTTTCCCCACACAAAAAATCGTCAGTTTAAAGTTCTGTTTGCACAAAAAGCTACAACCAATGCCACTTTGCTTAACAAGTACACTAAAATGCGGAAGATTAGTTTCGCGTTACAGCCTTGACAAAGCCGCACCGATTGCGGCCAGGCTGAAAAGAGGTAAGCCAAGATAACGGGAATAACCGTATACAGAGCATCGCCACGGATGGTGTGCTGTTTCTTTTACGTGCGGTCCACCTTGAGCTCGCGCATTTGTCCTCAC
This sequence comes from Ascidiella aspersa, assembly GCF_963924565.1. Lineage (NCBI taxonomy): Eukaryota > Metazoa > Chordata > Ascidiacea > Phlebobranchia > Ascidiidae > Ascidiella > Ascidiella aspersa. The sequence goes on from NC_139450.1 coordinate 6,627,479, forward strand.
AAATTAAGGCAGTGTTTCTCAAGCATAACAGCAAAGCTTTGGCGATTTCATTTTCTTACCGAACAAAGCATCAGCATTAGCATAAACAGTTTCGAAATTTGTTATTATGAGCCATGTCTTTGTAATGCCGCATGACTTTTTCAAGTATGGCGCAAATCTTGCTTAAAGCCAACCTCAATATATCTGAACGAACCAATCTAGCCTACTGCAATCGGCGACCAAGCCAAATTAACCGGAGGCACAATTTTGCCTGGCGACCCTAAGAGTAAGAAAAAGTGGATGAAGGGTTCAAATTTGGCCTGGTGAATCTTAGATTGAGAAACACTGGACTAAGAGTTCAAATTTGTCCTGGTGACCCTTGATTGAGAAACACTGGACTAAGAGATCAAATTTGTCCTGGCGACCCTTAGGTTAAAAAACACTAGATTAAGGATTGAAATGTTGCGTGGCCACCGTTAGGTTGAGAAACCCTGGATTCAGGGTTTCACATTTTGCGCGGCGACGCTTATAGGTTTGAGTAACAAGGTAGTTCGAACGAAGTTTGTCGAATCGTGTTAGATCAAGGGTTGTTTATAGGCGTAGCAGGGCTATCTATTCTTGTCAGTGACTAAGGCGGAGAGAAAAAGGCAGGTCCCACATTCCAGCAACAACCAGGCCTACAAGCAGCAAACAGACATGCTAGGCCGGTGGAGCGTGTCCCAGGCTTTCGGGGTTGTCGTGTCGCTGCTATTAACAACTTTAAAAGGCCAGGGCTAAGCGCTGTTACCCAAGGCCCGCGTCTACAGTTCGCTTGGCTCGCGAATGCGCTGTTTGCAAGTTTGAGAGTATGGTTGCTTTAATGTTGTTGCCGAAGGTATGCAGCTGTGCGCTTTTATTTAAATAGCCTCGTTTCATAAATATCAAACTCAGTGCAAAACTTCGAAAACGAGAATCACTTTTTTAGATGTTAAGATAGATATATTTCAAAATGATAAAGAAAGGAAAACGCAAATAGTTTCTCTGCAATCGTATTCGGGGAAAAATTGCTAGCCTCGTTTAATTACAATACAAAGAGTGATGCGATTAATTATATGAGGAGATCGTAGATCAGTTTTGCTGCTGTAAAAGAACGGACTCGCGTCGTATTTAAATTTGCGAATTATAGGATAGGGATTGCAACCCATTTTATATTGCAAAAACAACGCCGAAGAAAAATAATATTCCCTAGACAGCACTCAGAATGCAGGAAAGGTGTTTTAAATAAATGGTTTCGTGAAATGTGTCTTATAAAAAATTCACGGTCGATTAAAAATATATTTTGTGCCCGTTTTTAGAAATGAAGGATCATGGGTTAGGCATACTCTGTTAGGGCGCCAGCAGCAGCTTCTAGACGAGTGGCGCCTTGAACAATTCTTAAAAGCAGCCGCAGAATCAGCGAAGAACTGTATTACTTCTGCCAAACAACACAAGCTTAATTGTTGTTCTTAAATAGAATATGAATTGAACGTTGATATATAGAGTCTACACGCCGCAGCATGTAAATCGAACTTGATTCCAAAAACAAGCAAATTAGTTAGGCAAATAGTCTGTGTTCGCAGGAAAGGACTAATAGATTAAGATTCTTAAAACAATTAGTCAATAGTAACTTAACGTTTAGTCAACGTAACCAGCTTCCTTCTATATATTGCGTATATCGTAGACTCCTTTACTGCAGCCCAACGCGTATATTCATCTAACCGCTATGTTTTCATAGAAGATCGGGTGTTGGCCAAATATGCAGCTGTGTGAAAGAGAAGTGAGCGCAACTTCATGTAATATGTATAAGACTGTGTTTGTTCCTTGCAGCGAAGGTATGCGTTGGCCGGATCCGTTTCACATAGACACGCGAAACGTTATGCGTAACACTGTGGGATGAACGTCACCGCTTGTTTACCGAAAGAAACATATACTGTAGGCTATTATACTGTGGCCTGTAGTTTGTTGTTTAAGCCAGCCTTGTCTTGTTCGTACAACATCAGTGGTCTTACGAATTGCATTAAATGCAGATCGCTGTATTATAAAATAACATGAAATTATTTTTATTAACCTCCTATAACATGTCTATTGATTCGTATAAGTTTCGCTGAGGCATTTTTTGTTGCTTTATGTAGCGCGTAAAGTATGAATTGGTCGTTTTTTTGTTTAGTTATATGTTCTCCGACCCTCCCAGACTTATGAACTTTATATTTGATGGCCATGAATGTACATGCGCGTGATAATATTGCTATTAACTTCTAAATCGCGGATTAGCCGCTAAGTAAATCGCTGGCAATCGAGCGTCTATCTTCATTTGCCCGACGTCCTGTTGGCGGTAAGTTATTCAAGAATGCCACGAATTAGAAAGCGTTTACAGTTGACCTTTTCATAGCCCTGACCTCACCTATAGAAATATGAACATGTACAGGAGGATCGCATTTCTTTAATTGGGTAGGCAAATATTCCACGGATACGAATATTGTTAGGATAAAGCTGATGTGCATATAGTTTTACGAATTTCTTGTGTTTATTGTTGTAAAATCGAACATTTATGTGTACGTCAAGCCTATATAGGCTATGTTATACAGTGATTTTAGTGGCTAGGTCATAGTTGTTTTAAAATTTTGTTGGCCACCGTATTGAAATTATTACACATTTCAAATGGCACAAAAAAATGTATGATCCACTAGCGCTTAAACCTACATTTTAAAACAGTGCGACTCTACAGTACACTGTTAACATTTTTTTGTCATTTCAGTCAAAAAACAAAAACTATATTTTGGTAATATGTAAATGTGTGCATCTGGTATACGGTAAAACACTTCGGTTTAGTTAGTTGTCAAAGCCACATTTTGCTTGTCATACCTGCCTGCTGAACGTATAAGGTTTTGACGCTCAAGGTTTTGGGTTGTGTAAGTGACGACAGCACTGGTATCGGTGGCAAGAAATGCGATACACGTAAACGCGTGTAGGCCCAACGCCTTCCGGCGAACTTAGCCGAAGTTTATGCCTTGTAAGTCGCGAAATTTTTCTTCGCCGAATCGATTACTGCAGCAAAGTATAAAGAACGCGCGTGTTGCCCGGAGGTAGTAAACATAATCTCAACATCAGCGGTCTTCTTGCAAAGGTTGCCCGTGACGGCACTTCGGGGAGAAAGTCGAAAACCGTCTCTGCCGATTTGCCACAAAAATTCGCCGCTTTTGGGTTGCTTATAGGGTTAACGTCTTCACGTCGAATCTCGCTGTGTAATTTGACCGCCTGCTTGCCGTGAATCGACGATTAGTGGCGAAGTTAGAAAGAGACACCTGAGAATAGCTCACGTTTTGAAAAGTGTGCAAGAAGGGTAGTTTGCTTGGGCGCTGCAAAAAGAATAAGACTAAAGCGTATCCAAACTTACAGTAATAAGTGATGTATAAGGTGAATACACACATTATTAGGCAAATATTAGCATGCAATAAAAACTGGAATAAAATCTATTTGGAGTTTTCTGGGAAAATGTGTTCTTGCGTTACGCCCACATTTATAAACTGTTTTTGTGCATTTAAGTATGAAGCAAAACCTTACAAAAAACTTTAAAAATGTAAGTAAGTGTACATAACCTTCACTCGTAATATACTTAATTTTGTGCAGAGTTCTTGAAAGGTATAGTGCTTGCACGACATTTATTGGACACCATCGCGATAACTAGATCCACGAATTGCATGACGCTTTACTTTTGCCCAAATCCGCTCTTTTAAAATACGATTTTGGTAAATACCAAATAATTTTTAAAATATTTCCCATGTAATGTTTTCCTGTTATCCAGGTTCGTAAGTTTTTTGGTGAGCCTAAACAAACATTTTTGTATACTAAAACATTATACAGTACACAATGTGTGAAGTTTGTTATCATTCCGGAGGCATCATGTGTTTTACTTTAGGTACAGTATGGAAGAATCTGTAATGTAGCTTAAATATGAATGTAAAGTTAAATAGGTCAAGTAAATTGATGTAAATTGACATCATTTTTAGATTAAATCGACATCATTTTTAGACGTTTCGATACATATTAACTGGCGATTATACAAGTGTGTATTGAAAAGTCTGTATTACTGGCGATTAACTCCACCTATTTTGCGTTGACATTCATTTTAAACCAGCATTTATGAAACAGGCAGACATCGGAACACGCAGGTTTATGACGCTTTTCATTTTAGTTCAAGGCGAAATAATTCGCAGAAACTGACTGTCAAGAGATGTTTTGTCACGCGTTCCAGCGTCCAGTGACGTATCGAAACTTGACTGACAAACAACCTTTTTTTTAAATTGCGTCATCATCGTTTTTAAGGAACTCCATTCTGTGTTTGGAGGTTGCTTGTGTAACCGTTGTTTCTACGTGACAATTGAACTTTCAATAGAATGTGGCATACTTATGTTTGACAAGTTGTTGTTAAGTTGATTATTCAGTTCCTATATCTTTATTTTAACTTTGAAATTGGGCTAATTATGTTTTATGTTTTAGCAGAACGTAATCGTTTTACTGGAAATAAACTCACTTGTAATCTTAGTTGGATTGCTTAAGGTCACAATCTATATTTTAGTTTCAACTTGATATTATTTCGTTTTAAAATATTTTGCAGAACGAGGTGACAATTTCAGACTAAACTTCGGTCCTTTTGTTTAGTTGAGCACAACTTTTTAAAACACTTGATGCACGTTAACGCTATAATCTGTGTTTGTTCAATGGACTGGTGCAGCATTGGCAGCTGTAGATAAATGGTCGTCCATGCGTGGTAGTTTTCGGATATACATCAGCAAGTGAACCGGATTACACCGGCCTAATCCGGATTTCGTTGAAATTCGACTGCGATCGAGTGGAAATCCAGAACGCACACAAATATTTACTTATCGTTTTTACGCTGTTTGTTGCCGAAAACGTTTGCTAAAAACATTGCTGTTGCAACTCGTTTTGGCATTAAATAACCTGAACAGAGTTGATTTACTATAATAAAGTTTGAAAAGATTAGAGCCCCTTAAAAGGAGTCGCGAAAAGTACGTTATTTACGGTGGACTAAGGGAAGATCGAAACTGCCTTAAAAGACTATTTAGATTAAAAACTATACTCAGTCATTCAAAAGCCAAAGATAAACTTCGTGTCGACTATTTCGTTGAGTCACATGAGGAAAGTAGAGTAGATTAAAGTACTAGATTTCCAAAAAAATAACAATTTCACAGCTGGTTGAACTAATGGTCCCATCCGGGTTTAACTGTGCGTAAGAGACTATATTGGGGCGTTAATGCTGAACTCCAAAGAAGTAGGTGTTTTGGTGTGACGTCATAAAAAGTTTACGCCATAAACGATTGTGGTGCTACGATCCTTAAAGTGAAATGGTTCATATATTATTCTACCGAAATTTACTATTATTTGACCTCTCGAGAATGATCATGCCACACGAAAAAACAAATGCGTTATTTTGTTTTAAGTTCTCAAAAATGGCTATATGAGTAACAAGTAACGTCGGTAACTCAAGGTTTTAGATTTGCTTTGGTATATTGATGAGTATTTCGCTATCTTTCAGGTTAATTTTATATTGACTTAAAAAAATAAACAAAACTGTTGTCCATTTCCGGATCGCATTGGGGGCATTCCCTAGGATGGAGCCGTGCACATCTAATTCCAACTTGCCCCCAGGGATGAACGAACTGGTGGGTGAGTTTTTCGCCCCAGGGGTGAAGGGGTATTTTGAACGAAACAACGTCCACCTCCCTTTGCTCGAAAGCACCAGGCGAGTGACGTCACAATCTGGAAACGGTAGAAGCCCGCAAGGTAATGTAACGTCTGCCACTTGAGAATGGTTTAGGTTAGCTGTGTGAACAAAGATGTAGTGTAGTTCGATACAAACTGTTAAACATAACAGAACGTCTTGTTTCGGATTTTTAGAGGTGACCTTTGACACCACTCCTGCTGGGGGGGGGGGGGGCACGGATCAGTTTTCGGGCGACCAAGAGCATATATTAATTATTTAAATGTAATAAAATACGCTATCATTTTTTCTAAATTATCCAGTTGCAAGAAATTTAGGGTTGTTATGACTTCAAGAGATGTCCGAAACTTTAGCTTTTATTTCGATACCGATAGCTGACATAAACAACAAATAACGCCACCCGATGCGATGCAAATTGACGTTATTACGCTGCCCAAAGAAGCGAAATGGTTGAAATTGAACCTTTCAACCATTTTTTTGGAAAAAATACCTTTTAAGATATATAACACTGCGTTGGGTTGCAAATGTTGGCTGAAATCCCATACTAATGTGGTATCGGATCGGCAAGGAAACCATCCTATGGAACAAACACCGATACTACCACTTGGAATAGAATATCAGGTCCGAAATCATTTATTACAACACATAGATTTCGGTTTGTGGAATTTAAATGGCGCAGGGCAATTACAGCGACCTATTCCCAACAAATCTTATGCATTTACAAACAAATCAGTTTGGCACTTCCGTGCGTCAACTACAGATCGTTGATTTGACTAAATCTCCCAATAAACTGAATCAAGCAACAAACTTAATTCGGACAAACTTTTCAACAGGATCGGACAATTCCCAACGGTCGGAACCGTCGGGCCAACTTGGCCTGGTGAAGGCCTCTTGGGACACGGTTTTGGCCTTCATGGAAGACGAGCGGGAACCTCTGGAAAACGTGAGTATGGCCTTAACCAAACGCCTGTGTTGGATCCAAATATATAGGATATTTTTTTGTTTGGCCTGCCTGATGCCTGATTTAGGAACGAGAGGCGTATTTTCAAATGTATTGCAAAATAACGAATGCAAACGAACTAATAAAAATGCGTTTAATGATGGAAGCGGAAAGTATAACCACAACGATAGAAAAATGGTGCGAATGTCGAACGTAACTTATAATAAGGTGTGAACAGAAAACGTGATGAGATAACAAACAAAGCGTGGAAGATCCGGTGCAAAATTCAAAAGAAGCGACGAAAAGTAGCGTTAGTGAAAAGGCAAGATTGAAAAATTGGTATAGGGAAAAACAACACACCATTTTTACTTAAAACAAAAAAAAAACGTCAAAATAATTTTTGTTACAACTTTAATCCAATCAATGTTAACTTATAGTTGTGGTGTTTTGTAGAATACTTGATTCAGCCAGTGAAGATCCGGTAAGAGCCCCATAGACTGCGAATGTTGTAGACCCTAATTAAAATAAATAGAAAATCAAGGATGAAGCTAGCCATTACTTGAATTAAAACAAATCTGGCAATTGACTATTGCGATTGTAAGTCAAATCCTATATGTAAATTTGGACCATGTAATATCTCTTTTATGTTTTAATAGATTAATTTAAATTTCTCTCTACAAGCACCAACTCTCTGATGCAAGATTCCAATCAGTAATATGCCACCAACAAGCCACGAGAAAGACCGATTGTGTTAAAACCATCATGCTTTCATATTATAGCGTTTTGTTAAGGACGTTTATGCACAGCTTTATAAATTCGTCCACTTACCCAATACAGGGGCAATCCACGCATCTCTTCGAGTCAACCATCAGTCAGAGGCGAAAACAATTTCGTTCCAAGAAGCGAAACTGGATGAGGGACAGCGATTCTCTCATCCGACGCAAGCGCGACGACTTCAAAACGTCCAGTCTGAACGGACTGACCTCGAATGGACACGAGACGGCTTCGCGCGTCAACACGACCACGTCGTCGTCCAGCGGCGTTTCGTCTATCGATTCGCGACACCTGGGCGCGCCAGAGAGCGATTTTATTTCTACAAAGGAGTCGATTGCGAAGCTGACGGTAATGGAGAAAGTGAGTGGAAGTAATCTGGTCATCTTGTAATGTTAGTCGGTAATCGGAATGTTACAGTAAATGGTAATCGTAATGTTAGATGGTAAGTAAAACTCATAGTTAAAATCATGAGTAAAAATAGGATCCGACGTTTTGTTTAGAAGGAAAATATATTTCGCCAAGTGGCAACGTCAGTTCCTTTCGAATTAAGCAAACTGACGATGTCATTCGAATTAAGGAACTGACGATGCCACTTGGCGAAATATATTTTCCTTCTAAACAAAACATCTGATCCTGTTTTTACTCATGTTTTCAACTATATGAGTTTTACTTGTTAATATACGCGTCAGCGGAGCAGTGATCGACTGGCTAAAACCTGTCGCCGATAGTTTTGCAATCTATAAAGATACACCCTAATGTTAGATGGTAAGTTTATGTGGGCCACCCTTGATGTTTAACGTGAAACGCAAAACCTTGAAGTTTAACGATAGACGAACTAAGTGGACTGCCACCTTGAGTGACTTAAACAAGACTACGCAAACAGGCTTACTCTTGGCCTTTTGTTTAGATCCATAAAACCTTCGCTTCAGTGGTGTAAACAGTGCACTTCAGTGTATTATTTAATGACCTGACATGATTTTAGTCATTTAGACAAATGAATGACTGTTTTTCAAATGAATAATATTTGACATGGTTTCATTTTTGGCTAATTATTGACACGCAAAACAGTTTTCCTAATTTATGTTTTGTTTTAATTTGTAACAAAATTATCGTAATGGAAGAAGTTCATATATGGGACTTATTTTCTTGTATACCAATGACTGCGATTTGACTTGCTATTTGTTTATAAAGGGGTACTAAAATAGAAAATGACTTAACTTAGACTTACATCACTTTTAGGTTGCTGTTAGACACAATGTATCCTGATTGTAGCTCAACCTGTTGTTCCTAGCCTTTACTGTAGTAAAACAATTCATGGTTTTCACTACATTACATAAATTGTGCCCGCCAAAAACTCGCACCAATAATTTTTTTGCCGAATTTCTACTTCAATATTTTGCAGCATATACTACAAAAAGCCCTTTTTTCATTAATATAATTCACTAGGCCGGCGATATTTCACGCCACATAACGTTACTAACGTGGTTTTGGGCAAGCGTGGAATGCCGAAAATCTTTCGCGGGAAGGTACTAGAATACAATCGGGTTTCACGGTTACGTCACATCAGTGCGCTAACAGTTACGTGATTCACATTTGTCTGACCACACCTCTGATGAAAACAGTGACGAATTGTGTTAAATTAAGGTTGTCGAGTGTAGCAACGTTCTTTATATAAAACAAAAGTAAATCTTCTGTTACATCCATGGGTTTTTTATGCTTTGTAACCGTTGGGCAGTGACCTGTTCAGTTATACTCACAATTTTTTTTTCAAGGCTTTTTAAGAACAACCAACCAGTTTATGATTTATTCATACACCTTTCTTATTAAAGAAAATAAATACAAAAAGTCTATTTGAAAGTGATAACAAGGCTTTTAAATTTCGGTTTACAATACAGTTGCATAGTTTTAAACATACAGCGTTTCACCTTCTGACTACTTCTGACCGGCTTAGACAAGCTTGGTTTAGGGTTTAAGGCAGACCTATAGTGGTCCTGATCTTCAACAGTTTCTTCAGATTCCCTTTAGTTAGTATCTAAAGATATTACACCCTATACAAAAATTAAATTTGAGGGCGGGAATATAAAAAATCATCAAAGTTAAAATCAAATGATATTGGGCGAATAGCACACAGAGTTTTTGTATGTCCTTTTTAACTGCAAGGTTTGTATTCCTACAGGGCAATTTACGACCCTACACGCCCGTGTTGATCAATATTCGAGATATCAAAGTTAAGAAAAGTTTATATGCCTTAGGTGCGCTTTCTGACGAGCATTGGATTGGAGCACACTTCACTACAGGACGAAATCTACTGTCAGATCCTCAAGCAGCTTGTTTGCAACCCATCGGTGCGCAGTGGCGCCCTCGGCTGGATACTACTGTCCTTAGTTTGCGGCTGTTTCGCTCCTTCTGAAACGGTTAGTTTGTTATGTGGTTCATTTTTATTCTTGCAAGATTTTTACCAAAAAAATAATTTTGCCATAGCTTCTTCCTCAATATCTATGAGCTAATCTTGTAGAACACTTTATACATCTTTCGTGGCATGGGGAATAAAATTATGAAAGCCAGAATATTCGATAAAATTCAATATTTTCCTGTAAAATTTAGGACTTAGGAAATAATTAGTCTCACCGTTTTATTTTTTGTCTAAAATAGTTAACTCGCCTTAGTTGATCCAACTTTCATCCCCGTTCAATAACATAGCCCAGTGCTGCTTAAACTTTTCAGTTTTGTTCACCCCTAGCATCTATCTCCAGATTTCATTCATCCTTGTCTCATAATATGATAAAACTATCTCGTCTATATATAACAGCACAAAATGGCTTACACTCAGTGTCCCCAGTTTAAGAAAACGTCGTAGTGTATTAAGTTCCTGTCACTCGTAACCTCGAGTCACCCCCAGATCCGCCCTTACATCGAGAAGTTCCTAATCCACAACAACAACTCGTGGAGCAAGTTTTGTCTCCTGAAGCTCTCCAATTTCTCGGGGTGCGCTGATCGCATCATGCCTCCCTGTTCGCTTGAACTACAGGTATGTCCAATTCATATCTCGAGAATTAAAGAAGCTAAAGATACGACACTATTCTCGAAAAACGCGCAACAATTTTATTAATAATAAAATCGAGAAAAAACGATGTTTTGGCATTGTTGGACTTACGACCGTTTTTGCTATTAGCGACGATTTGTTTTTTTGTGATTTATAGTTTTTATTCAGATTTACCGAAGACTTTTATCAAGACTTACAGCATACTTTAATAAAAAAATAAGGTCCAAGTTTATACAGTGTATTAATCGTAATCTTCACCGCGTTTACTGATTTTTGGACAAAGCGGTGTTTTTCCAGTAAGTTTGCCCAATTTAAATTCAGGCGGCAAAATCACGCCTTCCTATTCGTCTGCCAGTGATCTGCATGGACCACTCAGTGCGCACCATTTGGGCGCACTCGTGCACGACGGCCGGGGAAATGTGCCACGCGATGGCGTCAAAGAACAGATTGGGAGATTCGTTCGGATTTTCCCTTTTCCTTGCAATGGATGACAAGGTAAGAAGAGGATCTCTAAATACTAGGCCTAATAAAAGCAAAGGCATCTAGATTCAAAAGTAATTGGTAAAACGTCATTTAGGAAATGTAAGATGAATAAACAAAACAAAACCTAGGTGACTATATGCTTTGATCTCATTTAGAGGTATGTTTTTTTCCAATGCCGTTTAGCACGTTATACAGTCAGCGTCTGTGGTGTGTATATATCGCACTACTACATTATTACAATCGTACAGCACACTGTAAATCGTGAAGTTGCCAAAAAGGTTAAAATATTTTACCTATTTATTTCCTATGCCATGCTTCTGATTCAACGGATGCCTTGCAATATTTTGACTTGCCCTGATGTTTAGCTTCCAAGTACTTTGCGAGACTGATTTGTAAAACTTTTCTTTAGCTTGTAACGCTTGGAAATGGACTGTTCTACGTGATGGACGCAATATCCCAAGCGGAGGAGTACAACCGGCAGAACGAAGTGCATGATGTTTGGAGAATTTACTATAGGTAACTATTTAACTGCCTATTTTAGGAGAGGCTTTCACATTTGCTCCTACCTGTATTTATGTACATTGTACAACCATGTTAGATCGAAAGCGAAAAGCAAAAGATAGTTAATTAAGTATAGTTTTTTTAAGGTAATTTTCATTGTGTGTTTGGTCGAAGATAGCACAGATGTTACTGTCACAGTCCAAACGGCAACTAATTATTTTTTTATCGTGGTCTATATGTTTCTTCCTTACTACAACACACACTGTAATGTCGATTTAGGATTTTACATTTAAGCTTTTTTACAGGAGGGAATTTTTCTCTCCATGGGACGCTTGTGGGATCCAGGAAAACCAGATGAAGGCCTGGTTAACCTATTCACAAATTTGTGGAGGCGTCCAGTCAGAAGAATATCAATGTCAAACTGTGAGCGTTGTAGGACTGTACGAATATAGAATATTTACGTTTAGATAAAAACAACTAAAAGGCTAAAAGAAGGGAACGGAAATAAAACTTATTGTCAGAAAAACGTTTTGTAACTGGAAGCAACAGTAAATTCAGAGGTGAGCTTATGGACTAATATGTCTTGCGAAAAAGCCACAGCGTTAAGTTGAGTTAGGTCAATGACTTGACTTAAGTGGTTTCTATTATTAAATGAATTAAAAATCACTTATTTTAATTTACTTGACTTGGCTCTAGTCGTTTGGAAAATAACTTGAGCTAACTTAGGTCTATTGGGCAAATGACTTCACTTGAAAGCCAATGTGAAAAACTTTGATTCGATTGCAGGCATATAATTGTCTTTTAAGGGACATTAAACATATTTATTAAATTCCAGAGACAAATTTATGCCAAGGCTTTTTGGACAACTGAGTTTCGATCAAAACATTGAATGTATGGCCTACTAATATTGTGCCATTTTACCCGTTGTCTAATTTAAGGTCACTTTAAATCGGTCATGGCCCGTTTAGCACTCATCATTGAGATTTAAACGGGAAGCAATCCGCTATTTTAGTCACCACAAAACTTAAACTGCCCTTCGCATCCTTTCAAGTAACTTGTTCGTCAAATGTTCTTAAAGAAACGCATTTCTTTGTTTTTTGCACCCTAACGATCTTCCAATTCTCTTTCGGATTTCCAGGCCCAGGACCTTTCGCTGCTGATAGCTCACCAGTACTGCGTGAGACACGGCACCTACGCGGTCGACTCTAAGCGTGTACAGGCCGTTTGTGAGCAGAACCTGCCCACCTTCGTTTTTAAGGAGGACCGCAAACGTTGGTGCCAGATGGTCACCACCACTCTCATCGCGCTTAAGGTAAACGTCGTCAGTGCTGTAATTTAACCTTTGCGATGCCGTCTGATGTGTAATACATTGAGAAATTTTGACAGAGTGTATTTTACTCCACGCCGAATTTGGCCTAAGCTAAGCCGTTTGAAGTAACGGATTGACTAAAAATTGGCTCTCGTAAAAAAATTTAAGGTCTTTTATTTATTTGCGGTTAAAATTCGGAATACTTTTTTCACATAGTTGCCACGCCAATACAATTATAAGACCCGTTCGTAAGCAAACACAAATAAAAACTAAATGTTGTTGTTCAAAACTAAACATTGCTGATTCGGTATACTTGGCAAGCAAGCTGTGCTACAAATTTTTTTTTGCAAGATTTGATTAAATATAGGAATTAAAAATGCTTATCCGTAATGTGTTTTCAAGCGCCCTTTTTATGTCTAGGTCATTAGAGCGATTTGTAAAACCGGTAATTAAGTAAATGACACGGTAGCCCATGTTCATATTTGTCTCCTGTAATCCTGTGCATATTTTTGCATATAAAGCAACACGGAGAGCGATTTTCTTTTAAAACAGCCATAACAGTGTGTTTTCGCCGCAGGACAAGGCGGACAGTTCCCAGCAAAAGGTCGACGTGTTCGATATCATGCAGCAGGTGATCAGATTCGCCTCCAAGTCGTTCATTCGAAACTTCACCAAGACCTTTCTGTAAGTTCGCCAGCCTTGTAAACAAGTCATTTTAAAACGAATTAAGTACCAGTCAAGTCATTTGTAAAATAACTGTCCAAGTTTTTTGAAGAAATGGCACTTCAAATCCCAGTCCAAGTCATCAGTTGCCCAAATTAAGTCATATTTAAAGCAAGACAACTTCAAGTCGAATCCTTGTCATGAAACTAAACGTTAAACTATTAGAGTTGGTAAACTCGTACGATGAGCAATAACTGAACTAAAAATAAGAAAAGTGAAACCTATCGGAAACAAATTGGTTTATGTGCAAATATTAGTATAAATAGGTCAATTTTGTAAAAAAAAAAGCTTTATCAAAACATTACATTAACACTCAAGTCATTTGTCAAAATGACTCAAGTCATGTCAAGCCATTGTCCGAAAGAGTCACGTCAAGCCAAGACTATGTAGAAAATGAATAAATAATTATTCGATACGTTCAAAATGATAGGCCTACCTACTTCTGGATATTCTTATTACGTCTTACTACAACTTCCGTTATGCTGTCAGATAAGTTTGCCCAAAACACTTAAATCAAGGCAAGTCATTTGAAAACAGTGCCTTGTTAATTGACTAAAAGTCGTTCAGCACTGAAGTTCGCCTCTATCAACTAACACAACCCCAGCCTATTTTACGGTTTACCCTTACTTTCCTTCATTCGCTAAAGGGTGCGTCGCTATTTGGTTTATTTGCAAATTAAAACAATGTTATGTCAGAAAATTTATGTAGTTAATTAGTCAAACTGCTTTTCTTACATCAGGTAACCTATGCAAAATTCGAAAAGCTTCGCAATCGTAAGAATCATGAAATATGCTCACTAGAATCTTATATCATTTACTGGCACAACCTAAAACTCATTTAGTACAGTATTTTGTCTAGATGTGAGCTGTCATATTTCGTACACTCTAACTACTATTAATATGAAACAGAGATACGGCAAATAAGATACTATTAAATATATACTATAAGTCAAATAAACTATATAGAATTGGCTACATCCTTTGAGTTTACGCCTTTCGGTTGTCACTTATACGTGTGAAATCTGCTACGCCACAAAGTTGATTATTATTTATTTAGGCCTTTATATATTTGTATTTAATATTTCGGACAAATTTTCAGAAACCATTTAATTAAAATCGACGATAGCTGTACTCTTATGTTCCAGATTTAATGAACTTTTACACTGGTGTTAATTTTGAGCGTTAAACACCAATTGGTAACACTGCATTGTCTAATTAAATTATGCGAATATTTTCTTCAGATTGTCGTCATTCGAACCACTCGATTCAAACGGCGGACAAATTAATGATCGAAAACTGTTGTTGCGCGTAAACCACGAGCGATTTTCAGTGGTCCGTGAAGAAATCACTCGGCCGGAAAGCGATTCTAACAAGTTGTTCGAAGTCGATGTAACGAAACTGACCAAGTCCGAGTTGATTTCCAGGCAAGTTTACTCAGTATTATTTAACAGATTTACGATTGGTGTAAGGTTTTTAATTGTGCCAGTAAGCAATGTTAAATTCCCACTTTCTAGCGTTGTTTTTAATGCGGCTTTCCTAATTGTAGCTCAAATTCCGACACATCTAAAGTTAAGTTGGTCCTGGAAGGGGGAAACACCTATTACGCAACTTCGCCCCAGGCGAACGACATACGAAACGTCTTCGAGCGGTTTCTGGACGAAATTCGGAGTGCCCAGAGGAACGAATCCGAAGCCTGAAAAACCAAGCAAAAAATGTTTTTCTTGGTACACCTTCTGGGTGTTTCCTAGCTTTTTCACTGTCTAGCAAAACCTGCTTTAATCCACATAGCCTACGGGCCTGTTGGTGTTTTAAACTGAAGATTAGATGGCTCAGAAGTGGTACTGGTCAACGGATTCTTATGAAGAGTTAAACATTAGTTTTATTCTACAGGACTGGATATTTACTTCAAAGATTCAGTGACATGCTGTTACTCAAAGCCTTGTCGGGTGGACTATTAATGTGTTTGCATGGACCCTATACTGAATTACCCGACCAAATAATTAAAACGAAAGACGAATATGCGTTGGTTAGCGAGTTTTTAAGACTAACAAAGTCCAATCCGAAAATAAACTAGTTCTAGATAACGGACACACATGTATGCTTGGTTCACGTAAAGCAGTGCTTCCCAACCCTTTTCAGTTCGCGACTCACTTTTATTGCAAGTTTTATTGTGCGACCCACAATGATGTATGACCTAAAGAACGAAAAAACAAGTGAATGAGAAAGAAACAATGTATACATATGCAATTTACTATTAATGCAAAATTGAGCTTGTATATTGGATATTATCAGATCAAAAAAAATTCGCGACCCACTTGAAGTAGCTTCGCGACCCACCAATGGGTCGCGATCCACTGGTTGGGAAGCACTGACGTAAAGCATTTTTATTGATTTTTTTATTCATGAGATGCCTTCAAATTCAGTTTCCTAAAACTGTTGCGAAGTTGATGATCGTTAACATTTTACAGGTGGGCTAATACCACAGATGCCTGCAGTCTGGATTGTGCTTGCACTGCGCCTTTGATTTTAGGCTAATAATCGTCTTAAATTAGTTGCAGGTTGTAACTGTTTTCTGAGTAGGCCTATAGGCTATTATGCGACACGCCATATACAATAAAATAAATTTGAAATATATTTTTTTAAGTATCGCTGAAATCAACTGTAAACAATTTCCTGTTTTAAGCGCACTGCCTAATTATTTACTTATTCTTTTTGCAAATATTTTATTTCGGTGTGATGCCAAACACAATATGGTGTGCATATAAATAAGGCGTTAGAAACATTTATTACGTCACGGCAGTTGTACAGCAAATGCCTCACTCAGCTTTCTTTTTTGCGCAATTTAACCCTTTTTCGGTGTTCCCCTGTTGTATGGCCTTATCCGTTATCTTTAAACATGTTCTTTTTTGTTTACTATTCTATTTTAAACTTATCATACAGCTTCATTATATTGTTTTATGCAAAATAATTATTCCTTTATACCTTCAAGCGTTTTATTTTATTTTTTTTCAAATTTCCTTTCCATTGACTTTAACAAAACCGTTTTCTTTTTAACTAATTGGTGTTTATGTCCTGTATTATTGCCTTCGCTGACTGATTGATTATTTTGCAATTCGCTGAATAGCCTTTTTGCTTTGTAAATTTGCGAGGAATTTTTATGATTTTCTGCTATGTTTTGAATGGTGCTTCGTCACCGATAAAAGGTGCGTCCTAATGAAGATGAATTTTAAAAAGAAATACAACTGTCTTCAACGGATTTCACAAAAAGTATTGTGGGCTAGCGTGTTTATTTTCAATGCAATTTTCGACGTGTTGTAAAGTGTTGTAAACAAGTCATTTTGAAATAACTTGAGTCCAAAGTCTCAGGTTGCCAATTAATCCATGTCCTAGTCAATTAATCCATGCTAGTCAGGTTGCCAATTAATCCATGCCCCCCCCCCCCCCACCTTGCCATTTGAAGTCAAGTCTCAGTCAAGTTATTTATTAGAGGAACAACAAGTCATTTCATTGATTCAAAAATAAAACGTTAAAGTATTAAAATGGATAAACTCGTACGGTTTTGAGCAATACCTTGGCTGAAAAAATAACAAAATTCCAACATCCCCATTTTGAGATGAACACTGAATTAATAAAAAAAATGTTATATGAAAACACTTAGGTCCAATTCAGTCAAAATACCGATTTAGGTGCACGTAAGTCAAGCCATTGACTTAAATTATCAGAAAACTGTCCGTTTCATATGTGTGACTCCCTTTTAACCAAAATTTTCCACCCTATATAAAAACATTGACTTTTGCTCAAAGATGGCGTTCAAAGGTATAACCTTATGGTGGATCATCGCAGAAAGTTTGGTTCCTCAGAAATTTGATATTTGATCTGAGTTTGCAAGCTTACTACGTCTACAGGCGCTTTGTTTTTTGGACTCCATTATAACACCGAAATTAAAACGACATTAAAAAAAAAAAAATTAAAACGACATTAGCGTCGTATTGAAAAACGGGTTGAAATATCAAAATAAGACTAAGACGTAATACCCCAAATTGTTTTAGTATACCTAAATAGCCAGAACAAGTCAAGGCTTGGACAGCCTTTTACATTACCCCACCCCTAACTTTACCACTAACTCCCATATTAATTTCAACCCTAATCCCAAACAGGGGCAAACAATCCGAAAACATCAGCGTCCCAGTCTGCTTTCTCCAATGTAGAAAGTATGGCAATTGCACCCCTCGATTTTTTCAGCCTTCCAAAAGTGCACCCGAAAAAAAACTGAGGTGCCCAAAATATGTAAAACACTCGTGCACCCTTATTTATTGCATCGGCATATGTTTACATGCAATGTATGCAATAGGCCTACCATGTGCATCAACAAATCATAAATTTCACTGGAAATTTGAAAGTGCAACTAAGGCTTTGTTGCACTCGGTCACCGGGATTTTTTTTGCCGTGCACCTGAGACATCTGCCAGACTGGTGCAATCATTGGCAGGTACCAGATTGGAAACTTTGGATTTTGCAGCTTCAAATTGCGCGGCTGAAATAACATTTCCGCCCAAATTTGCGCGTCTGTAATAACGTTATTTGCAAAATTTGCACAGCTGAAAATGGAGTGCTACACTAAAAACCGTTAGCGCGACGAACGTTTTGCGCAGGCCTTTCCAACCTGGGGCAGGTACACATCATTTTTTCAAGACAATCATGTGTGCACACTTGAATTAGTAACTGGCACGACTAAATTCAAGAAAGGTTTAGTTTTTCTAAATTCTGACACCTGTGATTTGCATAAAACAACCCGGACAACAAAGTAGTTCTTCAAATCGACATATTATGATTACTAATGGGAAGCATAAAAGGGCTAAAATTCAGTATGACTAATATTAAAAATGTTTACAGCTTATAGGTTTGCATTTTTTTGTATGCAATATTTCTGGTAAACTTTTAACTTTTGCTTTTCTTATGTTTAAAACTTTGTTAAAACCTACGATAACTTTTATTGCAATAGTCATAAATTGAAAATTTAGTTTTAAAACCAACTCAGCTACCAGGTTATTAGCATCCAAACTGTACAGCAATGGTTTCCCATTATTGTATAGAAGTCTTAGTGGCAAACTCTTATTACTTAATAAGAAACATTAATAGTCCAAATACTATGTTTGATTGAGTTATATTCGCACAATGTCATTTTGTCTTTAATATTACCTGCGCCTATATCCTAAGAGAGCAAGACAACTCCCACGACCTTGAGCAGCTTGTTTAAGGACTTTAACGCCTAAAATTAGACTTAAATAAGTGAATATAAATACTTCAAATTTTTGCTCCTTCATAACCTGTTCCGGCATACATTGATGTATTAAAGCAGGGGTCTGGAACCTTTTTAGCTAAGGGAGCCCTATAAGCCTAATATTCTTGGGCATGAGAGCCTTATATTACTATTTTAACTTCTAGTTATAGGTTGGTTGAAATAGTAAATTAAGAAGGGCCGTTTTATTTTTTTCACATTTGATGGACAGAACATGCTATGCACCAAAAATGAATTATCTAAGCTTGCGCAAAATTGATTGCGGAGTTCCGTTGAAGGAATAGGGCCTTTTGGATATTGGAATATTCTTAAAAGGGAATAACAGTCTCAAAACAAATAGGTTTCGTCCAAAGCACTGAAGTTTGCTATTACGAGTGTTAAAAAAGGAAAAATAAAGTTAAAAATGCGGTTGTGGTGCATGTTGTTTTATTTGAGATCATGCTAAGAAATGATAGCATAGATTTTTCTGCAAAGAAGATTCTTTCATCACAAGAGCTACTGCTTCTGTGGCGCTGGTCTAGAATCCTACCATAACTTTGAAACCATTATTAAAGGAAGGAACAATATTTGGGTTAGGCTGTCGGTTAGTGTTTGGGTGAGGGTAGGTCAAGTATTATTATTTTCTTTATTCAATAGTAACACTTGACCCATCCTAACCCAAATAATGCTTTGTTATTGTAGTATTTTAGACCAGCGCCGATTCTGTTTCTATTTTATTTAAAAAAGTTTAACACAAGTTATTTTTCTTTCTTATTAAAGTTAAATAGTAGATACCAGATTTTTCTTCATCTGTTGACTCATAAATGAGCATTTACCATGGAGCAGGTAAACATATATAACTTTTGTTGAAGATATATTATATAGATTAGTTAACAACCAACATACCATGCAGATATGTTTGTGGTAAGTATGCGACTTCAAGCCAAGTATTTAATTACCTATCAAACAAAAGATACAGAAATGTGTGGTAATAGATATCACTTATTTTGTTACCTATTGACAATATTTTATGTGACGACCAGATTAAAGTAAGTAAGTAAGTAATGTTTATTTTTCCGTTAGCGCTTAAATTAAAATACTCAAGAAAGCTATAACAAAAAACAAATTCACGCGCGATACGGCCGGAGCAGCGAAGGGTCTAAAACTTTATTTATTTTACACAAGATGTTTATGCAGCCTAAAGTATGTGGGTCTCATCAAGTTTATGCTAAAGTTTGCCCAGCTAAAAAGCATTTAATTAAGTACAACTTGTGCCAGTAAATAAATTACTGCTAAAAGCCATCTGTACGACAGAACTTTGTTTGATCGACTAAAGGCTTTTAACGGTGTCTGCAGCTGAGAGTGCAACTGCAGGCCAAACTTTCCATCTTATTTAAAAATGTAAAAAAATTGTAATATACGAGTAGAGCTGCCAGTTTAATGAATATGTTGGCACTTAATATATGGTGCAATGGGAGCAGTTTGTAAATAGTATTTTTGTTTTTATTTATATTTAACTCAAATTGCTGTAAAGATAAAATAAATTGTTTTGATATTACAATAGAATATTTAATAATAGTTCTTTGTAAAATGTGTCCTTGAAAATTGGCGCTGAAGCATGGCATTCTGTCCATTATAAAATAACATTTTTTTCTGATATTCTTTTTTCTGGTGTAGAAAAACATCTGGTATTTTTCAGGAAATTTTGAAGCTGGAGCAGGTTTGTGTTGCAATGTACGAAACGACCGATGCAAACATTCGACAACAAGCTGAGAAAGTTCTTGTTGATTTTGTAAACGACCCGCATGTTCTTGACAAGTGCCAGCTGCTTTTACATAGAGCTGCTGTAAGTTCTTAAATTTGCCAGTCAGCAATTATAAGTTATACATTTTCTCTATTTTTTATTAAAGTGACTATTTAATTTTGTTTATTGTAGACTCAAAGCATCAGTCAAAATACTTAACATGACAATTAATTTTACTCGTTGCCAACCTTAAATGAATTTTCATTAAATATTTTCAATACTGTTAATTTAGAGCGAGCTAAATTTGTTTCTTGAGATAAATAACAATAGCTGGAGAAGCCACCGCACCGCATATAAATTTATATGGCGAAATGCATATTTCTATTAAAAGTTTTAGACTTTGCTGACTGATTGTTGTTCGAAGCGTTGCGTCAAGCTTTTATTAAATTTCTGAACATTTATCGTCGGCATTATGTATTTTGTTAAAGGGCAAGAATCTGTTGTTGAAACACGTACTTAGCTTGAGATAAATAATGATAAATAAAATCCCTTTTTTAATGTTTGTATGTAAGTTTTCTAATTTTAATCTACCTGCAAAGTTTGGCATTTCTCTTAAAAGTGTTTCGTTAAAACCCTATCACGCTACAGCAGTAGAAACTATTATTGCTGTTGGGTAATTAGATTTAATGTGACAATAAATACTTTACTAGTTTGCAACCTTAATTGAATTTTTATTGATTATTTTCAATAAGGAAAATTTCGAGCTAAAAATAAATCTCTTTTTTTAAATATTTGTATGTATAGGCCATTGTGATGTTTTGTATAAGTTTTCTAATTTTAATCTACCTGCAAAGTTTGTCATTACTCTGAAAGTGTTTTGTTTAAATCCTGTCATGCCACAGTATAAATAAAAAACATTTGTGCTTTTGTGACATTTCTGTGTTTGTTTTGCTTACCAGTCGCCCTACACAATTCTGATTGCTGCCTCAACCCTAACAAAGCGAGTCACAAAGCAAGGTTCACCCCTTCCATTGCCACAGCGGCTCGACATAAGTGGGTTTTTTTAAAGATTTTATATAAAAAGTTCTGCTTCGTGAAAATTCATAGGAATTCAATTTAGTTCCCACAGTGTATACGAGTTAAAACAGTTTTATTTTTATTAAATTATAATTTTGTGCATATATGTATTCCCTAAACTTATTTTATATAGCATCACAACAAAGTGCTAATTAAGCTTACTTATTATTCTAAATTTGAGCCCACAGTCAAGTAAAACTGTTTCATACATGTCTTAATTTGACCTGGGGTATTTTTCTATATGTAAACTTAATTATAAATAGAAAAAAAATAAATTAATTATTTAGGTTTGCATGATATCACTTAGTTTTTTGACAGGAAACACCAACTCATAAATTTGTTGATTGGGCAACACCAAAACTGAAGCGTTAACCTATTTCTATTTCATATTACATTCATAAGGAAATTACATCTTGAACTACTTGTACACTGTGACAAAGCAAGTGTCGTTTGTTGAGGAATCCCTTTCACTTCTTTACGCTCGCATCACAAAGATCGCGTGGTTCGATACATTCAAGGAGGAACTCTGCTTCCGAAGTGTAATAACAGATGTTGGCAAGTTTTTACAGGTATGCTCTGTAATGTTTAAAACACAACTTTATAACTGCTATTATCATTGTGTGACTGAAGTCTATTAAGAACTGTAGAAGTCTAAAGGCATATTTGTAAAAAACAACAACAAGATGTTGTTTGTGTTGAAATGCCTTTTCCCTAAAACTTTTTTTAATACTTTAAATTAAATGAAATATTAATCGACTTTTAATGCAATGTATTTACAGTAATTAAGCATGCAAGTGCCAACATATAAATAAAAAGTATTTTCCAGTTATTTAAATAGCTTAGTAATTGGAAACTTACAGTGGATGCATTGCAATCTAGGCATAAACGTTATAACTTGTACATAAAACTTTTTAATAATGTCAATATTTGTGAAACTCTTGATGTGCAGGGAAACACCTCTCAGTGCATAGTTGGTGTGCAACTTCTCACTGAGCTAGTGGCCGACATAAATCGTTCTGACAACATCAAACCGCTGACGAGGCATCGCAAAATTGCCGCATCATTCAGGGACTCGACTCTTTTTGAAATATTTCAGCTTGCATGTAACATGCTGAGTCAAACTATAGTTTCTGGAAAGCAAATTCAAGATAACGAGAGGGTATGAAATTTGAAAACTGGGAAATACAAAGATATATTACTTTACATTTACAATTAAATAGTATATTTATTTATTTATTTATCGTCAAAAATATTTTCTGTATTATTTAACCACTGTTTTTAATGCACTGTTCAAACTTTTTGTTTGTATATACTTATATTCACCTAATATAACTTTATTTTGAAACTCAATTCAAATATTAGATTCTACAGTATTTCTCTATTTTTCTAATTAAAACTTGCAATACCTTATTTTAACAATTCTAGAAGAAAACATTTTTAGTTTTATACATGAAACCAAACTAATTATTTATGTTTTTTATGTGAATATTTTGTTGATATTGATTATGATATTTTTCAACATGTTTTCAGTGTGCCCTTCTGTCGTCTGTTCTTAATCTCACCCTGAACTGTTTGTCGTTTGACTTCATCGGAACTTCGTATGACGACTCCGGCGACGATCTCACAACAGTGCAGATCCCCACCGGGTGGCGTTCCACGTTCGTCAACCTCAGCACTTCACAACTTTTCTTAAACTTATACAATGTGTGAGTAGGATGTTATATTTCTCGATATCCTCACCTTATAGAATAGCTTAGTCTTACAACTTGGGATGTTATTTAGGCACACTATGCATGGAGCTTGATAACGAACTAAAAGTTAAAAATGTCGAGTAGATTGTTAAAATACTGTTTTCCAAAATCTTTCTCACAAAGTTTTTTAAAAGTAGATAAAGCTAAGTTAGGTAGTGAACCATGACTATTGTGCATTATTTCACTTGGTATTGGTTCGGCACCACCCTAGTGTCACACAAGTACCTACTCCTACTTGATATCCGGGTATTGGCCCCAATTTGATATTATCGGACATTTATGCTTACAACAAAAAATGATGTTTAAGCAAATTTTAAAAATCATACAGAGTGTAGTGTACCAATTTTTTCAAAACTAGTTGCCAGATAAAAAGTTTTCATGGCCAGTCTTCTTTTTTCACTATTTTAGAGTATACCATTTTTTTCCAAAAATTGATGCTAGATAACAAAATATTTTTTTTCTGTTCTTCCTATTTTACTGTGTTAGAGTGTACCAATTTTTCAAAAGTACGTTGCAAGATAAAAAAATATTTTTTGCCAGTCTTCCCATTTTACTTTGTCAGAGTATAGCATTTTTTTCTCCAAAATATATTGCTGGATAAAACACTTTTTTTGCCAGTCTTCCTATTTCACTACGGCAGAGTATACCATTTTTTTAAAAATTTGTTGCTAGATAACAAAATATTTTTTCCTCATTTTACTGTGAGAGTGTACCAATTTTTCAAAAAAATTAGATAAAAACACTTTTTTTTCAGTCTTCCAATTTCACTGTGCCCCACCGTAATGTCGTGCCTTGTACAAATCGTGTCCGTGCGAAGATCGCTTTTCAACAACACAGAAAGGACAAAGTTCCTCGCCGACATCTTGAAAGGAATCAAGGGCATCCTCGAAAATTCACAGGTGAGGCAATTGTGATTCTCTGTTTCTAGTAGTGACAAGCGTGTAAAACTGCGCACCACGTTAACAGCAAAAACAGACAAAAAAGACAAAATTTTCTTCCGGTCAAATTGCACATTTTACCATTTTTGACCTTGTAGGTATAGATCAGTGTTTCTTAACCTTTTTTACTTGGGGGCGCACCTAGAGACATATGAAAACGTGGCGGCGCACCTTACGAGCGAAGCGAGCGCGAAATTTTTGTTTATATTTGTCTTAAATGGCCTGCATTTTTTATTATATGGGTTTTATAGTTGCATATCTTTACAGGGACTTCCAGCCTTTGAGACTAAAACCGTTATTTTGTCCATTAAAGTCTTATTCCGATTAGTTTTGGACTTATTTTGACATGGTTTTCCTTTTTCTCGCGGCGCACCTAGCAGCCTCCCCTTAGCAGCCGGTTGAGAAACGCTGGTATAGATATACAACACAGTTAAGAGTTTTGCCATTGCCATGTCTTTATCTTAGTTGTTGTATTGCGCAGTAGAAGGAAATGATTCTTATGAAATAGCGCTATTGCCAGAGAAAGTACGACTTAACTCAAAATTTGTGCAGCCCCGAGGCCAAGCTTGGTGGTATTCTATGTTGACGTCAACTTGAAATTGCGGTTTTGTATCAATCTACACATTCTAATTAAAATATTATGCAAAGTTTATTTTTTTTTTGTTTCAATTTTGTAGGACGCAACAACCTGGTTTACAAGGCCGCGCTAACATATTGGAGCAGAAGTTGTAGTAATGCACGTAGTAGAAGTTAAATTGTCTCAGCATATATAATATACACACCTCTATTTGTTTTCACCATTTAAAAGTTACTTAAAAAATGTATAATTGTACTACGAGCGTGCGGTGTCATTTACCCTGAAGAAGGCGATTTGCATAGGTTGCCGAAACGTTGGTTAACAATTTACAATTATCAGAGGAGCTGTTTTTGGTTGATATTACTTTGTCTGGTGACGACAGTTTATATATGATATTGTGGTAGAACAGTTGGGGAATAAATCCGGTGCGTTTCATTTAGTTATTAGCCCCACGAAAAAAAACAAACATTTTTTTAGTAGAAACGCGATTTGACTGAAATACCCTCCTTTCCTTCCCAAACGTGAAAAATATTGGCTTACCACCTTCTTAGAAAATACAAACCCCGGTTGACATATATTTGAACTTTCTAACTTTAAATTGTTATTATGGCCCTGCAGTAAATCAACTGTGTCATGCTTTTTGCTATGGTTTCATTAAAATACTAATTTGCCTGTTTACACGCTTGACGCTTCCGGCAAACTATCAGAGCCGATAAATCTCTTGCGTTTTGTTAATGATGTGTATCGCGAACTCATTGACTCTGTATGTCACTATTGTTCGTTTTTAAACTGCGCCGAACACATGATTTCGGTTTGTTTACATGATATGAACAAATCATCATTTAACAGACTCCCTAATATTTAATCAAAACCCTTTTTAATATCGAGACTGATTTAAGATTGAAAAACTTACCAACTAATAACTCGAACTAAATTCGCACGGTTTAACATTTCATCGAAATTTAGTTTGGAATTACAAATTTAGTAGTTTGGAATTGCAAATTGAGTAGTTTGGAATTTGCCAATTTAGTAGTTTGGTATTGCAAATTGAGTAGTTTGGAATTTGCCAATTTACGGTTCTAAAGGCCTGCCTATACCCCTTAATAAAACCCTTTATTGCACAGGAACTAACACACGATACGACTTTCCATGGAAACTTGGGAAAACGTTTTTTTACTAATCGTTAAAATAAACATCTTGTGGTAAAGGAATATTCCTTCTGATGAAGCACTGGGTCAAAAAAAGTAAAAAAAAAAAATTTTTAGCAGCGAGTGTACAAATTTGAGTCAAAATATGAGAAGGTCAACTTTATGGATTGAGTGATTTTACATGAAATCACTCGCTCGGCTAATTTATGCCGCGTAAACACTTTTTTTTGTTTCGAGTGGCTTCGTCGGTTTTCCAGCTGTTAAACATTAAGCACAATATATTTCGTCCAAACTCGGGCGCGTTTTTTCACCAAGCTGAGGTCTTTTGCTATTTTCACTTCACATACGTTATAGTTACCTTTAGGTGTTTTAAAGTATCTTTGCCCTCATCAGCTTATTTTGGCTCAAATTTTCACGTCTTTCAATTTTACGCCGTATTCAACTTCTATTTGTAAAATACTCATAGTATTTATTTGCCGAATTGGGCCCTTGAACCTGAACTTGTTCTGATCGCGTAAATACAACATAGAGTGAGATATTGTTTCCCGGCAAACTTTCTTGTATCTAATCACTCAAACTAAATCTTTAATAGCGCCTTGTTTGTTCCCCCAAGGGAAACACGAATTTCAGTTTTAGAAATGACGTCATAAATTGACGTCACGTTACAACTGGATGTCAAATCTGCAGTTACTGGTCAAAACATTGTGAAAGTGAAAGAAAACGTTTTTTTTAAATTAAACTTTTTTCATTAAAAAATTGAATACTTTCCACAAATATCATACTAGGTCTTCGTGGCCCCCTAAAACTAGTTCACGTACACCCCAGGGGTCCATGGACGCCGGTTTAAGAACCCTACCCTAAACCCTTTATTGCAACTCAGAAACTGACGGACGAAACGACCTTCCACGAGTTTTGCCGCATGCTGGCGCGCCTCAAGGCCAACTACCAGCTGGGCGAGCTGGTCAAGGTGCCCTGCTACGCCGACACCCTTCAGCTAATCGCCGACTTCACAGTCACCTCGCTGCGAATGTGGCGCTTCTCGCCCAATTCAATTCACTACTTGCTCAGCCTCTGGCAGGTCAGTCGTTTTTTTGTGTGCGTTGTACGGGCTACGGGGTCTTATTCGCCTTGGCCTGTCTGGTGCCCAAGCTGTTTTTTATAGCTTGAGACTTGGTTATCGATCCTGTGTGTTGGATATGTTATAATTCTGAAAAATAGAAAATGCTGTGGTACACTATGCACGAATCTGTTAAGTAGCTTGATGATGAATCTCAAAGCGAAAAGGTCGAGTAGATCGACATCACCTTAATAAAGACGTTTCGATACGAGCTTGTATCATCTTCAGTTAAAAACTTTCATTACCTGACGATGATAAAGGCGTGTCCCAAAATGTGTCGATTCGCTCACCTTTTTTGAATTCATTTTAAATTATGTTTTTGTAACACTTATATCACAACGCATTTCGGCCAATGACTTCATCCCGTCAAATGGCGATATATTTTTTTAATATTTACGATTTTTTTTTAATTTGGCCGTTTTGTTTTTTAAGAAAACGCCTCCTATTGTTTTGGGGGGCGTTTTTTTGCAAGTTGTAGGCCATGTCTACAGAAATGGAAGCTGACAGTGGTTTTATGACAAAATAGATTGACAAGCAGATCTATTCAAAGTAGGAGACAGTTAGTCTTCTCTAATCCTACGGGACTTTGGTGCTTTAGGGATGTGGTTAGTTATATTTTACTTGGACAGCATCGTGCAATTACCTGCAGAGTACAGTTGCGCGTCTTGTCCTCATTAACTGTGGACTTATTTTGTCAAAAAAGCCAGTTGAACGATTTTTTACCACACTGCATAATGACCTCTCTCCAAACAAGAAAGTTTTCTTTTGGCTTTAAAATGCCGTTGGTCGTAATACTATGGTCTGCTTTAGGTTGTTGTTGTTGCAGTTTAGGTATTTGTGTGTGCCCATACTAGAGCCCCAGAAGATTGTATCGCAGCTCCAAAGACTAATTTCGATTTGTTGCACGTCGACAGCGAATGGCGGCCAGCGTTCCTTACGTCAAGGCGCCCGAACCTCACCGCCTGGAGAACTACATGCCGCAAGTGTTCAAGGCCTACACCGAGTCAAGGCTCGAGTCGGTTGCCGTGATTTTGCGCGACGGCCTCGAATCTCCCCTCGACGACATGTCGTTCATCAAGCAGCAGCTCGAGCAGATTTCAACCATAGCGCGTTGCGAGTACAACGCCACTTGTACAGTAAGTGTATAGTGCAGGGGTCAGCAAACCGGGTTAGTTAATCCGGCCCGCGCTGCATATTTCCTTGATGAAGATAAAGTTTTTAATTGCATATAGTTAAAATGCAAGTTGAATTAAAAAAAGGTATTGCGATACCGAGTGCACTAACTAATACAGTTCTTAAGTTTAATGGTGAAAATAACGGCCCAAATAGACGTTAAAAGCGACATGCTTTATTTTCAAACGTTTCGGCAATTAGAATTTCGTTTTCGGCAAATAAAGCATGTCGCTTTTAACGTCTATTTGGGCCGTTATTTTCACCATTAAACTTATGAACAGATCCGTATATAGTGTTCCATAATACAGTTCTATTCTACTATGAAACCATACACATACCATTGATGGAAACATCATTTAATGTAAGACTTTCTATATTGAACTAATAAGGTTCTCTTGACTAAACATGTTGTCACGGCGGCTATCTCAAAATACGCGAAACAAGCATTTAGGGTTTTAACCGGGAAACCACACCTTGATTATTAAGCCATGCGTTCTATCGATCGTTGTTTCCATTATTTTTTGAAAAAGGATGACAAAGCTATTAAGAAAATTACAAATATTGTTGACAACGCTGATCATTTTTACGAACGGGGGTGTAAACTAGTATTTTGTTTTAAACCTTTTCCGCTTATTTACACACAAGGGATTTAAGCTAGGCTTGGTAAATGCCGAGTTAAACGTGTTTAAAGATAAAAGTTGAATCTATAAAGAAATGTTGGAATGTTGTCAGATGCAGATCAAAACTAACTTTTTTGAAATTTCTAACTGTACGACAATTTACCAAGGTTCTACGGCTTTAACTACTTATTTACTTATATTCCTTTGTATAACGATAATCGATTCAATAAGTTTGACATAAAATGTAATCTCTTAACCTAAGTTTTCTCTCCGGCCCGGGATGGTTTAAGCTTAGTTATCCGGCCCCGTTTGAAATAAAAATCGGTGACCGCTGGTATTTGTATTCTCGAATGCTATTATTTTGCAGAAAATTTTTTACACGAGGATTTACGGTCGCTAAGAAAAGACTGTAATAAAGACTTTTTGAGAAGGGCCATCATTTTTAATGGTATTCATGTAATTTGAAAAAGGAATGTATCTACTCTCGATGTTATGACGCATTTAAAGACGCAATATATTCGTGAAAAGCTTGGTATAATATGTTATATTTGGACTGGTATAAGTAGTTTGATTGTTGATAACGTGAACGCATGTAACATGCCTTTATTGAGAAAACTCATTTAAAACACCGTCCAACAACGCCAAAAAAAAAACTGCGCAATTACCGTACCATAGTTGTTTGCTATCTACGTTGCCTAAAAAGCCCGATAGCTTATCATTCGACCTGCATTTTTTCTCTTTAGCTGCTTGTTCAAACGTTCGACGAAACCGCCGCCCAACTCGAGGAATTACTGCGAAGCAACGTGGACGGCCAGAGACTTCTAGTTCCGCTTGGTAGGCTTATCATATTTTTACGGACCATAGGCCTATTTTACCCGTTTTAAATATTCGATTTGCAATCATTTCAGAATGCAAAAATAAATCAATTGCCTGCCGTTAACGACTTAATATAGAATAATGGCGAATTATTAATAATTTTGCTTTGAATCATTGTGAAAGGCATTGTCACTTTCCTATAAATTGTTAGCCTTTGGTAACTATTAAATGAAAAACCCTGCATGTGGTTTCTTAACCTTTTTTACCATGTGTCCTAATAACATATCGACCCCCACCTTGAGCTCCTACAAGAAGTGCTATTTTTGTTTATTAATTTTAACTTTATTTACATTTTTATATCGTTGTGAAGTTTCATTTTGGGTAGCTTTTGGTCAAATTACCACTATTAGTCGATTAGATTGTTAGAATATTGATTCAGTGTGTAAATAAATCTACGGACTCTTTAAAAACAGGTAGCATTTTCCATAAAGTGAATTTATTTATAAATTCTTCTTAAAAAAAATAATCCCAATCTAATTTAAAAAAATTCAATTCTCTCGTTTTAATTCCGAACTGCTGAAAAAGGTTATTTTTTTGAGCCCATGAAAAACAAGTAGCATTTTCCATAAAGTAAATCTATATGCAGAAATTTTTCCTAAAAAAATCATCCTCATCTTATTTGCAAAATGAAATGCTCTCGTTTTAATTCTAGTCAAATTTGGAAGAACGGAAATGTTCTTATTTTAATTGTAATCTAATTAAAAAAATCCAATGCTCTAATAAGGTTTAATCTTACTGAAATATAAACAGAAAAGCTATAATAATAAGGCTAATTTAATTTTAAAAAGCTAAAACAAATCAAATGTCCAATTGCTGTATGCGTTGCAGGCAAACTTACTTGGATCATCCACTTGGTGGGGTCAGTGATCGGAGGTCGTGTGTCGTTTGCCGCCACCGACGAACATGACGCAATGGACGGGGAGCTGGTAATCAGGGTGCTGCAACTTATGACCGTCACCGACAGGTTGGGCGTCTGTAACCTAAACAAACGGAGTATAATAGTCATTTTCCCTTACCCCTTCTCGCCAAACATAGCGCGGGTAAAAAATCATGGGTTCAAATCTAAGTCCAAATTAACGTTAAGTTATATTTACTCGATTGAAATACAGTTTCAGACTTGTGGTAAAAGAATATATATTTCGCCTTAAAAAGCCATTTTCAGTCCTTGTACAGTGAAATATATACAAAGCAAAGTTAATATAAACAAAGAAAAAATTCAGCATTTTATTTTGCATTTAAAGTATACTTGGCTTTCTCATTTGTAAAATCTATTTGCAGTCTAAAAATAAAGTAGCGCTGCCAATCGATAAATTGAAATATAATGTTCGCAAGCATTCGCACAATCGTGCTTTATCAGAACATAGTTGTTGCGGATACAAATATGTTTGTAGTTCGTGGCCGACCATTTTCTAATACTAAATCATAATTTATTAAAAATGCATCATATTTACTGCCAGTATAGCAACAGGCTAAACCAGTGGTTCCTAATCGCCCCCCAAGGGGGTCGCAAGGTGTTGTCTGGAGGGTCGCCGTGTGCTATTTCATAAAGAAAAACGGCGCTGGTCTAGAATCCTACCACAACGAACATTATTTGGGTTAGGGTGCCGGTTAGCGTTTGGGTTTGCGTAGTTTAAGCAATATAATTAATATTAAATATAAGCATACTTCACCCACGCTTACCCAACCACTTACCGGCACCCTAACCAAAACATTATGCGTTTCTTTAAAAATTGTTATCATGCTGCGGTAGAATTCCAGACCAGCGTCAGAAAAACTTTTGTGCATTCTTAAATTGGTACTTTTTAGCCAAATTTTAATACAATCCATCTAGGCTTTTTCCCGACATGCATTTTGCCAATTTTAAAATGTGTGTTTTTTTAATAACTCTGGTTTAGGTATCATATAATTGAAGAATCGCGAAAGTTATCGAAAACTTAAAAGGGGTCGCGAGAATAAAAAG
Organism: Ascidiella aspersa; assembly: GCF_963924565.1. Lineage (NCBI taxonomy): Eukaryota > Metazoa > Chordata > Ascidiacea > Phlebobranchia > Ascidiidae > Ascidiella > Ascidiella aspersa. The sequence goes on from NC_139450.1 coordinate 6,659,246, forward strand.
GTTGGGAACCACTGGTCTTAACGGACTTGGCCGCAGTAACTTTAGTGTTTACTGTCTCTTAAATACAGACGCCTTCCATCGGGAAACGGCAACGCTACAATCGAACTTGCCTTCCTCTCATTTTTCGAGCAATTTCGGAAGATATACGTCGGCGACCAAGTGCAAAAGAACTCGAACGTAGGTTTTCTGGACAAAACAAAAAAGTTTAGCGACTTGTTCCAAACTATTAGCTTGAGAATGCATTGTGCGTTAAAAAAAGTAGTTTTACCGTTCGAGAACTTTACCGTAAAATATATTCCTTTTTTTTAATTTAACCGTCACTTTAAATGTATGAGAATTCGATATGAGAAATTTATGCCTGTTTTTACATGTTAGTCCGTTGTTAATTATTACAATTCATACCAAAAGTAAATTAGAATAATTACTAGTTTTAAAATTTTACCTAAAATGTTGAAGAATATTAATTAGGGGCGATACACAAAGCGAGTTAAAAGCACAGGATAGAAATCTTACTACTTTTACCGGGTTAAATTAAGTATATTACCGTGATTTATTTACCTGTTTAACATAAAGTTTAACCCGATTACTGGGGAAATTAAAATTAAGCATATAACAAACCAACGCTGTGTTTGTAACATACAGAAAACTGTTTTGATCAAATAAAATACCTCTAGGATAATTTATAATGATCGTGCTTTCCATGGCTAAAAAAACATACTTAATTTGTTTCGCTGATGTTGCTGCTTATAAGTGATTTACCGGAACGTCGCTTTTTTCCGAGCAGGTCTACAAGCGTCTGAGTGAAGTCCTTCAATTAACCGACGACTCCGCTGTTCTTAGTGTCTTCGTCGCAAAAATGTAAAGAACCTTGCTGCTTTTAGTTAATAAAATTAAATAAAACTATAATGTGAATTGTTTGTTTCATTTGGTAAATCGATTTACTAATCAATGACTTTTGTGCATTAAGCTGGTAAAATCTAATCATGTTTGTCATGTTTTGGCTCATTTAAAGCCGACGGTGAAAGTGTTTTCAAACTTTAATTTGTGATGACAAACGTTTTGGGCAAACATCTTTTCAAATTATTTAGATTTTCTGTAAGTTTATGGTTCGCGATTCTTTCTAATTTCCTTTTTCCCCTAGACTACTCGATTATACTATTTACCCAATCTGGTAGATAAAGATTTCTAAAAAAAATTCTATTGCTTTTGTAAATAAATGTCGAATAATGATAAAATTATTGGGTAATATTACCCAACTGCCAATAATTTAACAATAATCTATTAGACCAGGGATGTCCAACATTTTATTATAGTGGGCCGCATTGACACTTGAAATAATTTACTGGGCCGCAGAACCTATTACGTTTCAAGATTAAGTATTGCTCTTTAGAGTATAACGGACCTTTAGAGTTATATATATATTTTTTACCAATACTATACGATTAGTGCGCCCCTAAAAGCTGACTGGTACATTTAAATTAGGCTAATATTGAACATTTAAAATACTACTTGGGAGTCAAAATGACTAGCGGCCGCACCAAAATTTCAGACGGGCCGCAATGTGGCCCGCGGGCCGCACGTTGGACATCCCTGTATTAGACTAAGCGATAATCCACTTGGCCAAAACAAAGAAAAATTGCTTAGTCCACACTGCGGCGTTCGACGTTGTTAGACTTCCGTTTTTGTTGGTAACTCTACTGTTGTAAGCTTACTCGTTGTATTGCTTTATCGCACAACCCCAGAATCACAAACCTGAAGTACTGGAGCCACAGTGATGCGATAGTGGGCGGCACCCTCCATCTGTTGGGCGACCTCTCCATTGGATTCAGCTCTGTTAGGAAACTCGTCAAACTGGACGCAGTTCGATTTCTACTCGAAAACGACCCTGTAAATCTAACCTTTTTTTTATACATTTTTTGTTCAAACATTTTTGTTTCTGTATAATTTTTTTACAATCCGCTGCCAACGAATCCAGCTAACATTGTGTTTTTCTCTGGCTTTTCGCATTTAGGCCGACTTACGATAATAGCACATGTATCAGCAGTACGTCACTTAACTTCTAAAGATGACAAAGTAATATCAGTATGCCTTCTACTTTAATTTTTGTTTGAACATTTGAGGCTTGGGAAAAAAAAACAAATCTGCCATATTGTTCGTTTCGAACACACAACCTCGAAACGACACTCTGCTGACTGAGCAACGCAGGTACAGTGGGTAAACAAGTCGGCAAACTATCGTGGAACCTTTTTCTTGCGTTTTGCCTTGCGATACTGTATAGTCCTGGTCGACCTTTTGAGCCAGTCAAAGATGTAATAAAAGGCTAATCGAGAAGTTTAACGTCAATATTTGTTTGTGTGATTTGTTATTTCCGAAGTCAAAAGGCGACGCTGCTCTTTCACAAATATTTTACGCGTTTTTTTTTCATTGTGTAATTCACACCCGAGTCGGAGCAGAAACAAAGTCCCAGAAATATCGGATAGCATGTCTAGGGTCTCCCTTCCTTTTACACACTTCGAAACATATGCCGCAATGGCCAAAACAATAAAAACGACTCTTTCATACCTGCAAATATGACATTTTTTTTAAGTTTCATTTATCCTTTTGGCTTTTCCATACCGCAAGTGTGACGTTGTCATTTTGAGTAGTGACATTTCTCCTTTTTCAAACTCGCATTTTTTCCAGAGGTCTCACTTTCCCTTCCTGGGCGCGGACTCGAAGGTTACCGACCTGCGATGTCGCACAGTCTTCTACACGGCGCTCGGAAGACTGCTTATGGTCGATCTCGGTCAGTTGCATTTCCTCGCATGCACTTGCTTTACAAACTTGATTTGCGATTTTGTTTTCCATCCGTTTTAGCGAAGTCGAAAAAATGTCGCCACTTCTAGCGTTTCTTGTTTGCGTTACCGCTTTGCTTGGCATTCAGATTATGACACATGTATTTTAACATCATTTCAAGGCTTTTTTTAACTTATGGCAACCTTTTTATTTAAAATGTATGATGTTGAGTTAAAATTGAACTATTTATTAGTTTGAAGAATCCCCCCCCCAAAAAAATAACACTAACTTGCACCAAATATCGAAATAAGCACAATGTCTCTGCATTGCTCAGCGTAACTGTATTATTGTTTCAACTTTGCGATTGTTTTTGTTTTGTTACGTCACAAAGGCGAAGACGAGGACCGTTTCTTGAGATTCATGCAGCCGATGACGTCAACTTTCGAAGCGCTCAAACAAATGATACGAGGTGCCTCCAGTAACAACGGGTAAGTCAATTTAAGATTGTGAGTTGTGTCGACGGCAAATTGAAGATTTTTTTTATATAAACTATAAAAGCGTAGGGAAAGCTATTTGTGTTTGATGTTATTTTGGACTCCAACAACAAGACTGAAATTAGAGGCAAGTTAACATAATAATAGGAGCAAATAGGACTAATACCTATATAGATGGAATGGCGTCTAAATCGGAATAAGACCCAAACCTGTCGGAATAAGACTCAAATAGCCAGAATAAGGTTCATACAAGATTTTAACCAACCATAAACCCCGCCCCAAACTTCATCACTAACTCCCCTAAAAATTTCAACCCTAGCCCAAATTCTAACCCCATCCATTCCCTACCAAAAAAAAACAATCAGGATCCTTTACCAGGTCATTCTAATCGTAATGTGATGTTTTCAGGTAGGCCATTTCATAGAACACCTAAAAAACGCACCGCATATATAAATTGGTTATCCCGTCGCCATCTAGTACCATAGAGCAGTGTTTCTTAAAGTGGTGAATGGTTCACCCCAGGGTGAATAAAATTTTTGCAGGGGTGAACCAACCAAAAGGGGTGCATACGGGTTAACGAAAGTTCAGGAGCATCCTATAGTCACTAGTAAACAACTTTCTGAAGTAAATCGACTAAAACCTGTTGTTTTTTGGTGTTTTTTGGTTATTGTAATAGTTAAGTTGGTTTGCACTAAGTGTATGAGTTAGGCAGGCCTACCATATGTCTCCTTTTAGAAGGATTTGTTCCCTTTTCTTAAGAAAACTGAATGGTCCTCCGAGGACGCTCAAAAATACCCAAATGTCCTGTTTTTTCGCATTTCGAGTTAGTTGCTTATACTTTTAACAAGACTTTTAGACGAAAGGTTATATTTATTTCCAAAAATACTTAAGCCATGAAAGATGCTGAACTGCTGGTTTAAAAAGGGTTTCTAGGGGGGCTCCAAGCAATTCGTAGGGGGGAGGCGAGCTCTAAGTTAATATTTAAATTTTTTGCTATGATTCTAATGGTATCGTTTTCGTTTTGGTTGTACACCACTCCTACAGCGCTGTACAAACTCTGTTTTTGCCAACTTCAACATTAAAACTGCCAAAACAAATTTGCGAATTTACTGTTATCTAATTTTGTTTACTTTGTTGAGCACAAAGTCTCTTTGAGTGCCATTCCATGTTTTCATATCATCGAAGGTATAACAGCCCTATTTAATTATAATTTTTTTTTTACTTATATAGATAAACGATAAAAGTCATCCACCGTTCGAACTATTTTTTATCCATGTTTTATTTAATTGGATAACAGGCTATCAACAGGGGGACGAAATGTTTTGCGAAAAGCCTCCTGATTTTACAGTTTAGCGCCAAATCCAATTTTTTTCGCGCTTCGCGCGACCGACAACAAACTACACTATTTTTTTAAAGTTGTCTCAGTGATATTTAATTAAAAATTCTTTATTTCGTAGGGGTGCAAGTTATAGGAAAATTACAAAGGGTGCCGCTGCTAGTTGTGGATATGGAACGTATTTCTCAAACGTAACAATTCTATTTTCGTTTTACTGGCAGGCAAAAAAATATCCTCTTTTTGGGTGCTAAAAATATGGTAGCCCTAGTATAAGTACAACAATTTGGTAACTTTGTTTTGTGCTTTTTTAGCTTTATATTGCTGGACTCGAGAAATTGTACATTTACAATGGTAAAACTTAGCTTGAGTTGATTTTAACAAAAATCGAAACAACCTAAGTCATTTTGTGCTGTTATATATAGACGAGATTATTTTATCATATCATGAGACAAGGGTGAATGAAATCTAGAGATAGATGCTAGCGGTGTACGAAACTAAAAAAGTTTAAGAAGCACTGTCATAGAGTATCGATACCCCTTGTAATCGGGTATCCAAATTTTTTCCCATGGTACTTATGATTGAGACCTCTGACCGCTTAAAATTGCTTTTATATTTCTGCGGCCACGCCGTTATCCTGAACAGTGTTCCACCATTGCGCCTATTAAGGTTTTTTCTTTTCGTTTTCCCTTTCCTTTTACTATCCTATTTTTAATTGGCAGCGTTCTTAACCAAACAGCGATCCGAACGCTGATCGGCGTGGCGCGTGACGTCAGAGGTCTGACGTACGCCTTCAACAGCAAGAACCAGTACAACATGCTCTTCCAACTTGTGTATCCTTCGCAATTCGTCTTATATAATGTCGTATGTCCTTCTATGCTAAACATTTTCAGATTCAAAAGCGAAACATTAGGTTAGACCAGTGGTTCTCAACCAGGGTGCTAGTGCTAGTGTTAAGGGTGCCGATAGGTATTTGGGAATTTTTTTAGAGTCTGATTTTTGCTCAGTTGGTGAACTTCTTGATACATCTATTTGTGCACGATTAGAGACCATTGTATCACGTGACATTTACCTACATGTTTTAAAGTTTCATTTTATAGTGACATTTCAGTAAAATTCCGGAGTGCCGAAAATCTATTTATTATTTTTAAGGGGTGCCGTAAGCCATAAAAGGTTGAGAATCACTTGAAGGCATTTCGCTTTACCAAGCAACGCTGATATGGTACGAGTGTTATTCTTGATCCTGGTGGATATACAGGGAATCAAATATATTTAATATATACCAGTCAACTTCGTAAAACACTCTAGAATATATTTTTATTTAGGACTTTGAAATTACTTAAGTGCTTATTAGGTTTGAATATAGTTGTTCTTCGTAGAAGTTTAAAGCTTGTAGTATTTGGAAAGTAATGACTGGAAGCTGTAGTTAGACGTAAAAGAAGTCAATTCTAAAGTAGGTATCATTTTGTACATGTTTCAAATAGTTTTTTTTTCATTTCTAATTGTGTAAGATGAATTAAAAACAATTCGAAACGCTACGAAATGTAACCTGCAATGTTATATACTTTCGTTCAATTCAGGTCATGGTATGATAAGTTTGGATTATCGATGCTTGTCAAGAACGAAGAAGCACCCGGCAAATGAAGTTTGGATGATGTAACAAGCATAATATTAACCTTATACTAAATAGTTTGTAAAGAAAACTTGTTTTTTTCCTTTACCATTTTCCTGCACAGCTATCCAACTTTTATCGACATAGTACAAACTGCGATGGAGATTTGGTACCATGACCCTGCACTTACAACGCCCTTGCTTAAAGTGAGTATACTGGTGCTAGTCGTTACTACGACTATCTAATTTTTTATACATTACGTTAACGCTAATTTGTACTTCGGACTGCCGCGACCTGAACTGATAAGATATAGAAAAATACAAAAATAATTAGCTTGTTTTTGGAAGGCGTTGATTCTCAATAAACTAATAAAAAAAAGGAAATGTAAGAGTAACAAGCTTAAAAAGAAAATATTTAAAGCACTTTTGCGTCATCTTTTGTTGCTGTTTTCAAGCAAAAAATGTTAGTGTTATACTTGTTTCATGTTACATTACATGTCAATATACACCGACTCCAGTGCCTTTATAAAAACCTAAATAAGAAAACGCTTCCAACCATACGGTAATAACCAAAAAATTAGTATGATGTCAGTTTGCCCCAGTAGCGAAAGCCGCCTTGTGTGTAACCAAATACTTTTTTTATCCTATTATATTTTTTACGTAGGAAAAAAAGTAAAACCAATTTATTTACTGCTAAGTCAGCCTTAAGATACCTAGGCTTGTTTTAAAAAATACGGTCAGCATTAGATTTCAACCGCTTGTATAAGGTGTTAGTATTTCTCCAGTGACCAACTCAAAACGTTCGCATTTTCCCTCTCTTTTGCAGATGTTTGGTGAGCTGGTATTGAACAGAGGCCAGCGAATGAACTTCGACGTCTCCTCACCAAACGGCATTCTGCTCTTCAAGGAAGCGAGCAAACTTATGTGCGCCTATGGTGGGTTCGCTTTACGTGACACATATGGAATATTTCAAACAACATTGCGTTTTTCATACAGTTTAGTTCAAAAAAATTTAAAACGGCGAACGTTTAAACTTTACTTGCGCGCCATTGTTTTGTTAAGGCAGGGGTTCTTAAACTGGGGTCCATGGACCCCTTGGGGTTCCGCGAACTAGTTTTAAGGGGTCCGTGAAGGCCTACTTAAAATATTAATGTATATTTAAGAAGTAATTTTTTTTTTAAAGAAAACCGTTTGATTAAAAATAAAAAATAAAACGGTTTTGCACTGAATCCTATTTAGACTCCATTTCACCTTCACATGTTTGAACCAAAATCAGCAGATTTATAAAGTCTCTTTGTACTGTGACGTCAATTTATGATGTCATTTTGGATTTATTTTGCCGACCGTGGTCCACGCTAGGTTAAAAAAAAATTTAGGGGTAAAAAAAGTTTAAAAACCCCTGTGTTAGGGCCTTTCTTTAAAAGATATGATACAATGTGTATTGTGTATTTGGACATAACTTATTTGGTTGAAAAAAGAGGTACTTTAGCAGGGTTCACACGAAGTCTTCAAATCTTTAAAAGTCATTGATTGTCTTTAAATTGATTTGCATATGGAAAAATCTTTGGAAAAACCTATGTTTTGTTTCCAAAACGTGCCGTCAAAATATTTTTTTTCAATTGTCTTGACCATGGCATTTAACAGTTTGGTTTTCGAATTATTTAAAAAAACAACGTCGGTTGCGATAAATGCAAAATTTAATCTTTCGCGTCCTTTTTTTGGCATTGGAATTTTATTTGTCAGACCTTACATTAACGTCAAATTAAATTTTCCATTTTTTGTTCATATTTTCATTATATTTTTTCCTTTATTCTAGGTTAACTTTGACAAACTCTTTATGAAAAAAATTGGTGACCCCTGCTATATTAGAACTAATCGCGCTTTAAGAGTATTTTTTAGAGTTGGTGGCATTTTGGTGCTAATTAATTTAAAAGTTAGTGTTAGGTCCAAGCAATTCCGTGCGTTTTAAAAGCAACCCTTAATAATTATATCTGATAATGACTGTATCAATACGCTACAGAAAAAACTTTAACATACAGCTTAAGCTTATTGTATCTTAATATTAACAAGACTGACAAGATATACATTAAAAATTAAAAAAAACGCCTTAGGTTCTCGCACCCTTTCGATGTCCCCGCCACAAGAAGACCAGCTTTACTCTCACCGACTCAAGGGAATCTCGCTCTGCTTTGCGCTGCTCAAGAACGCGCTGTCCGGAGGTTACGTCAACTTCGGCGTATTCCGTCTCTACAACGACCCGACACTCGATGACGCTCTCAATGTCTTCGTCGAGCTCGTCACGTCAATGCAGACCAATCACCTGCTGGTACGTCATCAAGATCGATTTTGAAAAATCTTAATTTAAAAAAAATTAACCAATAACCTTGGATAATAATGGTTCGAGGTTGTAGTAAGACGTTATAAGAATATCAAAGCCCATACAGAAGTTGTAGAATTTCGAAAAATCAATAAAGAGTTATTTGAAATGTTCGAAATAATACCTAATTACTATACCTAATTGCAAAAACCTTTAATTACCTAAGTTTTAACGATTTTGCACAGAAACTAACTCGCCCGGCTGTAAACCTTAAAAATACTTAAGAAAACGTGTTTTGTTGGTAGTGGAAATTTTACGTTGCATAAAAACAAATTCACAAAAACAGTTTAGGTTTCTAATAATTTCGCTCAAAAAAATCTAGTTGTGAGACATCATTTTCAATTATCTCACTGATTTGTAATTCAATCAATAAAAAATCATATTTTGGTATATGTCAAAATTGCTATTTATTTAACGTACACTGTTCGGTAGGATATAAAGATCTCTATTAAATTTACAGTATAGAATAACATAAGGGGAAATGTTAAGAACCACTCTTTTACAGGAATACACGAAGCTTAGTAGCAGCTACCACTCATTACTGGAGCTGGTTTGTCAGGACCACATGAGATTTGTGTGTGGTTTACCACCGTCGGTCATCTACCATCTGGTCGGCACAATAACTGCGGGGCTAACTGCACTCGGTAAGGAAGAAATAATTTCGAATTATATGGGCAGAAAATTTATTTAAGAAGTTTATGAATCTGTACCCATAGGGGCCTTCGATTGTGTGACAAAAACCTAAAATATTGTGTCATTGTTTTAGCTCTATGAAGCTATCGACTTCCATCTAGTTAATTAATATGAGTAATGTATTCGGATTTCTCTTACTGTTCTCGCAATTTTTTTGAGCAATCTTGCTGATAACCAATTTAAACAAATCTACCTATGTGAACTACATCGTTTGGCGACCCAAACCAAGTTAAGCGGCGGCCCAGTTTGGGGTGGCAGCCCGCAGGTTGAGAAACACTAATTTGTAAAATATTAAAAAAATGGGAGATCGCCTTGTCGTGCCAAGTTGTAAAAGGCAGATCGGATCCGTAGGTTCCCCATGCCATACGAAATTTCAACCCGTACGCCTTTTCTTACTAAAAACTAAGTGGATCCGATGGGATACTGAAGTCTTTATCAAGTGGATTCATACATTATTCAAATAGAATACAAAACATTGTCATTGAAACAGAAACAGCATCGGTGTAAGTTAAACATTATCGCCAAACACTTACAAGTAACTCACAATATTATTTCCTACGGCGACAAGGTAGTGACACCAACTGCCGTAAGGACAACTAGAATATCAAGACACCATGTGCTCAGTGACCTTTGCCCGTTTGACCGCAAGTAATAGAATGCTCACACATTTAAATAGGTCATAAAGCACTTACATGAAAATGCGCTTTAGCAATCTCACTGTTAAGCTCAACACTTACCCTCCTCAGACACAGCTGTATGCACCTGCTGTTGCACGGCCCTCGACCATGTGGCCACCTACCTCTACCGCATCGGTTCCCGTTCGCCCTCCCTCACCAACGGTGACGTAGGCGGTGTGACGTCATCGTCGTCGTCATCATCGGACAAGCTACGTCACGGCCAGGTCGACCGGCAGCGCGAACGTCACTTCTTGCGCGCGATGATGGAGCGACCCGACATTCTGCAATCGGTGAGGCGTGACGATATTGTCCATTATTTAATTATTAAAATCAGGAAAAAGAAAATTAAAAAATTACAGTTAGTAATGACACGTTTATCGCGATGTTTTCTAATAGGTTATAGTTTGCTTTTGCGTTTAACAATATGCCCGATACGAGTGGCGAGTAGTGTCACCTGATTGCATAAGTACATCCGTTCGATCAAATGTTGAATATTACATAAGTAAAATCAAACAAATAGAATAAGAAAATCGAGGCATGTTTATGATATAAAAAAATAATATGTAAGGATTCATCTGGCACATATTGTTAAGCACACACGTTTCGATTAGCTATTCGGGTAATCCTTTTCAAGACAAAAAATTTCAAGTGGACAGTAAGGTCTACGCTTAATCTTAAATAATTTTGCTGTCGAATCGTTGGCACTTACTAAAAAATGCTATGTCAGAAAAATCGTTTATAATAAGAACAATGACCCCTGAAATAAAACGTGTATCAAACCGAATTAATTCATATTTTCAGCTTTTATTAGAAAAAATAATGAGCTACTAGGCTGCAACTACGGCAGTTTTGTCAGTGCTGTCTACTTGTGATTTCGGAAATACCTTTTCCTACAATTCCAATGACTCCTTTCTCGTACGGATCGGCTCAGTTAATTAACAGCCTTAATTCAAAATCAGCTGTTAAACATAACATCTCAGTCAATAGGCGTGGCAAAAGTCTGTTACACCTTACAAGATAAGTGTAATTGTTGCAAAACAATTCTTTATCATATTCATAACAACGTGACAGTGAAACAAGTAAAACACTTTATGAATGAAGATTGTTTTACATTTGAAGCTTTCCATTCAAGTTCAACTGCATTAGTGTAGCGGTGTAGCCTATGGTTATGGGTTACATCACACTTCAAACAGGAAACTAAAAGAGCAAAAGTCCCAACATGGTGCACACTTATAGCCTTATTTAGGGGAAAAAAGCTAGAAGAAGGTGAAGGGGCACACAAAATGGAAAATACCCCTGATTTATCACATATACCAGCCACTTTTGAGCATCCGTTCCAGAATGCAATTTCTTAAATTTCAACTCCCATACGAAATTATCGTACACCTTTTATCGAAATCCATTTTTTGCACAGGCCCTTTCCACGGTTCTGCACACCATTATGTTCGAGGACTGTCGCAACCAGTGGAGCATGTCGCGTCCTCTTCTCGGCCTTATTCTGCTCAACGAAGAGGTAGACCTACGGTTTTTTACTTGCCCACGTTTTAGGATAAAGTTTTACGTAACTGGGTAACTAGGGATGCCCGATAATATCGGATCGGAACCGATACCCGATGCCAACTTGTAATCGGTATCTTCCGATACTCGGGTGGTGTCGGTGCCGATTTGAAAACAAAATAATATGAGTTATTTTGCTATGACTAGTTTTTGAACGTAATTTATCAAAGTATAGTAGGCTAACAATTGGCGGTATTTTACCTCCTTAACGCTAAATCAATTTTTGCAGTAATAAACTGGAAAAAAAAACTTTTATTTTTTTTTGCACACTTAAGCTTTGCAATGACTGCACACGAAAAATAGAAAAGAACCGATTTTTAGTAACTACATTACTTTCGCAATGCAAACACACTTATGAAAATTCGCCCTCCTAAAACCTATTTAACAAATTCGCAAATAATTCCTAGTATTGGCTCGAGCTCGAATATGATATTTTTGGCAAGATAATAATTACGGCTTGTAGCAACATAAGTACGCTAAGATGACGTCGTTTGGTATCGTTTCGGATCGCGATACTTTTTGTCCAAAATATCGTGTGTCGGTATCGGAACAAGATTTCAGGTATTGTACTCCCCTATGCGTAACATTATGATTTAAGTTATAAGAAATTTGGTCACGGAAATTGCCACATGATTTCGTATTTCTTTCGCTCGTGTAAAGTCCCTCTATAGGAATCTCTTGTCAAAAGGTTTTATATCTAGCATTGAAATCTGTTGTGTTGTTGTCAGTTAGCTTTTAATTCAAGTAACTTTACTGGTTTCCTGAACATTTCCTAGAGAAGTGATGTCCGACGCATTGCGGTACGCCTAATGTTTTAAGTGCAGCCTAGTAACCATTTTCAATTCAATTAAAATACTTTTTTTACAATATCTTCCAACGTATAGAAAGCGCATATTACCCTGCAGCGAACTAGCATTGAAAAGTATTTAACGTCAGTTAATAGTTTTTCATGAGACTCTTCTCAAGTATATATGCCGCTTCTAAACAGCCACATTTCAATGTGCACCATGTTAAGCGTGAGATCTACATTATAGTTTCTACAATACTAAATAACATTCTAATTTTAGCCTTGCCTTGCTTGCACAATCTTTTTTTTTCTTTTTTCTTTTTTTGAACTTATTCGGTTGGCCTTCCTGAAGGTATTCATTTATGAGCGAAAAATTTTGTGAAAAAAGTTTTTCTGATAAATCAGCGCTTAAAGAACATGAAAAAATACACACTGGAGAAAAACAGTTTGCTTGCGAATATTGTGAAAAGGTTTTTCGTAGAAATGAACATGTTATGTCGCATGAAAGAATCCACACAAGATAAATGTATTCTCTTGCAAATATTGTTAAAAGAGTTTTAGTAGAAGTGATTGTGGCTGTGATAAATCGAAGTATGTATTGTACGTGTTGGTATACAACACATTTTGCCAAGATTCCAACTTGCATTATTGCACAAAACCTATTGTATCACAATAAACGCAAAGTTATAATATTCATTACAATAAAAACTTTGGGGAAAAATGTTTGCGCTGACTCCAGTTTTGACAAATCAATCCGTTACCAATGTAACTTTGTCCTGACCTCAATTAAAGTCAGCAGCTAAGTTTGTGTTTCTGTATTTTATTGTACTTTTGTCCTTGAAAATTATGTCACCAACAAATATTTTTGGTTTCAAGCTAGTTTTGTTGTCACTGGCCACTTTCTCTGACACCAAAACTGCCGTATTAACAATTAAAATCTCACCCAAAACAAGGTAAAGCTAAGTTTAGCTATTATAAATTTGTGTGAAGTTAAGTTTTTGCTTCCGGGTTGCTTTTTAGGAGATTTCCTTGTATGCCGCTGGGTAAACTTCTGCTTTGAGTTTTATTTTTAACTTGGGTTCAAATCGTCAGAACATGACGTTATAAATTACATTTGGCGTCAATTAGGAGGTTCTAGCATATTTACGTAGCATTTAAGAAAAATACCACCACACTACACCGGCCTATATTTTATAAATATTAAAAAAGGTTACATTTAGCACGGATCTGTAATGTAGCGTGCTAATGAATTGCAAAGCCAAAACGGTTGAGTGAATCGACATCATCTTGATTTGAGTTTGATTTGAGATTTGAGCTTGTATCATCTTCAGTTAATGTGACTGAGAAGTAATTCAAGCATCACTTATCAAAGGCGAGCTACTCGACCTTTTTGGCTTTGTAATTCATTAGCAAGTTTAAAAAAAGAAAATAAAACAAAAATAATATATCAAATTAACTATTTCAAATTGAAATCGCACGAAATTTTTACAGGTCACTAAGAAAATTAAAAAATACTTTAATATATAAAGAAAAAACAAACGTATTCAAGCCTGTTAGGTGATAAAGAAAAAAATGCCTTTGTTAGTTTAACCAAATCTTCGTATTCATTGTCTTTATATAAGGTTTTACAAGTCTAGGCGTTATAGTACTGCTATCGTGCTAAAGAGTGTGTTTGTTTTTCGCACCCACTTCTAGTTCAAAACACGTAAAGCAAAAAAGGTTCTTGGAGGTTTTTCTTTTTACAACTCTGCTCGCTGTTAATTAAATTCAGTATCAAGAAATTAAAGAGCAATTGATTCGATAAATGAGATCTAAGCTAGACTGGAATTGTGTTGTACTAGTATTTCAGTGATACCTGTTATTTTAACTAATAGGAATCCACGATAAATGCGGGCTAGATCGTATTTTTTTACCAGGATTTTCGCATTGAAGATATCCACAAATACAATAACCTACATTACGCCTATTTTTAGATGGCGTCAGAAAAAATTAAAGATAGCTAGTAGAATTTTCTTGTTTCATTCTTTAGTCAGTTAGACTGAAGCACTCCGGAAAAAATCGTTAAATTTTTACTTAAGTATAAATGCTACTATAGGTTATCGTCGATTTAAACTGGATGCCCATATTTGTTGCAACTAGTTAGCGTCGTTGGAAAAGTGTGGTCAAGGTCTACTTAGGGTTTCTCAACCGTGGCCCTCGGCCCCCTTGGGGGCCACGGGGCGGTCATTGGGGGGCCACTGGCATAACTCTGTATGTATAGGTATTACAAAACCAAAGCACCACTTCGTTCGTAATTTGCAAGTTTACTTAAATGTGTTATTTTAATTATGATTGTAAAACTTTCTTGTAACGTTCGTAACAAATTTTTCTGACACGTTCTTTGACGCGTCTGTAGGCATGTTTAAAGTATAATATTGGATTCCTTCTATCACGAAAAGTTACGCTTATTCGAACGTTCGTCATTGGCAAGTTTGGATAAAGGCCGATCACTATGGCTAAACATTTACTTTGCAGCTTTATATGAAGTAGTGCGGAGCCAGCTTTTTTTCATGCGGCCTGTTACTTTCTGATAACCTTCGCCTAATCATAAAGTGTGCGTCGAATGCTGTTGGACAAGCAACTAATGTGTAGCCCAGTGATCGGCAAACTGTGGGCCACAGAGTCATATTTGATGGGTCCAGAGTTACTTTTGAATTGCTTAGTGTTATTATGTTGTTGTGGGCCGTGCGGTAGCCCTACATTTGTTGCAACGTATTTCAAAAGTTGGTGTGTCTAAGAATTTTTATATTGTCTCAGTGTGGTTTAGGCCCGCGTGCCAAATGTGTCTCTGAGAGTGCCGGTCAAGCTATATTTTTTTCCAAGTTCTATGTGAACGCAAATTTTTTTTTTTTTTTTTTTTTTTTTTTTTACCTGTTTTCTTTGTTTTATGTTATCATTATGGCTTGCCGATGTTTTCGATATCAAGGCGCTTGTAAGTCGTGAGACTTATAACTGTACATTTCAATTTCTGTTAATTTATACTATAAATGATTTTTTCAAATCCTTTCATCTGCCATATGCGTCACGTATCCACTGTTTTCGTCGTGGTTTTATGTAGTGGGATTCTGCAAAGCGTATTTTAGGCCACGACAAAAATAATGTGCCGAACACTGGTGTAGAAAATTCGCAATTTTCTTGAAGGGCATTAATTTGCAAAAGTAACTCGTGAAATGCAAGTATGGTGCAGGGTTACTCAAAGTCAGTTTTAGACCATTATTTAGCGAGGTTATGCACAGCGTATTTCTCGTAATAGTAACGCATTTATAAAACGAAAATTAAGAAATCATCTCGACGACAGTGACATTATTTTTTTTAATATTAAAAATTTGTTTATTTTGTCGTTTGGATACTAGAGTGGGATTTTGCATGTTGACTAACTTACAGTGTACAGTGTACACGCTATCGTTAACAGTCCTTACGATTTCCGAATGTTAGTGATCGTTAGTTGTTCGTTTTCGATAGAGTTTTCGTTTGCTCAAGGCAGTCCGTGCTGAATGAAGGCTAGTACAAAGTCGTTTCTGATATAGCTTGCGGCTAGCTTGTCTTTTCCCAACATAGCGTAACTAGTGACCGACTGACATTGGTTCTTATACAGTTTCGCTTTTATGTTTAGAAGGGTTGCTGAGCCATCCCACGTGAAGTTTTTAACACGTAAGGCCAAGGTCTATCTGCTCTTTGTTTTATGTTTTTTAATGTTCATAGCAGTGGAGCTCATAATGCTTCAAGTGCTACTTCGATGTTTGTACATAAATGAAAAACTAGAATAATCTGTCATGATTTTTATAAGCTGGTTTGACAATGTGTGTATCATTTATATAGTGTATCATCTATAAATCAGCATTTATATAACAGTTAATGACATTTGTTATGTTAGGATTACAAATTAAATTAAGATGACTTGTCTGTGATATCACGCAACATTAAATACAATTTAAGGTAAAAGTATTATAAGTCTAATATGTGCAGTTGGCCACCGTCAGGCTCTACTTAAAACTGCAAAACGTTTTTTTACATAGACGTGACCTTTTTTTTCATATTTAAAGGTATAGTTCGGAAGCAAATTAGAAGTTACCTTTATTTAAAAAATTAAACAGTTGTGAGATACCAATTTTATGGGTAATAAGTTTACCAAATTAAAATTATGTGATTTTAACTGAATGATAGTGGCCTGCATACCAATTTAACCGTAAAAGAAAAATATTTTTTAATAAAGTTGTGTTGCTTTTTTGTCTCTGCATTTTGTTTTATTGGTTCATGTTTTGTAATCATCTATCAATGTGTTTAATTTGTTATTTTAAATACTGGTTGTGCTATTTATGAGTAAACATGTTTTTTTTAAACATATCTTATTTTTGATTTGGTTTGTTTAGTCTGAATATTATAATGGTTTTAGCGAATAATTTAAGTTTATATAATTGTGCTTTTAACTTCAAAACAATTTGAAAACACTTGACAAGGTTCTTTCTTGCAAGCAATGCTTGTAAGCCCTTTCAAAGTCAATATTGATGCAAAATTTGTCAACTTAACTGATTGACCCTGTATTTTAATATGAATTGAACTAAAAACAGAACTATGTTTGTGTTAAGGTGAAAGTAGGCATCTAGTTGCATATATAAATGGAGCCCATAAAAAAACAACACAATTGCAAATATTGTGAAAAGTGTTTTCGAGACCGTCATGCTCTTTCATGTCATGAAAGAACCCATACTGGAGAAAAGCCGTTCGCTTGTAAATACTGTTCAAAGTGTTTTAGTGACAAAGGATATGTCACCAAACATGAAAGAATACACACTGGAGAAAAACCATTCACCTGCAATTATTGTGAAAAGTCTTTTCGCACCAGTGGAATGCTTTTGTCTCATAAGAGAATTCATACTGAAGAAAAGAAATACACCTGCAGTTACTGTTCAAAGTGCTTTCGTAACAAAGGACACCTTACCAAGCACGAGCGATTACACACTGGAGAAAAACCCTACACTTGCAAATTTTGTGAAAAAACCTTTCCTCACAAAAGTTATCTCACCATACATGAACAAATACACATAGAAAATAAACCTCATACTTGTAAATATTGCGAAAAGTGCTTTCATACCAAACAAAGACTTACCAACCATGAAAGGATTCACACTGGAGAAAAACCTTACAGCTGCCGTTACTGTTCCAAGTGTTTTCGAATAAAGGAAAAGCTTGGCGTCCATGAACGAATACATACAGGGGAAAAGCCATACGCTTGTAAATTTTGCAAAAAGTCTTTTCGTCATACAGCAAGTCTCACAACACATGAAAGAATTCACACTGGAGATAAACCTTACACTTGTGATTATTGTGAAAAGAGTTTTAATGGCAGTGGAGATCTCAACAAACATAAACGAATCCACACTGGGGAAAAGCCGCATACTTGTAGTTATTGCTCAAAAAGTTTTAGGACAACAGGTAGTCTCGTCAACCATGAACGAACGCACACTGGAGAAAAACCTTTCACCTGCAATTATT
Source organism: Ascidiella aspersa (assembly GCF_963924565.1). Lineage (NCBI taxonomy): Eukaryota > Metazoa > Chordata > Ascidiacea > Phlebobranchia > Ascidiidae > Ascidiella > Ascidiella aspersa. The sequence continues at coordinate 6,677,082 of NC_139450.1, forward strand.
GCGGAAAGTCTTTTTCTAATACAAGCGCCCTCACCCAGCATGAGCGAATCCACACTGGAGAAAAACCTTTCACTTGTAAATATTGTTCCAAGTGTTTTGGTTTCAAAAACATTCTTATCAAACATGAAAGAATACATACCGGAGAGAAACCCTACACTTGCGATCATTGCAAAAAAAGTTTTACTACCAGTTGGGCATTTACAAGTCATAAAAAAACCCATAGCGAAGAAAAACCTTACACTTGCGGTAATTGTTTCAAGTGTTTTCGTGAGAAAGGAAGCCTTACCAGCCATGAGCGAATACACACTGGAGAAAAACCTTTCACTTGCAAATATTGTGAAAAGAGTTTCCGTCATAAAAGCTCTCTTACTATTCATGAACGAATCCACACCGGAGAAAAACCTTACTCTTGCAAATTTTGTGAAAAAAGTTTTTCTGATAAATCAGCGCTTAAAGGACATGAAAAAATACACACTGGAGAAAAACAGTTTGCTTGCGAATATTGTGAAAAGGTTTTTCGTAGAAAAGAACATGTTAAGTCGCATGAAAGAATCCACACAAGATGAAAGTATTCTCTTGCAAATATTATTTAAAGAGTTTTAGTAAAAGTGATTATGGCTGTGATAAAATGAAATATGTATTGTATATGCTAGTATGGAACACTTTTTTGTTTCTCATTTGCATTATTGGACAAAACCTATTGTATCACAATAAACGCAAAGTTATAATATTAATTAAAATAAAAACTTGGGTGAAAACTGTTTGCGCTGATGTGATGAAAATAAGTTAGAGAGCGATACTCCAGTTTTGACAAATCAATCCGTTACCAATGTAACTTTGTCCTGACCTCAATAAAAGTCAGCAGCTAAGTTTGTGTGTCTATATTTTATTGTGCTTTTGTCCTTAAAAATTATGTCACCCACAAATATTTTTGTTTTCAAACTAGTTTTATCGCACTTGCCACTTTCTCTGACACCAAAGCTGCCGTTTTAACAATAAAAATCTCACCCAAAACAAGGTAAAGCTAAGTTTAGCTATTATAATTTGTGTGAAGTTCAGCAAGTTTTTGCTTCCGGGTTGCTTTTTAGGAGATTTTCTTGTATGCCGCTGGAGTTTTATTTTTAACTGAACTTCAAGTCGTCAGAACGTGACTTCAGTTCCAAATTACATTTGATGTCAATTAGGAGGTTCTAGACCAGGGGGCAACCAACGACCAGCGGGAAGGAATTGACCCGCGACCTCGTTTTCGAACTAGGTATCAGGCAATGCACTAATTTTAATTTTTTTGGCTTTATACAGCCAAAAGAGTTTTTCGAACTTTACGCGAATCTTATTTGACTTATCGCTTTTTGGGGGGAATCGTTTCTTCATGTAAAAAGGTTATTACTTTGCGGATTTTATATATAACATTACATCGAAATTATATCAGCGCCATTTCAATAAACACAAACACGTACTTAAACCTAAGTCATTTAAGTTCAAGTCAAGTCATTTGTCCAATGGTCTTAAGACAATGACTAAAGTGCACCAAAGTCATTGTAACACTGGTATGCAACGCAACACGCATTATGAAAACTGCTAAGCTAAAATGGATTGCAAAGAGAACACGCAGTGTCAAGAAAACTGGAGGTTAGGTTAGGAAAGCCAAACTAAATGATATCCCCAGTGACAACATAGTACGCTGATTAGCTTTTCTGCTGCAAGACTGCCCCCAAGCGGCAGGCGCCGATCCAGGATTTTTGTTTTGGGAGACCATGAGTATTTTTAGTAGATGACGTCACAAGTTACATTTAAACGTTAAGTCTTATGTAAGTAGCCTTGAGAACATCACACAGTTCGTATTTAGGTTGACGGGAAACGAATCCATCTACGTAATGTACCTTTTGTATACTTACATAACATAAGGTACATTACGTAGATGTGTTCGTTTCGCGCAAATAAAAAATGTATATCGGAGACTACTTAGCTGCTTAGATTCACCGACCAAGGACTGGTTAACAAGAAAATCTCATCCAACAATGTTAACGGCAAAATAAACTTTTTCAGGTAACATTTAAACAAAATTACCACTACACTACACCGGCCTATATTTTATAAATATTAAAAAAGGTTACAGTAAGCACGGATCTGTAATGTAGAGTGCTAATAAATTGCAAAGCCAAAACGGTTGAGTGAATCGACATCATCTTGATTATTAAGACGTTTCGATTTGAGCTTGTATCATCTTCAGTTAATGTGACTGAGAAGTAATTCAAGCATCACTTATCAAAGGCGAGCTACTCGACCTTTTTGGCTTTGTAATTCATTAGCAAGTTTAAAAAAAGAAAATAAAACAAAAATAATATTTCAAATTAACCATTTCAAATTGAAATCGCACGAAATTTTTTACAGGTCACTAAGAAAATTAAAAAATACTTTAATATATAAAGAAAAGACAAACGTATTCAAGCCTGTTAGGTGATAAAGAAAAAAATGCCTTTGTTATTTTAACCAAATCTTCGTATTCATTGTCTTTATATAAGGTTTTACAAGTCTAGGCGTTATAGTACTGTTATCGTGCTAAAGAGTGTGTTTGTTTTTCGCACTCACTTCTAGTTCAAAACACGTAAAGCAAAAAAGGTTCTTGGAGGTTTTTCTTTTTACAACTCTGCTCGCTGTTAATTAAATTCAGTATCAAGAAATTAAAGAGCAATTGATTCGATAAATGAGATCTAAGCTAGACTGGAATTGTGTTGTACTAGTATTTCAGTGATACCTGTTATTTTAACTAATAGGAATCCACGATAAATGCGGGCTAGATCGTATTTTTTTTACCAGGATTTTCGCATTGAAGATATCCACAAATACAATAACCTACATTACGCCTATTTTTAGATGGCGTCAGAAAAAATTAAAGATAGCTAGTAGAATTTTCGTGTTTCATTCTTTAGTCAGTTAGACTGAAGCGCTACGGAAAAAATCGTTAAATTTTTACAAGTATAAATACTACTATGGGTTATCGTCGATTTAAACTGGATGCCCATATTTGTTGCAACTAGTTAGCGTCGTTGGAAAACTGTGGTCTCGGCCCCCTTGGGGGCCACGGAGCGGTCATTGGGGGGGCCACTGGCATAACTCTGTAAGTATAGGTTTTACAAAACCAAAGCACCACTTCGTTCGTAATTTGCAAGTTTACTTAAATGTGTTATTTTAATTATGATTGTAAAACTTTCTTGTAACGTTCGTAACAAATTTTTCTGACACGTTCTTTGACGCGTCTGTAGGCATGTTTAAAGTATAATATTGGATTCCTTCTATCACGAAAAGTTACGCTTATTCGAACGTTCGTCATTGGCAAGTTTGGATAAAGGCCGATCACTATGGCTAAACATTTACTTTGCAGCTTTATATGAAGTAGTGCGGAGCCAGCTTTTTTTCATGCGGCCTGTTACTTTCTGATAACCTTCGCCTAATCATAAAGTGTGCGTCGAATGTTGTTGGACAAGCAACTAATGTGTAGCCCAGTGATCGGCAAACTGTGGGCCACAGAGTCATATTTGATGGGTCCAGAGTTACTGTTGAATTGCTTAGTGTTATTATGTTGTTGTGGGTCGTGTGATAGCCCTACATTTGTTGCAACGTATTTCAAAAGTTGGTGTGTCTAAGAATTTTTATATTGTCTCAGTGTGGTTTAGGCCCGCGTGCCAAATGTGTCTCTGAGAGTGCCGGTCAAGCTATATTTTTTTCCAAGTTCTATGTGAACGCAAAAATTTTGTCGCGCTTCGCGCGTTACCTGTTTTCTTTGTTTATGTTATCATTATGGCTTGCCGATGTTTTCGATATCAAGGCGCTTGTAAGTCGTGAGACTTATAACTGTACATTTCAACTTCTGTTAATTTATACTATAAATGATTTTTTCGAATCATTTCATCTGCCATATGCGTTACGTATCCACTGTTTTCGTAGTGGTTTTATGTAGTGGGATTCTGCAAAGCGTATTTTAGGCCACCACAAAAATAATGTGCCGAACACTGGTGTAGAAAATTCGCAATTTTCTTGAAGGGCATTAATTTGCAAAAGTAACTCGTGAAATGCAAGTATGGTGCAGAGTTACTCAAAGTCAGTTTAAGGCCATTATTTAGCGAGGTTATGCACAGCGTATTTCTCGTAATAGTAACGCATTTATAAAACGAAAATTAAGAAATCATCTCGACGACAGTGACAGTATTTTTTTTTAATATTAAAAATTTGTTTATTTTGTCGTTTGGATACTAGAGTGGGATTTTGCATGTTGACTAACTTACAGTGTTCAGTGTACACGCTATCGTTAACAGTCCTTACGATTTCCGAATGTTAGTGATCGTTAGTGGTTCGTTTTCGATAAGGGTTATCGTTAAGAGTTTACGATAGAGTTTTCGTTCGCTCAAGGCAGTCCGTGCTGAATGAAGGCTAGTACAAAGTCGTTTCTGATATAGCTTGCGGCTAGCTTGTCTTTTCCCAACAGAGCGTAACTAGTGACCGACTGACATTGGTTCTTATACAGTTTCGCTTTTATGTTTAGAAGGGTTGCTGAACCATCCCACGTGAAGTTTTTAACACGTAAGGCCAAGGTCTATCTGCTCTTTGTTTTATGTTTTTTAATGTTCATAGCAGTGGAGCTCATAATGCTTCAAATGCTACTTCGATGTTTGTACATAAATGAAAAACTAGAATAATCTGTCATGATTTTTATAAGCTGGTTTGACAATGTGTGTATCATTTATATAGTGTATCATCTATAAATCAGCATGTATATAACAGTTAATGACATTTGTTATGTTAGTATTACCAATTAAATTAAGATGACTTGTCTGTGATATCACGCAACATCAAATACAATTTAAGGTAAAAGTATTATAAGTCTTAAATGTGCAGTTGGCCACCGTCAGGCTCTACTTAAAACTGCAAAACGTTTTTTTACATAGACGTGACCTTTTGTTTAATATTTAAAGGTATAGTTCGGAAGCAAATTAGAAGTTACCTTTATTAAAAAATTAAACAGTTGTGAGATATCAATTTTATGGGTAATAAGTTTACCAAATTAAAATTATGTGATTTTAACTGAATGATAGTGGCCTGCATACCAATTTAACCGTAAAAGAAAAATATTTTTTAATAAAGTTGTGTTGCTTTTTTGTCTCTGCATTTTGTTTTATTGGTTCATGTTTTGTAATCATCTATCAATGTGTTTAATTTGTTATTTTAAATACTGGTTGTGCTATTTATGAGTAAACATGTTTTTTTTAAACATATCTTATTTTTGATTTGGTTTGTTTAGTCTGAATATTATAATGGTTTTAGCGAATAATTTAAGTTTATATAATTGTGCTTTTAACTTCAAAACAATTTGAAAACACTTGACAAGGTTCTTTCTTGCAAGCAATGCTTGTAAGCCCTTTCAAAGTCATTATTGATGCAAAATTTGTCAACTTAACTGATTGACCCTGTATTTTAACATGAATTGAACTAAAAACAGAACTATGTTTGTGTTAAGGTGAAAGTAGGCATCTAGTTGCATATATAAATGGAGCCCATAAAAAAACAACACAATTGCAAATATTGTGAAAAGTGTTTTCGAGACCGTCATGCTCTTTCATGTCATGAAAGAACCCATACTGGAGAAAAGCCGTTCCCTTGTAAATACTGTTCAAAGTGTTTTAGTAAAAAAGGATCTGTCACTGAACATGAAAGAATACACACTGGAGAAAAACCATTCACCTGCAATTATTGTGAAAAGTCTTTTCGCACCAGTGGAATGCTTTTGTCCCATAAGAGAATTCATACTGAAGAAAAGAAATACACCTGCAGTTACTGTTCAAAGTGCTTTCGTGACAAAGGATACCTTATCAAGCACGAGCGATTACACACTGGAGAAAAACCCTACACGTGCAAATTTTGTGAAAAAACCTTTCCTCACAAAAGTTATCTCACCAAACATGAAAGAATTCACACTGGAGATAAACCTTACACTTGTGATTACTGTGAAAAGAGTTTTAATGACAGTGGGGATCTTAACAAACATAAACGAATCCACACTGGGGAAAAGCCACATACTTGTAGTTATTGCTCAAAAAGTTTTAGGACAACAGGTAGTCTCGTCAAACATAAACGAATCCACACTGGGGAAAAGCCACATACTTGTAGTTATTGCTCAAAAAGTTTTAGTACCACAGGAAACCTTGTCACTCATGAACAAACGCACACTGGAGAAAAACCTTTTGCCTGCATTTATTGCAAAAAATATTTTCGTCAGAAAAGGGTTCTTGTCATGCATGAGCGAATCCACACTGGAGAAAAACCTTTCACTTGTAAATATTGTTCCAAGTGTTTTCGTTCCAAAACCAATCTTATCAAACATGAAAGAATACATACCGGAGAGAAACCCTACACTTGCGATCATTGCAAAAAAAGTTTTACTACCAGTTGGGCATTTACAAGTCATAAAAAAACCCATAGCGAAGAAAAACCTTACACTTGCAGTTATTGTTTCAAGTGTTTTCGTCAAAAGGGAAACCTTACCAACCATGAGCGAATACATACTGGAGAAAAACCTTTCACTTGCAAATATTGTGAAAAGAGTTTCCGTCATAAAATCTCTTTTACTATTCATGAACGAATCCACACTGGAGAAAAACCTTACTCTTGCAAATTTTGTGAAAAAAAGTTTTCCAGTAACTCAGCGCTTAAACAACATGAAAAAATACACACTGGAGAAAAACGTTTTGCTTGCAAATATTGTGAAAAGGTTTTTCGTAGAAGTGGCCATGTTAAATCGCATGAAAGAATCCACACCAGATAAACTTCTCTCTTGCAAATATTGTTAAAATAGCTATAGGACAAGTGATTATGGCTATGATTAATCAAAATAAATATGTATTGCATATATTAGTATTGCACAATAGTTTGTAGTCAAGATTACAATTTGCATTATTATACAAAACCTATTGTATCACAATAACCGCCAACCATATATTATTCCTTACAATAAAAAATTTGGTGAAAACTGTTTTCTGCAGATGTGTTGAAGATTTGTTAGAGAACGATAGTTTACCGCTAACCAAATAAACAGCCTTTTTTGCTGTTTGGCTTGTTTAGGTTTGCAAACAAATTTAATAGTTTTTTTGTTATGGTCTGCGAGACCTTGCTGCGTTTGGTTCTGGCCCGCGGCCGGGAATACAGTGGGTGTCACGAACACAAATAAAATTCCTGCTATATCAGGTTGTACTTCGCTTTTCATTCAGGTTCTATTCAGAAGTGTTAACATAAAGTTTACATTTGAGTTGGTTTTATTTTAAGTTTTACACGGGCACATGTTTTCCCTTGCAACTTTTCATGTTGAATGACCTACCTTATCTGCGTTTTTTTAAGAAATCAGAGCTACGTAATGTTTTTGAAACACATGTACTGGGATGATTGTTTCAAAATTTTTGGGTTTAGTTTGAATTAAAGGTATAATTTTGATGCTTTAGTGCTACTAGACTTTGTTCGTATCTAAGCTTAGATCGTCATTGCGATTGTCTTAAATAAATAACAATTCTCCGATTGAGTATAAATAAATATGTGTGCGTTTTGAAAGTTTAGACGTAGTCCGATATTATTAGGCTTGAACATCATTTACTTAAAGTGCATACGTCGTTTACTATAAATTACTTAACCCAGCCCTATTTGATACAAAGCATCGATAAGCCATTATAAGAGATTATTCAAAACTTCAGCAGTTCGACATTTTTTAAACCATGAAAAAAACGTAAATTTTATTATTAATAAAATTACGAATAAAAAACTGAATGAAACGAAGTATAAAACGACCATTTATATTTGTGTATCGGCATATTTTCTATTTTTAAAGCCGAATATCCCTCAGAAGTTCACACAGAAAGGTAACAATACCAAAAAGTGAAACATAGTCGGGGCTTTTTCGTCATATTTACAATGATAGATGACATTGACATACCTTGCACGTAAAAGGACATAATTCACGAATGTTTAGCATGTTTCATCTTTGTGCACTCCGAAAAGCAACTACTGGGGGACAAACTACTCAATATTCGTGGTTTTATACTTCCAGTATAAACACGTCGGGACCTAGATAAAACAAGTGGTATACGGGTTCCGCTGCGATTTTGCAGAAAGCTCGATTCTGTTTTTATCAAACGAATGAAGGATTTATTCGTTACAATTGGGCCAAAGTTAAATTAAGCCAAAAGTTTCCGTTTGTTTTCGGATGTTAATTTGCACAGGTTACGCTAAATACTTTCCCATAGCAGACGTGCACACCCGCAACTTAAGGTCCATTCCGATTCAGCTCTATAGGTGGTAAGAGAATTGTTGTTTGGATTTGCTCGTAAACCGGTTTGGTGGGGTTGTACTATAGAGAATAAATACTTTCAATATTTCGGTTCAAGACGATCGCGGCGTTGTTGTGCTACCGTAACGGCTTTCTTTATTTCGGTCATATATTTTGAAATCATATTCGTTTAGTAAGTAACATATAACCAAAGCCGCTGTGCGTTCTATATTCGGGTAAATATAATTACTATTCTGTCTTTAAGAGAATCAATTATTTCAAATTTACTAATCAAAACATATTGTGTTATATGTATAAATGATCACTATTAATTATCACCAAACCAGAGGTTTCCATCGCTCTTCGGCATTACATGGCCACAGAACCTTTGTAGTAAGTCTTTTTGTGGTACAAACTTCGAACTATTTACTCAGACCCAGCACTTCTACACTAAATTGTAACAAAAAATACGTTGGAACTAAATCCGTGAGAATTGTACTCCAATCACTGTATCTTCAAAAATCTTCTTCGAATATGTTATGGTGCCATTCTTTTTACTAAAAGAATATAACGTGGCCTTTTGTCACGAACACAAACAATGTGCCCTCTATTTTGGCACTACTTCGACGCTTTCCAGTCTAGATATCCAGAAATGCTTTCAGGAAATTAACTTTCAGTGAGCTTCTGAAGCACATAAAAGCACACGAGTTTTCACTGCCACGTTTAATATAGAATGACCTGCTTTAACACACTAACACAGACAACACAGTAAACATCACGCCACGTTTAGGGCATTATGACGTAACACGAACGCCTATAGTCAAAGCAAAACAACAAGTTTAACGCCTAAGGAAAGAATGTTACATACAATCGTTAGAAACTAATTTGTGACACTTCTATATTATTTAATCACCTTTAACGGACTCCATCGCTCTTCGACAGTACCTGGCCTCGATTGAGAAGTCGTTGTGTGAACCGAGCGTCGACCACGGCACCCTCGACCCTTCCTCTGTGCGCACCTGCTTTAACCAGCTCATGAACGGCGTCGACAAGAACCTACACACAAAGACTCGCGACAGGTTGGTAGGGAAAACTGTGCGCCCTTGTGTTTGTCTTTGCCCACGGAAACGTAATTTTTTTGTTTCTGAATTTTTAAGCTATATTCAACTCTTAACAATATAAGAAATTTTGTGATAATACAGGAAATAAAAAAAATCGGTAGCCACTTAAACAGACATTACAACCCAAAAATCGAAATATTTAATGCTTGTTTTTTTGTATAAGTTGCGAAACGCTAGTTTCTAAATACAAGCAAATTAAATATTGCCGTATCGATATTTTATCCTGCCAAGGCGCTAACTTATTTACAAGCGTTGTTTTTTTAGTTCTCACTGGTTCGTAAACGCCGGTCGACGATAACATTTTAACGCCCCGTTTATATTTGATGAAACTCTAAATTCAAATTCTTACAAACTTGCAAAAAATTACAAGCTTTAATGATGTATTACTGTAAAAGGTTAATTTAATCTATAAAATTTAGCAAATTTAAAAGTGAATTTGGCCGCCCACCCAGAAAGGTTTAGTTGTGGCACCTCGATCTCGTATATTTGTCTTAAAGTGTCTAAAATGTAGACTAATCTTTTCAAATTAACTACAGTGACCCCGTAAAATAATATACTCCTATCCCATTTAGTGCTGTATAATGTAATGTGTTTTAATAAATGTATCCTAATGACTTGCCTAGTTGTTTAAAAAATATTTCCTTCCAAATTCGGGTTAGTAAAATAATTTTTGTATTTCTACCATTCCGCAAGTCTCAAAGGGTTAAAAACCACTGGTCCAAAAAAAATCCTGGCCTGACACAAAATGGCGCCCGATTAACTCTGCCTTCGCGTCGCCACCGTTTAGATTCACGCAGAACCTTTCCATCTTCCGCCGCGACATTCTCGAACTGATGAAGTCGGAGACATCGACGAGCACCGCCCCCGCCGCCACACCGGGGGCCAACGTCATCGACCTGTCGGCGGGCAACTCCAACAACATGATGACGTAGCGCGGATGACGTCACGTCGTCACGGTTCGACTGCGCTGCGCGTTGCCCAACCACTGCCACTGAAGCAGGTGGCGAGGGTTTCGAAACGGCTGAGAGACGAAAAGTTGGAAGCGAAAGCTTGTCTCGCAATTTAAGTTAATTGCAGCAGGAATGAGATTTTTCATGTTTGATACGCAATTTTTATCCAAAAGTTCTTTTTTTTTTGTTTGATTAAAACTTCATACAACTCGCCACCCAAACCCTGCATTTTTTAAATTGAATTTCTCTTGAACAATCTGAGCCTATAATAGGCTTTGCAATGTCTGGGAAACGTACAAGTATAAAGACAACTTAACATTCGATTTCCTTTTAACTTTTGTTAAATTTTTGTCTTGCGTTAAATTTAAGCAAACAATATTCACCAAGTTGCACTCTTGTGGTTGTAACTCATGCTAAATAACAGTGTTTCTGGCCCATATCGATTAATGGCATTAATCGACTACCTTAACAGTTTTTAATTCACAAATAATTAAGAGTAATTTTCTGAATAAAGTTTGATGAATTGGATTGGCAACTTGCTGTAATTTCCTATACTTCCTGAATTTCAGGCTATAAAGTTCCTTTATTAAAAAACGGCATATGCAATTGGGCGCGAGGTTTTTTTTCGCCCGCTAGGTTAGCAGAAACAGAACACATTCTATTATAAAACTTGTTATTAGATTTGGGTTGAAACATAATACACTTGCGTAAGAAAGACACATTGTCGATCGCGACCTAAAAAAATTAAGTTTACATATTTTGTTTATCACGGCCACGTTTGTGGCGAAAAAGTCAACTCGAACTGTGCCTTGTCTCGTCGAAATTTCGTGTTCTTGTTCAACCCTTCGTCTCCTTTATGTCAGCTCTATATGCAATTACCCACTCTTGCAGGGATAATGTCGATCCGTTTTACAAGGCCCCCATTTTCGTCGATTTTTCGCGACAACGTAAAATCCGGCCGAATGAAATTGTTCGAAGTATTGACCAGCGAGTCACTAAATATCAGCCCGCGGCAACATTCGACCCGCATGTTCAATTCTTTCAGCCCGCGGCGTATTTCCGTAATGATTCCGAAATACAGTGATTAAATGCGTAATAAGAATATCAATGCTCACACAGAAGTAGGTATCATTTTGAACGTGATACTTTCTTCTGTATGGCCTTTGATATTCTTATTACGTCTTACAACAACCTCCAACCGTTATGCTCCAAACTAATCAAATACTTCATTAACTTTTGTCAGATGCAAAACCAAACCTTATTTTGAAAAAACTTTAAACTAAACGACCATTTCATATAGCTCACTAAGCATTTTTCATTTTTTTGTTATAATGTTTCAGTTATTTTAAAACCGTTCAATTTCAATTAGGGTTAATACAAAATTTGTACACAGCCCGCTATCGCCTTTTAAAGTTTCATGCAAAAAGTTTGGTGACCGTTGGCTTAGCGTAAGGCGTGTTCGTATACGGCAAATGCTTTGCCCAGTGTTCAACAATTCCATTAATCCTACTTTTAATATATCTTTACAACCGTTTTTTACACCCTTGTAATGTGTCTTCATTCAATCGCCATAAAACACATGTTTCAAAACTTTTTTTTTCTGTTGAGCTTTTAATCGTTTGACCATCTAACTAAAAAATTACGTTTTTTTGTTTAGCAGACATCTGTATTACCTATAGCATTTAAGCAATCCTATAAAACCAAGCAAGCGAGAAGACATTATTAAACCAACATTTCGCTTTTTTGCGTTACTTGCAAGCAACGTTGTTTCTGTCAGCACAATTCCAATAAACCGGGCAAAAAAATTGCAGCACCTTTACAAATGCAGCATTGTACTTCGTTTCTTGAAAATGTAGCAGCTTGAAATCGCTATTAAAAATGTGTGTTCATACTAACCATATCTGGTTCGACTGACATTAGATTATGTTTTCTCTACATATAGTTGCGTGTTTGAGCTTATTTCTAGTGTTCACCTTAATAACGTACGGATTATTTTCCAACAATAAACCGTGTCGGGTACACTTGCATAGTACATAAAGGTCGAGGCGCTTTGTTATGCCGAGTTTTTTGTAATTCTTCGTTGCTTTGGCGTCAGTTCGCCCTCCTCTATGATCGTGTTTCTTTTGCGCGTTATTTCCATGCAATAAAATACCGATTTTGTTCGCACTGTTGGGATCTTCACGCAGCACGAAAAAAGAAAAAAAAAACTCGGGTTAATAAAACGCTTGATGAAACACCGTCTATTGACATTACACGACTGAATGACGAAATCGTACGTTAAGACATGTTGCTAATAGTTTCAAAAAGCCATGGTGAGGTTATTTTGCCTTGTTAGGTCGAAAAGGGTAAACAACTACGCCCTAAAGCAAAATAATCTATTTTTACGTAAACGGCAACAGCCAAAAGAGTCAAATGTCGAAAAGTCCAATATTTTAACGATGCAAAAAAGTTTTAATGAAAAGGCAAAGTTATGTTGCATTTTAGGGTTTTAGGAAAATAAACAAAAACTATTATAGGTCCGAATAGTTAGACTAAAGTTTCGAATCCAGAAAGAATGCTTGAAAGGCTGAGCGACACGGATTTTGGCGACAACGTAATTTGGCTACATTTTTTAAGAAAAACGTGGCGTCTTTAGTTTGAAGAGTTTCCCGTAAACGCATATGTAAAAAAATAGATTCGTGAAACGGGAAATTTTTTGCCTTTACATATAGTTAAACAGCAGCTAAAAAATACGGGAAATGTGCTCGTGTCTATAGTTTTGGATATTCTACGACCCACCCACTAGTTTTAAATATGCTTCGACCCACTTAAAATGGTCTCGTGAGTAATTGTTGGTCTGCTGCCCAAAGTTTGAAAATGACAAGACCTAAATCGAGCTAAGCGTTTGCGACGAACGAGCGGGCGCCCATGCGTGGAGTACCCCTTGGTGGTACGAAGCACCAAGGCAGGGGGTACGACTACTATACGACATACAGTGTGAATTATGCGCTATTCACGCATATTTGTGAATAATGCGTATTTTACAAAAAGCCATAGTAAATTGACTGATTTTTTGTGTGTTGTAACTGTAAGTATTGCTGAACTAACAAAACTGTATTTATTGCATGCATTCAACAAGTAAGTTATAAATACTTGGAGTTTAATTCCTAATATTACAATTTTATTTACTTCCGTAGGCTGTTGTTGGCAGGGGGAACGAGAAAATTTCATGAAAGCCCAAAGGGTAGCCTACGAGCGATAAAAAAGTTTAAGGAACACTGGTCTAAAGCGTTTTCGTGAGCAAGGGCATAGTATCTCACCAAACGTGAACGAACAAACACAGAAAAAAAAAATTTCACTTGTAGATGCTGTTCAAGGTGTTTTCATTGCAAAGGACATATTAGGCCTACTAAACATGTAAGAAAACACACGGGAGAAAAACCCTATACACTAGCAAGTTTTGCGAACTATCTTTTCAGAGCAAAGACCGGTAAATTGTGAATGGCAGTAATATTATACGCCACGTAATGGCAGTGTTGTAAACAAGTACCATTTGAGACATTTGTAAAAAAACTTATGTCCAAGTCAAGTCATTTTTGAAAAAAACTTAAGTACAAGTCAAGCCATTTTAAATAAATCATGAGTTAAGTCCCAGTCAAGCAATAGTTAGAGCAAGTCAAGTCCTTGTCATAAAAATAAAATGTTAAACTATTACAATTGATAAACTCGTCCGAATATAAGCAATACCTCCACTTAAAAATAACATAAACCGCAAACTATAGCAAGCAATTTGTTTTATTTGCAAAACTTGGAGAAATACCCCAATTTTTTAATAAAAAATGCTAGCGGTCCTTGTCATAATGTAATTGATCCGTAGCGACCCTTGTAATTAATCACCCCATCTGTCAGAAATCAGTGCAGTTCTAAGCAAAAAGGTCTACGACAATCAGTGCATTCAAAGGATCAAAAAGTCCGACTTTTAGACTTTGAGGTCTTGGACAATGCACTAATTTGCATTAGCAAATGTGCATAAGAAGATTAAGTTTAACAATACTTGACCCAAACGCTAACCAGCGCCCTAACCCAAATAATGTGCGATAATTTAATAATTATAACGCTTCAGGCCCCAATACCTTAATTTGTGACGTAATAATCTTAAATACAATGGACGAGAAACCATCCCAGTTTGGGCTTTTCTCCCCAGCATTTAAAGAATTATTAAAATAACGCACATTATTTGGGTTAGGATTCGGGTTAGCGTTAGGGTTTAGGTGGGTCAAGTGTTATTAATCCTATCTCTTATTTTTTGTCATCTTTTCTGAACTTTTAATGAATATTTTTAATTTATCTTCGCCGGGAGTTTACCTACAGGTCCAAATCAGTGCATTGCCAGGACCTCAAGGTCTAAAAGTCTAGACTTTTCTGCTATTGGATGCCCTGATTGTCGTAGACCTTTTTGCTTAGAAATACACTGATTTCTAACGGATCGGGTGAATTAATCATGAATGTTATTTTGATTGATCCCAACAACCCTTTAGCGTCCTTGCGAAAATCCTATTCTTGATGATTGATTCTGTGGGTTTTAGCACAATGATAGGATATTTATTGCAATTACACAAACGACAAACAGTACTTACAGGTACTTACGATACATACATACAATAATTACCTCCGTATAACGTACGCGATCTGGACTCCACAATGAACAGTATGCAAGACTGTTATTTTTGGTATAAAATGAAATCCCTTTTATATAGCATTCCAGCTGGCGGTAATTAAATATCGTGACAATGCGGTTCGGCGACGCATCGAAAAAGAGGAAACTCGGACAATCGACGAAAACACGATCAGGCAACAAACTGTCAATTTGATGAATTCACAGAGGCTGGTGTGACGACGTCACAACCGGCCAGCCTGCTTCATTTGGTTGGCCGGGGTTTCAAGCCGGTAACAATATGGAGCGCAAACGCTACAATTCTATCGCACTTTTTGAATGATCGCACCGATCCTGGTTAAATTCCACTAATCCTGGCGATGGATTCTACCGATCCTTGTCATTCTAAATATTTTTAAAATGGACCATTGCACCACTTTGCCACCCAAATACATTTTGGGGATTCCCCTAACCAAAATACACTGTTTTGAATTCGTAATGGGTGATAATGTCTTTGTCCTGATTTTTTGTTTGTCAATTAACCATTTATCCAGTTGACACTTTTCAGTACTGGACAACCTAAATTAATGACACTGCTTTTGTTTGAAATGAATTGATAATGGAGAAGGGGTCATCAACTAAAAAACAAGACTCTATCAGCCCCTTTAGTTATGACAAGAAGCCTGAACCACCAAAGGCCTTACCTAACCAAGACAACGAAAAAGAGTTCAGATGTGGTATTTGTGAGAAGTGCTTTAAAACTAGAAAGACTCTTACAAACCACATTTCTCAAGTACACAGTAAAAAGCATAGTTGCAAAGAGTGTCCAAAATCATTTGGACTCCTGAGTTTGCTAGAAAGACATGTTCGCCTTCACTCTGGTGAAAGACCATTTCCATGTAAGGATTGTGGAAAGTCTTATGTAACAGCTGGTCGACTGAACAGACACATGAAAACACACACTGGAAAGAATTTGTGTCGATGCAGCATATGTGAAAAATCATTTACATGTGCGACCTATTTAAAAAAACACATTGATTTGGTGCATCACAAACTTAAGTCTTTTAAATGCGAACATTGTGACAAGTGTTTTGGCGATGCTGGGTCTGTCACTGCCCACCTAAGAACCCACACCGGTGAAAAACCATTCAGTTGCAAATATTGTGGAAAGTGTTTTGCTGGTAGAGGAAATCTCCATACACATGAACGGACTCATGCTGGAGAAAAACCTCACGTCTGCAAGTTTTGTGGCAAGTGCTTTGGTCTTGCAGGGTCACTAACTGTCCACCAGAAAATTCACACAGGGGAAAAGCCGCATATTTGCGAAATCTGTGGCCAGGGTTTTGGAAGAAAAGGAAATCTTTTATCTCACATGAAAATTCACACTGGAGAAAAGCCATACCAGTGTTCAATTTGCCAAAAGAAATTCACTGTAAAAAGTAGTTTAAAATCTCATATATCTCATATTCATAAATAAACTTTATAAAAATAAATATCTTATTAGGATTTATTAACTACCACATCTAGTTTAGTTTGTACCACTACCTATAATTGTCACTACTTTTTGCTATAAATTCATAAAAGGTCACAGACCAACACTGTGCTATGTGCAATATATTGCATATTAAGGTGCAATAATAAAATTATTTAAAATTAACACTGTTACCTATCTTTTAATTGAAATTAATAGATTTAAATATTTAACCAACAACATATAAAAAAACAATAGAAGATTGAAAATGATTGTATCAGAGGGTAGATATGTAGTCGGGCTGTCATTTTAACAATACAAGATTCTTGCTAATTTATGTTCCTTCTTATTTCTAAATTCTATTTGAAAAACATTATGTTCAAAAAATCTCAGATTTCAATAACCCACTTGTTTTTTTGCCTGTTCACTGTTTTATTTGATTTGGTGTCCATCGTTCTGTTGTCACACTTTTTGCATTAACTCTTTTAGCCACTGAATTATATGTTGTCAATGTTTTCTTGTTTGTTGGTTTTAAATGTTTTCATTTTTAGAAGTACCAAAGTGTTATATGTTATTTTGGCAACTCCAGTTAAAAAGGGCAAAATTATACATTTGAAAGTATTTTCTAGCCCTTGCTATGTGTGTAAAACAATACCACTTTTCCAGTTGTTATTTTGTTGCATCTTTGTAGCATAAAAGACGTGTGAATTTGTTTTATTGGGAAACACCATAGCTCACTTGCACGCATTGTTTGGTAATAAAAGTTGCAATTTCGTTCCTAGAAAATATTTTGTCTTAATAATTACGATATATCTATTTTATATCAACGAAACTGAATTGTAATATTTTATTTCTGGTGTCCACAAATCGCGGATGGCCAACGAGTCAGAGGACAAGAGTAACGTTTCTCACTTGGTTAACTGTGAAGAGTCGCACCTAGCAAAAGGACAGAACTGAAAATCATCCGTTTCTTTCTCACTCACACACATAGGCAACGTTTTGCTTAATTAGATGGGTTGCACACAGACAATATTGCATAGACTATATTTAGTACATTTTTTACACTGTAGGAATTCATAAAAAAGCCATCCTACTGTCCAAGCTTCGAAAGACTTTTTGGAGGGGCATTATAGAAACGTGGCAGCATAAAAAGTCTCGTGCGCAAATATACAATGAGAATGTAGCATAAATGAAGTCAAGGATAAGACGACAAAAGTATATTCCGACATATTTTGGTCTTATTCCGACGATTTAACGTATTCTTATGTCGTGGTTATTAATATGAATTCGGCTTTATTAGGTCGTTGGTCTTAATGCTATGGTATTATAATTTATTCTGATTTAGATATTGTTGCTTTGTAGATATTTTTGCGTTTTCCCGTACGAAAACGTCGCCTCGCTTTTATCGTGTTAGACAGCAATTACCAGTATTTTGTGATGCATCTGCTTTAGTGTTAATTTTATTGTGAAACGTAATTTAAAAAAAATTGCAGCAACATCGACAAAAAATGTCTCCTTATACCTTTAGTCATAAAATCCTTATGAGTTGTTATCATAGGATTCGCTTGAATAAGTTCGCGCGAAAACAAACACATTGCAAGAGTGGTATTACGTTGAGTATTAAAGTAGGTTGAGTTTGACGTTACTTTATTAAAAATTGTTTACTTATATATAATAAAATATAAAAAAAATTAAAACTTATTAATATATATTAAAGATCTAAATTGTAGCTAACTATACTTGGTAAAAAGGAGTTCAACTGCTAACCATCCATTAAATTGCGACGTACCAACGAATTTTTTCTCAGTATCTCCGACTCCGTTTTTAATTTTAATGCAGCACGTTTTATTTATGTTGTGATTTGATTCCAGCACTAGCCTAAGTAAACGTTTAACAATCATGAAGTGGTCCTATTTGTTTGCACTTTTGTTCGTCTTGGTAGCTGTTGGTTCAGCGGAGGCTAATGAGAACACAGGTAACACTCGTGTTTTTCTTCGTTTAAATGTCAAACGGGTACTGGTCTAAAATCCTATCACAGCGTTCTAACAAAATTATTAAATAAACACACACTATTTGGGTTAAGGTTTCGGTTAGTATTTGGTTGTAGGTGGGTCAAATAATATTATGCTTAAATCTCCCAAACGATAACATGCACCCTAACCAAATTTTCCAAATATTCTTGGATTCTAGACCAGCACTGTATCTTTTGCTATGATAGGCTAATTAGGGTTAGTGTTTGGGTTTATTCTTCCTTACAATTTCACTTTTACAACTTCCTTTCCTTACTGTAAAAAATAGTGGGAGGATTCTAGACCAGCGCCAAAGTTTTCAGTCCAGTGCCAAACAGTTAGAAGCTAAACACTTTAAGTTAATTTAAAAACCTTTTAACTTAATCTATTTCAGAAAACAAGGAAGAGAAGTCGTGTTGTTCTGGATCGGATCGACAGCTCACAGAAGATGATGAAAGTTTTGTTACCGTTGAAGATGAACCTGACATGGTCAAGAGATCTTTGTCAGATCAAGAAGCATTTGCTGAGAAAGTAGTAAAGCCAAAGGCTGAAGATCCACTCTCTTTTATTTCGGAACTTAACGACCCAAAGGCGAAGCGCTACAATGGCATGCAACATATTCCAGCGGGGACCTTCACAATGGGTACCGACCAATTGATTACGAAAGATGGAGAGGGACCAGCAAGGCAGTAAGTTCAATGTTAAAATTTAACTTTTACAATGATTTTTTTCTCTTCTCTCTTTGGAACGATGATTATATCTATCTTATTGGAAGTAAATCCTAATTTATAATAATGGTGAGTATTTTAATCTCTACCAGAGTAACCTTGGATGAATACTACATCGACATGCATGAAGTGAGCAACATCGACTTTGCCCACTTTGTAAAAGACACCCAATATGTCACTGAAGCGGAGAAGTTTAAAAACTCATTTGTACTTGAAATGCTAATCAGCGAGAAAGTTCTGTCGAAAATAACCCAAGCAGTAGCTTCATCTCCTTGGTGGCTTCCTGTTGATGGGGCTGACTGGCTTCATCCAGCTGGGCCAGATACTGACATTAAAGACAGGTTGGTTTCATAGTGCCAACATATATATATATTGAATTGAGATGTGTTATTAGTACTAGTTTATTGTGATATATACACTATATTTTGGACAAAAAGTAATCGCAATCTAGCAGATACTAAAACAAGCAAAACAGGAGACGTTTAAATGCTTTTTGTCAAAGTTATAAGGCCAAAAATAAAAAGTTTAGTTAACTACAGTTCTTACGATTCTTGTTTTAATACATTTATTTTTTAAGATTGAATCCCTAGTATCAGACAAGTATTGATAGTACTAATTGGCATTTAGTATGGGCTTTAATGCAATATTTTTCACATCTCAAAGTGCATATGGCTTTATTTAAAAGTTGTTGGTGAAAGGGCATTTATAATAAAATAATTTTTAGAAATGAATTAAAACCTTTTATTCCATCAGTATTCAGCTTTACTTATTTTCTTTTATACGTAGCATTATGCTTAGGCGTGTCACTAATTACAATCTACGTGGATTGTTCAGTTTGGTATCCCAAACAACTAGGTATGACATTGCGTCTGCTCTGCCTTAATATCTTTTTAGCTGAGTTATGTCCAGTCACGGCTTATTTGCACGCAATGACACATTTTACTGAACACTGTACTAAATTCCACAACTTAAGTTAATGATTTATTTCATTGTTTTGTAATTTAAATTAATGACCCTAGCCTAAACAGAGTTGTACCCCACATTTTAGACTTAACCACCCGGTTCTTCATGTGTCTTGGAACGATGCAGTGGAGTATTGTAAGTGGGCAGAAAAACGTTTGCCAACGGAAGCTGAGTGGGAAAGGGCAGCCAGAGGAGGTTTGGAAAATCGACTGTTTCCGTGGGGAAATAAACCCTATCCGAACAACAAGCACATGTATGTCAGTTCGGTAGTGATTTCGGTAATATTTTGAATCGTGATATTTGGCATGCTACAGGAAAATGTTGATTTTTAGTTATTTTGTAGTTTATAGTTCACGTTATTTAACTTGACAGTTAGTTTGAAAGAATAGTTTTCTTTAACATGTGTTTTTTTATTAGATTTGTTTTTATGCTTTAGCCAAGAATTGCGTTTTCCAAGCATCTAAGCTTAATTTGTGTAACAATATGGATTTCAAGCTTCTTCTAAACTAAACAACCGCCGCTTTTATTAAAGTGTTGTAACACTTCAGGGTAAATATATGGCAAGGGAAGTTTCCGAAAGAGAACACGGCAGAGGACGGTTATGCCACAACTGCTCCTGTCGACTCATTTCCCCCTAACAAGTTTGGCTTGTACAACACCATGGGAAATGTTTGGGAGTGGGTCCACGACTGGCACACTCTCAGACATTCACCGAAACCAGCTAAGAACCCTGTAAGTTTTCTCATTTCTACCACATTTATTTGTTGAGAATAATAATTAATTACTTTGCATTGTATTAGTCAAACACATAGAAGGAATACGTTTGGAATAGTTCTTGCTGGAGGTTGTAATTAGACAGAAACAAATATCAAAACCCATAGGGAAGAAGGTAGCATATATAACATTTTTAAATATTCTTAAAAAAAATTTGCTTCTTACTGTATGGGATTTGATATTTGGTCTACGTTTAACTACAACCTTCAGCCATAATCCTCCAAAGAATAATCATACAGTTTAAAAATTTTCCTAAAGATTGATTGAACGAATTTATTACAACACTGCACATTGTAACTTGATATACCTTGTTGTATGTATTAGGTATTTTACAAATATATACAGTTGTTTTTACTGCTCAACTATTTGTTTGCAATTACAGCTCAGTAAAATAAAACTTGCAAACCAATTATGTGTAGTGGACCAACACAGAAGTATGGGTGGCATTAATAGTTTATACTTTGATAGAAGAATGTAAGCTTTGTTAGCAAGCAAGGTTTTTTACAGCCATACAAGTATCCTGTGCCTTTGTTCCTCCATCTAGTAACCTTTTGTTTAGCGCATAGTGCGGAAGTTATTATGCAGATATTTGATTGGTTTATTATATATATATGCATTCATTGTTTTTGCAATGTTTTACACTCCAAATAAACAGTTTGGTTTTACATGTTTTTGTGTTTAAGGACAGTAAAATTTTGTTTGTAAAGCATATTTTCATATAATATGTTACCTAATTGTCAGTAATTATCTGCAACATTCTGTTTTACATTTTAGAAAGGACCGGAAAACGGCAAAGTAAAAGTTAAGAAAGGTGGATCTTACATGTGCCACAAGGTGGGTTGACGATAAAGAGAATCTACATTTAGATATCAATAAATTAAAAAAAATGGCTTTGTACATATTTGCCATGCTTTAAACTAAGTTAAATAAACGCTAGTATTTGTAAAATTGGTCTAAAAACCTTGTTTTATTTAATAACTACCAAACAAATTGGCCTACATTAAATAATAAGATAAATATTTTGTTGTTGAAGTAGCAAAGCATGCAGCTGCAAAGCAACCAGGGTAATTTTCTTTTGAGTGTTTTTTTTGTGTTTGATGATAGAAGTTAGAATTTTTAGAAACTGGTTAAAAATGTTTCTTGAACTTTGCTTCTAAACTGTGACGCACTGAGCTAAAAAACTTTTTTATGACAAATTTAAAGATAGACAACAGTACATCACATTGTTTTAATGATAATTACAAAAGCGCGAAACAATTTTGGAAGAGTTGTTGCATTTTGTTGGTCATTGGTAAGAATTTTGTACTGGTAAAAAAAATGCTCTGGAATTTTAAAAATTTGGCGCCTATGATACAAATGAATGTTAATTTTTTGTTTCAGGAATCGTGTTATCGCTACAGGTGCGCTGCTCGTAGTGAAAACTCTCCCGATAGTTCCTCGTCTAATCTCGGTTTTCGTTGTGCTGCTGACAAGTTGCCTAGCTATTTGCAAAAGCAGGAAACTGCATCGCATACTGAATTATAACAAATTCACTCCATTTTTGTCCAAATGAAATTCAACTCGTTTTACGCATATATGCATTTGAAATTAATATACTGATAAAAAAACAGACGTTCTTTCACAATGGTTCTTAAACTCTTTTACATGTTGGACCTGCTGCTTACTTAAAGTAGTCAGAGACTTATAATTTTTAATCAAAAAAATAATTAGGGCACTATATTATAATTACTGTAAGATACAATTTAATGAGAAGGCTGTGCTCTAGCTGATA
Organism: Ascidiella aspersa; assembly: GCF_963924565.1. Classification (NCBI taxonomy): domain Eukaryota; kingdom Metazoa; phylum Chordata; class Ascidiacea; order Phlebobranchia; family Ascidiidae; genus Ascidiella; species Ascidiella aspersa. The sequence continues at coordinate 6,699,807 of NC_139450.1, forward strand.
ATATTAAAAATTATGAAACTATAAGATTTTGGTCAGAAACTTGAAAACCATTTCAGTTTGCGAACCACTGTTCTACAGTCTAATGAATTTTACTAAAATCACAATTTTAGTAGTTGAAAACAAAATCATCAACTTTAAATAACTAAATCACAGCTTTAATAAGATAAAACACAAAATTACAACAAAAATTAAAAATCTTGGCAAATATGCTTAATATTTTCAATAATTACAACTATTGGTTTTATAGGGTTTATGTTATTGTTGGTGAAAATTCTTTCCTGTTTTTTATATAGATTATGCTTCTATAATGCAATATTTAGCTAGCTTGCAATATATCTCATAACTGGTTCAAATTGCAATATGAGATTTTATCTATGCTGTACAGTTTTGCTGTATGTGTACAATGATGTTTATTTCTCTTTTTTTCACAAAGTGGGAATATTAGAATAATGTTATCCAGTGTTGATTTAAAGTGATTTTTTGTGAAGCATTAGTTTGACATCTCCTATTGTCATATAATAATGTGTGTAGCTTTATCCTAATGTTTGTTTGTTGACACACAGTTCTTGTTAACATAAGTTATAAATTATAATGAGTCAAATAAATTTAGAATAAGTTCCGTTCTGCAAAATTAAAACTGAAACCTTGGTGCTTTCCACTGTTTAATTGTTTTCTTTTTTTGCGATTTGCCCCCAAGAAGTAACAACTGTGTCTGAAACTCTTGTGTTTTGCCACAAGTCATATAACTTTGCTTTATGGTTACGAGTCTGTTTTTCGCCTTTGTTTTATTAATTAATCATTTCGTTTAGGCAATTTTATTAATTATTGCTTCCTTTAAGTGGGCTTGTTTTATGTTCCAGGTCTAATTACCAACTCTAAAAAAATGGGTTGATTTATTTTAAACTCAAAATTAGCTGGCCAAACTGTTTCCTAACTAATAGGCACCAATGTCACGGCTATGGTACCCTCTCTTCCTGTTATAACGATATCCTGTCGAAAATGTGGCTCGGCGTTGCTGCTGTATCGAAAAGGTGGTTCAGGTTCTCTGCAGAAATGCTTCAAGCACCGAATCAAGGCAGACTTTACAAGCCAGTGGGGGATATGCCAGAATTGTGGGACAATGTTCGGTCGTCCCTCAGTAATCCGACAGCTACCAGCCCTGAAAATCATAAAAAACAAAGTTTTCTGGAAGTAAGAAAGTGGAACACTGTGAAAAAGGACCCAGTCAATGGTGAATATCTAATTAAATATACATATTTTTCAATCTTAGTAAAGTCAAGCGGTTTTACGTCAAACACTAACAATTGTTACTTTGCTACGACCGATGGATTGTACTCGCTATAATCAAATATAACTTGTTTTAGGACTTCATGTTAGAATGCAAAATGTACTGAATCTAATTGGAGAAAAAGAAAAAGAGATATCTGCGAAACAGATGGAACTGCACGAATTGCAAGTCATTCGAAAACTTCTTAACACAAAAATTTCCCAGGTTTCTTTCCCTGCCAAACCCACGGGAAACTTGAAACCCATTGGTTCTAATCAAGACATTGATATCAGTCAGTGGAAAACAGGTACATTTTACAAACGTGAAATCCATTCCAGTAGTATGTACCAATATTATTATTAATATATTTATTTCAACTTCAAGCAAAAATTAGGTTTAAATGGCAATTCCATCTTAAACTCTCTTGGGTATATGTATTATAAATGGAGTTTTTTGCCCCATTTTATTGAATTGTTAATACATTTGCTTCCCATGTTTATAATTTACTTAGATTTTGATTGGAGCAATGAAATGAAGTCCAGTCTCAAGACAATATTCAGATTCACAGACTTTCGTCCGATGCAATTAGAAGCCATCAACGCTACAATGAGCAATATAGACGTCATCCTGATCAGTACCACTGGAGGTGGAAAGAGCATATGCTACCAGCTTCCTGCGCTTTTATCACAAGGTTTTAGAAACTAGGTGTATCTCAAAAATAATTGCCAAAGCCAAAAAGGTTTAGTGATTCAATTCATCTTTATAAAGATGATTCAATGCACACTTGTATCATCATCAGTTTTGACTGGATATATCCAAACTTTTAAAAGGTGGATAATATTTCAGTCACATTACCTGAAGATGATACAAGTGCCTATCGAAACACCCTTTTTACAATGATGTCGATTTACTCGACGTTTTTGGCTTTGAAATTCATTATTAAGCTAAAGTACAAATCTGTACAGTGTACCTAGGTGTATGAGTTTTTATAGAAAAATAAACAATAAAATGGGTTTTAATATTTTGTTAAATGCATAAAAGCATGAAAAGTAATAACATAAATCTACAAAAACTACAAACACTACACATGTGCTGATTTGCAGAAACTCCTGTATTATTAAACAGTTAGACTTTTTACGATATGAGTCATTGCCATTTTCTATATAATATTAAAAAATGTGTCTATGAGTAAAACAAATAGTTGAATGATAAAAAATATTTCTGCTGCCATATTAAAAAAAACAGCTTTATAATGAGTTTTTATTTTTCTAGGAATAACTTTGGTGGTATCACCCCTTTTATCTCTAATGGAAGACCAAGTTATGCAATTGCGAAAATGTGGCATCCAAGCTCACATGCTTTCCTCTACCTCATCCGCTGTAAGTTGTTTGCATTGAGCAACATTACGCCATTGTCTCTGTTTATATCAGTGGTTTCAAGGCTTTTCAGTTCTAAGTCACAAAAAATATTTCCTTAAAACTGTTCCTGCTTTAAAATTTGAACATAAATGATCCTAAATTTTGTTCGGCATTATTTTTCTTTTTAAATACAAAGGTATATTTAATGTTTAAATAAACAAAAAATAATACAAAAATTATATGCAAGTTGCTTTAGAATGGTTGCTTATAGATATAAAGCCACATTAGTTAATAAAAATAATTATAATAATCGGTTTCATACAAGTGATTCCTAATCAACTTTGAACCCAATCATATAATCAGCTTTCAATTCACTGAAAGTAATTGTCCTAAATCTTCGTTCAGCAGCATTTGTTTTGACGAATATGAAGTTTTGTTTAATGGTTATATAAACAACTTGCTATATTACCTTTAGAAATAAATATAAAATTGCATGCAAGTTGTTTTAGAATACCTGCTTAAAGAATTAAAGCCACATTAGTTAATAATAAGAGCCCAATCAAATGAACAGCTTTAAATTTGCTGACAGTAAGTATTTTATGCTGTAGATTTGCAATCCTAACCAACTTTCTATCTTTACAACAGGAGACGGTGCTGCAAATATACCATTCGATGGAACAAAATAGCCCTGATCTAAAACTGCTTTATGTGACACCTGAGAAAATATCAAAGAGCAGAAAGTTTATGGCACAGGTTATAATTTTTTGGCTTATTTTCTTAGACTTTACTGTCTTAATCTAAGTGAATGATTTATAAGATTTTAAGAGGAGATATATCTTATCCACAAAATAAGGCATCATCAGGCTCTACAAATTACCAAAACAATTTTTTGCCTAATGTGGTTTAAAAAGAAACGTTGCTGTTGGCAATTAAATATTTTAAATATTTCTAAGAGGTTTTTCATGAAAAATTAAAAATACCTTCTATTATAATTCTCAGTTGGACAAATGTTACCGATCAAACTTTCTCGCCCGGATTGCCATTGATGAAGTGCATTGTGTAACTCAATGGGGAAATGACTTCAGGCCAGGTATCGTTTTACCAAAATTTATTGTGTATAACTAAAGAAGATGAACTAGTATTCATGCGTTAGTAGCAAATTTTCATTTTGTTTACTGTTTCCCTATTTCAAAGAATGTGTATACCAATGGTCGGCAAACTTTTTTTGTCGCGGCCCAAAGTACTATTTTCCGAGCTTTTGAAGGCCCACTAAAACCACTATGGAACAGTGGCAGATTCAAGATATTTGATTTAAGATGAAATATAACCTAAAGCCTTGGTGCCCAAAACACTGCCATATCATAATGTGAAACATACTATAGTATAAAACGAAGAATATACCCGCGAAGCGCAAAAAACTTTTCAGTTATATAGAGTTAGGTTGGCAAAAAATATAGTTCAACACGCTCTCAGGACCACTTTGGGCACGTGGGCCTTTCCAAACTGAGTGAAATTAATAATGCTATGCCACACGAACTTTTAAAATAAAGGTAAATGAATGTACGACTATCATGCGGCCCACAACTACATTATAACACTAAGCTATTCAAAAGTAACTCGCGGCTCTGCGGCCCACAGTTTGCCGATCACTGGTGTATACAATGAAAAATTAAAAGCCGTGATCCGAAAGTCCCTCTCCAATAGCAAATCTGTTTATCTTAGCTCCTCTGGTAGTTGTATTTCTTGAATTACAATTAGCAGAGGAGCTGTTTTTGATTAATCTTACTATGCCTGGTGCTGGTAGCAACAGTTTTTACATTGTTTATCTTAGGTTTTTATATTATGTGATAAATGATAGTTCTTGCCGTATTTATGCGTGATTTATTGGTCGTCGCTTGTTTGTACAAAGGTCTATCTACCAAGCAACGAAACTTCTTCGTTATTTAATTGATAGATTACAAGGCCCTGGGAATTTTGAAGCGCCAGTTTCCAAACACACCTGTAATTGGTCTCACAGCCACGGCTACAGCAAAGGTGAATTATTCTTTGTTAAGCTTTTGACAATTAACTTCATTAACTGAAGAAGATACAAGCTCGTATCGAAACGTCTTAATAATCAAGATCATGTCGATCTACTCGACCTTTTTGACTTTGCAATTTATTATCGAGCTACATTACAGATTCGTGTACAGTTTACCTAGATTTTGACAATTTATCAACAAAAAAAAAAATTTGTGCTTTTTCGTTGATATTTTGATGGCCAAATCGATCCATGTGTTCAAAATTAAAAAAAATCTCTAGGCAGAACATTTTACTGCTATGTAGACGCTGATTTAAATTAAAGTATAAATTTGCGGTCAACTTTATAAACGATTCAGCCATACTCTTATGGATGTTTGTATATTTACATAGCCTGAACAAAACGGCGTAAACTTGAAATTAAAGTGAGGGTTTTTTGTTGTTAACGTGAAAGTGGAACAACGTATTTTCACCCTGTATTGCTATTGCCATGCTGGTAATTTTAAATACGCTGCGCGTCATCTTTACGATGCAAACAAAGACTCTTTTTTTTATCAAGTATAAACATTTACCTTTGCATATTTAAGATTAGCAGTTGTTTTAACGAATTCACTTCTCATTATTTTCACTATAGCTGCTTAAGGGATCTGACTCTGAGTTAAGAAATGGTTTATCTATAGCCTAGACTAGACCACCATGACTTTTTTAGAGATTCAAGAACTTAAATAACAAATTGCGCACAGTTCGATACACTTATAAGTTATAACTGAACAATCAGTGAACTACATGTCAAGGCAACAAAGTAAATACCATAGCAGTTATTTTTGGTTATATAATAATAGTAGTATCCTTTAAAGGGTCGCATATTTGCTTTTATATTTATTTTTTTTAATTCCCGACGGACTTACTAATATTACGAGGCACATCGGTGTTCCTCGGAAGACAGTTGGACACTCACTGGTCTAGACCAGTGTTTCTTAATCTGGTGAATTGTTCACCCCAGGGTAAATACGTTTTTTTCAGGGATAAACCAACCAAAATGGGTGAGAATAAGGGTGAATCGTCAGAAATGGATAGCTTGCGAGGAATAGTGAAGTTGGTTTGCCATGAGTGTACAAGTACAAAAATTTGGTGCCAGTGTTTTGTGCTTTTGTAGCTTTATATCTCTGGACTAGAGAAATCGTTGATTTGCAATGGCAAAACTTAGCTTGAGTTGATCTTAACAAAAAAAGTCATTTTGTGCTGTTATATATAGACGAGATAATTCCATCATATCAAGACAAAGGGTGAATGAAGTCTGGAGATAGATGCTAGGGGTTAAACAACTAAAAAAGTTCAAGAAGCACTGGCCTAGACTCCTTAAGAGTAAAGATTGAGCTACTATGCTTTGTTTCGGCCTAAATTTACGCCTTTCTATTCGCTTATTTTTGTTAATACAGGTCACCTCGGAGCTGAAAAAGGTGCTTGGCATCCCGAGCGCCCTGGTTCTGAAAACGCCGCTCGGCCGCCCCAACCTCTTCCACGAGGTCCGGCCCAAGCCCGGAACCTATAGGGAGCTGGTGGCCGACATGGCCCATACAATCAACACACACTTTCCCGGAAAGTCCGGTGAGAAGCAAGTCGAAAACAAACCTACCATAAAACCGTTGCCTGCTGCAACTTTTTTCACCTACAATTTCACATTGAACGTGTATGACCACGTAAATTTACGAATTTCCCCTTCAGCGGCACGTATTTTCTCAAGCGCTTAACGAATCGACAAATTACCGGGGATCCTTGCTGCGACAAAATACGCTCATCGTCGTTAGATCCGAAAAATAAATACTTAGGGCTAGGGGATTTAAGCATATCTATAAATACACAAAAATGCAATTTTCTTTTTAGTTTTAGATGTAAACCGTTGTATTTGGTGTCACATATTTTCTAGAGTAGACTATGGCATGTGCCGTTAAACGTTTTTTCTCTCACTAAAATACGCCTGTATTAAGTACCGTTCCGTTGGGTAAACCACTTTTATTTTCTTCAATCATAATCAATTCGGCATAGGTAAAATACTACATGGGAAATAACAGACAACTTTTTGCCCTTTTTTTGTTGGGCTTGACAAAACAACAACGTGTTCATAAAGGCACCGAGTGTTGTCTTTTTTTATAACTTTTTTTTCGGAACGTGCTAAATGTTTTGCACGAGACCTCCGTGATTTTATCAAAGTTGACAGAATTGCGTTTAATTTATTTATTGCCATGCTTACGTTTGAAGTATAAGGGCTTACAATATTTTTACTTTTTAATACCGATACAAATTGTTGGACGTAAAAAAAGTACAGTCGTCCGGTGCAATACTTATTGGCACCTTACTGTAGTCAAATAATCAAAAAGGTAACTGAACTTTGTTATCTTTGTCAACTTACTACTTACTGCGTTGTGATATTACATTATGACTGATTTAGAGGCGGCACCCGTACTACCACTGTAGTATTGTACAATTACTAACACAACTTAATATTTGCTGCATAACTTTGTAAGCTTGTAGTTTTAGTTCTAAATTCAGTAAAGCGCCCTTTGTGGATCACCATTCAAAAAAGTCACTTTTCTTGCCTAAAAATGCCTTAACCAGTTCCGTGTATTACCAGGCCTGGTCTATTGCATCTCGCGACGCAACTGCACAGACGTATGCAGCGGTCTGATCAAAAGCGGTATTAGGGCTGAGGTATACCACGCCCGGCTGGACACTCAAACCAAGTCCGACATTCACCGCAGGTGGCGGAACGACGAAACCCAGGTAGGGCGGGTGGTGTTGTTGTTATTTTTTCGGAAAACACGCTTGACAATCGCTATACAATGTATACATACATTCTCTTTAGGTTCGGAAATAACGCCTGTCTGGAAATTTCGTAGATTCGGGGATTAGCGGGGATGTTCGATGCTTCATGTTTTATACTGTTACCTAAAATTTCGGGTTTAAACTGGCGCGAGTTGATCTAATTTTAAAACATTGGATCAAAAAAGGGAAATAAAATAAAATGCACAAACGCTAGCCTATTTAAAGCTTCGATTATTGAATAAAAGATATCTTATCGCATTTTGTGGAATAAAAGATATCATATCGCATTAGCTGGCATCTACATCGCTATTCATACCTGAAGAATATAGTCCCTATATTTAGCTGTTTGAAACATGCGAAGGCTTGTTCGTAATACTGTAGTGCCGTGTTCTTGGCCCTTTTAGAGGACCCAAATGCTAAGCGCAAGTATAACCAGGGAAGCTTTGGCGACCCAATTCTCTTCGCTTTAACTGTAAACGGACAGAACATAAGACTTTAGCATACATAATGTCAAAATTCGTTATCCTATTGCTTTCGTAATTTTCTATAAATTGAGGAAACTTTGCTAAGAACTAATCTGAATAAATAATCATATTAAACTACTTCAGTCGGCGACCCAACCAACGTCAAGCAGCGACCCAATTTCGGGTCGCGACCTATGGCTTGAAAGACAATTATGTAGTGCGGTGATTCTCAACATTTAATTGTTTACGGTACCCCGCAACCCCGACTGGAATTTTCTTTGAGTAACTTACTGAAATGTCACTATAAATGGAACTGGAACAACACAATCAATTAAAACATGTAGGAAAATTTCGTTTGATATAATGGTCTCTAATCATACACAAATAGTTGTATCAAGAAACTTACCAATTGAGCAAAAATCAGATTCCTAAATATTCTTAATATTTCTCGGCACCCTTAATCTTTGAAATGGCACACCAGGACGCCGCGGCACCCCTTTTGAGAAGCACTGATGTGGTGTAATGCGTCCCAGTGATTTTTGCGCTCAAATTAAAATCAATTTTTCTGTAAAATCGTTGCCCTTTTGTTGCTTTCAGGTCATTTGCTCCACAATCGCTTTCGGAATGGGAATCGACAAACCTGACGTACGATTCGTGATCCACCATTCGATCAGCAAAAGCCTGGAGAACTATTTCCAGGTAATCGTCGAACAAAAGCTGCTCGGGAAAGTTTTACCTTGGCCGCGTCACTCGCAGAAATACCGACTTGGAAATAACAAAACCGCTCCGGCGCCTACTAATGCCTGCAGGCTAAATTTCAAACTTTTTTTTTTCGAAGGCCTATGTGGATGGCCAGGTGGTGGCTAGAGTTAATATTGGCATTCCAATACGCATTTATTTTTAAAGCCTACGTATTTACAACATGTTTAGTTGCGTTTTCTGCCAATGAACTACTATGCGGTTATAAGGACACGCGGTTATCCTGTTCGCAAACCATGTTGAAAACTGTTTAAAAACTTAAGCTCCATGTTTTGTTGATTTTTAAGCATATTTATTTATAACAAACGGTGCATATTTATTTATAACAAACGGTTATAACAAACGGTGCGTATCATTTAGTAATCTGAGTTTTTTCCGAATTTTTGTCGTTTTTACTCTTTGACTACAACAGAGGTTATTAAACTTTTCTTTATGCGGACCCCCTGGCTCCATAAAACAGATAGACTAAAGAATACGGCTGTTTTAGGTCCAACAAATGTGACACTAAAAGGTAATTTAAGTACATGTCAGGAGAAGGTGGCACCCTGGTCCATTGTTTTTTTTATTTATTGTTAGTCCAGAATTTTTTCGCCTATAATTATATTGCCCCGAAGAAGATTGCCGGAAAAGGTGGTACTATGGTACTTTAAAAAATCTTGCTGGAAAACAATTGAAACAGTTAAAACAATGTCTGGCAGCAACAGTATATTCCCCAAAACGGTTTCTCGCGGCATCCTTTTTCACCTGCAACTTCACGAAATGTGGTACCCAGTATGAGCTAAAAATATTATAAAAAAAAACTTTTAACAGGAATCGGGCAGAGCGGGAAGGGACGGCAAACCGGCATTGTGTCTTCTCTACTTCGGTTTTGGCGACGTCTTCCGTCAGAGCTCTCTAGTCTTCACCGAGTTCTCGGGTCCCCGCAACCTCGCCAAGATGGCGCGCTACTGCCAGTCTACCAGGATGTAAGTCGCCGGATTACTAGAGCAGGGGTTGTTGAGCTTTTTGTACCGCGGACCCCTGGAGTTTTTTTTGCTTCCGGTGGACCACGGTAGGCAATAAATTTTCAAAAATGACGTCATAAATTGACGTCACAATCAAATTGACTTTAGAAATGTGCTAAACATGTAAGTAAAATTAATTCTAAATACATTCAGTTCTAAAACGTTGTGTTTTTATTTCTTTTCTTGAAAAAAATGATTATTCTTATATATTTTTTATACACTAATATTTTGGCCTTCATGGTCCCTCGAAAATTAGTTTACGGACCCCCGTTTAGAATCCCCGTACTAGAGTAATCATTGGGTGGCGCCATTGCTTGTTAAGTATACTCAGGTACCGATGACTCTGACGTCATTTGTTTTTAACGAAAAACTGTGGTAAAAAAGCCACCTCTGCACGCTTTACGTTTGACTGAGACCGGTACACGTACAATGTTATGTTGTGTTTAATCTTAATTCCGCCCAATGCAAATAAAACTGTTTTCTTAGTTTAAATGAATGACATTTGTATTTAACTTTGACTCGGACGAGTGATAGAAAACGTTAATCCTCGTGCCTTATCCAAGTATGCAGAATAAGCTCGTACCCCAGCTAATTTTCGTGTCCGGCCACCCCTGTGTATTGTTGTTAGACTCGATCGCGTAGCTGCAAGATTAAATTGCCAGCTGTGGTCACAAGGCACTCTCTGTTTTTTGTAAGCGTGTAGCATTTTTTAAAATACTCATTTTTTAACCATAGATCAATTGGTAATTAACAAGGTAGTTGCCAGTTTTTCAAAAGTAGTGAAAATCACGCTAACCGTTTTGTGATTTAAAAACAATGGCAATCGCCTAAACAATATAGATTTTGTTCCTCTACTTCATCTACTAATTGTTCTCTTACCGTTACACGTTTCTCCAGATGCCGACAGCGATTCATGGGGGAGCATTTTGGTGACGTCATGTCCGAGGACCCCTGCAAGGGAAAGTGTGACGTATGTTCCGGCATGCAAAGTACGTGAGAGTCGCATAATTAAACAACAATATAAGAAGGCCCAATCGCTTGTGAAAATCCTGTTGCTCTCCGATAACACTGGTTGCAAGAAAGTACCAATTGTTCTTTAGTTTTCTTTTTTCTTTACATCATCAAGCAAAATTGGTCGATTTTAATTTGCACGTTTTTAGCACATTGGCACATAACTTTGTTGTTTAAGTAAGGCGACGCATAAATATGGTACATTATTAGTTAGTGTTGGGTCAGCTTTCTAATAAATATTTTGTTTTTTAATTATAATTTTTTTATTCTGTCCTAAAAATATATTCGGCCCTTTAAAAAAATAACTATACTTCTAAATCTATTTAAGTGTTGGGTTTTGCGTTTTCAATTTTACGCGCGCCGTTTTCTGTCGCAAATTGAAACTTACACTTTCGGCGCAGAAACCGTCGACTATGACGTCACAAAGGCGTGTCGCGCTCTCCTGTCGATCGCGGGGACGCCCCGGACCGAGTCGGAGGGGGGTCTGACCGCCAACAAACTGGTGGACAGCGCCACGAAGAAAAGACCTGGTCTGGGGCACCGGGATTTAAGCGGATTCTCCAAGGCCCAATTACAACGCATTGTCTTGCACATGATCGATCGCGAATACTTGTGGTAAGCGGAAATGTTTTTTTTTTCTAAAATTTTAAAATGCCTTCTGATCCTTTGCTTGGTCGACAAAAAGATGTAGTTTGGTTACACTAGCGGTTTTCAAGCTTTGCTAATATTTTTGCCTGGCCTTTGCAATTATTTTGATATTTCCACGGCCTTATAAACATTCAAGGGTCAGTTGACACATGTTTCTTGTAGTACACTAGGGCAGTCACGATTCTCTCTAATCGAACAACTTTTCTTTCTGGATAAAAGGGATTTAAACACTAGGCCAGGGTTTATAAACCTGGCCATCGTCTCTCTGACGGGAAATCTCGAAATTTAAAATAAAATTTAAATAAAGATAGATAGTAACCTTTCGTTTTGTTGTCACAGCATCTTAAATCATAACTTGTTTGCATCAGATTTTACAAAAAAGTGGTCCAAAGGCTCATTTAACAAAATCGTTGACTTTGAGCTTAGGATGACCAACATATGTTTTGTATTTGTCGAATTTTGTGTTTTAAGAAAAATTAGTGTTGATTCTAAAAATAATGGAAAACACAAACCAAAGTTTTAAAGGATATTTTTACTAATCAACTGACGTTTGGTTAGAATTGTGTTTAAATTTAATATTTGTCCACTATTTTTTCGCATAGCTTGGGTAACATAACTAATTAGATAAATTGTGAAACTTGTAACTTACGCTGTGACAGTAACTTAATAAGTTATAACTACACTGTGGTTTACTTGAAAATACACTGTTGTTTACTTGAAAATATACTGTTGTTTACTTAAAAATACACTGTTTGATTGAAATCGTGAAGAATATAGCTTTCCATATAAACTCTTGTATTTCTATCCTTTCAGCGAGAAATTTTGCTTTACGTCATACGCCAAGGTCTCCTACGTCAGAGTGGGACCAAAGGCACGAGACCTTCAAGGTGACGTCAAAGTCACCCTCGACTTTCACACCGGGGAATCACCGAGAGATGAAGTGTACGCAAACCTTTTTCAGGGCCGGCCAAACGACGAAATTCCGAAAACGAAAACTATAGGAACCGCTGCATAATTATGCACTCTGACTTTTTTTAATTTTAAAACAAGGAAAAGTGATTTTATTTTGCTTAGATACTGGAATTTTTTTCGTTTTTGGTCGGGCAGTCACATACGTCCACGTTAAATGTAATGTTTCCTTCCCAACATTACAAACAAGTGTTTTCTTTTTTGCGTACTGTTAATGTGTTGTCCTCGGCCATTACAATTAGCTGACCTAAAATGTTTTTGTTTGCTATAAATCAGTGCATTAAACTAAACTTTTTTTAAGTTTTTGCGTTTCTTCAAGGCGGGATTTCGTTAACGTTATTTACGTTTTCTTATCGAAATCAATTTTAGATTTTTTTTGCAATGTTTCGATAGTGTAAAAAGCCCTCTTGATCGCTCATTGGATATAATATGCATTTTTCCGTGAGAAAAACGTTACATGTATATCTCTTGTTTTCTCAATGCTGAAAACTCAATTTTTTATATTTAAATTTACTGGAAATTGGCCTAAAATCCTAAATTTTTTCTGTACTCGCTTTATTACTATGACAGCTACTCTGATCTGATTAGCCACTATTTTAACCGTCTTTTAAAAAAGTGCCCCGAAAATCTGGGGGTCACATCTAGTTTTTCTTGGTGTTTTTTTTATTCGCGTTTTTCTCCACTGCCAGTGGCAAACGTTTTGTCCTGCCTTTTGTTGTATTAACCTGTCACGCCTCTCTGTTTTTGACATTGATACTGCCATTTTATATTTTTCGCCTTCCCTAACTTTGTTTCAGTGTTCCTTACCTTACATTGCCTCGTAAAATTTTGGATTCGTGGCGAACATTGGGAATTTTGTTAAATTTTACAATCGTGCCGTAAAAAGTTTCATTCGGAAAATTTAGTGTCGTAAAAATAATAAGAATGAAAATCTTGACAAGTGCAAAAATTTTCCCATACTTCAGGTAAAGTGTTTTTTTAACTGTGTCAAATTTTTTTATAACCATCACTGTTGACATTCTCCCAAGTTTTAGTTTGAAGTATAAGTTAATAGAAAGAAAAATCTGGATTTTTTTCATATATAGTATAAATTATTTCTGTTTTAGGGTTAAAGTTGTCCAATGTTCTGTAGGCTACTCGAAAATTAAATTGTCCCAAGTTATGAAGTTTTCCCTAACAGATTCAAAAAATCAAATAACAATTGTTTTTTAATATTCCTTATATGCAAAAACGATGTGACTCAATATGAAAAATTAGTTGTGATACAAACGGCCCGAAAATTTAATATGCGCCCGTATAAAAACAAGAAAACTTCGATACAAAAAGGTAATTTTAAATATCTTTAATTTAATATTTTAAAGCGGATAAACTTTTTATGCTTGCCAGTATTATAATTTTAGTGAAATACGTTTTTTGCAGACTGTGTACAATGTCCCCTCAACTGTTAAGCAACTAATGATGGGACATGTCGTCATTTTGCTTTTAAAGATAAAAAGGCTAGACAAGAACTATAGGTCTTATCGCTTGTTACTGGAAAATAATTGACCTTTCCAACAATTTCTGTTTCCCATAAAAACATCATCGTATAAAATGACATTCGATTTTTATTACAAACACAAAATTAAAAAACAAACAAAGCAGCATAATATAGGACCATTTATTTACTGCATAAAAATACAGATCAAGAACTTTACCAGATTTTTTCAAATTGCATGAATAAAAAGACCAAAATTCGTTTTACATAAAACTACAAGGGTACCGGTATAAAAGTAGAAGTCGCAAAAAATGGCGTAAAAACAAAGCAGGCTTAAACAAATTGAGTTTAAAAAGTAAGATTAAAAGAATTATTTGGATAACATATTACCATCAAGCGATATTGCAGGAATGCCGAGGATCTTTTCTAAAAAAACCAATTGGTTGCCCTCCATATCTTCAGGGTCTGAAACAAATATTTAAATAAAGGCTGTAAAATATTTATTTTTGTTGCACAAAAATATTGCATCAAGCATAGTAAATTGTCTACATCAGAGGCGTGCAAAATACGGCCCGCGCTACCTTTTTACGTGGCCCGCACAGACTCCGTCAAGTAGCCCATTCATTTTTAATACTTTTTTAAGTTATTTTTGTAACGAATCGTTGGTACGTCACACTGACGGAACCTCCATTATTGCGTCATAGCGTGCACTGTAGTAAAACTGCCTAGTTGTGCTGGTAATGATTCAGTGACATGATCTTACATTATGGGTGCAGTATTTTGAATATATATTAATATTTCACGGTTTTTTAATAAAAACTGTAAATGTTGTTCGATTGTCTGGCCCGCAGCACCATCATAACTACACATTATAGCCCGTTGCGATAAACAGTTGCACGCCCCTGGTCTACATGCACACCAAAAATTATGGGTATTTAGTGACAATTGACAACATCAAAACCACTTTAATAAACTCTCTTTTTCTTACACTTATCACATTGCAAAAATGGATCCTTGCTAATTTACAAATAAGAAAGTGAATTACTCTGTTTTCTTGATCACGAACAGAAGCAAGTTTGGCCTGCCCCTGTTCATTCGGTTGGCACATTCCACCGTCCTCTCGTTTGAATGCACCACATAGTAAAAGCTTATCAGTCACAAATGGAATAAATTCACATATCTCATCAACCGCGTCTGTTTCAAATAGGTTAAATGACAGATCAAGCTCTTTTATCTGAAACAGAAGGGCAGTAAGTACTTGATTAATTACAATCGTAAGTTGTTTTTAAGTTTTTTAGGAAGAACAAGAAACTGTTAACAGCAGTGTTGTAATGACTTGTCAATAACTGGCTTGACCTGGACTTAAGTTTTAGATGAATGTCATAGGTAAAAGTGAAGTGTTTTCATAAATCAATTAGGACTGGGACTTGACTTATTATTTTTTGAAAAGACTTGACTTGGACTTAAGTAGATTTATGAATCACAGCTAGGACTTGTCATTTCAAAATTACTTGTTTGCAACACTGGTAAACAGAGAGTGCTTGTCTCGTATATTTCTAAAGACAAAATAAAGAAGAATAGTTGATGTATTACTTCAAAGGTTAACAAATTATTTAATATTTTGCTTTTACTGCCATTTAGTGTTAATGGAATAGAACAGTGCTCCGCAACAGGTTTAACTTTCAATCACCAAAAGTCATATTTAGAAATTATTGTTTAACAAACTTTTAACCAAAATTTACCCATAAAATACATTTCAAACTTAATGGCATTTTTGTCCCAATTCTTATCACCCTGGTTAGCACTGTATAAATAAATTTTGGCTTGCCAAACGAAAATCAAGCCAAACTTACAAAATACTAACAATGTTAACGAAAGTATACCTAATTTTAAAAACTTACAAAATACCAATAGTGTTAACAAAAGTATACCTAATTTTAAAAAGTTACAAAAAATATGCAAAGGCAACGTTATTGAGTCATAATTTGTTTAGGCGAAAAAAAATTTAGTTAGTGCCAGTTATGACCTTACCATTTGCAGACAAATTTTTTTTTCAGGTTGGCTACATTTTATTGGCTACACCCGCAAACTATGACTGATATGCTTATATTAATTTGGTATCAAACAAATAACACGGTTGAAAATATATAGGTTTTATTTTTTAAACATAACCATAAACACTTTTAACGTTTGAAACTCCAATGTAAGGTCTTACCTCAAGATTTCTGCATGCAGTACATATTTTTTTCAAAGCTGTGATGCTAGGATAGGTGTTACGAAGGCAAAGAACTTCAAGGGGTTTACTAACATTTTCCAATATTTTACTAAGGGCAGAGGCATCAACTGCCCCAAATGCAATGTTGCGAAAGTCTGCATTTTCAGGAAAATGGGCGGCAAACAGTTTTATTTCCTTTGTATCGCACTCCAAAAGATCTTTCATCAACTCTAGCAATTGCTCATGGTAACAAACTAAAAATGCAAGGTACAGTACATATAACAATATTTGTGCAAAACAAACCAATTAGGAACATAAATGTGCAACTGTTAATAAAAAACTAAAATTAATTGTGGGTATTTTTAATTTAGAATTTTGTTTTTCAAAAGAATAACACTTACAAAAGGGTCATTCCATCCTTAATTTAAAGGCCCGGAACCCATGTTCTTAGATTTTCTTTAAACTTAGTACAATTAAAGATCTCTTTCAAAAAATAAGAATGCAAAAAATTTGAGCGTTCTGTGATAAGCGGTTTCGAAGATATGACAGTTTAAAATATTTTACCACTAGGTGGAAATGGGTATTTTTTGGTTCCGCTTGAGTGCTTTTTGCTCTGTTGTGGCTTAATTTTGCAGTAGAAGCCTGCAGTAAAATGCTATTCCACCATTTATGGGGTTGCTAATTTCAAAAATGATGATTAAAACTATATGTGATGAATTCTTCTACATGTAATTTACATTTAAAGTTTTCTGACTTCCGAAGACTTTTCCGAAGCTCTCTGCAATTTTTTTTCAATTTTTATGCTGGAAAAATAATCTTGAGACATCATAGTATTTGGAATTTTTAAAGTGATTCTTGGTTATTTGCAATTAGTAATTGGTTTTTATGTTTTAAATTTGTGTTAGTTATAAAAAATTTAAAATACTAAAAAGTTATAACTGATAACTAGAGGCAGTAAAAGTTATACTTTTTTGGTGTAAAATCAAAAAAATATTGTTATGAGCTTCATGTAAGAAGGTTTAAGGTCATATTCTCTGTTTTAGGTCATAAAATATGACCTTTTGATTTTACTTAAACTTTAAAGCAGTCCCCTCTAGAAGTATTGCAATGAGAGTTCTCATGCTGAATTTCATGAAGCATTTAAAGCATGATTTTCATTGTTTTCTGTACTTTAATGCTTACTGTTTGATTTCAATTTACATTGTGACATCATCTTGACACATTGTTTTGCAACACACAGTGTTGAATATTATAAACACTTGCCATAGGTCAGCCCGTACAGTCAGTTAGATCAGAGTTATAACTTCTATGGTCAGCCAATGTTAAGATCTTAAGAGCTCCGGGTAGTTTTTAGCCTACAGCTCAATAGTGTATTTAATTTCTCAGTGCCTTTTTCAGGATTTAGTAAATTTGTGTGATCTCTAAGTGTACATTTAGCCTTGCTAGTATCTGTTTTTGAGCTTTATAACTACACAGATTTGTAAATTATGGAACCGTGTACTATAGGCATTTTACACCCGATCCGTTAGAAATCAGTGCATTTCTAAGCAAAAAGGTCTACGACAATCAGGGCATCCAATGGCAGAAAAGTCTAGACTTTTAGACCTTGAGGTCCTGGCAATGCACTGATTTGGACCTTTAGGTAAACTCCCGGCGAAGATGAATTAAATATATTCATTAAGTTCAGAAAAGATAACAAAAAATATGAGATAGAATTAATAACACTTGACCCACCTAAACCCTAACGCTAACCCGAATCCTAACCCAAATAATGTGCGTTATTTTAATAATTCTTTAAATGCTGGGGAAAAAAGCCCAAACTCGGATGGTTTCTCGTCCATTGTATTTAAGATTATTACGTCACAAATTGAGGTATTGGGGCCTGAAGCGTTATAATTATTAAATTATCGCAAATTATTTGGGTTAGGGCGCTGGTTAGCGTTTGGGTTTGGTTGGGTCAAGTATTGTTAAACTTAATCTTCTTATGCACATTTGTTAATGCAAATTAGTGCATTGTCCAAGACCTCAAAGTCTAACAGTCAGACTTTTTGATCCTTTGAATGCACTGATTATCGTAGACCTTTTTGCTTAGAACTGTACTAATTTCTGACGGATGGGGTGCATTTTAAAAGGGGCAGTAAAAGAGTGCCACAGCAACTCAAGAATTAGTAAACAAGGCATGACTAATTTCAATACAATAAGCGATGAGGAAAGAATTTTTTATTTATGGCGAGCTGGACTTTGCACAGAAATTTGTGGAAGAGATAGCAAAATTTGCAACCACCACAAAAAGCAGTTAGGGGACTACTTTTTATCTAGAAAGATGAAGTGCACTGATGTGTATGGAAGACATAAGAAAAAAAAGCCTTCAGGTAGCCGAATCATCAGTTTGGCTATGGCACTCTACCTTAAATCACAGGAAATTAACAGCATACCAGGAGACAAATTGTTTCGAAATTGCTGGGGCTTGTTGTTCAAAAATATGCAGGTTGAAAAAGATCCTTCTGGTAAGTCATCAGATTCAAGTACAACAGAAAGTTTAGAGGACTCTTTTAACCAATCTAATTTATTAAAAAGGTCAAATGAAGTACTAAAGCTATTGGGAAAATCACCAGTTAAACTACATTCCCTCAAAAAACGCCAACGCCTATCTTATGTTCAAAACACGGTATCTAATGTAGTCCGGAACTTCGGGAACTTCCAAGAAAATTTATCACTTGCAATACCAACAGAAGATGAAGAACAAGTATCAACTTCACAGTCAAAAAAACAACAAGAGGAAAATGCAATTAAAGCAAATGATTTGGATATTTTAATGAACGAGCTTAAAGAAAAAATAGTAACTGCTAATCGTGACGAAAAACTTTCCATTTTGACATTAAAGCCGCACTCCTGGCATTTTGAAAAAACTCTTCAATTTTTTGAAGTGTCTAATTATTATGTTTCGCAATCGGCTAATTTAATTTGTTCCACAATTTGCATGAATTTAAAACTTAATAACCAACTAATAATTGCAAATAACCAAGAATCACTTTAAAAATTCCAAATACTATGATGTCTCAAGATTATTTTTCCAGCATAAAAATGGAAAAAACATTGCAGAGAGCTTCGGAAAAGTCTTCGGAAGTCAGAAAACTTTATATGTAAATTACATGTAGAAGAATTTACCACATATTGTTTTTATTATCATTTTTGAAATAAGCATCCTCATAAATGGTGGAATAGCATTTTACTGCAGGCTTCTACTGCAAAATCAAGCCACAACAGAGCTAAAAGCGCTCAAGCGAAACCAAAAAATACCCATTTCCACCTAGTGGTAAAATATTTCAAAATGTCATATCTTTGAAACCGCTTATCACAGAACGCTCAAATTTTTTGCATTCTTATTTTTTTATTAAGATCTTCAATTACCTAAAATTTAAAGAAAATCTGAAAACATGGGTGGACAAATTTCTGAAAACTTTAAATTAAGGATGGAATGACCCAAAACCTGTGTAAAAAATGTCTTACCATTAGCAAGTTTTTGGAATCGTTTCAGCAACAAACTTCGAAAATTTTTCTTTTCTAAAATGTACATTTAATAGTGTTATCTGCAATGTAGCTTAATAATAAATTATGAGTAGATTGACATCATCTAAATTAAGACGTTTCAATACGAACTTGTGTCATCTTCAGTAAATGTTACTAAGAAGTGAATCAAAGCATCACTTATAAAATCCAGTGTTGAATAGATACTGACTTGAGTAGCCGCAATCCAAACATGCTCATTGCTCAAGTTTTTTGCAAACCCAAAGTGGTCATAGGGGCTTCGGATGTGTTTAGATTGCGGCTACTTGAGTCGTTATCTATCCAAGACTAGAGTCTCGATTTGAAAGTTGACACCTTATCAATATGCTGTACCTGTTCAATGTTCCACACCCTATTAGAAACTCACAATGAAAACAATTGGGCCTACGTTATATTAGTGATGTTTCAATTCAATCCTCAGTCACATTAACTGAAGATGATCAAGTTTGTATTGAAATGTCCTAATCAAGATGATATTGAACTACTCAAGCTTTTTGGCTTTGATTTATTATCAATAACTGTACTAGTTTGTAATCTAGATCCTAGATGTTGATAAGAGCATTTTCTGGTGTTTTGCTAATGACCGGTGTAACACAAATTAGTTTTGTTGTGTTATTTAGTTAATTCCAAGTGACAAGCCGAAACCACTATGACAATACTTTTTTGGAAACAAATTCTCCCAGCTAATCTAATAAATTACAGAGAATTTAGCTGATAAACAGGGTAAAGAGCAGCAAAAAATTAACAAAGATTTAGTAAATTTTAAAATTTTAAGGGGGCTAATTGCAAATCAGCACTTAAACATGTAACAAACAGTTTTTAATATATTTTTTTAGGGTAAATATTCATGACAATCTACAGTATGACCTAAACCTATTACGATAAACAAAACTAACAAAAAAGAATCAACAGTAGGAACAGAATTTTGAATTTGCCCTGCAAAGGAAAAAAGTAAAGCTGTGTCAAAATATAACAAATCTAAGTTGTTGTGTACATTACCAAGTTTAGATAATACAAAACACTGCCTAAATTTGGTATTAACATCTCAATACTAAAGTTCAAGGTGACACAAAATAAACTTTTGTCAAAACAGACAGTACAAAACCATCCATAGTCCAGTAAGTTTAAATTCAAACAGATTACTTAAAATGCTTAAAATACAAGTGTTATTTATATTTAAGAAATATTTGATGCCAAATGCCCCTCGCACAAATATTTACACAGTTGGTGGTTAAATCATCTTAGTTTTTGCTGATTTAGTTATTGATTACATGCTTTTTATCGTTTTTAGTAATGAAAACATTTTGAATGGTTAGATTTTTTTTTTAAATGGCAAATATTGTCAAGTTTGCTTTGCAAATATTTTTAGATGGTCTGTACACATTGTCATATTTAAGTAAATGGCTTTTAATGATTTTTTTGCTATATATATGTGTTCTTTTTCCAAAATTTCCAAAAACCAAAATTGAATTTGCAGAAACAAACAAATATTTAACCTTCTAGATTTAAAACTCACAGAACATAAAAATAGAACCAAACTAAGAATTAAGATATATATATATAAAGTAGTTTTACATGTGATTCCTGAACTCTACAAAACATACTTGTGGGGATCTTGAAAGAAGAGTTCTTTCCAAGCAAGAGTCCGCAAATAAATTTTCTAACCATTATCCATTTATCCTCATCGACAACTTCCGGTATTTTATTGATGAATATTTCTTCAGGAGCATGAATGAGATATAAAGCCGAAAGAAATTCCTGCCAAGCTTGATGGGAAAAGAACTTTGTTTCTTTTCCTTCAAACAGATTTAGATCGCTGAAATCGCCAGAAGTCATGGCAATAGTAAGATCTTGAACTTCCTCACTATCTAGCTCAACATTCTCCAAATCAGAATCATGAATAACCACAGTACCTTTGTCAGTGGCATTAAAAGCAAGCTTACAAAGTTTTCTGATCTCAAGATTACTACAGCAATGAGCCGAACGCTGAAGATATCTTAACAGAACTGAAAACATATCAGTCATGGATGCCATTCTTTTATCACTGACAGGCCTTTGACCTAATGCAGCAATGACAGTAAACTGAAGCATGAGAACATTTCCGCAAAGGTCAAGCAATAGTGGAGCATTTTCTGTCAACCTCTGTGGAATGTTTATTCCCTTTGGAGTGAGATGATCAAACAAAAGCACCATGTCACATTTATCAAGCTCAGTCAGAAAGAACACTTTTTCAGGTCGTAATTCTTGAGGAATATCATTAATAGCAAATGGCCTGGCAGTGATGATAATAAAACAATTTCGCAAAAATCTCTTGTTGCAAAGACTTGCAACGAGAAATTTAACATGCATTGGTGTTTTATAATCATACATGGGAGGACATTCTAATTTCCAAGTTGCTTGGTCATAGCCATCTATAATAATTACACATTGGCATGGATTTTGAACCATCCAATCAAAGATGGTGCTGCATTCACTTTTATTCAAATTAGGAAATGGATAATCTATCAATAACTGTTGCAGGGTTAATTTAGTGTCGTATCCCATATCCTTAAATCTTAAATGTAAGCAAAACAGTGAGTCAAACTTCTGTGCCAGTCGTTTGGATATGGTAGTCTTGCCACAACCAGGAGAACCAATAATGGCAAGAAAATGAAAATCATCATGACACAGTGAAATCTCATCAAATGTCAACAAAGGTGTTTTTTCCAAAAGCACACTGTTTCTTTTAGTAGGGGAATACTCATCATTAATTCTTTGACCATATGTGTAAAAGTCGTGCATGTCATATATTTTGGGATGGACAACTGGGATTGTATTTTCATCAACCAATTGTCTAAGCAAAACAACATCATTACCACGATTTTCTTGTTGAAATTTAGTTATTTTTGCTTTGACATCTGTAAGCAACAAAGGTAAAAGTTCTTAGTGGTAAAATACATCGAACAGGCATGGAGACAGAACAGGATAGTTCTCTAGCATCCTGCAATACTGCAGTGCTGTAATACAATGCTTAGTGCAACATTGTTCAATTATTATTAACCATAAAATTTTGTTAGATATAGGCTGAAAAGTTTAAAAACATTGTAAAAGAATACATCATCCAAAATTTTAACCAAAAGCTTAAACCTTATTATGCTGTTTGGTTCATGAAAGATAAGCAGGTGTTTTTTATATTGTTGTGTTTTATATTGTTACATGCAAGCTAATGACAACTCTACTTATCAAGTATCTTCTTTTGTAAAAGCAAATAATGCCATATTGAAAAAAATAAATTGATGTTGATAATAATTGATCACAGCGGCGACCTTAAGCTTATTTTCCTTAAAAGACTTTTTTGGTATCCACAAATTTGACAACTTACTTATTTTAAAGCAGGGCTGTGGAATTGGAGTCGGGACTCGAGTAAACCCGCAAGTCCGACATGCACAGTACCAAATTTTAAAACTGATATGGCCGCCAACCGGAAACTGTAAAGGTCAAATCGCATATGGTGGAATATTTCCCAATCCATGTATTGTAAGTGCATGAATTATACGACACTCCTACAAGTGGATTGCTAAATATCAACATTATTTTAGTTATGTAAATTGGTAGAATACAAGCCGTTTAAGTCAAGGCAGGACTCGGGAATCAACAAAATCGCATATTTGACCAGAGTTGGAATCGGGTGTATTTTTGGCCAGCATATGCTATGTGTATCTGAGATCCTACTTTTACCCTGGCTCGCCATGGAGCATGATATTTATGTTTCTCAAGTGGCCTCCCATAAAAATAATTACCCACCCCTGGGTTGACTCAACAAACCTTAAGTAACTTATTTTAATAAATAGAAGACGTATGATTTTTATCATGATTCATATATTACCCAATACTCATACCCAAAACATCTTGGCCATCTTCTGTTGACACCACATCAAACCGGAACCATGATTCCTTACATTCATCTTGTAAATGAGCTAAAACGTTAGAAATAAGTTTTTTAAACAAATTAACCTAAATCTTTAGCTGTATAACATCTAAAAACAAAAGCTACAACATAAAACTACATTTTCCCATACAAGCTAATCACTTAATGTCTAATATTACTGATATAATTTAAAAAGAATGTCAAATTTAAAAAACATTCTTATCATGATTTAGTTAATATTATTAACTAATCTATATTGCGGGGGACACCTTATCGGAGTAACCAAATACTATGATACACAAGCCATAATTGTTACCCATTTGCGTGTGTATCTTTCATATCCATATTGAAAACTATATTAGCAAATTTTTATAAGATGGAATGCCTTAATGAAATAAGATTAGTGAGAGATTTATCATAATTTTGAAGTTGAAAAATTAAAAAAAATAGAATTCTATTGATTCCTGCCTCAAGGCACAAATGACAAACATATTAAGATTCAAAGAACTAAAAGCAAAGTAAAACTGCATTTATTAAATATTGCTAGTATAAGGTTGTTGTCTTAATAATTTGATTGTCACATTTTAAACTTTTATGCTCACTTTGAAAGTTTGAAAGCAAATATATATTAATAAAAGTTGCCTCCAAAAATATAAATAGTAGAAAAACAGATCTGTAGTTTTCAAAATAATTGTTTTTGTAAAATGTTGACATCCAAATGAAAAGGTAAAATCCATAAAACAAAGATGTGAAAAAGTTATAAAACATCAATATTACCTTCTTCATAATCAGGTAGAAGATTGATATTTAATTCCTTCAACTTTGTGTAGGCTGAATAAATTGAATCTAATAGTAAAAACAAGAGGTAAGAACTTTTTTTTTAAGTGAAAAAAACAAACAAAAAAACATTGACAATATTACCTATACCGCTTGCATTCATCCATCTGCAAAGACATTCATACTGTTGCTCTCTAAAGTCACGTTCAAAATCATGCTTAATTGTCATCCATTCACTACTTAGTCCAAGTTCAGGAAGAACATCATCAACCCACACCATCTCATCGTAATTTTCCATTAGTTCATAAAGAAACCAGGAACGGCTTCTCCCTAAATAACTTTTTTATTGATTTTGTTTGTAAATAACACAAGGTTAGTGAAACGACCACTGATTTCTTGTTTCAATGACTGCAGTAACCACATGTTTCCCAAAACTTCACACGAAACATTTTTAATGTGATTCGATGTGAACAAATCTCAATTATGTCACTAAGAGGAGTTTTATCTTGCTCATTTCCTCATGTTGTAGTTTTGTTCATCGATTTTTATTAATTAACTAATAGGTATATGTTGGTAAATCATGGAACATCACATGGGGGATATTTGATTTCATAAACCACATATTTGAATTTACATGGATAATAATTAATAAATTAATTAGTTTGTGATCTTAGTCCATAAAAAATGTTGCATGGACCCCAAAAGGTTTTCAAGTGGCAGGGGTAAGAAAATATATATATTACTGATATTTAGAAGGCCATGATAATATCTCCTAATTTAATATACTTAACAACATGTATGTTTCTTTTCAAAAAATAAATCCATTTGTGGTACCACAATTTAAATCAAGACGTACAAAAATAGTAAAAAATTTACAGAGATCTGCTAAAGTAGCAAGTTATGTACAAAAGGTCAGATATTATACAAAAAAGTATAGAGATCTATAACCAATAAGAAATGTTTGGTTATGCCAAAATTAAGGATAATGTTTTACTTGATCAACTAATAACAAAGAAGCTAGAAATTTCCAAGTTACAGAATTATAATAAGGAAGTATAGAATAAGTAGACGTAAAACATAACTTTTAAGATAATACTGTCGTATTTTCCACTAATTGCACCTTTGTACCTAAACATGTTTGTCCTTAAGGTGTTACATGAAAGTAGTGTTATAATAATCAACTCATGTGTGGTTTGTCATTATATGATTGGTATTTTTACTATCCATAAAACAATACCTACATTTTCCAAATAAAGTTCCTTTAAGATGTGTATCAATAGTTTTATTCTTTTTTCGTCTACACACTTCATCTTTTACTTTATATAAAAGACCTGTTTCTTGATCACCTTGATACAAAAAATGTTGCATTTTCTCGGATTTATTACTGTTTACTTTTTCATTAATCTATTAGTGTAGCTTTAGTTAAATCAGTGCTTTTCAACTTATGAAATGGTACGCACTTGTGTGGATGAAAAAATTGAAATGCAGATAACAAATGTCGTGCAGATGAAAATGGCACATATTATTATTTTTAGTTATGTGCCATAGTAATCAAATAAACTGGTGCGCCAACTTATGCGTTACAGGTAAAGTAATAGTCTCTCAGTGGTTCTTTACAGCCATATATTTTATACCGGTAAAGGCTTACACTTTAAATACACAAATCTTTTCATTGTTATTTCACAAATAGGGAAAACTTGTTCGTGCGGATGAAAATTTTCCGAAAAAACAAACTGCGTACGTTTTTTTAAAGGTTGAAAAGCACTGAGTTAAATTTTTATTGTTCCTAGTAAAAACTTTCGAAGGGCTGAGTTGATCAACAGTGTTGCAGTGATTTAAGTCAATGATTTGATTTAGGTGCACTTAAGTCACTGTTTTCAAATTACTAGACTTAACTTCAGTCTTTTGATCCAAACGACTTTGACTTCAATGCTTTATACAAAATGACTTGACTTGGACTCAAGTCAATGTCAACTAACTTGGGTTAAAATAAAGTGTTTTTATTAAATTTTTTTTATTATAGCTGGGTTATTTATGTTCATTTCTGCATATTAAACAATTGTCTATTTTTTGGAACTTTTGGTTAAGTTATTTGACAGTTTTACCAAATTTATTAGTTTCACATTTTATTTTTATGTCAATAACTTGACTTGAAGTAAACTTGCTCTAAAATAGACTAGTATGCGACTTGACTTGGGCAACTGATGACTTGGATGGGGCAAAAGTTATTTTAGCAAAAGATTTGAATTGGACATAATTCTTTCAAAATGACTTGTTTACAACACTGTGAATCAGTTCAAACTTCCACTGAAGTATAGCATGACTGGAGAAAATGACTTGTAAGACTATACTAAAAAAATAACAAACTATGCCTTGAAAATGCTCATACCATGATCCAAATACCATAACTTGACACCAAAAATAAACACGATATCTTACCTAAAATTGGGATCAATTTTTTTGAGAGTGCATTGTAATTCAACTTATTGGTATAAATTTCATTGTCAGAAAATCCAACTTTGCGAAGATATTCCTTCCATTTCATTAATGAAATATGTTTTTCTTTAATTTCACGAAGACACCCAGCAACATCAAGTTTTATACTACACAAAAATAAAAATAATTAACAAAATAAAAATTGACCAGGCAACAGCCCAAGTCAGTTGTTTACATTTACTTATATCGGAAGTTAAAGCAACGACTTTGTTAAAACTTTTTAGGGCAAGTCATTTTTTAGCCTCAAACTATTTTAAGTCAATTTGATCAACAGAACCAAATTAAAGATTTAAAATGTAAAACAGGGCATGGTTATTTAGTATAAAAAAAAAACTGTTTAAAAGTTTAGAACTTTAAATAGCAAACTATTTGCCAAAATTTAAGCCAGAGTAATTTGTGAAACTTAATGGTGAAATGTGGGGTGTAAGTTGAATGCCAAATCAAGTGGAAATTTGAATCTAATATAAGAGTAATAAAAACCACAATTATTATTTAAAAATCTTCAGTTCTTTTTTTTCCTTGTGCACAGATATTGATAAATCAAGTGACTCATGAAATGTAATACAATATAAATAAAAAACACCACATTAACAAAGCAATTTATAACTTAGTTATTGACATCGCTATAAAATAACTTTGGTTTTGCTTCATTAAAATCATTAAATCCACTTTTTTAATGATTAGGCAAATTACATTGTCCCTCACCACCTAATGATATGCATGTAAAAAAACGTAAAATTTATAGAAAAATTTCGTAGTTTGGTGTGTTGTTTATTACATGGCACTTAACAGTATGGACTTTCTTGTCTCAGTCAAAATCAGTCACTATAGGTTCTAGTTTATAAAAGAGAAATATATTTCGCCAATCACGGCATCATCAGTCTCTAAAACACGAATACAAAATAATGGTAACACGTAAACCAGGTGGTAGAATTAAAAAATAATAGGAAAATATTCATAAAACCTAGAGCAACAAACTACGCGACCAGGTTAAAAATATAAAAATATAGAAGATAAAAGTTATAGGTATAGGGCTATAGAAAACCGGACCATCCTGTTACCCAAGTCTAGGGAAAAACAACAACCAGCTGTGTTGGTAAAGCGAAAAGAAAAGAAAAAGGGAAAAAGGGGGTGGCAAGAGGTGACAACAAAGACGATAAGGCAAACGGTAGAGGCCCATTGCAACTAAAAATATTTTAGCCCTATACCTATAACTTTTATCTTCTATATTTTTATATTTTTAACCTGGTCGCGTAGTTTGTTGCTCTAGGTTTTATGATTATTTTCCTATTATTTTTTAATTCTACCACCTGGTTTACGTGTTACCATTATTTTGTATTCGTTTTTTAGAGACTGATGATGCCATGATTGGCGAAATATATTTCTCTTTTATAAACTAGAACCTATAGTGACTGATTTTGACTGAGACAAGAAAGTCTATACTGTTTTGCTACCATTCGAAGTCATTGTCGTCACTAACGTGCATTAGGGCGAGGAGATATCTTCTTTTTCAAATATTCGGTTTGCATTACATGGCACTTGTCAGAATTATATTTTTTTCGATTTTACATAGCAAAAATGTTGATAGGTTTGAAAAATAATGTTTTTGTGTAAAAGGAATGTTAAAAAATTATGTAAAGTAGACCGAAGCTTGATGTTAGCAAATTGTTGCAAAAATGTAAAAGGAAGGACTAGGTTCGGTGGTTTAATGCAACTTTATTGAAAGTGTTGTTTAACTTTGAATGTCATATCTTGAGATACATAATTTTAACTAGTCCTGCATAGGCCCTTGTGAAAAGTATAGCAGAGCTTATTATGTCTTGCCGGAGCACAACTGAAAAATTGGGGTGACCAGTGCACTTAAGTTTAAATAGTGCACTCTGCTTGTTTGAGATATTGAACACTTGGGGTACAAATTTTATTATTTAGGAATTGACATTGGGTATGGTGGAAAGTTTGCAGGCGTATTTGCTATACTTTTCACAGTGGTGCACACATTAACCAGTATGGAAAGTATGGCAAATCTGGAAGAGATCTCGCCGGTCCACGG
The DNA here is from genome assembly GCF_963924565.1 of Ascidiella aspersa. Classification (NCBI taxonomy): domain Eukaryota; kingdom Metazoa; phylum Chordata; class Ascidiacea; order Phlebobranchia; family Ascidiidae; genus Ascidiella; species Ascidiella aspersa. Next base: position 6,728,615 of record NC_139450.1, read on the forward strand.
CTGAAAAAATCCTGGTAACCGGGTGCAACAGAGGCCAAAATAGTGCATCTTGGGTGCACTTTCAAATTTCCGGGCACTCTTAATGATTTTCTGATGAACTTTGTATTGCATACCGGTACATTCATGTAAATGTATGCCAACAAGCCTTTTACTTATTTGAGGTGCAGTTTGGATTTTTTTCAGGGTGCACTTTTAAAAGCTTGAAAAACACTCGCGGTTGCACTTTGCCATACTTTCCACAGTGGCATGTTAAATACCTTGAAATAAATTTTAATTTTGAAAAAAAATGTGAGCAAGAGCAAAAGACAAAATAAAATACTAGCCAATACAGCTTATTCTTTTATAAAGTTTACTTAACTAAATTCGTTGGTAAACGGTTGGCTAAAATTTCTTTTTACATACCGTTTACAATTTGTGGCCATGTTTGATGTATACAAAGTGGTACAGGTAGTTGGCAGCTCCAAAGTTCACCGTGTGATATTTTCTAAACGAAAAATTACAAGAAGATTTGAATATCTACGAGCGTTACGGCCTGTACCGCCGTGATTAATACAGTACCAACTTGTAATAAACACAACGTCGAGTTTTGAATGCACTTTACATGAAAAAGGAACTAAACAAAATTGCGCGCCGAAAATATATGACGTTTAAGAGTAAAGTTCAAAGGTCAAAACTAAGAAAATAATAAGATCGTCATAACCAAGCTACAGATTTACCAATGATATTGATAATCAGGTTTCAATTTTATGTGCAAATATAACCTCGTTGTTGAGTTAGTTGTTATTGTTTTTGTTATTGTATACTAGTGAATACTGATTTTCCGTTATGGTACTTTCCGGTAGTAAAGAGTTCACAGATTTTGGTAACGTTTCTATGATCTTGCGCATAAGAATCTTATTAACATTTTTTTCTCAGCCCATTTTGCGTGATTCATCATGAAATGCGATTCAATAATCTTATTATCTTTGGCCTTAATCAGGGTGATGACTGATGAGCTAATAAAATGCTATACGAGCAAAATACTAGTTTGGGCCTTGTATTCAAACAAGGTTACTTTTGTATATTTCAACAGGTGAAACATGACCACCGTGCTATCTTCCAAAAAAGGCCATAATTTCGCAACAATAACTATAACAGTCTTGCGTGTAACTAACAATTTAAAGCGTCAAACGATTTTTCTCTGCATTACATCTAATCAAATATCAAATTAACAAGCAATACACTGGCATAATCTTGCTAACAAACGTTTCAACAAATCATAACTGATCGGCGTAGCTTAAAAATACTTACAAACGAGAAACTGCGCTATCAAACCAAATTAATTCATACTTTCTATGCAACCTGACAGTATGCATAAAATTTTATTCAGAAGGATTTATTTGCGTGTTCATATCACGTCGGAGTCTCCAATGTATATTTCAACAGGTGAAACATGACCACCGTGCTATCTGAACTCCACTAAATCGAAACTAAACAAACTGTCATAGCATTTCAAAGTGCATACTGTCAGGTCGCTTATAGATTTATTGTACATTCACATAATTAGCATATTTCGCTTTCAATAAAAGAGCTTACAGCGCAGTAAAAACACGTGTTGCCAGTAAAGAGCGGATCGTTGCGAAGAGATCTTTTGCTTTCGCAGCATAACATTTACATTTGTAAGGGCTTATGACAAATGCATTTAAAAATATATATAAGGGTATCCTCGGTTGAAATCATGGGTGAAAGTAGAATAATTTTTTAGCGAAACCCATGGAAATTTAGAGATGACGTCAGTTACCTCATAACAGGAAATTCAAAAAAGGGCGCTCTTTGATTTTTCAACGTAAAGAGCAACAGAAAAAATTGCAAAATAAAAACGTGCGATATCCAAGTTATTTTTCCAGGGCAATTGTTGGAGCTGGTCCACGTTTTCTTTAATTTCACGAAGACACCCAGCAACATCAAGTTTTATACTACACAAAAATACAAATAATTAACAAAATAAAAATTGACCAGGCAACAGCCCAAGTCAGTTGTTTACATTTAGGCCTACTTATATCGGAAGTTAAAGCAACGACTTTGTTAAAACTTTTTAGGGCAAGTCATTTTTTAGCCTCAAACTATTTTAAGTCAATTTGATCGACGTCAGTTACCTCATAACAGGAAATTCAAAAAAAGGGCGCTCTTTGATTTTTCAACGTAAAGAGCAACAGAAAAAATTACAAAATAAAAACGTGCGATATCCAAGTTATTTTTCCAAGGCAATTGTTGGAGCTGGTCCACATTTCCGTCCGTGGACTTATATTGATAACATAATTTGAGTTAGTGTGCGAGTTAGCGTTTGGGTTTGGGTGGGTCAAAAAAGTAATATTATTATTACTATATTAATTATTTTATTCCGTTCATTCTTATTTTGGCGCTCTTAAATAAAATATTTTAAAATTTTCCATGCTTTTGGTTAACAGCGCTGTGTTGTTGACAGCAGGGGTCCGAAAATACGGGGTCGCGACCCAAATTTGGGTCACGGGACCGTTAAGTTTTGGTCGCGAAAGCCTTAATATACTTTAAAAGCGGCCTATATTGGTAAGCTCTTTAATTGTTTTCATGAAGAGCCGTCTTAGTTTGAGCGCGACTAGAATTGTCAAGCGAAATATATACACCAAGACGCGTAAAAAATTGTGAGACCTTTGTTCAATCCAGGCTATGGGAAAGAGCGCTCGCAATCCAACGCTGTTATTATGGCCATTACCACACCAAACTCATCTGCTGAGCCGGAATCTGGGTTTACTTCCTATTATGTGTTTTTTTAAAAACACTTTTTAGCCCGTTTTCTGTAACCAAAGCGCAAACACGTTGTTCTCTTAAAACTAAAGTATGCAAAACTTCAATAAGATAAATAACTTTATTTTGGTAGCCTAAACGCGGTATGTAATGAGCATTAATGTCTATACTAATATTACAATTTTTGCCAACATAAAATGCTTAACCAGGTTACCGGGATGTAGTTTTTAACGAACTTTAACAATATAAAGAAGCTAATATAAAACGCTTTACGCGAATCTTTATGTTTGCGGAAATATATTTTTCGTGTGGTCAAGGGTCGTTCATCTTTTTAAATGAAAAGTTTTGGTAACTGCTAGGCGCATTAAGTTAGGCTGGACAAAGCAGGGTGTTTGACGACCTTGCGTTGTCGCATTTTGGTTTACAGATACGTCACGTCTCCTTATTATCAAAGAGTTTGTCAATTTAAACCAAACAATCAAAGCATATCACTCAATAAGAGTTATTATATTAAAGTGCTTAAAGGTTTTTATAACAAGTGGAAATTTAAAACGCCGAGAACTTGCTGAGTTTGGTTTGGTCCGCGACTTGGTAAAGGTTGCCGATTTCTGTCCTAAAATGTATATTGTCCCCTGAAAAATCCTTAGATCCGCGCCTTATAATGTTGAGCCTATAGTGTTGAGTTTCCTAAAACGATTGCGAGACGTCGGGCATTTTTGGTGAGTTGCACCCAGTTTAGCCCAGCAGCACCAAAAAATCATTACACACCTTGCCAGTAATTATTGCACTAAATAAGTAGCGGACGGGGGTTAAAGGGGTTTGATTTGGTGGGGCTCCTACTCCAAGAACACATAGTGGTTGCTAAATCATATTTGTCATCCGAATGAGACATCACAAGTAGTAAAACTCGAGGCATCTTTTCAGTTGTGTTACAGAACCCTTTCTCTTTTAAAATTAACAAAACACATAACATAGATTTGTCATAATAAATAGAAACACAATAGTTGCTGTTTTTCAGCAAAGCTATTTTGTTTAAACCATCTTGAAGACTTTGGGTCGCGAGACCTCGGTACTAGTAATTAGGGGTCGCGCCAAAAAGTAATTGCGGACCCCTGGATTACAGTGTTGATTGCCCGCCTACTATAGTTTCAACTGAGTGTTCGCTTATCAGATAATTTTTAATAATCACCAGAAGCATTGTGGTTGGCAAATCGAGTATACGCACGCACCCGATCCGTTAGAAATCAGTGCATTTCTAAGCAAAAAGGTCTACGACAATCAGGGCATCCAATGGCAGAAAAGTCTAGACTTTTAGACCTTGAGGTCCTGGCAATGCACTGATTTGGACCTTTAGGTAAACTCCCGGCGTAGATAAATTAAAAATATTCATTAAAAGTTCAGTCAAGATAACAAAAAGTATGAGATAGGATTAATAACACTTGACCCACCTAAACCCTAACGCTAACCCGAATCCTAACCCAAATAATGTGCGTTATTTTAATAATAAGCTTCAACAGTTCACCTCGTGCCCCACACTTTCTTCAAATTTCCACGCGTTCTCTATTTTAAAACTTTCCATTTGGTTTAAAATTTTCCATACGCTAAAATGTTTTAAAAGGTGGTGTTACACTCTGAAGAGAATCTCAGAGCGCCAAGTTTCCTTAAGTTAACCGTGCTACCCTTTTCTATTTACTTATTTAGGTGGTGATTTATTAAACTTGAAGTGGTAAAGATTCTATTCAGGATTTTTTCTGTCGTCGACTGGCGTAGAAATGTAGAAATATGACGTCACTCACTTTCGTCAAAACGTAACGACTTGACAACTGACAAGACACATACATGCTGCCATCGTCGAGCTTTTGCCATCGTACAAATAAAATTGAGTGTAATGACACAGGGAACTACAGAACGAGTTTCAGAACTAGAAAGGAGGTTTAGAATGGTGATAATATGTTTTATCGCTTGTTCAGTTTAAAGTAACGAAAATATGGCGTTCCTTCAGTTATGTACGAGTGAGTAGTACGACACGTACAAATTAACCAAAAAATACCGTATACACTAATACACATCGCACATTATTTGAGTTAGGGTGCGGGTTAGCGTTTGGGTAAGGGTGAGTGAGTGTAATTATATTGTCAACTCAAAGTCTCTGTGCATATATGACTGCATGCTTTCTGTTTATTAAAACTGCTCATACTATTAGATATTTAGTTTAACAGGCATTTAGTATAACACTTTTAAGTAATAACGGACGTGTCCAATAATATTATAATTTTTGCTGTCATAAATAAATGTTGTAAGATAATCCTGAACTCAATAATATTTCACAGGCTAGCGCTGGGTGACTCAGACTTCTTTACCATTTGCGCGATTCCATAATGTTTTGGCAATATTTTCGTTGAATTGTCTGTAACATATAATTTTTGTGCTTCGCATGAACTTTCTACTAAGTTTTTTATCCAAGGCACTGCCGCACTGGACAATTATATAACAAGTGGGCGCTGGTCTAGAATCCTACCACAACGTTGAAATGATTATTAAGCAATGCATAATATGTGGGTTAGGGTGTCGGTTAGTGTTTGGGTGTGGGTAGGTCAAGTAACATTGTTTAACACTATTACTGGACTCACCCAAACCCAAACGCTAACCGGCACCCTAACCCAAATAATGTTCGTTGTGGTAGGATTCTAGACGAGCGCCAACAAGTGTCATAGACAAAAGTTGGGCGCTCGTCTAGAATCCTACCACAACGAACATTATTTGGGTTAGGGTGCCGGTTAGCGTTTGGGTGTGGATGAGTCAAATAATAGTATTAAATAATAATACTTGACCCACCCTCACCCAAACACTAACCGACACCCTAACCCACATATTGAGCATTGCTTAAGAATTATTTCAACAATGTGGTAGGATTCTAGACCAGCGCCAAAAGTTGGCCTGGGTTTGGGCCACCCTGCTTTATAACAAACAAAACTGAACCCATGCATTTTTTTGTCAGACCTTCTTGTGGATGACCTATGTGCATGTATATGCTCGAATACTGCTTGTAACATTTAAATAAACGTGATAATAGGCCTAACTAGCAACATACGCTACAAGTAATACCAACTTAACGCCGTGACATTGTACAGGTCTAATAGCATCGGCGTTTGGGCGCCCCATTTTGGGAACCACACTGTTTGCTGTTGTTTTGAATAAGAAGTGTGTAACTGGTGGGTTTGGAATTTGGTTTAAGGTGTTATTATTGGTAGAGGTAGTCATAAAGTTAGGAGTGTTGTTTTGGGTCAAAAGTTTACTTATAACTACGATAAGAACAACATATATAATGGAAATTATAACAACATTAATGCCCAAATAAAGAATAGTTCAAAATAAGAACAAAATGTAAGTAGTACCACATGGTCGGAGTACCATCTAAGTGGGAATAAATCTCAAACCCGTCGGAAAAAGACCTAATGGCCAGAATCAGGCCTAAATAACTTTTTACATAACCCAAAACCACCCCTAAGTACATTGCTTTATTATACTAAAGTTATTATACTAACCATAATAATTTCAACCCTAACCCTTTCTCTAACCCCACCCATTACCCACTAATAAGACCCAACAGGGCCAAAAATCCTATGCCAAAATATCGCCGTCCTAACAGAACCGGCCAAACTAGGGTGTCAATACTTTGATATCAAAATGGCTGATGCCAGACCGGTTGCCATCCGTTTGAATATCCTCTCCCTACAGTTTAAAGCATTATTTATACCCTATTTTGATGAATTTAGGACGTATTCAGACAGATTTAGGTCTTATTCAGACAACTTCGATTTTATTCTATACTTGATATTACTGCGTATTTGGCTTTATTATGTCGTTCATCTAAAACTATAGTTTTATAGATTTTTCTGCTTTAGGTAAATTCGTCGTTAGGTTTTATTATGTGTTCCCATCCTGACTGTTATGTATAGGTTCTATTTTTGTATGTCTTATTGTGTTTTAATCCTACTAAGGCAGTGCTCAGCAAACTGTGGGCTGCAGGCAAATTGTGCTGCCTTTGAGCCATTTCTAATTACTCACCATCCTTTTTTTGTTAAAATTTGAGTTTTGCCATGTGGTTGTGCGGCACATGGTAGCCAAAGAGTACGTTCATTGTATTTTATTATAAAAATAGTGTGGCTAAAAGTTTTTTTGTTTTGACTCGCTTTTGGATTGTAGGGTCACAACTAGGGATGTTCAAAGTAGAATCCCAAGGTATTCTAGAATAATAGGTTTCGAATCTAGAATAACGAATCCAGAATAGCGAATCCTAGTATATTTTTATTAAATTATTTAACCTTGATTTTGTTAGGGGAAGGGATTAATCTTAATCTACCCCAGAGGGCCCACAATCACAGCAATAAATCATAAAAAAATCTCCCATATGTTTAACATTCTTAACAACTGTCGTCTGAAGCCGTTCTGAAACTGTAATATGTCAACTGTCCAGGTTGTGTTCAAAACTTATATTTTTGCCAATAGTGAGTACAATGAAACACTGTCCACAGAACTCTTTAGCAATTCGGTCCTGTTTTTTAAAGCATTGTTGGGTCTTAGTGCTTTTTGACTAAAATGATCTGTTATGCAGTCAAATGATGTACTGCAAAGAATACAAAGTTATTATTGACATAACAAATTCTTGAGAATTACGTTGTGCATAACTGCATAACCTCGCTGAATATTGGCCTAAAGTTGACCTTAAGTATCCCTATAGCGCATTTTGTGGACGGCCAGCACGTTTTACAACGTAATATTACTTTTGCAACTTGATGCATTGCGAACTCCACACCAGACGTTACACGTTAGTCGCTCGCCCAATAACGCTTGATTGGCATCTAATTATTAGACAAACGTTATCGCGAGACGCGGTAATTAGTCACCCGAAAGAACGCTGACACTGCACTACCAGGTTACATTTAAAGCAAGCACTGTAAATTGTTCGTCGCAGCGACAGGCCAACTTACCACACGCGTATCTACAATTAGGCGCAACAATCGGCGGTAAAACATTAAATTATATCGGTTCCAATTACCCGAAATAAATGGCAGAATTGGATTCGATATTCTACTTTGAACATCCCTAGTCACAACTTCACAAGGCGATTGTACTTTCAGCCTCAGCCATCTTAACATTGTAAATAATTTTTATGGCTTTGCACAAACCTAATTTAGTTTTGATTAATTCTATTCAGTCCAAAAGTACTATACTTGTTGCCTAATATGACATGTTGTGTCATGCAACTTCTACAAAGTTCGATTTCGGTTCAAATAGACTATAAATTGTGTTATTTTGTGCAATATTTAAATGTCTGTTTTGTGCCTCATGTGTTATCTTTAATTGTTGTTTTGCTAATTTAAAATAGATCAACAAATTTTTCACTCATCATGCGCTATTAGCCGGGATTTAAGCTGCATGTTAGCGCGAGTTTGCCTGAGATCAGCAGTTTTTTTAGATAAATTATTTATGACGTGACTATGTGACACATTCTAAATATTTGTCCCAATCCAATCTAACCAAAATCCTCAATTTGTCCTTGTTGTCGTAGTTGTTTCACAGAGTGGGCCTTCAATAGATTTTTATAGAGAATCTTTGGGCTAAAGCAAATAATGTTTACCGACCACTGAACTAAGATCATGGTATTCTAATATCAGTTCTACTGTCACAAAACCTTTGACCAAAATGACATAAGACATCACTGGGGTGTTCTATACCCTGGTAGCTACCCGGAATTAGTTAAACCTGAAAAAAAAAACATTTTTATTTTTTATTGAACTTATATTATGCACAAAAAGTCTCATGATACTATTTGATACCACGTAGCCACCTATATAAAATTAAACCGTTTAAAGGTATTTTATTCCAAAGTATTAGGCAAATGTTGGCCTAATATTTTTTTAAAAATTTAACTTTCGTATCTGACAAGTAACACTTGGCGTCCGGTATCAGCTCCCATCCAATACTATCGGACATCCCTGACCATGTGTTTTCTATGGCTATTCAAAATTTGTATATTCGTGGAACCTTAAACACTTTGACAAATCCTGCAAGTCTTTAAATTAGTAATGTTAATAAAAAATAGCTTGAAAAAATGGCAACATTGTGCCACCAACAGATTAGATTTTGTACAAACTTGCTTCAAAACTCGTATATATTACGGATAACACTTATGTACCATATTTTTTTAGTCTAACAGTTGCTCAATAAATTGTATAGCGTTTGTGTGATTACTGGACTGCATAATTGAGAGTAAATATGGATGTTACAACTCCAAATGAGCAACTTGGTGGATTTAGTAAACTTCGTCTGAATTGGAAAAGAAGTGTGTACAAACCTATTTACAAGTAAGTGGTAAAATATTATTTTTAAGTTATTGTATACATAAATTACATATTACTGTACATGGTAAAGATCAGTGTTCCCGCTAAGCGCATTTTTTTGCGCAAAATTTTGGCCCTTGCGCACTTTTTTTCACGGAAGTGCGCAAGCAAAAAAAAAAATAATAAAATAAAAATTGTTTTTTACTTAAATTCTGCCTCCAGTCGTCTCCCGAAGCCCACATTATCACTATTTTGCAAAGATTATTACATATTATACCTGATCTACCCCATATTTGCTTCACGAAAGTTTTGAAAAAGTTCCCAAATCAGTTTTATCCGAGCTACATATGAAACAAAAAGTGCCCAAATCAGTCTTATTAAAGCAACGTACGGACAGAAAGGTGCCCAAATTAGTTTTATCCTAGCTACGTACGGACAAAAAAGTGCCCAAATTTATTTTATTTGGGCACCAAAAGGGAGGGGGGGGTCGGAATGTCTGATTTTAGTGTATAATGACATCACAAAATAGTAATTTTAATTATGTAATAAATAATAAAACTAATCAGACATAAAGAGCCGATTAACATCCAGCAAAAGCAAACCTTAAGACACAAAGCGAACAAGTGTGCCATCAAATCTAACTTCAGGCGAAGAACTAAATCAAGACAAGATGTGTGTGATAATTTTAGTAAAAATCATAATTGGACTTTCAGGAGCGCAGTTTTCTAACTTTTATTTACGGGTCTACCATAAATTATTATTATGCAGGTCTTTGTCACTTTCAATACTAAACGAACAAAGTTTTTTTTTTTTTTCGTTTTTCGTTCATTGTGATTTTTCATTGTGATTTCGAGTTTCGCCTTAGACTTGACACATTTACATTATAAACGCTGTGTTGGACAGTGAGTTAAACCCTGACAAAATTGAACAAAATACAATAGTTTCAGTAACAAAAAAAAAAAGATTGGGAAGGCCCGGACATGGGATTGGGAAAAGATTGATTGTTTTAAAACATGACCTTGTTTTGTAGTGTTTTACACAATATACTGATTTCTATTTTTTTGTAGGAAAGTGATCCTTTACCTACTAATTTACGTAATCATTGCACTGATTTACCACATTTGGCTTCATGATGACTACAAACTTCAATTTAAAAACTTCTGCCTTAACATACAAGACAACACCAATAGATTTCCAGTCAATTTTGTGCTTGGTAAGTTTTCAAAGATTTTTTCGTTTTTTTTTTTCAATATTTTCCGTAAATAAAATTTGGGAAAGCAGCGGCTGTCAAATCAAGTCTAAAGATTTAGGTTTTATTGTGAGAGTTAAACTTATGTCAGTAAAATAATTTGACTTATATACTTCTTCTGTGATTAAAATTAAAAGCGACATAGCCGATATTAAAATACCCTTGAAGTTGAGTCATATATATGCATACAACTCTCGTAAGAAAACTAGCTCAATTTGCGTACTGAATAGTTTTCAATCTAATTCTCCAGTGATTTCAAAATTTGTTTTAAATACATTTTATGTAAAAATAGTATTAATTGAGTATATATAGTGCATTGAAAGATACACTGATATATTGCACTTATTTTTGTTGAAGGTTTGTACATTACGGTGGTTGTTCAACCTTGGTGGTCGCGAAACAAGGAAATGCGAACACCCAATCATATCAAGCAGATAGTTAAAGTATTACTTTGCTGTTTTAATTGTGTGCAGTCAGTTTAATTTTATTCTAAACACTTTAAATTTTTTTTTGTTTTTATAATGTAAATAGACCAAAGATACTATATCAAAGCCACAACAATACACAATTTTCATGAATACCTTTATGTAAGGAGGAGTTAAGGAGTAAATAAAAAACATTTTTGTAAAAACATTATCCGAATTTGCAACAGGTTAAAGATTTTTTTGCAACTAATTTTTCCCTGGTTAATTGAAACCAGGGCTGCGGAGTCAGTTAAAAATAACCCAAGTCCTGAACCACTCTGTTTTCATAATCACGCTTGTTTTTAAAATCAAGTTTAACTTTTTCAAGTGTTGAACTTGCCAAAAAATTAGTTAATTAATTTTAAAATAAAAAGGCATTTGTGGCTTAATTTTAATAAAGTCAAAAAATCTTTGTTATTTATATTTTTGGTTGTGTGCTGTTCATTTGTGCTTCTTTATTTACAACCACATACCTAAAGACTATATTGTTTTGCAGTTCGTGCCTTTTGTAGTCTACTTCTATTTGGTGGCCAAGCTTTTTAGCCAACAATACCTCAACGTACCCACAGCAGGGGGACTCCCTTTACACGTGGTCAACATCTGCGTTGGTGGCCTTTTCACAATCGGCGAGTTTATCCTCTACATGCACTCGCTCAAGGTAAGGTTAATACATCGGTTAAGCACTAAAACAGTGATGGACAGTAATACTGTTGGCGTATAAAACTAAGAGGACTGTCCCCGATAATATTGGATTGGAGCCGATACCTGGTCCCAAGTGGTGGTATTGGTACTCTTCCGATACCAGGGTTGTATCGGAGCCGATCCTATGTAAGTGAGAAAATAATGAGGCATGGTGCTGCTCGGTTAGCACAGTTAGTTTAAACAAGAAGTTGAACCTAGGATCTTTGTTAACTGATCCGGCCTCAATAAGACTTTAATCACTGCCATTTGGAGCCTTTGCAAATCAAGAAAGTGCGACGACCTATTTAAGATGCGCATAAGGAAATTTGAAGAACAGTTTGTAGAATTTGGCCACGCCTGCAAGTAGGCTGCGTCCTGCGTTACTCCCGACTGAGTCGCACAGTAAGCAAAGTGAAAATATTAAAAAAAAAAATTTACTGGCAAACTCCTCAAAAAACGCTTATACTCTCGCAAACGTCGTCCGCAGGTGATTGAACAGCTGATTAACCCGCTCACAGACGATGTCGCCAACCCCGTGATCGCCACGTGCGAACTACCTCTTTCCATATCCGCCACGCCGGAAGTCGCCACGGATACCGGCGTGACGTCACACCATAGTGAGGGCGATGACGTGTCTCGAGGCGGCCAGGTCACATCAGACCACTCGAACCGCAATGACGTAACAGATGATGACGTCAGTTTGTCTAGCGGTGCGAACGAGGAAGATGAACTGTTGGCCGGGTTTCGAATACATGAAGGAAATGGGGAAAATAGTCCGATCAATCGGAAGCCTTTCGTGGACGATGCTGGAGAAATACTGAAACCAGGCTGTTCCCGGAAAAGCAATTTAGAGAAGCCGACGAAGTCTGACGCAAATCAAAGGTAAGACAGCGAGTGGGTATGTTGTGGCACGGGTTGTGATTTACCTTTGTATGGTAGCGCACTTATTTTCAACGAGCATTTATTCTGTATGTTTAACTGACATTGGGAACTGTGAACTGGATAATGATAACGGCCCTGTATCTTTAGAATATTTTGCAGTCTCTTTATAAAAAGTGGTAGCACGCAGGGTATCTTTTAAAGGTGCGAGTTCGAAATCAACCACATGTTAGTATTTTTTCTCAAGTACATCAATCAATACATTTGAAATTGCTTTCCGTTATATGTAAGTGCCTGATGGGTGTTTCATTTAGGTTATATAACCCAAAACGACCAAAGTTTTGAACCATTCAAATCAAATAAAAGCACGCGCCAGTCGTGTTTATTAGAAAAAACATAATAGTTCAAAGCAGCACACCTTTATCGTTTTTTACATAGGCCCTCCAGTTGTGTTGTCGAGATGACGCCGACAGACAACTCTCCGAAGCCTTTCGCTGTTCGCAAGGTCCGCTCCGACAATGACGTAACGAGTTTGGATGACGTCCCAGGTTTTGCTGAAACTTCCAACCCAAAAACTCGCAGCAACTTGGCGTTGGTTGAGGCTGGTACAAAAGGTAAAATCACGTTGAAGGAGAAACTGTACGTTGGCGAGGCGGGGTTTTCGGGATTTTAATCCCCACACCAGGACCCGGTAAAACCAGGAAGGTCTAATCAGGGTTTCTCAACCGTGGCTACCCAGGGTTGATTGGGGGTCCACGGGCATTATTTTCTAGCTAGGTCATGGTATTCCAAAGTTCTGCCGTTTATGTCGGGTAACCGATATAATCTCCGTTGCCCGCATTATTTTAGGTGAGCTTGCGCACCTTTTTCGCACCCTTAAAATGACGCGGGCATTTGTTTTTTGCTTTGAAAGTTAATAGGTAAGTAAGTCTTGTTTACTTTACGATTTGTTGTTGAAACAAGTCGTATATGGAGTTGTATATTAGATAAAGTATAGTAATATTTTTTAATATTGATATTAATTTATAATGGAAATAAGTTAATTGGTGTTGTTGAAACTATTTGTAGATGAGATTTTTCCTGATATTATAGTTAAATTGCTTAGAGCTTTATTAGCGTAACTTTTCTATACAATATAATGAGTTGAATTATCAGAAATACGACAACATGTCCATGAAATTTAGAGGTGTGATTACAAAAAAAAGAAATATTGATAAAGAGATATGGTATACTTCAACAAAACCAAACAGTTAGTGGCGAAGAGTTTTTAGCATGGAGGCTATTGTTTTCGCGTTCCGCAAATCATATGGACCCATTCGCTTTTGCGCTCTGCTTGACCCACGTCAGCGAACAAGCGCAAGTAGAGAAGCATTTACATTTTCCTTCTACAATTCCACATTTTTTACAGGCGGAACAATCAACAAAATAAACGCGTTTCCTGCACCTTCTCCAACGAATGGGCGAAATTCGGAAAACAAAACACATCCTCGGCCCTCCAGTTGGAATGACGAGATGGCGCGGACAGACGACGAAACTTCCAACCCCGGAGTCGGCGGCCACGTGTACACTCGCAGCAGCTTGACGTTGGATGAGGTCGGTTTAAAAGGTGAAATCAAGAAGAAATTGGACGTTGGCAAACCGCCGGCACCAGGGGTTTTAAATCTTCCACGCAAGGACCCGGTAAAACCGGGAGGACCTGAATCCTCAGGAAGCCAGGCGTTCCTTGTGCCTCCATTGAGTCAAGACGGTTTCGGCGAGACCAGCAGTTCTGCGGGACAGCAAATCGCCTTGTCTAAAGCTGACCAAAACAAGGCCAATATCCCACCAAAGGCCGTGACGTCACACCATAGCGAGGGCGATGACGTGTCTCGAGGCGGCCAAGTCACATCAGACCACTCGAACCGCAATGACGTAACAGATGATGACGTCAGTTTGTCTAGCGGTGCGAACGAGGAAGATGAACTGTTGGCCGGGTTTCGAATACATGAAGGAAATGGGGAAAATAGTCCGATCAGTCGGAAGCGTTTCGTGGACGATGCTGGAGAAATACTGAAACCAGGCTGTTCCCGGAAAAGCAATTTAGAGAAGCCGACGAAGTCTGACGCAAATCAAAGGTAAGACAGCGAGTGGGTATGTTATGGCACGGGTTATGATTTACCTTTGTATGGTAGCGCACTTATTTTCAACGAGCATTTTTTCTGTATGTTTAACTGACATTGGGAACTGTGAACTGGATAATGATAACGGCCCTGTATCTTTAGAATATTTTGCAGTCTCTTTATAAAAAGTGGTAGCACGCAGGGTATCTTTTAAAGGTGCGAGTTCGAAATCAACCACATGTTAGTATTTTTTCTCAAGTACATCAATCAATACATTTCAAATTGCTTTCCGTAATATGTAAGTGCCTGATGGGTGTTTTATTTAGGTTATATAACCCAAAACGACCAAAGTTTTGAACCATTCAAATCAAATAAAAGCACGCGCCAGTCGTGTTTATTAAAAATAAACATAATAGTTCAAAGCAGCACACCTTTATCGTTTTTTACATAGGCCCTCCAGTTGTGTTGTCGAGATGACGCCGACAGACAACTCTCCGAAGCCTTTCGCTGCTCGCAAGGTCCGCTCCGACAATGACGTAACGAGTTTGGATGACGTCCCAGGTTTTGCTGAAACTTCCAACCCAAAAACTCGCAGCAACTTGGCGTTGGTTGAGGCTGGTTCAAAAGGTAAAATCACGTTGAAGGAGAAACTGTACGTTGGCGAGGCGGGGTTTTCGGGATTTTAATCCCCACACCAGGACCCGGTAAAACCAGGAAGGTCTAATCAGGGTTTCTCAACCGTGGCTACCCAGGGTTGATTGGGGGTCCACGGGCATTATTTTCTAGCTAGGTCATGGTATTCCAAAGTTCTGCCGTTTATGTCGGGTAACCGATATAATCTCCGTTGCCCGCATTATTTTAGGTGAGCTTGCGCACCTTTTTCGCACCCTTAAAATGACGCGGGCATTTGTTTTTTGCTTTGAAAGTTAATAGGTAAGTAAGTCTGTTGTTAGGCGAGGTAATATAGTAATTTGTAACTTCTCAGGCTGGTGTTTACTTTACGATTTGTTGTTGAAACAAGTCGTATATGGAGTTGTATATTAGATAAAGTATAGTAATATTTTTTAATATTGATATTAATCTATAATGGAAATAAGTTAATTGGTGTTGTTGAAACTATTTGTAGATGAGATTTTTCCTGATATTATAGTTAAATTGCTTAGAGCTTTATTAGCGTAACTTTTCCATACAATATAATCAGTTGAATTATCAGAAATACGACAACATGTCCATGAAATTTAGAGGGGTGATTACAAAAAAAGAAATATTGATAAAGAGATATGGTATACTTCAACAAAACAGTTAGTGGCGAAGAGTTTTTAGCATGGAGGCTATTGTTTTCGCGTTACGTAAATCATATGGACCCATTCGCTTTTGCGCTCTGCTTGACCCACGTCAGCGAACAAGCGCAAGTAGAGAAGCATTTACATTTTCCTTCTACAATTCCACATTTTTTACAGGCGGAACAATCAACAAAATAAACGCGTTTCCTGCACCTTCTCCAACAAATGGGCGAAATTCGGAAAACAAAACACATCCTCGGCCCTCCAGTTGGAATGACGAGATGGCGCGGACAGACGACGAAACTTCCAACCCCGGAGTCGGCGGCCACGTGTACACTCGCAGCAGCTTGTCGTTGGATGAGGTCGGTTTAAAAGGTGAAATCAAGAAGAAATTGGACGTTGGCAAGCCGCCGGCACCAGGGATTTTAAATCTTCCACGCAAGGACCCGGTAAAACCGGGAGGACCTGAATCCTCAGGAAGCCAGGCGTTCCTTGTGCCTCCATTGAGTCAAGACGGTTTCGGCGAGACCAGCAGTTCTGCGGGACAGCAAATCGCCTTGTCTAAAGCTGACCAAAACAAGGCCAATATCCCACCAAAGGCCGTGACGTCACACCATAGCGAGGGCGATGACGTGTCTCGAGGCGGCCAAGTCACATCAGACCACTCGAACCGCAATGACGTAACAGATGATGACGTCAGTTTGTCTAGCGGTGCGAACGAGGAAGATGAACTGTTGGCCGGGTTTCGAATACATGAAGGAAATGGGGAAAATAGTCCGATCAGTCGGAAGCGTTTCGTGGACGATGCTGGAGAAATACTGAAACCAGGCTGTTCCCGGAAAAGCAATTTAGAGAAGCCGACGAAGTCTGACGCAAATCAAAGGTAAGACAGCGAGTGGGTATGTTATGGCACGGGTTATGATTTACCTTTGTATGGTAGCGCACTTATTTTCAACGAGCATTTTTTCTGTATGTTTAACTGACATTGGGAACTGTGAACTGGATAATGATAACGGCCCTGTATCTTTAGAATATTTTGCAGTCTCTTTATAAAAAGTGGTAGCACGCAGGGCATCTTTTAAAGGTGCGAGTTCGAAATCAACCACATGTTAGTATTTTTACTCAAGTACATCAATCAATACATTTGAAATTGCTTTCCGTTATATGTAAGTGCCTGATGGGTGTTTCATTTAGGTTATATAACCCAAAACGACCAAAGTTTTGAACCATTCAAATCAAATAAAAGCACGCGCCAGTCGTGTTTATTAGAAAAAACATAATAGTTCAAAGCAGCACACCTTTATCGTTTTTTACATAGGCCCTCCAGTTGTGTTGTCGAGATGACGCCGACAGACAACTCTCCGAAGCCTTTCGCTGTTCGCAAGGTCCGCTCCGACAATGACGTAACGAGCTTGGATGACGTCACAGGTTTTGCTGAAACTTCCAACCCAAAAACTCGCAGCAACTTGGCGTTGGTTGAGGCTGGTACAAAAGGTAAAATCACGTTGAAGGAGTAACTGTACGTTGGCGAGGCGGGGTTTTCGGGATTTTAATCCCCACACCAGGACCCGGTAAAACCAGGAAGGTCTAATCAGGGTTTCTCAACCGTGGCTACCCAGGGTTGATTGGGGGTCCACGGGCATTATTTTCTAGCTAGGTCATGGTATTCCAAAGTTCTGCCGTTTATGTCGGGTAACCGATATAATCTCCGTTGCCCGCATTATTTTAGGTGAGCTTGCGCACCTTTTTCGCACCCTTAAAATGACGCGGGCATTTGTTTTTTGCTTTGAAAGTTAATAGGTAAGTAAGTCTTGTTTACTTTACGATTTGTTGTTGAAACAAGTCGTATATGGAGTTGTATATTAGATAAAGTATAGTGATATTTTTTAATATTGATATTAATTTATAATGGAAATAAGTTAATTGGTGTTGTTGAAACTATTTGTAGATGAGATTTTTCCTGATATTATAGTTAAATTGCTTAGAGCTTTATTAGCGTAACTTTTCGATACAATATAATGAGTTGAATTATCAGAAATACGACAACATGTCCATGAAATTTAGAGGTGTGATTACAAAAAAAAGAAATATTGATAAAGAGATATGGTATACTTCAACAAAACCAAACAGTTAGTGGCGAAGAGTTTTTAGCATGGAGGCTATTGTTTTCGCGTTCCGCAAATCATATGGACCCATTCGCTTTTGCGCTCTGCTTGACCCACGTCAGCGAACAAGCGCAAGTAGAGAAGCATTTACATTTTCCTTCTACAATTCCACATTTTTTACAGGCGGAACAAGCAACAAAATAAACGCGTTTCCTGCACCTTCTCCAACAAATGGGCGAAATTCGGAAAACAAAACACATCCTCGGCCCTCCAGTTGGAATGACGAGATGGCGCGGACAGACGACGAAACTTCCAACCCCGGAGTCGGCGGCCACGTGTACACTCGCAGCAGCTTGACGTTGGATGAGGTCGGTTTAAAAGGTGAAATCAAGAAGAAATTGGACGTTGGCAAACCGCCGGCACCAGGGGTTTTAAATCTTCCACGCAAGGACCCGGTAAAACCGGGAGGACCTGAATCCTCAGGAAGCCAGGCGTTCCTTGTGCCTCCATTGAGTCAAGACGGTTTCGGCGAGACCAGCAGTTCTGCGGGACAGCAAATCGCCTTGTCTAAAGCTGACCAAAACAAGGCCAATATCCCACCAAAGGCCGTGACGTCACACCATAGCGAGGGCGATGACGTGTCTCGAGGCGGCCAAGTCACATCAGACCACTCGAACCGCAATGACGTAACAGATGATGACGTCAGTTTGTCTAGCGGTGCGAACGAGGAAGATGAACTGTTGGCCGGGTTTCGAATACATGAAGGAAATGGGGAAAATAGTCCGATCAGTCGGAAGCGTTTCGTGGACGATGCTGGAGAAATACTGAAACCAGGCTGTTCCCGGAAAAGCAATTTAGAGAAGCCGACGAAGTCTGACGCAAATCAAAGGTAAGACAGCGAGTGGGTATGTTATGGCACGGGTTATGATTTACCTTTGTATGGTAGCGCACTTATTTTCAACGAGCATTTTTTCTGTATGTTTAACTGACATTGGGAACTGTGAACTGGATAATGATAACGGCCCTGTATCTTTAGAATATTTTGCAGTCTCTTTATAAAAAGTGGTAGCACGCAGGGCATCTTTTAAAGGTGCGAGTTCGAAATCAACCACATGTTAGTATTTTTTCTCAAGTACATCAATCAATACATTTGAAATTGCTTTCCGTAATATGTAAGTGCCTGATGGGTGTTTCATTTAGGTTATATAACCCAAAACGACCAAAGTTTTGAACCATTCAAATCAAATAAAAGCACGCGCCAGTCGTGTTTATTAGAAAAAACATAATAGTTCAAAGCAGCACACCTTTATCGTTTTTTACATAGGCCCTCCAGTTGTGTTGTCGAGATGACGCCGACAGACAACTCTCCGAAGCCTTTCGCTGTTCGCAAGGTCCGCTCCGACAATGACGTAACGAGCTTGGATGACGTCACAGGTTTTGCTGAAACTTCCAACCCAAAAACTCGCAGCAACTTGGCGTTGGTTGAGGCTGGTTCAAAAGGTAAAATCACGTTGAAGGAGTAACTGTACGTTGGCGAGGCGGGGTTTTCGGGATTTTAATCCCCACACCAGGACCCGGTAAAACCAGGAAGGTCTAATCAGGGTTTCTCAACCGTGGCTACCCAGGGTTGATTGGGGGTCCACGGGCATTATTTTCTAGCTAGGTCATGGTATTCCAAAGTTCTGCCGTTTATGTCGGGTAACCGATATAATCTCCGTTGCCCGCATTATTTTAGGTGAGCTTGCGCACCTTTTTCGCACCCTTAAAATGACGCGGGCATTTGTTTTTTGCTTTGAAAGTTAATAGGTAAGTAAGTCTGTTGTTAGGCGAGGTAATATAGTAATTTGTAACTTCTCAGGCTGGTGTTTACTTTACGATTTGTTGTTGAAACAAGTCGTATATGGAGTTGTATATTAGATAAAGTATAGTAATATTTTTTAATATTGATATTAATTTATAATGGAAATAAGTTAATTGGTGTTGTTGAAACTATTTGTAGATGAGATTTTTCCTGATATTATAGTTAAATTGCTTAGAGCTTTATTAGCGTAACTTTTCTATACAATATAATGAGTTGAATTATCAGAAATACGACAACATGTCCATGAAATTTAGAGGTGTGATTACAAAAAAAAGAAATATTGATAAAGAGATATGGTATACTTCAACAAAACCAAACAGTTAGTGGCGAAGAGTTTTTAGCATGGAGGCTATTGTTTTCGCGTTCCGCAAATCATATGGACCCATTCGCTTTTGCGCTCTGCTTGACCCACGTCAGCGAACAAGCGCAAGTAGAGAAGCATTTACATTTTCCTTCTACAATTCCACATTTTTTACAGGCGGAACAAGCAACAAAATAAACGCGTTTCCTGCACCTTCTCCAACAAATGGGCGGAATTCGGAAAACAAAACACATCCTCGGCCCTCCAGTTGGAATGACGAGATGGCGCGGACAGACGACGAAACTTCCAACCCCGGAGTCGGCGGCCACGTGTACACTCGCAGCAGCTTGACGTTGGATGAGGTCGGTTTAAAAGGTGAAATCAAGAAGAAATTGGACGTTGGCAAGCCGCCGGCACCAGGGATTTTAAATCTTCCACGCAAGGACCCGGTAAAACCGGGAGAACCTGAATCCTCAGGAAGCCAGGCGTTCCTTGTGCCTCCATTGAGTCAAGACGGTTCCGGCGAGACCAGCAGTTCTGCGGGACAGCAAATCGCCTTGTCTAAAGCTGACCAAAACAAGGCCAATATCCCACCAAAGGCCGTGACGTCACACCATAGCGAGGGCGATGACGTGTCTCGAGGCGGCCAAGTCACATCAGACCACTCGAACCGCAATGACGTAACAGATGATGACGTCAGTTTGTCTAGCGGTGCGAACGAGGAAGATGAACTGTTGGCCGGGTTTCGAATACATGAAGGAAATGGGGAAAATAGTCCGATCAGTCGGAAGCGTTTCGTGGACGATGCTGGAGAAATACTGAAACCAGGCTGTTCCCGGAAAAGCAATTTAGAGAAGCCGACGAAGTCTGACGCAAATCAAAGGTAAGACAGCGAGTGGGTATGTTGTGGCACGGGTTATGATTTACCTTTGTATGGTAGCGCACTTATTTTCAACGAGCATTTTTTCTGTATGTTTAACTGACATTGGGAACTGTGAACTGGATAATGATAACGGCCCTGTATCTTTAGAATATTTTGCAGTCTCTTTATAAAAAGTGGTAGCACGCAGGGCATCTTTTAAAGGTGCGAGTTCGAAATCAACCACATGTTAGTATTTTTACTCAAGTACATCAATCAATACATTTGAAATTGCTTTCCGTTATATGTAAGTGCCTGATGGGTGTTTCATTTAGGTTATATAACCCAAAACGACCAAAGTTTTGAACCATTCAAATCAAATAAAAGCACGCGCCAGTCGTGTTTATTAGAAAAAACATAATAGTTCAAAGCAGCACACCTTTATCGTTTTTTACATAGGCCCTCCAGTTGTGTTGTCGAGATGACGCCGACAGACAACTCTCCGAAGCCTTTCGCTGTTCGCAAGGTCCGCTCCGACAATGACGTAACGAGCTTGGATGACGTCACAGGTTTTGCTGAAACTTCCAACCCAAAAACTCGCAGCAACTTGGCGTTGGTTGAGGCTGGTACAAAAGGTAAAATCACGTTGAAGGAGTAACTGTACGTTGGCGAGGCGGGGTTTTCGGGATTTTAATCCCCACACCAGGACCCGGTAAAACCAGGAAGGTCTAATCAGGGTTTCTCAACCGTGGCTACCCAGGGTTGATTGGGGGTCCACGGGCATTATTTTCTAGCTAGGTCATGGTATTCCAAAGTTCTGCCGTTTATGTCGGGTAACCGATATAATCTCCGTTGCCCGCATTATTTTAGGTGAGCTTGCGCACCTTTTTCGCACCCTTAAAATGACGCGGGCATTTGTTTTTTGCTTTGAAAGTTAATAGGTAAGTAAGTCTTGTTTACTTTACGATTTGTTGTTGAAACAAGTCGTATATGGAGTTGTATATTAGATAAAGTATAGTAATATTTTTTAATATTGATATTAATTTATAATGGAAATAAGTTAATTGGTGTTGTTGAAACTATTTGTAGATGAGATTTTTCCTGATATTATAGTTAAATTGCTTAGAGCTTTATTAGCGTAACTTTTCGATACAATATAATGAGTTGAATTATCAGAAATACGACAACATGTCCATGAAATTTAGAGGTGTGATTACAAAAAAAAGAAATATTGATAAAGAGATATGGTATACTTCAACAAAACCAAACAGTTAGTGGCGAAGAGTTTTTAGCATGGAGGCTATTGTTTTCGCGTTCCGCAAATCATATGGACCCATTCGCTTTTGCGCTCTGCTTGACCCACGTCAGCGAACAAGCGCAAGTAGAGAAGCATTTACATTTTCCTTCTACAATTCCACATTTTTTACAGGCGGAACAATCAACAAAATAAACGCGTTTCCTGCACCTTCTCCAACAAATGGGCGGAATTCGGAAAACAAAACACATCCTCGGCCCTCCAGTTGGAATGACGAGATGGCGCGGACAGACGACGAAACTTCCAACCCCGGAGTCGGCGGCCACGTGTACACTCGCAGCAGCTTGACGTTGGATGAGGTCGGTTTAAAAGGTGAAATCAAGAAGAAATTGGACGTTGGCAAGCCGCCGGCACCAGGGATTTTAAATCTTCCACGCAAGGACCCGGTAAAACCGGGAGAACCTGAATCCTCAGGAAGCCAGGCGTTCCTTGTGCCTCCATTGAGTCAAGACGGTTTCGGCGAGACCAGCAGTTCTGCGGGGCAGCAAATCGCCTTGTCTAAAGCTGACCAAAACAAGGCCAATATCCCACCAAAGGCCTTGAAAAAATCCCAATCAGTAGTAAAATCTCCAAATGTATCCACTTTCCCTCTGAAGTCCTTGAATAAGTCCACTATCCCACCGAAGACCTTGAATAAGTCCACTATCCCACCGAAGACCTCGAATGAATCCAATTTCCCACCGAAGACCTCGAATGAATCCAATATCCCACCGAAGACCTTGAATAAGTCCACTATCCCACCGAAGACCTTGAATGAGTCCACTATCCCACCGAAGACCTCGAATGAATCCAATTTCCCACCGAAGACCTTGAATGAATCCAATATCCCACCGAAGACCTTGAATAAGTCCACTATCCCACCGAAGACCTTGAATGAGTCCACTATCCCACCGAAGACCTCGAATGAATCCAATTTCCCACCGAAGACCTTGAATGAATCCAATATCCCACCGAAGACCTTGAATGAGTCCACTATCCCACCGAAGACCTTGAATGAATCCAATATCCCACCGAAGACCTCGAATGAATCCAATATCCCACCGAAGACCTTGAATAAGTCCAATATCCCACCGAAGACCTTGAATGAATCCAATATCCCACCGAAGACCTTGAATGAGTCCACTATCCCACCGAAGGCCTTGAATGAATCCAATATCCCACCGAAGACCTCGAATGAATCCAATATCCCACCGAAGACCTTGAATAAGTCCACTATCCCACCGAAGACCTTGAATAAGTCCACTATCCCACCGAAGACCTTGAATGAGTCCACTATCCCACCGAAGACCTTGAATGAATCCAATATCCCACCGAAGACCTCGAATGAATCCAATATCCCACCGAAGACCTTGAATAAGTCCACTATCGCTCCAAAAGCCGCGAATAAAAGCCCTGTCACCTTAAAAGGCTCCAACGAAGACCCTTGCAGATCGAAGACATCCACTAATTTCGAAGAAGGCAAAAAGTTGCGCCGCATTTATCCGGCCTATGACTGGCCAGGCTGACCCCGAGGTGTCCTTACCCGTTCCACCATGCTGTCCATTCGTTATTAAACCAAGCAAACATTTACGTTTGGACAAATTGGCGAACGCTTAACCACAATGTAGCACATTAGGCCTATATTTATCAAATAACATGTAAAATAACTTTCGGGTTCATAATGGCTTCATTTAAACTTATTTAGTTAGGGTGCCAAAACTCAAAAGGGTGCTTTGTCTGTTTGACGTGCCATGAATTTTTAATTGATTTTTTTGATTAGTTAAATGCATTAATCGGAGGTAAAGCGTGCATTTATGTAAAAATCGACAAAAATGTATGTATTTGTGTTTCGTCCGAGTTCTACTATCTTGATTTCGCATAACTTCATTTGCATTACTCATTGTTGCAGGAAAAAAGTTCAAATTTATATACCTAATTTGTTTGTGTCCATACTGCTTTGACGTGGTTGCTTATCAGATAACACTTTGCTTAATTGCGTGTCACTTTTTGCACCATTTGTTAGATAGATAAGTTAAATATATCCCCACCTAAAAAAAGGTTAAAAAGTAAAATAAAACGTTGCTTTGTTGAGTTGTACATAACTGCCTATTAGGTGCGTATGCTATTTTTTTGCCTGTGTTCGTATGTTTATAATATGTTAACAGTTAAAGAACGTATCAATCTAAGATTTATTTCTGGTCTGTAAGCAACACCACAACGTAATGTATTGTGTGTTAAAAAGGTTCCACATTGGCCTCTTGTGACCAATTTACGTCGCCGTTAAAAGTAAAATCCGTTTTATTCGATTCCTATTCACTCTTTCTTGACTGTAGTCTGTTACGTCACTCCTATTTATTAATGCACGACTAGTTTCGCCATGTTGTAGACTTCTTATATTTCATCAGTTTAATTTTACAGTGTTCCAAGGTAAAACTAGTTGGATGCGATTTTACTACGAATAACACTCAAAAAGCAATTACATTTGATTGGATTGATTTTTGTACAAGTTAACAAAGAGACAACAGCATTTAGCCCAGTGGTCCTTTGTTTGGTGTCAACTATATTACAATCATTATCTTAAAAGTGAAATCAACGAGGTCTTTTTACCTAGTAATATTTCTAACGAAGTGAAGGACAGATTGTTTTCAGACTAAAAAGGTGAAGAACGTTCTTCGTGTTTGTTATAGTTCTTGTTCGCCATTTTTACCTTGTTATAATTTTCTTGCGGCCTCAGTAATACCACAAATTACAAACACTAAACAGATAGTTCTTCAATCGTTACCCTGGGGAAGAAGAAGCAGTCTTCCGGTGGCATAAGCATAATATCTTAATTTAGAACAGTAGAAATCGACTTTCGTTATGACTTTTAAAAACCTTCCTTACGGCCATTTTTTGAAACCTAAACTATAGGGTATACACCAGTGTTGAGAGCCCAATACAGTGAAAGTTTTGCCATTGGGATGGTCGGCTTACAGTATTTTTTTTTACTTTTGCGACTGCACAATTAGCATATTTTACTAATAGTTTTTGGGAAGATCAGATCACCTGCTTTTCTATAGTAAAAACAAAAATGAAGTTTACACAAAACCTAGATAATCTCGGTTTGCGCTAAAACAGATTTTCTGTTTAACAATTTTCCTACTAGTCGCATTTCTGTAAAAGCGTTTTACTCAATAAACGATTTTAATACTTATCAGCAAATAGACTTACATTGTACGAATTGCCTTCAGAATATTAGGACCAGTATATTGTATTTATTACCATAAGTTAGCTGAATATGTCCTTGTAATCCCTAATTTTGGAACGCGCAATATCTCACCTATTTCCATATAAATTTAATTACTGAAAACACACAAATTAAATTAGCCTGGTAATTTTGGTGTTGACAACACTTAACATAAACGTAGGCTACCTAATACCTATACTGAATATTGTGTAAATCGTTTTCTGCATAACCAGGTCTATTGCAACACGACATAGATAAACAACATTGTGTAAATTGTTACATATAACATCGTGAAATCAACACCATACGGACAGCAGTACATAGTTATAAAATCACTTCGATATATCTTGTCGATGCACGATTTCTATAGGCAAATTATTAACAAACAAATACTTAGGCAACGAGAGTATACATAATATGGAACGAGAATAGGATTCAATGTAATAACGCAATGAACGCGTCGAAATGAAGATGGTAAATGTTCTGGGCAAAAGGGCAATGTTCTGGGCAAAAGGCAGTCATTAATCACAAAACGAGACACTTAATTGTAAGGGCAAGAAAAACAAGAGGGCTATATAACTTTGTAAGAAGTCAAAGTTTTGGGCCACCTACACCATTCTACCATAGCTATTTTTGTAGATATTCTTACTATTTCGAGTTCTTTGTTTGTATTTAGGTGTGTGAAACTGAGGGTCATTTGAAAAACGGCTCAGTATTGCAAAGCTAAATAGTACAACCTACATTTTAAGAATAAACAACAATGACCTGTTTCAACAGACATTTTAGCAACTGTTCTGGTGCATTCATCTGATTCGCTACCAGCTACTTTTTGTCACATTTTTACAAATAAAAAACGTTTAGTTACTATAAATAAATTCTGACAGAAGATTACAGCGCACACGGCAAGCTGCAGACCCTGCCTTTAAAAAAACTTCTGTCAGGAACGAAAATTTCGACGATTTTTTTGTTTTGAGGCTTTGTCCGAAAATGTCCGTTCGTCGCTTATTGCTCGGCTCTATCGGTTTGTTCCTTGGTGAGATCCAAACTGACATTCCAAAGTCGCTCGGCGGTCTCGTCGCTTTTTGCTGCTCTCGACTCGCTTGTCACTTTGCAGTCGCTGAAAATTCAAAGCGATAAGCAGTTATCACTCTATACGGGGATAGCCAAACTGCGGCTCCTGCGTTTGGGTTACATTTGAGTATTTTAGGATGTCCATTGTGCAGTGTAAATTTTCAGTTTTTTTCTCTTTTCAATGTTTAGTGCAAAAATATTTCGCTCATTGAACTTTCCAATATAAAATGAAACGTAGTCCGAGGACATTGAAACATGCCCAAGTGTCCTCTCTTTTGAATTTTGTATTTTTTTACTGTTTTTATGCTACTTTACGTTATGAGACCCAAGTTGGGTAAAATCAGTTTCCAAAGGCGAATTTTTTCATGATTGTATTTAACTAAAAGCAGTGACAGTGGCGTATCCAGGGGGTTGGGGTTCGGACCATCAGACATTCCTATTGCCGAACGCACAAAACAACAAACATAAACAAACCTGAAGTATTTTCCGGTGACGCCGCCCAATTCCGGAGCAATAGCGCAGTAGATGCTGGTCTGGGCGCCGTGCTTTGGCGTTTTCCATCCCATCAGAGTCCTGAAGCCGGGAAGGTAGGAGAGATTGAAGAAGTTTTTCCAGAACCAGTCGCCCGAGTCCGAGTGTACGTAACGCTGTAGCTCTGTTCTTACGCTTCCCGGGTGAACACTGTTTACTGTCACGTTGGTACCTATTTGATGGGGTTAAAAAACGGGCTAAGGCGATTGTACTTTTACTGTAAACTGACAGGAATAATTATTATTGGGGAAAGATTCTGCAATGCAAAACTTGATATAGATCGGTATTAGTCATGTCTGACAATATTTCACCCAAAATATTGGGTATCTGTATCCGAATGAAATACCAAGTTATTGACATCCCTAATCGGCAAATTAAACCTAGCAATAAAGCTTTGTAATGTAAAATTAAAACTATCATGCTTATTGTTTAATATGTTTAAGTTTTGCAAAATGCCTTGATTTTTGGTGCAAATCAATGGAGTGATTTTTAATTGCGACTGAATGAATGAAAAAGGACAAAAATGATGAGTTTAGGCAACACTTTTTATCTTTTTTTAAATAAGTTATTTATGTTCACCCTAAAAAATATAAAAATTCTCTAAAACTCTCTTTTATTCATAGTGCGCCCAAGTTTGTAGCAAACCTCACATTTCAAGTAGATATGCGAAAATTACTAACGTGTAAGCAATAGTCAAAGAAATATTACCATTAAGCAATTTGGACAGATGTCTGCTAAACAGCACATTGCAGAGTTTGCTTTGGCAGTAGGCTTTCCACGGTGTGTAGTTTTTGCTTGTATTTAAATCATCGAAGTTAACGACTCCGCCTCCCATGCTGTGAGCTCTGGAGCTTAACACCACGATTCGACTAGGTGCGCTTTTCTGTTCAATAATACAAATGGTATTTCGATTTTCTGCAGTTTTCCATTACATAAGGTAATCTAACTCAGCGGTTTTCAACCAGCAGGCCATGGAAACATTTTGAGGTGGGCCACAGACCAATTTAAAAAAAAAAAAAATTTATTTAAGAATTTAGTTTCATTTGTGCCACTATACTTAACTTTACCCAAATAAAGGATAAGGCAGGAATAGAAAAGGAATTTAAATGAAAAGTTAATTTATCATCCAGCAGCAAGTATATCACTAATGCAGGGTTAAATTGATAATCTGCTATGAAATATGTTGTGCTGTTTTTTGTACTTAACCTATTTTATAGTTGTTTGCTTTCAAAAAATTATTAGGCCACGGAATTTTCGTGCGACAAATTGGGCCATGAAAAACAAAAAGGTTGTAGAGTTTTTTTTGTAAAAGTGCGATGGAATAAGCACAGAAAACTAGCTGATGCCAGTCTGGTTCAGGACAAAAAAAAACCTTTATTAGGTCCAATAGCTTGTTTGTCAAAACGAAGTGGCCAATATGGTTGACTCCAAATTGGGTTTCAAAGCCATCCTTGGTATTTCCTTCTGGGCACATCATCACACCTGTTAAGAGAACACAATACAATATCTAAGCTAAGCAACAAAATAATAGAGAAATTGGACTTGAGTTAAGACACATATAATTTATAAACAAACTGTATTCAGTTTTAATCAATAAACCTATACACTTTCGTCATTTTAACTTACAAAATTTAAATATGCATAATATAAATACTATATAATATAAATACTAACTCATATTTCCTTAGGAGACAAATGACATATATATATATAAACTGTGAGACTATTATTGAAAATTGTTTGGACAATGAGTCATGTCTGTTTGTTTCAAATCTTTGTAATTTGTAACTACCAGCATTGTTTATCAAAATATCCAATCTGTCCTCAGTTTTATTAATATCATCTGCAAATTCTCGAACTGAAGCCAAGGAGTTTAGATCAAGGGTTTTCACAACAACTTTGTCCTCTTCACATTTTACTTCTTCAATAACCTGATAAATGCATGTAATTTTCTGTCAAAATAGTATGATTTTTAATGTAATTGCCTAAAAAGATCACAATAGTATTAACTGCTCTAAGGAAAAATGCATTCCTGAAAAAAGATGATTAGTAAAAGCTAAAAGATACATTACATATAAATACTATTATGATTACATAATGGCACTGTATTTATTGCATAGAAAATCGATTTCAAGCAATGTCCCTTTTTGGTTTTTATGTGCTATTTATCTTCCCAAAATGTAAAAGGAATACATATTACATTCATAAATATTGCAATAACGGCTCTTTCCATCCAACTAACCTTCCATAGATATTTAGGGCATATTTCAACACAAGATTTTTTTAGGGAATATTCAACATGTAAATTTATTCCAAGTGGTAACTGCATATTTAGTTCAAATTAGCAAAACCCTCACTGATAAAAATAATTTAAAATAATCAAACTTGATTTCATCCTTGGTCAAAGTGTAAACCAGACATGCAAAACTACCTTGGTTCTCGCTTCTTGTGCCTTTTCTGAATTTCGACAAGCAAGAATAACTTTTGCTCCCCTTTTAGCCAAATCAAGAGCTGTCCAATAACCCACTCCGGTGTTTGCACCTGTGATTACCACCACTTTGTCAGTTAGTTTTACATCAGAATCAACCCAAGATCCTTTGGCGCTGTTCATGGATTTTACCATGTTTTCCTAAACTGTTATTAAAATAAAGTGGTAGAAGGGTTAACTTGTCTGTACTACAATAAGGCGGTTTAAATTACATGTAAATATTATTTAAAATGTGATTTTTGAAAACTTGTGAAACAATTTAATTGTATGTATCTATAATAATACAGTTTACAATTTAAAGACAAGTATATTAGACTTCATTGGAACAATTTAGCAAAGTAAAAGGATATTTAAAATCAATAAAAAAACTTTCATCTCATAAGTCGAAATTGACTTTTAAAATAATTAGACATAATTGTTAAAATATAGAGCAAATAATATTTCTTCAAATCATCAAGAGTTTCCTGAGCCGAACAAAACAAACGACAAACGCCTATTGACGAGCCAACTACAACCCAAAATTTCAGAAACTGTGGGTGTGATAGCACCGAAAAAGGCGCTGGTCTAGAATCCTACCACAGTTCTAAAATCAACGCACAAAATTTGAGTTAGGGTTAGCGTTTGGGTGTGGGTGGGTCAAGTATTATTATATTCTTTGTTTAATAATAATACTTGACCCACCTTAACCCAAACGCTAACCCGCACCCTAACCCAAATGGTGTTTCGTTGTGGTAGGATTCTAGACCAGCGCCCCGAAAAAGCTCTAAATAAGTTAAAGCAGGGCTGCGGAGTCGGATTCAGGACTCAACGGAGTCGGTTTGTTTTGCCGGAGTCGGACTCGGGACTCGAGTAAGACCGCATAAAACTACCTGAGTCCCGAGTCCGACATGCGCAGTATCAAATTTTAAAACTGTTAGGGCGGCAAAATAAGTTGTAAAAGTGTAATAGCAAATGGTGAAATATTTTTAAACCATGTAATGCGGGTGGATCAATTATGACACCAATATCAGTGGATTGCAGAAAATCCACCTTAATTTAGTTGCATAGATGGGTAAAATACTGGCTGTAGAGTCAGAGCTGGACTCGGGACTCGACAAAATCTTACATTTGGCCGAAGTCGGACTCGGACTCGGGTGTATTTTTTATGCCGGAGTGGGACTCGGGTTTTTTTTTAACTGACTCCGCAGCCCTGATTTAAAAGTGTTTTTTGTTGTTGGGCGACCAATAAGTATGCTTCTCTTCTGATGTTTATCACATCAACACATGATGACCTATACCAGCTTGAATTATCTCTGTTACTGTGGGCAAATTACAAAAACAAGTAACAAACTGCAGCGCGCAGGATGTAGGCTATACCGGAGGTTTTTAAAGCGTCATAATGTGCATCGAGAAATTCCCCAGTGTTTCGCGTAACTTTCTATTTTAGAAAATGAATTATGTCATAACATTTAAAGGCTTTTTATAGTGTGCCGCAAGATGAAAAAGTTTGCTAAACACTGACGATTGACCAACAAAAACAAATGTTGGCGTGTACATCTTGACAACCAAAGTCGAAAAGTACACCGTCATCATGACAGCAAACTCTCGCAATAGTCACAAAAAAAACTCAAGGATTCAAACCGAAGCTTTAAAAGCGGTTTTGGGCGTTTTTTTCCGAACCAAAAACTACCAAATTTTTTTTTCTGCGTTAATTACCAAGTGGGTCAATTGACCCCTCTGTTTAATATGACTGGGATTTTTGATTACAGCACTATTATTTCGGCATTTATTTTTTAGAAATGAATTAGTGAAGTGTAACCTTTATCTGTAATGAAGTTACAGTGTTTTAAATGTTTCGCTTTGCGCAGTACAAATATGTTACAGCAGGCGCATAGCCATCAAGTATTTGAAACTTTATAGAAGAACGTTAAATTTTTAACCAAGCTTTTTGTTTTACAGATATCCTGGAGCTGTTTATCTAGAATAGAAATGTTTGTATTTTATCTCATTTTAGTTATATAAATGTTTTACTGGAATCAGATTAGTGGATTTTAGAAAAAGCTGATACAACAATGTACAGTGCACAAGAAGTGCTGCGAATTTTTCGAGTTGATGGCGATTCAGATAAGGAAGACGTTGATAAGTCTGAACCAAACATGAACAATTGAGCGAGGGCGACGATAAGATTTGATATAGAATAGACCGAGATTTTGTGCAAGAAGAGAGTAGTTCGGACAATCAAGTAAAACTTTGCAAAACAGAGAGCATATAATCAGTAAAGATGGTAAATTGGGTATCTGACATTCCACTTCGAAATGGCCAGGAACCTAAACGAAATGACAATGCGAGGCAAGGTGCTATACAGTTTATTCTTCTTACACGAGTAGACCATCCTAAAGATGTATTGTGAAAGTTGGGAGGGCATAGAAACCTTCGTAACATTGTTGAGGAATTTACGTTAGCCGAAGGGCGATAGCAAATTCTCTCTCCGTAAAGAAGAGTTGGAAGCTTTTTGGGTCTGTGTCTTCTTCGAGGAGTTTTGAAATGAAGAGATGAACCGTTAACAAATGTTTTGAACGAATAATAAAGACGACCTATTTTTTAGAAACTATAGTAACAAATTCCAATCAATGATTCGTTACACACGTTTTGATGATAAAACTTCAAGGCGGCTTTGCCAAAAATCAAACATTATGCTTCTTAGTTACAAAGCTCACAAATCGCCAGAGATAGTTGATGAAGCGCAGAAGAGGAAGCCCGGGATTATTCCAGACTACAATACCGCTAAGGGTTGAGTGGCCAAAGCAAAATCTATTTGAACAACGCAATAATTCTGGTTAGGGGTCATTTGACCCGTATGGTAATTCACCGTTTTTCACTTCAAAATATTGGTTTTGAAAATCAATTTATTTGTCGAGTTGATGCCGTGTTTAAAACACAGAAATAATAAAAGTCAAAAAATATCAGTTTGCTAGCAAACAAGACTTTTCGTAAATTTGAAACGAAAATCCCAAAAGGGTCAATTGACCCGTATGTTAGTTCTAGGGTTAATAAGATTTTATGGAGCCAACCTGGAATTGAACCTAATATTAAAAACAATACTAAATCTGTACCGAACCCGAACCTGTCAATACAGGGGTTCACTCTAGCATGCGTCACAAAGCTTGGATTACATGCGATAAGATACAATTTTATAATGCTCCACGTTTATTGATACACATTTGTAGGTTTAACGCAACTCTTATTGATCCGAAACGGAACTTTATAAACCAGTTTTGAAAATAAATTTTGTCTAATCGGAGCTGAACCGGAATTTTGAATTGCTCCGAAAGAAAAACGGAACGGAACCGGAATTTGAAAAATTCCTTGCAACTGAACCGAACCTGAACCGGAAAAATCAAACGGTTCGACTCCATGAAAAATATATCCGGCTAATAGGGCTAAACTTTTAACGCTTCTTCACCTTTTCTTTCGTATAAGCGATCTTAGCCTATTATGTTAGTTCAAATGTCTGGGCGGCAGTCGAGAAGCCAGCGGATAGACTTATGGTCCAACCGAGATTATGTCTCACTTGATGAAAAAATATGGGACACCGTGAAACTATGTGGTCTGTAGTCCGTTCCTCCAAACCACATCGCAGACCGCAGAAGGAGCCAGTCCCCAATTGCTCATTGAGACCTAAAACACTATACCCCTGTTCTCAGCCTGTTAAGGCAATTCCAGGCCCGCCAAAGCAGGGTAGTAAAAAAATATTGGAGGCGTTGGGGTAAGGGTTATCTTGCTCCCCCACCCCTCGTTCCATTTGGTGGTCATCTGGTCATCTAAACCAGAGTTTTCACTTTCCTGCGGTAATGTCAGTGCAGCTGATACAAAAAGGCATCTCGATGGTAGCCTTTGGTTGAGGTTAGCCTGCTATGTGATCTTGTTATGGAGAGGCTACAACCGTGCTTCGTCAAGGTTCTTACGTTGATCTGTCTGCGAAAGCTTGTCTAAACAGTACACAACGATTTGCAGTATAACATGTCTCCTGATATCCAGATTTACGTAGGCTACTGTAGTTACACCGTATAGCTCCAGAAAAGTACGTACGGTAATTTTGCAACTGACAAAACATATATGCGGATGATCTATAGTTTAATTCGGACGGGGTTTTATATCTGCGTTATACGGCCGATACAAAGCAATTAAAACAAGCAGTTAGGCGGAAAAGTCTACAAAATGCTGCGGCTTATCGGGAAAAGGAGCGTATTTCGCGAACTTGGAAATGACGCATGTAGAGGCTATCAATCAGTTTTAACGATATTGTACAGTGCTAGAAGTTGTTTGCAAGAACCACTTATTTACCCTAAACGCAAAACTAAACGTCTTTCGACATTCTTTGTGAAGTTGTTTAATGGCATTGTATGGCTGAAGGTAAATTAGCGGAACGCATGAATTTTCTTAAAGATGCCGTCACAAAGTTACGTCATAATTGGACATCTACTACAATAAGTAATCTCGGAAAATCTGAAGCTATCGTTCAATGTAGTGCACAAAGCCACAAATACATGCATCTGCAATCAGCGTTTAAATAGATTTAAGGACATTGTCAGATGGCTTGGCAAAAAAGAACATTTTTTTAAAACTGAAACATAAAAGTCAGCATACGGAATAATGCTAATCAAATCTAATAAATAGTTTAATTAAAATACTTTTTTCGAACTATATACCCCTGCTTACACATTATATTATTAATACAAATTATAATGTTTGTCGCACCCTATAAACAAATATGAGCTAAATAATTTTTCCTTATTTTTGAGATATTTTTGACTGTTTTCGGATAATATTTTAACCCCAAAGGCGCCGTGCAACTAAAATCCGGGAATTTTTCCGGCTATACTTGTGTAGCCTACCAATTAAACTCATCCCACGTAAAAAAAAAAACTGTTTTTTGTTAAAAATCTTTTCTTATACTTATTTCTACGCACCAGTAGATTTTTAATTGCTTGCCCCTTTCGGATTATGATTAATTGTGTTTCTATTTTTTTGAGTGTCCAACAGTTTTCTGAAAGGAGTTATTCTCCAGGTAAAAAAACGAGGTTAAAAGGTCGGCAAAAGTAAACCGCAGAAATAGTTAACGAAAAGTACGTGGCGACATAACACGTTCGGTTAAAGCAGGATAATGCAACATGTGGCTACAAGGTCGCGCCCGACCGTCGACAATAATTAACTTATGCGCCCGTGAACATGTTAAGAAAATACAAGTGTTGGCGACCGAACGTTGACACAAACTGTTCTGTCTTTATAAAGAAATTTGGTTTATGAAAGTGGTCGGCTCGCAGGGTTTTGTAGGCCAGACAGACATTAGCCTTCAGTTGCTGGTCTAGAGTGGCTAAGCTCAATGTGAATGAAAATATTTACGCCGAAGGCAAAAACCTTTATAGTAGCCTACAATTCCGCCTAAGGGTGCCGTCTAGTGTTGTCACCTTTTCTACCATACATAGCCTAGCGCTATACCGCTGTGAGAATTCACCGAAAAAAAAAACGAAAAAACACAACTAAATTTAATTTGTAGTTGTTTTGCTGTTTTCCCAAATCTATATAGTCTTTGCAAAAGGTAATCTAATCGGGAACGCGAGTAGCGGCTGGCAGACTTTGAAAACAATCAAAACGCACAATATGATCGTTTTACTTGGCGCAAGAGTTTTTTACGTGATTTCGGTGCAACCATTACGTTGTTAAGTGACCAGCGCTAATATTTGTATATTCCCAATGTGCCAAGTCTCCTTCTAAGAGGCATTTAGCAAAATGAAACCAAATACACGATTGTTTAGCGTTTCGCGCGATTAACGTTCGTTAAAGAGAAAAACGCTTCTTAAAAGCTTCTTAACTTACGGCGTAACTGGTGAGGTCGTATCTGGCAAATAAATTAATATAAAAAAACATAAAAAAACGCTCAAAGGAAATTTCCAGGTTATCAGGCATACATTGCTGATAGTTGACAAGTTGATTTACCTACAGTTGTAAACCTTATGTACAGTATATATTCTTATAAATTTCCCTTTAAGGTAGAAGTCAGTGCTTTTGGATTTCTAAAAATATAATTTGTATCTGATCCGTGCCGATAAATCCAGATTGAAAAGCAGATTTATAAAAGTACTGGTTGTAAGCTGCTTAAAAAACCTTAGAACTCGGTGTAGCGTTTAACCTTAAACCTCTGAACAAATGGACACGCTTCGCAAACATAACGGTTGAATGACGTTTAAAGCGTAATGCAGATCTAGCAGTGCGAAGCTAGCTGGATTTAATGCTGCTTATTAGTAAAGTTTGAGAATAACCGTTGCTTGCGTTACCAAGCAGTTTTGTAAATTTTTTGAAAAAAGATTGGTTAGGTCAAGGTCAATTTGGAAGGCTACTACCAAAATTAGTACTATCCCCCAAAACTTAATTGAAGTGTCTATCGAACAGCAATAGAAAATATGGCCGAAATAATAAGAAGTGCAAACGGATCTTGGGTAAAATCGGATGTGAAGTTGCTGGGAAAAACGGTTTTAATCACCGGTGCCAACACTGGAATTGGTTTGTGGACAGCAATAGATTTGGCCGAACGAGGAGCAAAAGTTATTCTTGCTTGTCGAAACACAGACAAGGCTGAACAAGCAAGAGCTAAGGTGAAAGTTGTGGCCTATTGCAGTGGTTTATAAACTGAGGTAGTTCAAAGGGTCTATGTAAATATTTTAAATTCATTAAATGACGATTTATATTGGGTGACGCACATAGTTATTTTAATAATTTGTTTATGAGTAATTCGTTTGTCCTATTGTGTACACTGTACCGGGAGAAGTTTTGACTTTTGTGCAATTATTAGTTCGACTCTTTAAAGAATGTAGCGCGTTTTTTATGTCATGTTTGTCTACTGACGGTGCTTTTTAATTTGAAGTAAGCCAAATGCGCTAGCCACCTAAAACAACTGACAACCCTCTGACATATTGTGTTGTTTTTCGGGTACGTCTTTTACTTTTTACCACAAACCGTTTTTCTCAGGTTATTGAAGAATCGCAATGCGCCGAGGATAAAGTGGTTGTAAAAAGCCTTGATCTAAGTTCCTTGACTTCGGTCAGAAAATGTGCTGAAGATATTATTGCAACCGAGGGCAGACTGGATATTTTGATTAACAATGCAGGTATACGTGCGAATATAAAACTTCTATCAAATGAAATAATGTATCAAATAACGGCAATACAAAGATATTCAACCGTTATCAGTGGATGTAAAACTCCAACCCCAATGTTTTTATAATACAACTTTGTTGGTTTCACTCCCAATTATCTCGAGGAAAATTTTTTTTCACTTTCATTATATAAAACACATTTCTAGGAAGCCATGAAATGCTACCAAATGCGTTCAGCAACGCGTTACTATGACAAAAAAGCCGTTACGTGACCGTAAATCGTTTGTTATTTTCAACTTGTTAACGCCAATACGTGCGGTGCTTTTCTGTTGGCCTGGAATAATTCAAACAAAAAAAAGTCACGCTGGCCGCAAAGACTTGATGCGAACGATGTGCGCAAAAACGTGCACTCGAAAATGTACAAAACATATGCGCACTCAAACTCTAATTATATCTCTAACTCTTTTAACTATTTCTACAACTCTGAATATTTCTGCAAACTCTAACTGTAACTCTAACTATTTTCGTTTTTAGAATCTTTCTTCAAACTCAAACTCTAATTATATCTCTAACTCTTTTACCTATTTCTACAACTCTGACTCTTTCTGCAAACTCTAACTGTAACTCTAACTCTAACTCTAAAACTCTAACTCTAACTCTAACTCTAACTCTAACTCTAACTCTAACTCTAACTCTAACTCTAACTCTAACTCTAACTCTAACTCTAACTCTAACTCTAACTCTAACTCTAACTCTAACTCTAACTCTAACTCTAACTCTAACTCTAACTCTAACTCTAACTCTAACTCTAACTCTAACTCTAACTCTAACTCTAACTCTAACTCTAACTCTAACTCTAACTCTAACTCTAACTCTAACTCTAACTCTAACTCTAACTCTAACTCTAACTCTAACTCTAACTCTAA
Source organism: Ascidiella aspersa (assembly GCF_963924565.1). Lineage (NCBI taxonomy): Eukaryota > Metazoa > Chordata > Ascidiacea > Phlebobranchia > Ascidiidae > Ascidiella > Ascidiella aspersa. Next base: position 6,766,171 of record NC_139450.1, read on the forward strand.
CTCTAACTCTAACTCTAACTCTAACTCTAACTCTAACTCTAACTCTAACTCTAACTCTAACTCTAACTCTAACTCTAACTCTAACTCTAACTCTAACTCTAACTCTAACTCTAACTCTAACTCTAACTCTAACTCTAACTCTAACTCCAACTCTAACTTTAACTATATCTTTGATTTTTTGTACAAACTCTTACTCTAAGTCCTGCATATTTTTGCGCACATGATGCAAAGCAACGCCACGTCCCCTGTTGGAAGGCAGCGAATTTCACTAATGATGACTTTTTGATCGCATGCTTCTGGATCAGAGTCTCAAACCGAGTTTGTGCCCGGGTTTGCGTATGGATTTCCAAATAGAACAACATTTGAAAAATAATTTTAATGAAAACAATAACAGCTCATGACTAGCTAAGCTAGCACCACTTTCACGCCAAAATAATTCGGACAAATTGTGACAACCACTATAAATCTAGTTGCTATTTGTATTAACTTGTGTTTATTACCCAGGTATAATGATGTGCCCCGAAGGCAAGACGGAAGACGGTTTTGAAACACAATTCGGAGTGAACTACATAGGCCACTTTGTGTTGACAAACAAGCTGCTGGATTTAATTAAGGTGGGGCTAATGTGTAGCCTCTATCGGTATGTCGGCATTCTATTCTGTTCTTGCAACGAAACAATTCTTAACTATCTCTTGAATCATGTTTTCTCACATATTTAACCTTAAAAACGAAGGCCCAGAGTTTGACTAAATACGAAATACGGGCTTTTAAAGGTTTTGACAATGTTAGTTTGTAAAAACAAGAACAACGAATTTAATTTATTGTAAAGCTAATAACTGTTATGGATAAGCGCAATAAACAAACTGTCGAGGACAAAACAAAACTGCATCATTATCCACAAAAAATCAAAACTATGCATTCCTATCAAATCAGTGCTCGGCAAGCGCGCCAATGGAAATTGTCCAGCCCGGCGCCTCTGTTACAAACTAGGCACGAAGCCATTCCCCATAGTTTTTGGCTACTTTAAACACTTTCCTATTTGTGCATCTAGTCAGGGCCAAAAAACACACGATTAACCGTTGCACGACAGAGGGGCCATATCGAGAGGGACCCTGTATTGCTAGTTTTTATTGTCTCACATGGATGGCAAAAACTATGGTAACTATGTAAATAGTTTATTTAGAATATAGCCTACACCTATAATATTTTTGGGCGGCATTTTCTTTCGTTATGATTTTGTAAAAGAGCCTCGTTTCAAATATTTTTGAACTTATGAAATCTATATGTTAAACTGAGTTAAGCATCCTTTTAAGTCATCGCAAATTTAACTTTTTGACGAAATTGTTATAAATTAACGTTAATTGCAATTATGTGCATTTCCCCCCCGACAATGTTTTATCAACTTTAACGATAAGGGTTTTTTTGTCCTAGTCGAGACTATTTGTTATTGTGCCTGGAATGTAGTTTCTCCTGTACATTAAAAGTGTTATAGAACATATTTCCTTCTATTTAAAGTTGTGTAGAGCCTATAATAAATTTATCTGCACATATGCTTTTCGACACCTTTTGAATTCCAATTTTTAAAGGCTTTTCTTAACATCCTTTGGTTTAAGTTTAATTTTACTTAATTTAACCAATTGGTTACAAAAGACATATGCATGTGGTAGGCTACTAGGCTACTCTAGTAGAAATTACTACTTAGCTTAGGCAATTTACCTTTTTTATTAAAAAACGCAGAAAAGTGCACCAAGTCGAATCGTAGTGGTCGGGTCTGTCGCTCACAAATTGGGATCAGGAGTTGTAAACTTCGATGATTTAAATACAAGCAACAACTACACGCCGTGGAAAGCCTACTGCCAAAGCAAACTTTGCAATGTGCTGTTTAGCAGACATCTATCTAATATGTTAAAAGGTGTGTCACCAAAAGTTTGTTACATAAATGTAGGCCTACCTTGCAACGTTAAAACTGAACGCTAGAATTACCACTAGAATTAGCGGGCGGTCATTTTGACCGTTTTTGATTTTTATTCGTTTGTATCTTCGCTTAGGTAACGTTTAGAATTGGAGACTTACCGCCTTTTGCTAAGTCTAGGTCACCTTTATCATGTAAATCTTTAGTTTATTAGAATAACCACAGTATGAGTTAGGAAGCGCGACTTACCTTAAATTACCACCAACCGTCAACCTGACTGTAAAGCAAAATTTAATTTCTTCACGATTAAAATCACCTTAAACGATAGCTTTTTGTTGTGCTAATGTTTTTAATTTAAAAATGTAAAAACATTTAAAATATCCACTAAACAATTGCTGCCGTAGCTGGTAACACTTACCACGTGCTCATGATTTTGAGTGAACAGTTCTTGACGAAAGCAGAAAGCGGAGGTAATTTCACACGGTTGTATACTATCAACAAAACAAAACTACACAAAAAAGGAGTTGAGCAAAAATCAGATTTTTCAACATTCTTAAATATCCCTCGGCACCCTTTGGCATTAAAAATGGAGAAACACTGCGTATAGGTATTGGAAATCCATAAAGTTGATCATATCGCAGGAAGCGGCGTGACGGTCAACTGTCTGTGCCCCGGCTCGGTGCGAACAGAGCTTCAGCGTCACGTCCACTCAGATACGGGCGAATGGAGGTGGAAGATATTTATGAATCTCTCCTACCTTCCCGGCTTCAGGACTCTGATGGGATGGAAAACGCCAAAGCACGGCGCCCAGACCAGCATCTACTGCGCTATTGCTCCGGAATTGGACTGCGTCACCGGAAAGTACTTTAGGTTCGTTTAATTTTTTTGCATCATTGTCATTCAAAACGAAAATTGTTTTTATGCGAAATATAGCTATTTGCTTTTGTTCAGTCCCACAAAGCCGACTAGACAGTTTTTTAACTTTGGAAAAGCGCAAAGCTGCCAGGGGCGATTTCGGGGTTTTAGTTTAAGAAGGGCGGTGAAAATGTTTAGGGATGACTTCACAAAGTTACGTTACCAGTAAGTAATCTTAAGAAACTTGCCGTTTCTGAGCAAACTCGTTTGCTAATATGCATCTGAAGTTAAGTGTAATGCCGCCAAGCGCGATCCCAGTCAGAAATTACCTTGGAGTTATCCCTGGGCCATAGGCCTACTAGGCATGTTCGAATTAGCAGTGGCCTATCTTAGATAAACTAGGCATGTTCGAATTAGCAGTGGCCTATCTTAGATAAATTAAGATAACTTATCTTAACGAAACTTAGTGTAAGATGTTGTGTAGTAGATATTTTGATACATAAACGTTAGTTTTTTGTTGTAAATTAAAAAATTGCTGAGGTTTTTAAGAACTGTTTCTATGATATTCTATGATAACCCACGGGTAAATCGAAGATTAGCCCATGATATTTCCTTCATGGTTTTTAAGCTCTAATAAGTCACTTTAAACAAAGCAGAAAGATTTTTAGCTACAAAGCAGTAGTGTTTTATTGTAACTGAAAAAATTGCTGAGGTTTTTGTAAACTGTTTCTATGATATTCTATGATAACCCGCGGAAAAATCGAAGATAGGTTAATGGTATTTCCTGCTAGTTTTTTAAGCTCACATTAATGACTTTAAACAAATTCAATATCTAATATTACTTGTTCATCACGGGTATTCCATTTTTTGAGCTTCCTAAGTTTTACCACTTACGATGAGCTCAAAGGGGTTAGGATAAACTAGTTTTTAGGGGAAAATATGTGATATAACCAATGTGTGTTTTATGGATCAAGCGTGAAAATGTCATTGTAGCCTGCTAATAATACCAAACATATTGGATACCTAAACTGTTCTTAATATATAGTCAGCATCGAACCGAAATCAGTTAGCCGTAAAGATATTTGTCGTAAGCAAAGTATCGGTCGCTTAGAAAGCTTTCTGCACTGACGAAAACTGGTAAACCGGTGTTTTAATAATTAATTTGAATTTGTTATCGTTTGGTTAAAAAATAAGGCAGGGCTGCGGAGACGAAGTCGGACTCTGACTCGGGACTCGAGTAAAACCACGTACAACTACCTGTCCCGAGTCCGACTTACGCATGCGCAGGATCAAATTTTAAAGCTGAAATTGCCGTCAATTGTAAATTTGTATGGTGGAATAGCACCTATGGTGGATATTTTCCAATCATGTTCTGTCGATGGACAGTCGATAAATATAAAAAAACATATGATTGTGTAACTAAATATCCACCGTATTTATCGTAAATGGGTGAAATACAAACTGTACAGTCGCAGCCGGGGAACTGCGACTTGAAGAAATCGCACATTTATCCCGGGTCGGATTCTGGAGTCGTACTAGGGTTAATTTTACTGGCCGGAGTCGGACTCGGGAGTTGGACTCGCGTTATTTTAATACAGGTTTTCCATGTTAGAAATCTCAACAACGAGTTGTCTTGCTGTCAAAAGCTTCTCGTCCGGTCATGAGCTCCATTTCTTATCGTTATCATTTTAGAAGCACGTTTTTAAAGGCTTTTGTTAAAGCTTCGCAGCCCTGTGGCGCGGTATTAAAAGTGGCAGAATCCTACAAACTTATGTATAGAGTAAACTATATCAACGGTTTATGTCTGATTTTATACAGCGACTGCAAAGTGACGGACGAGTCTACAGCTGCCCAAAGTGACCAAGATGCTGAGAAACTTTGGAAGATTACCTTGGAACTCACCGGCGACGGCCAATGAGTGGTGTTACACCGCCCGCGCGTTTTTGCCAGTGTTATAAACAAGTCATTTTGAAGTAAATTAAGTCCCAGACAATTCATTTGTAAAATATAGCTTAAGTCCAAGTCGTATCTTTTCAAATAAATAACAAGTCAAGTAGCAGTCAAGTAACTATTAAAGCAAGCCACCTTCGAGTCAAATCCTTGTCATAATAATAAAATGTTAAACAACTAAATCTGCGAAAACCTAATTAAAAAATAACCTAAAACGCAACATGTAGCGGAAAGATTGTTTATGTGCAAAAGCTAAGATAAATAACCCAATTTTAGAAAACAAAATTCTTAATTGAAACATTTTATTTCAACCCAACTCATTCGCCCAAAATACTTATGTCGAGACAAGTCATTCTGCCCAAAATACTTCAGCCAAGTCATTTTTAAACAGCGACTTAGGTGTACTATAAGCCAATTGACTTAAATGATTCCAACACTAGTTTTTGCTCTGTAAATAAAGGAAACTCAGCCATTTCGTCGCTATTATTTTAACCCTCGTGTCATATTTGAGAAATCCCTCAATATTCCAGTGTTCCATTTTTCCTCTTAGAACAGTTTTTCGTCTTCGTTCGTCGGCATTTAGGGGAACCGTTAAAAAAGGACGGCTATAATTTTTCAATATCCTTGTTTTCTGAAATAAGTTTAAGTTTATCTATTATTTCTAAACAAAATTTGACAGACAAATAAACGTGACTTCTAAAATATATTACTTCGCTTAACATGTAGTCGTGTTGAACTGTTGGCGCAGTGACATCAAACATTTAATTTTTTTGTCAAAGTACACCGATTTTCGTAAGGTTAAATGTTTTGAGTATCATATTTTCAATTTGTCGTAATGTGTTGTTTATATATGCATTTAGGTGTTCGGCAACAATATTATTTAACTAACAATTCGTACAACGAAATATTAATTTATGCCTAACGTTTTAACATAGTAAAACGCTAAAAGCAAAGTTGCATTTTCTGTTTGCCGACTGCCGAAAAACAAGGTTTAGAAATGAAACCTGTTAGAAGGATTTGGCTATAGCAGGAGTTCTTAACCTGGGGTCCATGAACCCCCTGGGGGTACGTGAACTAGTTTTAGGGGGTCCATGAAGGCCTAATTGAAATATTAGTGTTTATTTAAGAAGTAATCATTTTTATAGTAAACAGTTTAAATTCAAAATAAAACGGTTTTGCGCTGACTGTATTTAGACTCCTTTTTACTTTCACATTTTTTGAACCGAAATCAACTGCAATTTAAAACTTTCAATCACTGCAATTTGCTAAACGGCGAATTTTTACCAACTAAAAAAACAATTTTGCAACAAGAGATTTCATCATGACAAGTTGACCTGAGGCAAGCGCACGGCAGCAATCCAGCTTTTAACGCGGCGCTTATGACCCGCTGATTAAAAGTTAATCCTGTTAGTTTGTGTTTGTCTGAGGCGCAAAACGGTGGATTTGAAAAAGTTGTTTTCGCAGGTTTACCAAGGTTTTTAAATTGTTTTGTATGTGTAGTTTTATTGGACTTTCTTTTTAGGAAGGTCAATCTCAAATAGAATATACACTGAATTAACAGAGAACATGTAGTTTGAAAGGGGTTGAAATATACAATGAAACTTTCAAAATGACTTGTCATGCAAGCGTATTTTTCATTAGATCAAGATTTGGAAGGTTTTGTTAAATCCAGCGAAGTAAGTGTTTTTAATTTTATAGTAGCCTATGAATTATTGACCTTAATAGCTTTGGCGAATCGGGGTGTTTAGTTAGGGGTAAGAAGGCTGCTGGCTCTGAAGACGAGAGCCGACGGCTGCCTAGTCTCTTACAAGTTCTTAATCCGACTCCAAGGGAGCAGGCCGCTAGAATACCTGTCCTTAACTTCTTGTACTCTCTAGACAAAGACACTTCACTCAGTAGATGTTGCCCGTCGAGTATATTAACAAGTCTCAGCAGTACATACGGTAAACGGAGCGGTGATTCAAGCCGCTATTAGTAAGACGTATAAAATAGAATCCTCGCGAAACGTTGAAAACGCACAATTCGGCGTTAGGTCACGCGTCAGTGAACAACGGTCACGTGTATAGTGACGTCAAAGTAGGCTAAATGCTACAGAATCCCCCTTCCAATGAACAAGTCGCTGACGTAGGAAGGGTTGTTCATTAATGAAAAAAGAGATCTGAAAGATTGATATTAGCATATGGTTTGGTCGCGTGTCAAAAACTTTGAGACACAAAGAGACATAGCATGCAAAATGTAGCGAGCGAAACACATATGTGGCGTTATAAGACAACAATATATTTACAACTCAACAGAGCAACGTTTTTATGGGTGTTTTTATAAGTTTTTTTTGGGGGGGCGATTTGGTAAAAGATTTTTCTCCGTGATATATATGTGCACAAACGAAATGGACAGCTAATGGCTGTCTGTTTAGTAAGTAATGAATTCTTGGTCTCTCGAACCCTATATGACACAAATAAAGTTATGACGTGCATTGATGAAATGCGATACATCGAATAAGATACATGGCGAGAAATTTCATGCACAATTCGCTAAGCTTAGCGTTTGGCTTTAAGATATTTAGCAAACATATAGATTGGGCCTCTGTGTCTGCTGCGGACCGTGGTGTGTTAGAAGGGGTATGGTAGGGATTTGGGTTCGTTAGAGGCAAGGAGGTGTAGAAATGCATCGTCTAGCAAATTTGCGTAGTCGAATGCTCCCCGGGATATAGTCCATTCCCGAAGAATCTTCATAGTTAGCAGGGCTGTCTCACGTGGCTTGAGATTTCTTCAGTAAGTCGATGTGATTTTTCAATAGAATTCACTTTACTGAAGCTGGTTGAACGGAAGCAAAGACGTGGCATCACGTATTCTTGTGCTGTGAAGTTCAACGCAGTGTTTGATGAAGTGCGTTCAGAGTTGCACTTAAGATTGAGATCACATTCGATCCCAATGAGCGGTCGGAAAGCTGTTCTCGTGACGAGCTGGTTCCGATGCGTAGTTGAGCTGTGAGGACGCCTGGAATCTTTTAAAGTTGAGGAGCATGTTGATGTAAAGAAACCTTCGATATTGCAGAAGGACCTCCATATGTCTTGCCACCAAACAACATGTTGTATGGCAATGGTAGATGTGGGATTGTGGGTATAGGATAAAAAGGTGAAGGGTAACGTTTGTACGGTGCGGCCGAGATTCGAACTCGGTTCGCGAACAATAAGTCAACTGTATAATTACAGCTCAAATGTCACGTCGGGGTCACCAGTTTGGCGAATCGGGGTGTTTAGTCAGGGGTAAGAAGGCTGCTGGCTCTGAAGACGAGAGCCGACGGCTGCCTAGTCTCTTACAAGTTCTTAATCCGACTCCAAGGGAGCAGGCCGCTAGAATACCTGTCCTTAACTTCTTATACTCTCTAGACAAAGACACTTCACTCAGTAGATGTTGCCCGTCGAGTATATTAACAAATCTCAGCAGTACATACAGTAAACGGAGCGGTGATTCAAGCCGCTATTAGTAAGACGTATAAAATAGAATCCTCGCGAAACGTTGAAAACGCACAATTCGGCGTTAGGTCACGCGTCAGTGAACAACGGTCACGTGTATAGTGACGTCAAAGTAGGCTAAATGCTACAATAGCCTTACTCATATTTTATTTCGATAGTAAAAAAATAACTAAAAAAAGTTATTAAAAAAAATAACTTTGTTTTGAAACTTATTATGCTCACCTAGGATAAAGGTTATTGAAACGGTAAAAACCATAGCGTGTATACTATCATCTAAACCAGGGGTGGGCAAATGCTTTTGACAACGGGCCTTATAATAAACACAATACTTACGTTATAACCGCCAAAATATTTCGCATATTTGATAAACTGGATGAATAATAGTTAACAAAAATGACTATTTGCAACTAATTAAAAAACTATAAAGTATTACCTAAAAATTCAACGATCTAAGCCAACATATTACATCTGATTGTAATGGTTTGAGAAAGGAATTCACTTTACGTGTGATCCTACTTTTAGTAAATTGTGATTTTTAGGATTTTTTTGTGATATCCCTTATATTTTAATTCGTGTTAGGCTACAATCCTGGATTTTTTAGAGACGGTGTTAAAAATTCCGTTAAAACACCCATCACAACATAGCACCTGATAACAAAATTTGATTCGCTGATTTGAACGAACTGGCCTATAACAAAGTTAAAAAAACATTCAGATTTTAGGCCTTGTGAGCTGGCATAGGAGGTAACCTGGATTCAATAAGCACGACTGAGCATAGCGGATATTACGTATGATATGTGACGCGATTTCGGACACAAAACAAAATTATTTGTTTAGAAAAAGAGGGATATTAGGACGACCGTAAGCCGTCGAAATGACTATAACATCTTACAAAAAAGGGCGATAGTGCCAATAACACTCGCAGTCAATAAATGTGACATGAGTATTACTTGGCTTTTTGAAACGTTTTGTGGATATTGGAACGGAAACTCTGTCATGCAGATCGAATATCTTCAGTTTGTAATATAATGCAGCCTATAACGCTTCCTGCTTTCGACGAAGGAAATTGCAGTTAGATCACGAACACAATTTTTTCTAACCCTTTTTACAAGCTGCTTAAACTGGAACCGTACCATACGCCGTTATTATAAGAGAGCGATTAAAAATTTGCGGTCTCTGTCGGCCACATCACAATGTTGTGTGTAGGGCAGCCAGCGATATTACCATAGTTAAACATTATTGTACCAGCAGGGGAAAATTGTTGGACGACATAGGTCGTTTTTTAAGGTTTTTTCAGGTTGGCGTTTTTTAACACCGCAAAAGTGTGACTACCTGAATCATACTCAAAAAGGTTTGATAGGATTTTTGTTTCAGTTGTAAAACGGACTTGTTTTTTTTGTAAAACATTTTGACGAAATTAAAAGGTTTTAAGAAGTCTTCTAATATTTGTACACAATTTAACTATGATTTGTTTTACCTTATTTGTGTTTGTTTAGCTTGTGGTGGGTTAGTCTTGCTTTTAAGCGCGCAAGCCTATTTATCGTTTTCGTTTGTTTTCTATTTACCAGAGATTTAAATATACTGACAGTAACCTTTGCATTTGATATCCCTGACAAATCATTGTTTTTAAGATGTAAAAAATTTGCGCGTATATAGTGATATATAACAGCGGTTTGAGCAGCGTAAAGGCAGAAGTACCGTGTTTTTTGTTTTTAGAATATTGCCCGAAGGTGGTTTCGGTGGATATTTTGTCGCTCACGAATTGCAGACGAATTTTGTTTTGACAGCGGTATAGTAAATTGCTTAATGTTTTAAAAAACGTGTTTTTTAAAATGATAAAAATCTTCTTTTGACCGGCCTAGTTTAGAAAAAAAATACTGTTCTGTTTTATAAAGAGCCTCTTTTGTTTATCATCCGGTTTGGCTCAATACTTTAACAAAGCTTAGGCTTTCTGCAGCAACGCCCACGTTCTAAACTAAAACGTGATCTTAATTGTCTGTTGTCCCCGCAATTCGTGACATGCCGACACATAATCACTTGAAAGCCAAAATATAAATTGGGCAAAATACCAATTAAAAGCAATTGTTTTGCAATTTGTTTTCGTGTGACTTAGCAAAACCGCCCGTAGATTTTATAATTGTATTAAGCTAGATTTGTTGATATAAATATTCACGAGAAAGGTGACATTGGAATGCCTTCATACGTTTATTCCACTGTAAAAACCTATGCGGCATACAGTTGACATTAGTACGATTTTGCTGTTGTACGGCACACTACTAAGAATGTGGCTTAAGTACGAGTAATGGACACGGATTAGCGGAATTAAAGTAAAATTACCCGGCTTTTAGTAGTTAAAGTGCCGTTGGCTGACTGCTGATTGCGCACTGTGTAAATTAAAATGTCGGCCTTAGAAAGCGCAACAGCCTTCGTTTTGGCTGGTATCCTGAAATTACAGCAGCGCTGGGTGTGTAACATTAGTTCTGTTGAGACTCGCTTTTAACCGCTTCAGGTCGCAATTCAGCGACATGCCTTGAAATACTTTCCTAGAAACAACATGGTTTTGTTAAACTTGGTCCATGTTTAGCTACATTTGGACAAGGATACAATCTTGGTTTATGTATAGATAGTCTTCGGTCAGTTATTTAAGTATATTAAGCTTGTGTTTTACGACACTTGAGCGACCGAGAACAACATGCAGAGGTGGTTGGTGATCCTTTTTGCAATTCTCTGCCTTGGACTGATCCAGTTTTCTTTAGGTAAGTTCATTACGGGCAGAATCCAATGTTAGATATGTGTCACTTGTGCGTTTGATATGCAACAAATACCGCCACGATTTGTTACCAATCTATAAGTTATCAATTTCCTATACTTGTATTTTATTTGCGATACAGATACCAAAACATTTCGCGTACTAAGTATACGCCCGTTCAAATCTTGACGATTTAGCCACCGATTTTTTTTTGATTAATATTAGGTAATATTTTACCGAGGTTTAGAAGGCTTATAGTTCACGTCAATAGCAAATTCCGTTTTCCTAGAAATGCGCATTGAAAAGACAGAAGAAGGTTGCATTTGTTCGAAAAGCTTTGCTAAAAGGGATATTTCTGTTTGATATCAGATATGCACAAGTATCGGAAGAGAATCGATTCTTCCGATTGGCCTCGGGTGTTGGCTCCGATTCCATAATAATGGATATGTAGGCCTATGGAAAATAGGATCTTTGACAATTTCTTTTCTATTTAAAGAAGTCTCCACTTAAAAAGATTAAATTTTTTTTAAATATTTACATTTGAAAACTAGAACATTTATTGAGTTTCATTTTGTAGAAGAAACTCGTTCGATACTATGGGATTAAACAGAAGTTAGTCCGTTACAAATTTAATATAAGATTTTCTGACCCGGTTTGCAGTGTTTTATCCCAATTGAAAATTAATTTGCTAGAACAATAGCAGGTTGACAACCAAACGTAACATAACGCCATACAATATACGGAAAATTATTATCTGACAATCTGATTGACGTGGCCTTGACAAGTTTTATATTGAGCAATTCCTTATTTTGTATTAGTAATGGTCGCCGTTCAATATCGTATCGGACACTAGCCCCTCTGGAAAGTGTAAGTATGACAGACCTTGAACAGCGGTGACGCTATAATCAGGGTGTCAAAGGACAATAGTTTAGCACAGTGGTTCTCAACATTTTTTAGCTTACGGACCGGTGAAATTTCAAAACAAATTTTGCGGACCGGTGGACCTTTAAAAATCAAAATCAACCCAAAATGTAATTACGACAAAATTATGCTACTTTAAAGCAAAGACTGGTAACTTTAATTAAATTAGCAATTTTCTGCTGTCTTTCTTATATCATACGTGGTATACGAAAGTTTTTCACATACAACTATCTTAAAGTAGAAGACTACAACGACGTGTAGCCTACTTATAAACAGTTGGGCACAACACTGCGCATTGTAACCCACGGTAAGTCAAAAGTAGACAATTAACTTTATGTTACGTCACAATGCTGCAAATTACGGAACTGGCGAAGTTCGTAATTCGGTGAACAAGTTTTTAACATCTTGCATTTTGCAATTGAGAAAATTCTAATATATTTGACGGACCGGCAGAAAAGTTGACGCGGACCGGCGGTTGAGAACCACTGGTTTAGGAAATTGGGGTGCATACTTAATTTCCTGAGGTGCAGGTTGGCTTTGTTGAAAACTCACGGGTGCACTTGCAATACTTTCCACAGTGGGACAGTGATGACTTTAACTCAATTATCGGACATTGATATCAAGATAAAGTAAAAAGTAACCGAACTATCTGTGGTTGACTTTTGAAACACTGGTTTTTCTGTTAGCGAAAACCATAACCCTTAAATTTACCTTTTTCTATAGGCCAGGTTGCGTCGACATTCCGCTGCAAGAACGGCGCCGAGATATCGGTCGGAAATTTCTGCAACGGTGTTCAGGACTGCGACGGAAGTGACGAAGCACCCGGAAATGCGTCGTGTCCGCTTTGCAACTTTCCCACAGTCAGGTGACGCAAACGTACACATGCCCAATATTTCTTGTACTCCCAAGCTACAAGCGAAGGAAGATAACAACGGAATAGGCCAATATATTTCGATAGGGGGTCGGGCCGCTGTTTTCTACCGCGGAACAAATTGTTTGTTACGACAAAAAAGTTTAACGTATAGCGCTAAAAAAGTACAGTAATTTAAATTGTTTCAGATTCATTGTTATAATTTTAAACCATCCGAAATTGCGTGTTTAATTTAGGTTTGTGGATTTGTTCAAAAGCATAGTGTCGCAAAAGAGCGACTTTGTCATTATTTTCTTTGTGGATGAATTCCTTTTACATCGCTTTAAGGCCCCTCCATCTAGAGAAAAATTTTCACAACCAAAAACACAGCGGTAACACTTCACCGAAAATTAAAACTTTTATTGAGGTTTACGCTTCATTTTTAGTTGCAAAAAGCCCCCGAGAAACCTCACCTGCCAAATTGACCGCGAATATATCTGCAATGCTTCTGTTACCTGCCTCGGCGTAACACCATGTGATCTTGGATGTCCATCTTACTACAGGTAAATAACTTGTTTGGTAAAGAAAGAACAATGAAACGAAGCCATATTTGAATGGTTGAACTCATCTCCTGAAACGACAGGACATTTAATTGGCAGTTAACTTTGTCTTGACCCACAAAATTTGAACTTAACTGTAGTTTTGAAGTGTGTTTACACCTGTTAACCTAGAAATGACTTGACAGGACCTAGATCTTTTGGACAAATGACTTGGTTTGAATCGAAGATTTTTCATTAGGCAATTATTTTTGAAAATTGCTTTATTTATTTTAATTTTTGCACATTAAACAATTTGCTTCATATATGTTGATCTTACTGTATTTTTTACTTGAGGAAGGTTCTACTGCAACCCAAAACATTACAAGTTATTCAATTGGGTTACGCAATTTAAACATCTTTCACATTTGGTAATTGTTTGTTGTAATGTTCAGGCCTATTGCTAATACATACTGAGTGCTACAATGTTAGAATTACCCTACATTGCATCTTATTCAACAAGAATATTTACGACTGTGGTCGAAACTTCGAGTAGGGTACTTGTCAGATATCACCTGGCGGCCTTGTTCACTAAACATTTAACAATATGTGCGCCAAATCGGCCATTTCTCCACTTGTTCAATAGTGACATTAAAAAACTCCCGAACCTACCAATATTTTTACCTACTTTAGGTGCAGCAAGACGAACCAGTGTGTCTTACGTTCCACTCTGTGCGACGGAATGCCGTGCAACGGTTGCCCGGAAGACGACGACGATTGGCCGACAGGGATCGGTTTCCAGTGCGTGAGGAACGGCCGCTTCTGTCGTCTGCCGCAACAGCTGCTGTGGGACAGCGTGCAGGATTGCGCAGATGCTGCAGATATTTGCTACAAGTCGACATTTATAAATGACGGGAGGTAAAACGCGAATGAACAAGTCAATTGTTTTAGGTTTCGACGCGCCTAACATTTAAATAAAGGGGATGGTTTGTCATTTTGGGGCAGCTCTTTTCATGGCAATCGTCTGACTGTATAAGTGCAAATTAGAGTACGAATATTTTCCCAATTGCGCAACTTATATAGCCAAATATACCTTTAAGTTGAACATTTGCCCTAAAAGAGAAGCGTGTTTCTGGCAAATTAGTTATCTCATATGCTCATTCATGATATTAGTGGCCCTGTTTATTTAGGATATCGTCTCCCAAACAAATTAAATTGCCCTATCCCTGACCAAATTCTACAACAATTATGGTCCCAACGATTGACTTCCGTTTTCAGCCACCCACTAACATTTTGCTCTAGTGTACACGCAAATAGTTTAAAGACGACGATATTTAGGCTCAGCATTGCCAAAAAGGTGTGACAAATATAAACGGTAAACTCTGGGTTGGTTATTGACTCATTGGCAGTTAAATCCGTTATCCCTATATAATAGTTTTTCTGTCTGTTTGTTTTTTGTTTTTTAGACTTCTTAGTTGGGGATAGACCGGACTTTTTTTTTGGACCCATGCCGTTAACTGATTTTTTAAGTTTATTATATAAAACAACAAATGTTAACATGTAATCTATCTATACCTAATTAAATAAGAAACTCTTGCTTTGCATATTAACTTTGTTTGATGCTAAACACTATAAAAAAACAAACTCTGTTAAATAGGTCATACAGATTATTTATAGTGTTTTATGCCTAAAGTTGTGCAAAATTATACCTTATTTATTTCATTCGTATATCGCTGTTATCTTTATATTTTAATTTGTACATGGCCGTTTAGTGTTTATCTTCATTAAGTCAAATACCTTCGTTTAAAAATAAGTCTTTTTCATTTAATATTATTTTATAAAAAAGTTATTTATGGTTTTCCACTTCAAATAACTAGAGAAACAAAGGAGTTTGATAGGGCCATTACAATGGAAAGAGCACTATTCTGAAATAGTTCACAACAAAAAACTGAATATTACCCCCTTCAGAGATTTACGAATGCTTCCCGGAACAGTGTTTGACGATCAGAAGTGTTTTATGTGTTTGGACGGTTCCATGATCGTGCCACGTCTCAAGGTCTGTGACGGAACAATCGACTGCTCCGATATGTCGGATGAGTGCTTGTGCGAGAGGCAACTGGCAGATGTTTGTAACAAAGTGCAGACTTCACACGGAACGTGAGTTGTTGTTTTTGGCTTTTTCCATTTCCACGAAAGCATAAATTCTTGTACTAAATTTGCTTGACCTTTTCCAATATAAAATGCATACAAAACACGCGGCAGGCAGCGATATACTGTAATAACAGTTTTCAGCGTAACGCTTATTAAGCTTTCGTGCTATATCTGAACTTCTTTCGAGGTGGTCTTTTAGGCAGGTGGTCATTTTTCTCTACTCACGTACAATGAATAAAGTACAATGGTTAAATTAATAAAGGAATAAACGGTGATCAAAAATTGTTATTTCTAGTTGTGTTAATAGGACGTTTTAGGTTGTGTAGATAAAAGCCAAGTTATTTTGCCGTTGTTGTTTTTAATCGCACTTTAGGATCCTTTGATTTCTACAGGTCCTTGTTTAAGTAAAGTAAATCATTTATTTAGCCACAAAGCAACCGACGTATAACTTGAATATAGCCTTGCTAACACAGGTTTGGATATCCGCGAAGCTTTCTTTGTAAATTTTAAAACAGCGTTTACGAAAACCTCGAAGCTTTGTGTTATGTCCGGCTCTCGTCTTTGTCGATGGTTAACTGATCGACCGAAATTAGGGTTGATTGGAACTTGTTTCAAAAATTATGTGTCTAGTGTAGACGCTAAAGCAGTATTTCTTAATCAGATGAATGATTCACCCCAGGGTGAATAATTTTTTTGCAAGGGTGAACCAACCAAAAGGGGTGAATAAGGGTGAACTGTCAGAAATGGATGATAGCTTGCGAAACAACCTAAAAGTCATTTTGTGCTATTCTATATAGACCAGATAGTTTTATCGTAGCATGAGACTAGGGTGATTGGAATCTGGAGGTAAATGCTAGGGGTGGACAAAACTAAAAAAGTGAAGCACTGATCCACAACCTTTTGCCACTTGCGGCGCACCGATGTGGTTTAATTCTCGCAACACATCTATAAAAATGTAGATGAAAAACCACGATAAACACCTGGATAAAAATATACAAAGCAGCTTAGGTTTCGAGGAACTGTTTATAAGTGTTGAAATCACAAAATCTTGATGCTCTGTTTTTATTAATCTTCTTATATTGTAGTTTCAACGCCCTACTGTCATTACTCCAACTGCCAAGGCAGTCAAAGGCAAAGGATATAATTTTATCAGGAATTTTGGCCTATCCATTCTAATATTATTTTATTTCGCTGTTCAAAGGTCCAACTAAAAATGTCTTAGGCCGCTCCTTTGCAACCCCTTACTTTTGCTAATCAGGGGACTTTCAAAAAATAAAATCGACAAAGTGCAATTTGCGCTCTCAAGCTAAATCTCTTTCAGGATACGAAAGGTATAAGTAAATTTTAGGAATAATTTTCACAGTGCCAACCGTACAAGGAGCCATTGACAAAATTGCCTGCATTCTTACAAAGTTGTTAGAAAAATTTGCGCATAAATCATTACAAATGTAGGCCTACTATTTATGGCAATTTGGCGTAACATAGATTTACAAAAGTAAGAAAGGTTGTAAATCTACCAAAACTGTCACCTATTGCATACTTAGTATTAGACAAAACATGAACCTGAAAAGTTCAATTGGAAAACAAGTTGTAAAGAACTAGATTAGAGCACCGCATGCTGCCGGTACGCATGCGAGAGGAAATATACAACGAAAGCAAAACGGACCGACTAAGAACCTACTATTAACATTTGTAAAGATGTTCGTTGGGCCTTGTTGATTGCTCAACAGCAAACGTGACCACGTGCGTGAACAGAACAAAGATATGCGACGGAGTTGCGGACTGCCCTCTTAACCTGGACGAGAAGTAAGTCTACAAAAAAACGTATTGAAAAAAATTCTCTGTTTAGATTTCGAAAGACGCGATCTTGCTCTCAAAAAAAAAAAGTGAATCTTTTTACACTGCTATGTATAGTTTAGTTTGTATGCATATGTGATTTCAGTGTACGGGTTTATAAAAACTACTCAGGGTGCTCTTAAGAATCTGAAACGCAAGACTCTTAAAATTATTTGTTCAAAGGTTTAGCTACTGCAAAGGAACTCTTCCGTGTTCCAATGGTTTGGCCAATGATGCCAAGACGAAATGCAGGTAAGTGTTTATTCTGTTTTAGAATAGTTACGGTCACGGAGCTCGATCAAAATACGAGTTAGCGTCAATTGTTGCTTGCCCGATAAAAGTGTTATGTATATTAATGCTGGGCCCAGTAAAAGTGCTGGGCCTATAGTAGTGTAACAAATAAACCGCGAAGAAAACGACAACGCTAATAATATAATTCTTTACCTATTAGGCTACCGCACATCTATTTTATTAGATGGCAACACTGTTATTCGTTTGTGCCGCAATGAGACTTAAGATGAAACTAATTGTAAGTGGACCAACTGCTAAAATTTTTTATCAAAAACTACAGCTCAAATTTTAGCCTCAGCGAGTCAAACTGTATATATTTGGTTTAAAGGGCTTTTGATTGCGCTTAGAAAGCAGACAGGAGGTTAACTTCATTGCTGTGGTTATCCGAAATGCGGTGCTGTCATTTTGAAATGAAGGAAGCCCCAATTAAGTCATTCATAAAATAATTTAAGTGCAGGTCAAGGTTTTTTGATTAAATAACAAGTCAAGTCGCAGTGACGTCATAATTAGAGCAAGTCAATTCCAAGTCAAGGCCCTGCTGAAAATATCACACGCCTAACTATTGAAATTGGTAACTCGTTCTAATATGAACAGTAACTCACCTAAAAAAATAACAAAAACGCAACGTATAGCAAGAAAATTGTTTATGTGCAAAAATAAGGGGAAAAACCCACTTTTATCAACAAATGCATAATAAAAACACTTATGTCAAGTCAAGTTATTTAGCAAAAAAAACTTCTGTCAACTTCAGTCATATTGTCCGAAAGACTTAAATCAAGTCAAGTCATTTTGCCCGAAAGACTTAAGTCAAGTCAATTAATTTGTACAAAACACTTAACTCAAGTCAAGTCTTTTGAAAGCAGTGACTTAAGTGCACTAAGTTAAGTCATTCATTCAAGTCATCGGACACTGTCGAAATACATTTTATCAAGGTCCCAGTAGTCTTTTCTCTATTGACAATCAGTATGCGTTGCCGATTGGTGAAGATCAACAGTTTTTTGTTTTTTAACAGGTGTGAAAGTCCCATTTGTCGCGGATACTCTAGTACCAACTGGCCCCTCGCCAGCACGGCCATACTATGCAACGAGGTGTCCGAGTGTCCTCTGATGCCCGGTGCCAATTGGGTTGTACCCCCCGGTTACCCAGTTGACGAGTGTGTGGCAACCTGTCCAAACAGCACCTTCGCATGCAACAGCACACTGCAGGAGGCAGTCTCCATTAACCCGCCGTCTATCATCGTTTGCCCGATCGTGAGTTTGGTTAACGCTTAACTCGGTGATTTCACCAATATTTGGTTTTGTTTTGTTCTAGGTTTTAGCTAAAATCCCAGTTTAGGCAAAAGGATGCTTTTGCTAAGGCATGTATCGTTAGATGGCACAATACTTACGAAATCGATAGTATGTTGAGATTTATTATTCACAAGAGTTGCGTTTAATGCTTCTAATATCTTAAAATAGCCGCATTTACTCAACCGGCGCGGCAATGTACATGTAGGCCCACAGTCTTCATTCTATCAGCAAATTGTATTCCAACCCGCAGCGCCAGATATCCACAGCTCTAGGGTTCAAATCCAGTTGAGAATCGTTCTGCCTATAAAATAAGTAAAGAATTTTTCTTCATGGCAGAGCTTGATTGTTGTTCTGTCGAATTTAAAAATTGTCCTTGGTTTAGGTTGGCACGCCAAATTCTACGCCAGGTCCGCCGATTCATCTTGGCAACGACCGCATATGCGACGGGATTGTCGACTGCGTTCCCAGTGAATTCGACGAAAGCCACTGTCCTGCGAGGTTGCCTTGCCAAAGCGGAAAGCTTGTTAGCATCCTTCGAACTAAGATCTGTGACGGAACAAAGGACTGCGACAATGGTCAGGACGAGGACAATTTGGCGCACAATTGCACCGAAAGGTTCTACTGTCCCTCGCTGAACTCCACCAGGGTACGAGAACTAATTGTCCCAAGGCATTTTTAATTTTTTGTGGCATATTTTGAAATTTTAGTTAAGAGCAGAGCGGAAACAATTTTCCGATTCATGCGTTATAACTTATAACAACAGTAATGTTTGACAAAGGAGCAGCTTTTTATAATAGTATAGTGCGTTTATTTCTTTTCACATGTTCGCGCCTCATAATCTCATACACTTTATTGGCTCATGCTTTCCCGTTTCAAGGTCTCCGTTCCCCAGTCTTCGTACTGCAACCAAATAATCGACTGCGACAATTTAGCGGACGAGTCAAATTGCACGGCTGATGGGAGATTTTACTGCGAAAGTGGAAAACCTCTGTTCGTTCTAGCGAACCAGGTGCACAGTTTACTCACTAACAATGATCGAGTGACCTTTATACAGAAGTCTACCTACATTTGTACACTCTTATCAGCCGATTTAAATTGGATTTATTATAATTTATTTTCAAGACTGATTCTATTTTTAGGACAATATGTTTGGCCACCATACATATATTTAAAAAGTATTTTCTGATTGTAAGCTTTGTTTATTTCGCAACATAAAATAATATAGAGTGCACTAAAATCTTGTAAGATCTAAAGAAAGGGCTCAGAAGAGGTTTTTCGTCCCTGGATATATCGGTGCCTATCGGGTGGCAATAATTTATTAACAGTTCAACGTAACAACTTTTTATTGAGCTAAGCAAGTTTTGACTGAACAACCTAGATAGCTAAGCCTTGTTGGACCATAGGCCTATTACTGCTGTAATTCTGTGTTGGGCTAGATTGCCGGTACTATAGCCTATCAGGTATCTGATATAGAAACATACATCTTAAATTCACTGTTTAATATATTTTCTATTGTTCGTCAGTATTAATTGTTTTGCATTGTTTGGGAACGACAGATCAGAGACGGTCGCGGCGACTGCAGTGATTGGAGCGACGAATGTTCCGCCCAGTTTCAAACCTCGGCCAACGTTCTGTCCTCACGATACGAACTCATCAGCAACGTTTTCCTCAGGGTAATCGTGTGGATTATGGCCACGCTCGCACTGTTTGGAAACGCGGTAAATGACGTTGTAGAAGTATATTATGGACTTACATCAGTTGGCTAGAACAGTCGTACTTTAAATTCAGTTCTTTGTATCAGGCCCGCAGAGTCCGGAAAAATAATCCGAGTCAGACTTTCGAGTCCGGGGTCCGACTGCGGTCAAATATGCGATTTCGTCGAGTCCCGCGTCCGGCTCCGATTCTACACCCTGTATTTCACCCTTTTACGTATAACTAAAATTGACGAGATAGTCAGCAATTCACTCATAAGAGTTTCATATAATTCATTCACCTACAAAACTTGCTTGTAAAATATTCCACCATATGCTGTTTTACCCTTACAATTTATAGTTTGCGTCATTATCAGCTTCGAGATTTGGTACTGCGCATGCGCACGGTTGACTCGGGGCTCTGGTAGTTTTACGTAGCCTTACTTGGATCCCGAATGCGACTCCAGAAAAACTAACCGACTCCGTCGAGTCTCGAGTCCGACTCCGACTCAACAGCCCCGATTTGTATTGTGATAAGTATCAGAAGTTGATTTGAACTCAAAACAAAATGTCTTATACATTTTTTCTCGCGTCTTCAGATTGTCCTTTACATCGAAATCCGGAAGGTTCGAGAGATCTCCAAAAGCGGTGGTTCCGCATCGCTGCGCACCAATCACATGCTAGTGCTGAATCTAGCTGCGGCAGATTTTCTGATGGCGATTTACCTGCTGATGCTTGGAATATCGTCGGCTGCTGGCAGTGGAAGTTACTGCTCACAATCACTAAACTGGCTCACCAGTCAGACTTGCCTGGCCATGGGTGTCCTTGTTGTACTCTCGAGCGAAGCTTCGGTGCTCACAATGGTCCTATTAACTATCAGCCGGCTCTACGCAGTTTACAATGTGAGCACACGGCAGATTCTTTCTATATAGCCTCGCGTTTTTGGTTGGTGAAACCGGTTTGGCCAGTGGTCGTTATTTCGAACCGCACCACAGGCTAGTTGTTTTTACATCCGGTCCTTGCCTTTACACAAACCCTCCTTAGGAGGGTTGATTTCGGAAAGCCCTTCCGAAAGTATCCAGTGTAATGCTGTTGGTGACAACAGTTTGCAATATATTTGTAAAGAACTGATTTTCTATGTTCGATTATTATAAAATTTTCAATTTTACATTCGATTATTATAAAAATGCTGAGGTTTATAACAGTACTGTCTCCATTTCAATTTGGGGATTTAATACTTAGCCAGAAAGTCAGAAAGTGCCCGTTCCCCAATAGTGGCGATATGCTACTCCTAACTTTCCACTATGCCTATTCTAATAATTTCGTTGTCCTCAATCATTTATGAGTAAAAGGCGTATCTCAAAGATACGTATAACTTACGAAAAGCAAAACTGGAACTGTAATCGCTTCTTACTGATTTGACTAGCAATGAGTCGGTAGTGAATATGGCTTTCTAAAACACTCTGGCCTTTATTGGTGTTCACCAACAAATGTAGCATCTACAAAAATTTCGTGAACACATTCGATGCTTAGCCAATAACCTTAGACCCTTGGGGTTAGTAAAATCGTAAACACTCCCTTGTCACTCCTGTTTAACTATAGACCGTTTTATAACCGAGGCAAAATACATGGACCGATGGGAATCTTATTAAAAGTGACTTCTGGCATATCAAAGTTTGAACTACAATGGCCATGGCTAATCACAATTCAACCATTTTATCTTACCCGTTTGACTGTCCAGCATAACGTTACTTAAAAAAAAACTTTTCCTTTTTATGACAGCCTGTACCGTCGATTTCCACTCCCAGAAAACGCTGGGTAATGTTCGCCCTTTTCCTTATTTGGGCGATATCACTTATACTTGCCCTGACGCCGTTGATCAGCTACAATCAAAGCACCTTCACCGAGTCAGTTTTGATCGAGGGCAACCCGCTCTTCGGCAACGTTGTAGTCAGTTTTGACGCTGCCAAGAACATGACCCTCAAGCTGCTGACTTACTCCAGGTACTTTACCAGTCTTCCCGCGTCCACTGCAGGTCAGGTCCGGGCCATGACTTCGTGGGATCAGCTGCAGCAGTTTATCGGCGCCCACGCCCCTGGAGAAAGCTTTCTGAAGATAAAGAGCTACTTCGGGTGAGCTTCAAAGTTTCTTTAAAATAAAAACATTTTGCTTGGCGCTCCCTTTAATGGAAAACAAAAATTCTGGCTATACACATCAAGAATAAAATCAAACTTCATTGCAATAAATTTAATATAATATTTTGCGTTTAAAGAAAAGTAATAACTTTTGTATTAGTTTAATATTTTATTCTTCCAATGAAAAAACAAATTGTCGCCTATTTTTTGCTTTACTTATAGCCCCACACTAATTTCCAAAGCAGTACAGTGTTTCTTACTGTTATAGTTTATCGAATGCATTGCCTAAGTTTTGTAATGACTTAAGTCAATGGTTAGACTTACGTCTTTTAGACAAATTACTTGACTTAAGTCTTTTAGACAATTGATACGAAGTGTTTCATTAAGCAAATTTTTAAATTAGGTTGTTTATCTTATTTTCTTGTTACAAAATTGATAAACACGTTCGAAAACAATTTTCTTGCTATTTGCTGCGTTGATGTTATTTTCTACTTAAGTTATAGCTCATAATATTCGGACAAGCTTGCCAGTTCTAACTGATTAAAGTGTTATTTTAGGACAAGTACTTGACTTGGTGAACAATGATGACTGGGACTTAAATGGTTATTCATTTCAAAAGACTTGAATTAATTTTACGAAATGACTTTCCTAAAACTTTTCACAGTGACCTGTTTATATTACGGCGCTCCTCAGATATTACAGTGCAAGCAGTGTGTGCATTCCTAACCTTTTTGTGACGAGAGACACCGGAGCCTGGCAATTCTCCATCGCCATTTCCATCATCAACTTTCTGGGCTTTGTTTTCGTGGCTGCCGGCTACATCATGATTATCTTGAGAACACAGGCGTCCGTGAAAGTGGCAAAGTCTCACCAGTCCGACAGAAAATCGGCAGGTATTGTAGCTGATGCTGTGGGTGTTTTATTTATCGGTGTATGCCCATTAAGTTGTGCTGTTGATGTCGTAGGTTTACTGAGAGTGAAAGCCTTTGTGGTAGTTTTTGTTACTCGCTGTATATTTCAATGCCAGGGGTAAGAGTAGATTTAGTTTTATACCGTAACAACGCAAAATATATTTATTGGAACACTTAGAAATGTTTTAACACATATCAGGACTTCTAAAGATAGAAAACTTAGGAAACCTGAGGTTATCGTTCGACCTCGTGCACAATTATACAAGTAAAGTCTTTGTTTAAAACATTTACGGCGGAGTGGCCCGGTTGAAAAAGGACATGACCTGGAAAAAACCTTTGTTACCAGTATGGAATACCTGTATAAATGACTTTACATTTTTTACGTTGTTACGGACAAAAATACCTTTTGTTACCAGTACGGATTTGATCGGAAAAGCCGTTGCGGAGAGGCTCCAGTTTAAGCTATAAACGTCTAAAGAGAGAGTTGCTTTCAAGGTTGTAATGACTTAAATCACTGACTTGAATTAGGTACACTTGATCACTTTTTTCAAAGGACATAACTTGACTCCAGTCTTTTGACCAAAATGGCTTAACTTGAATTTTTTTGTCAACTGTCTTGGTTAAGCGTTTTTCATTAAAATTTATCTCAAGACTTGCACGTTAAACAATTTGATTGCTGTTTATTGCGTTTGTGTTACTTTTTAGTTGAATTATAGCTTATGATCGGACGAGTTTACCAATTTGAATAGTTTAACGTTTATTTTCAAGAGAATGACATGACTTAGAGTTGACTTGCTTTCATAATGACTTGGCTTGACTTGGCTTTGACTTGGGCAACCGATGACTTGGACTGGGATTTGTTAGCTTTCCAAAGGCCTCTGGAATTTAAAACATTTCAAAATGACTTGCTTACAACACTGGTTCCTTGTTTAAAGGTTTTATGCCTCGGATTTAGTGATAAGGCATTTCCTTTGACTAGCTTATTTGATTGAATATATTGCGTGGTCACATAAGCAATCGGTTCATGCTTCTAACAGTATCTGTAAATCTTTTAACATTTGTGTTGCATACAAAGGGACGGGCAAAGTAAACGTTCTCTCTTTTGACTATAACATCAGCAATCCAGCGCAAGATCGTCCGTCTGATCGCGACCGACTTCTGCTGCTGGATCCCTCTCTCCATCATGGTGTTCGTCAACTTCAGCGGAGTGAAGATCGACAGCATCTCGTACGCGGTCGCCGCCATCGTTCTGCTTCCCATCAACAGCGCCCTCAACCCGATCCTCTACTCCAACTTCACCGACAAAGTCATCGACAAGATCAGGAAAAGCAAGGCTTCCTACGACAGCAGGGCAACCACGAGCCATGCGACTGGTAGCACTAGAAACGCCAGCACGCATCTCTAGCACCTAATCTACTTGAAGGAAAATCTTTGCCAGGTTTTAGTGTCACGGCTATTTTAGTGTGATTTTTATCGCGTTGTGTTTGGGGCGTGCCTTCAAATGTGGCGCCGAGCCTCACTTGTCTGTGGTTATCGTCTTGCGAAAATCATATTGCTTTTACCACAACGCTGTCATCGTAGGGGAGGCAAAACACTATATCTAGTAAAAGCAGATCTTTGAATCACAATTGGCACTTTGGAAATGTGAGAGGTGTGTTTATTACATGTAAATAATATTTCAGAAAAAATTATGATCCTAAAGACAAAATATAACATTTATTTTAACAAATATCCGATCCAGTTGTTTATTCGCCTTTTTAAACTTGGGGGTGTTACTATTTTTGTATACGGGTTGGTTAAGCAGAAAAACGACAAACAAAAGTCTGCTGCCAAAAATAACCAAACTAAAACGATCACAATGTGTATTGTGTGATTAAGCTCTGCTGTAGTCGTACTGGCCAACAGTCTACCTTACTGCCTGTAATCAGGATTATTGTGCAAACAAGGCCAGCCTAAAAAAGAGCACTAGCCTGCGGTGAGGTTCGACCTAATGACCTCCGCCCTTTACGTAACCGTCTACACCAGCGGTTCTCAACCAGTGGGCCATGGCTCACTGGTGGGCCATAAGAACATTTGGGGTGAGCCACAGACCAATTTGCAACGTAAATGGGCCACAAAAGAAAAAAGGTTGAGAACCACTGGTCCACACAAACTCAAGAGGAGGGTACGTGGAGAAACAAACATGACATCATTGCTTATTGCATCCTGTTCTTACATACAACATCGCATACAAGAAAGCGGCCAATATTACCTATTTAGCCAAAGCCCAATCATCCAGGTTCTAAAACGACTACTTACTTTAGGTAATTTGCTTAATTGTTTGCTGTGCAACCTACAAATAAAGCGCTGCTTTAATTACTATTTATCTCAAAGTACGTAATGCTTAACTTGGTGTCGAATAATACTTTCTGTTTGAATATAATTACCCATGCACCAACACACCCGGTGCAGGATATATCTCATGGTACGACTCTAAGCCAAGTTCTACCCAAACCTTAACCCCAAACAAGGGTGAACAATCCGGTTCCGTTTAAATCATGGCTCTCAAACGTCGATGCCAGAACGGTCGAAACGGCGTCGTCCAATCGGACCCTATTCCTACGGTTTACCATCCAGATTTTTCTATTGGTGGACGCAATTACTAAGAAATATTCCCGCTTCAAGTTTGAGACCGTAACATTACACACGGTAAAGGGGAAATTGACTTGAAGAAATTAAACTGTCGAAATACAAATGATTTTTTTAAACAAAGTGCGTTTATCGGAACTTTCGATTTTTTGCAAGTTGTCGTTTTTGCGGTTTTTATAATTTTTGACCAGAAATCCCAAAAAAGTTCAACACTTTACTAATTTCCCATTGAATTGTAAAAGCGTCATCTATAGAATACTATTATTTAAAACATTCCATTCCTGATTTTTAATTGTAAAAAATTAAAGCTTGTCTGACATGCGAAGCATCACCAACAAACTTTTGAAGTCTAAGATGAAATGTGCTTCGACAAAGTTAAATTGCCTAACTGCACAATGCCCCGTCGTTCGATTTGTATGATTAAAATATTCTTTCTTCTTAATTGCACGTAAAAAAGTCATTGCGAACCCAAACCTTTGGCGATTGGTGTTTCACATATACGTTTTTTAAAATCAGAGAAATGAGCGAAAAAATGGCGAAGTGTCGCAGTTTACCTAACAAAGATAAACAAGTAAATTCTCGTGTCTTACTTTTTATCGTGTTTTTTGTTTGTCTTGGTAAATCTGGCCTTGTAGGGATTATGCCATCTTCACATTTCTATTCTTACAACTGCCGACTCCCTGTTGTTCTATTTCAGTACATGTTTCTTAACATTTTTGCCCCCGATCTATATACTAAGAGTAAGTGTAAGTTTCGTCGACACAACTAAACGAACAAAGAAATGTAGTTGCTTTAGCAGCTCTGTCCACCTTTTATTGCCGGATTTGACCGAAATGGCAGTGTAAGAGAGCCGAAGATCATCGTCGCGTGAATACCGAATGCGAAAAACTATAGCGACAAGCAACAATTGCATAACATAAAACAACGCTTAAAACATAGCAAGGAAGGTGGCGTGTTGCATTCTCGTGCACAAGTCGAAGGTCTAGTCGTTCTTACATTCGTCATACTACAATTTAAACCTGAATCGCATCATAACAGTGGTGTAAATAGAAACTGTCCGGAACGGCCTTCCGGTAAATTAATTATTGCGTTTAGGCCGTATCGGTCAAAATTGTTCATTTTTACCAGACAATGCCCCTATTTGACCAGGCCATCCCACCGTCTCCTTAAATGTATTTAAACTAAAATTTCCCTTGCATATTTTTTCACTAAATCAAACGATATCCAAAGCTTTTCTAGAAGGTTACTTGATTTAAACTTCCTGTTATGACGTAACTTTTTTAGGTCATCTCTGAATATTTGTATGCAATCCAAAACTATTATTCTACTTTTAACCTCGGATCAGAGTATTATGCAGACCAACAACATGGCAGTTGCATTATGGCGATTTAAAGAGGAATCCAGTACGCCGCAATCCCGCGACAAACTGATCATATTATAATTATAGCAGTTTATAAGCCATGAAAATGATAAGTTTGACTGAACACAGCCTGGAAACAGTTGTTCGCTAATCCAAATACTGTAACTGCTCTACGCAAAATACATATTCATGGTAACCAGCACGGACCCTCTTACTATGCACCTGTGGGTACATTTTTAATACGCCCTAACACACAGTAACTGGCTGGGTAATATGATTTCAACTTGGCGTTTTTAGAGCGGTTTAAATGCCTGTAAAAGGCGAAAGAAAGATTCGCGTAAGAAAGTGGGGAAAAGGAAGATGCAATGCACATTAAATTTCATCGAAGGTCGCTATAGATGCAAATGCACGTAATGCTTTACCTAAGCAAAGCCACGTCCTTAACACAACACGCGGCCATATTATCCCGCCTGAGTCAAACATATATATATATATATATATATAAAATACGCGAAAAATTAACATAAAAACTTACACGGCAATACTGAGCAAGCCTAAAAAAATAGAAAAAACGGATTCGGCGCCGCTACTCGCCCGGAGTGCCCGCTACCCGACCGAGTCCGAAGACCTGCTGTCTCGTCGGCGGGCCACAGAGTTGTTCCGCGTACTCGCCATCGAGTGCGTGTCGTCAAGTCCAATCGACTCCGGGTTGATTCTGCTTTTCCGCCGGTGGGCGCGCTTGAACAGGTAGACGCCGAGTCCGACGAGCAGCGCCAGTAGGACTGCCCCGCCCACCACACACCCAACTATGAGAGGCACGTTGGTTTGGGCGGGAGCTGTTGTTTGACACTGCTCCGGTTCGCTGCCGGCCGTTCTGAGAATCTCGCAGGATTTTGGCAGCAAGGAGGCGGCCTCCAGAGTGTAGGAGCTCAGGTTTGAGTTGGAAGGGTCGCCGAAAAAGTTCAACAGGTTGCGGTCTTCGACTTTCACTTCTAAATCAATGAGGAGCGCGTAGAAGTAGACCTTGCGATCGGTGGTCGACAGTTGACGGTCCCAGTCCTCGAAAATCGCAGAGCTGTTGTACTCCACCAGCGTCTTCAGGCTCTGGCCAGTCGCCGTTTTCTCGAACGTCTGCAAAAGCATCAGTTTCATTTCAAATTGAGTATGAAGGGTTTCGCTAGTTGTTTGAACATCTGTTTCATGTTTTCTTGACCACGTGAGCCTAAAGGCCCTATATAGCGGCATCTAAGGCCCATATTGGCCGGGACAGGAGTCATTAACCACCTCGCGGGGTTGGTCGGCCAATTCAGTAAGAACCGGGATTGGACTATTCACTAAATCAAAGCTCAAGACAGGTCGGTCTGATACGAACAATGCAAATTTTTATTTACGTTTAAAAAAAAATAAAAATATTTTTACCGTAAAATAGCACACTTTTTCTCTAAATTCCAAAAACCGCATTTTGTAACTTTAATTATTTTGCTTCTTTTCTAGCAAGATTATTCTGCCTATTTTCTTTCAAAAAATAATTCACGTTTTCTGGGGTTAATCCCAGGCCTACAACTCTGTAATATATTTCCTAATGCAAAATCACCTGTAAAGTTGTGTCGTTTTGTTGGTTGGTGAAGTCCACGCACCCCTGGATTACCGCTGTTTCATTAACATTGCTGTTTGAACTTCCATTTACTGCCTTTTTGAACGACTGTAAAGCAACAAAAACAAACAACGACTTGGAACACTGAACATATGTCATGGAAAGAGAGAATTCAGCATATAGTTAAATACTTTTTTTGCAAACATGGTTGGATTATTCAATTTTAGCAAATGAATTTTTGTAGTTAGTATATGTACTGAGATGTCCATTTTCCATCACAAAAGTTTTATTAAATTATTTTTCCATATTCAAATGCTTTAAATTGGTGAGATGATTAGGCCGACTAATCTACTCTGTTTTACTCTCAGAAAATTTTTGCATTCTTTTATTTATTTCTGTCTGTATTCGCCACCTCACCTGAATAACAGATTGAACTTGTAAAGTCACGCCTGTTGTACTAGTTTCTTGCTGTGTGGTGGTAGCCGCTTGTGTTGCCGCTTGTGTTGCCGCTTGCGTGGAATGCGCTGCCTCCGTTGCCTGGGTCGTTCCTTCAGCGGTCGTGTCATTTACAGTCGTGTCGTCAACGGTCGTTCCGTCTGCAGTCGTGTCCTGGACCTGTCCAGCTGTGGTGGGTGACGCAACGGCCCCAGCTGTGCTGGCGGTGGGGTTACTAGTAGCCCCCACTGTAGTCCCGGCTGTGGGGTCAACAGACGGGGTTGTATTTTCCTCGGTGGTCGTACCCCCATCGTCTTCGCTCGTATTGCTGGATGCTGTATTTTGGCTGGCAGCTAAAAAATATTTGCTTAAGTTATACGTGGACGTAGTTCAAAACATTGTAACGTTGAAAAAACGTGCTTTGCTTTGAGGCACGGTCATTGCGTTTAAATGACGTAACTAACTTCTTTGTGCTATATGATCTATTATTTGTGCGATGTAATTTCGTATAATTTTTTATTTTGTAATGGCCCCTCCTCTTGGAGTCATTGGAATAAACGATTCACTAAGACGTAATAAGAATATCAAAGCCCATACAGAAGCAGGTATCATTTTGAACGTTTCGAATAACTCTTTATTCATTTTCAACATCATTAATATTCTTATTACGTCTTACTACAACCTCCAACCATTATGCTCCAAAGATTCACTAAGAGTTTAACACATAAGTGATTTTGTTTGAAATTATGCCTCGAAACACATGCTTAGTTTCCCCCATGTATATTTAATTTGGGCTTTTTGCTATTTAAAACAGTCGAATCCTCTGCATGAAATCCAAAGTTTTTAAGTCTGAATTTCACCATTTAGATAGCAGGTCGTATAGTGTTTATAAATACGTTCCGGTGTAAAACTTAACTATCCAACACGACTTGCGCTTAAAGTTTGTGTTTAAACTAAACTAGAATACTACCAAACTAGACAACTCTAGTTTAAATAAAATAATTAAAGATTAAAGACGAATGATTCAATAAAAAGACTGTTTATATAAAGCAGGACAACATGTGGTCCATCCAAATTTCAAAGTGTCAAAAATGAATTGTTGAAAATAAATTTAAAAATAATTGACGCATGTTAACTCAATAAATATTTACACAGTGTCTTCCAAAATAAGAAAATTCTTACTTGTGCTTTCTTCCGTAACATCATCTATTTCCGCCGACGTAACATCTGTTGTACTTTCTACAGTTGTGGTTGCTGTACTTTCTGCAGTTGTGGTTGCTGTACTTTCTACAGTTGTGGTTCCTGTACTTTCCGACGTAGAAGTGTTTGTCGTTGTTATGTTTTGAACGACTGTGCTTAAAACAGCAGTGGTCGTCGTGACTGCCGCAACAGCGCTCGTGGTAACAGCTTCCGTTGAAATGTTAGTTACGCTCGTTGATGTATTCGTCGAGACAGTGACATTTTGAGCATCTGAAAAATAACCATTTTATTTAGTACCCGTTAGTGGACATCTGTTTGACCAAAATTAGATTACAAGATGAAAACTATGCTTTAATTGTAACTCGTTAGCTTTGAACTAGTTCGTTTTCACTTCTTAGATTTTCCCTTTTAAAGTGATTTCAATTTCTATTGTTACTGAAATCAGACAAGTTATTGAACGTCGTAAGTTACTGAAATCAGTGTTGTAAACGAGACATTTTTAATGAACTAACCAGTCCCGGTCAAATCATAATCAGATAAAGTCAATTCCAAGTCAAGTCCTTATGAAAAAACACTCGATTTGGGTAAATGGGTAAACTAATCCGATTATAAGTAGCCCAATAACTCAACTATAAGCAAAAACGCAGCAAACAGCAAGCAAAAGTATTATGTACACATCTTAGGATAACTAACTCTTCATTTTAACCCAAGTAATTTGTCTAAAACACTTAAGTCAATTTGTTCAAAAGGCTCAAGTCAAGTCCAGCAATTTGAAACTATTGACTAATTGCACTTTATTCATTACAACACTGTTAAACACCATCCCGGTTTAGGTCTGACTATTATAATATAGGCACAAGTTAGCGTTTTTAGAACTATCTATCAAAATGAAAATTTTCACAGACCTTATTGCAAGGATAAATGTTCAAGGAACTTGGATATGGTACATAAGACTATAAGGTAGGGTTGTCATAATTGAAAACGCACAATCTCTGACAAACAAGGTGATTGTTTGGGGCAAGGCTGCGGAGTCGAAGTCGGACACGTAATTCGGCGAAGTCGGTTTGCTTTACTGGAGTCGGGACTCAGGACTCAAGTAAGACCACGTAAAACTACCCGAGTCCCGAGTCCGACGTCTGCATGCACAGTACTAAATTTAAAAACTGATAAGGCCACCAACGAAAATTGTAAAGGTGGAGTTGCGTATGGTGGTTATTTTCCAACCATGTTTAGTGAGTGAATGAATTATATGACACCCCTACAAGTGGGAGTTACGTTAATTGGCGGAATACAGGCTGAGGCCGCACAAGGCAAAACTTTAATTTTAGATTTTAGCACGGTACTATTAGGTACATATAAAAGTTTCGCACTTTTATCAAGATGGTGTCGACAACAATTTATGGAGGCTATTTACTACACAGCTGGTAAAAGTTCGCGCGAACTTTTTCTCAAATATATACATTGATTTCATCTTGGATTATAAAGTTTTGCACAAGATGTCATGAGCACACTGCAAAACAAAAAATCCTGGCGAAAAATATTCAACTTTTTAATTGAATATTTTTCGCCAGGATTTTTTGTTTTGCAGTGTGCTCATGACATACATTTAAAAAATATCGCATTTTATCAAACATTTAAAAAATATCGCATTTTATCAACTTTTAATATCTGGCAAGTTAATACTTTTAATATATTAAGGCCAACTTTAAAGATTGACTACTAGCGTAGAGGCTTATATTTATCTCTGTGGCAAACAAAGCAGCCAAAAACAAGTCGGGACTTTACCAACCACAGAGCTGTAACTGCGGCAGCAGAAGCACTGCAGTGTAACGTAAAAAAAGGTACGTCGAAGCTGTTTGCAAAACGCAGAAAATTACATTGGTTGTTTACAAAACAGCAGCGTGGCAAAAAGGTAAACTCGCCCTTTTTCTTACGAAAGTGTTTCTGCTGTACTCAAAACTGGCGAAGCGTGACACCTAGCCTACGTCACAGTCCATTGAATCCAGTGGCTAAAACAAATAGGCGATAAACAGGTTAAACTCCACAACAACACAAGATTATATAGAATCTCGATTCCCACTTTGTCCGAAGTTTGAAAAAGATTAATGTTCAGTGATCCGCAGATACTTTCCGTGTTTTCTTAAAATACTAGGCTACTGTTTGTTTTACTGTAAACTTTTTTCTAAGTTTTGATCGGTATAGTGAAATTAAACAAAAGCTAAAATACCTCGATTAGTGCATAACTGGGTGTTATGGAAATTTTTCATAACTATTAGTAGATCGCCTAAAGAAAACATTCGCAGACTCATAATAGAAATTAGGGCAAAATAACAAACGAACTGACCATATTTGGTGTCAGACATGAACTTTTAATGGCGATTCTTGGATGAAATTTGCAGTAACCATAAATATTATTTGAACTTATTGATAGATAGAGCTGTGGAAATAGGCAGCGTCTGGTTTAAAGCTACAGATTTATAAAAGACGCTATTTTCAAATAAAAAAATTGTTAATAAGTGACAAGAAACTCTTTTAGAAAAACCACAATACAAGAGAGATTATTATCATGACCGATTTTTTTCTATTTACTCTGGAGTTATGTGTGGAAGGCGCAATGTTTATAATACGTATACCAGCTATCATGTGGTAGTATGTATACGTAGTAATTATACGATACTGGGATGGTAGGCTATCGTTTTGGCGTATCAATACCTAATTAATATGCGCCGTTGTTTGAGATTCAACGAAATGTTTACTGCATAAAACGGTGAATAGTTTGTTAACAATCAAAGGTGCCAAAACTTCGTAACGCTAAAGCAAACTATCGCCTGAACATAAGGTAAAATAACTTAGTGCATTTCAATTACCTTTTATCGCCGTAGCAGTGATGGTGTTAAGTATTGGGCCAGACTATCATACATATTGCTTAAAATATTTGCTATACGTATCGGAAAAAGCATTTCGCATTGTTCGTTATATCAGGTAGACTTCGCTCTATATAGAAACAACATTTTTACGCTTGCTCTAACTGTAACAATTTGTTGTGATACCGCACCCGCCACTCAGAGAGCGTGGAAATGTATTGAAGCGCACGAGTGCCACTTGAAACGCCCCGACCTGCGACATACACGTTTAAGCCTTTCCAAGTTGGCATGCAACAGCAAAGGACCAACCCCCATACAGCGTGCTTCTTTGTGTATCCAATCATCGATGACGTCACAGCGAGAAAAGTTCCATTTCGAAGGCGCGGCGCCGAGATTTGTTGCCTTCACTTCAACTTTAACTTTTTGTTTGAAGCCTAAATTTTGCTTAGTTAGCGCGCGAATAGTAAGGGTGGGGCCACTTCGAACCAAAGCTTTGAAAACGTGATTTTAGAACGCGCTCGTCACGTTTGAGATTACTCCAAAGCTTAAGTGTTGGGGCAAATGGGTACATTTATTTCCGACTCCAGTATAAACTCATTACCAAGATCCCGCAAAAGAACAAAACCGAACAGATGGCAATAAATTTGTACAAAAACTGACATTTTTTAAATGAACTCCGTTGAGCCCAATATGTGGCTCCGCTTAAAATATCAGTGTTTCTAAATTCACCTACAACAGTTTTAAATCGTAAAATATAACCGAAAAATAAAATCTGTATATAAATTACTTGTCAATAAATCTCAACAATAACTGAAACAGGCGATAAATAGCATCCATCGAAATATCAACCCTATTACGCTCGCACATTTTTGCTTGTTTAAAGAACTAAACTTAAAACATTGTAGCAGAAATAAGAGCAATGCTCACGGTTGTTGACAAATATTTTCGTTTTATCTGGAATAAAATGATTTAACTCTTTAAATGCATATTTTGTTTATTGATTTTGTTGCTATACGCAGCCAAGCAGTAGAAAACCGGGAACATAGTAGTCTGTGACTTTGTTATTTTTAGAAACACGTCACCTCTTATGGGTTTAGTGTAAAAGAGTCTGAACAGCTTACGCCTAGAAGCGAAACTAAAAAGGTGCATTTTTGGGAGGTCCGTCCCTTGTACCCTTACGTAAAGTAATCCTTTGTTGTTGACCAAGGCGCCAAATTTACCCAGATATGTCGGCCTATATACCACACCCTTTTGGAGGTTCAACATGGCTACGGGGATCCCAGCAGGCTAAGTTTCAAGTTAAATTTATTCATCATACCTTGTAAACATTTGACATCCGGTTGCGATCTTAATGCGAAAAAGAAATTATATGAATCGCTTCCATAAAAAACAAACGCAGGTTAAACTAAGAAAGTCTATCAACATTTTTTTGGTAAAAAATGTTCTAATATCATACGTTTAACAATTTTAATAAACATTGCATTTTTGGTTGGAAATAATTAACTTAACTTGCATCTGGCACGACCCGCTTTGCGAAAGATTTTGAAGCATGATAACTTACGGTTTAAAATAAATCCTGAATTTTGTTTTTAAAATACTCTCATGTTATTTTTACACTTAAAGATACTCCTGGATTACCATCACAGTCATTACAAGGCAAAAAAACAAAGACAAAGATAAAATTTAAAAGCCTTACAATTACACGTATAAATGTGCAAACCCACCCTGTTTTAATGCAACCTTAATAAAGCACATTCACACCAGTTAATCGTCCGATTTTTATGGCATTCTGAGTGTAATTAAACAAATTTTACACAGTAAGGGAAATGATGACCATAAAAAAGAACATGTAAATCCGCTTAAAAAATGCTTTAAAAAAGTGAAGGCGCATTTTCGGCGTTTTGGAAGTCAACAGGCGTAAGTCTAAATCTTACTAAAGCACTAGGTTTACAATCACATGTGTTTAGTTACGTTACAGACCTTCCAAAACAATGTTAAAAGGAAATAAAGTGGCCGTGGAGGATTAAGTCGTGTCTAATGTGTGATAAAAATGCAAAGATCAAGTTACATCACACTTTTGCTTAACGCCAAAGCTGTGATATACTGCTTGCCATTAAGATTGCTTATTTAAAAGCCTATTGATAATTTTGAAACCAAAATCAAATTACGTTAAGCTCATAAAACATTCGTAAATCAACATAATTATTGAATGTATTCGATAATTTGCAGGGACTTTTACGTTAGAATTTTTGTAAATAAAATATCTTTAAACCGGTGTATAATTATGTTATAAGATAGTATGTCGGCATTTCTGAACGGCTACTGCGTAAAACAACGGTTAACGAAATGCGATTATACTGGCCTTTCTAAGAATTAGTTATTCAAAGCAGTCTTAAACAAGGCTAAAAAATATCGAACAAAAATTAAAAAAAGAAAAAAAGCGAAAGGCATTCAAGATTGAACAATTGATTTGGAGAGAAAAAATTGCACTAAAAGCAGCACTATTTACCCAAAAATAGGAGTTGTGCGGTTTTATCTAATAAATAATATAAAAAGTAACCCGCCTTACCTGTAAACGTGAACGTCAAAATGAAAATCGCGGCCACACAAACGCACAGCGAACGTTTTCGGACAGAATCCATTTCAGTTTAAGTCCAAGCCTACACCAAACTAGCAAAGCTACCGCAAAACCAGTTCGAGCGTTATGCCCTAACACTGCAACACAAGTGACGAGAACCAATTTAGCCTTCCAAGTGGCGGAGCGGTCATGCATTAAAAACAACTTTTGCCAGTCGCGCCCTGCTGTTGTGACGTTGGGCCTTGCTACCTGCAGCTGCTGAAACAAACCGACCAGCCATGCGTAAATCAAGCAGAGGATGACTGGT
The DNA here is from genome assembly GCF_963924565.1 of Ascidiella aspersa. Taxonomy (NCBI): domain Eukaryota; kingdom Metazoa; phylum Chordata; class Ascidiacea; order Phlebobranchia; family Ascidiidae; genus Ascidiella; species Ascidiella aspersa. The sequence continues at coordinate 6,802,688 of NC_139450.1, forward strand.
TGCGCGGTTTGTCGTGTTTCTATGGCGACCTGACCGTTGCACGGCGTAATTTCGACTCACATTCCGCCTTACATTGGCCTGGGACTCTTTATATTAGTCAGCGGTGCTGTACAACGTCATTTTGGAATGACTTAATTCCAAGTTAAGTCATTAGTAAAATAACAAGTCTTTGCAAAAAAACAATTTAAAAAGTACAGTGCAGTTCAAGTTGCCAAGTTAAGTCATAGTCAATTCATAGTTAAAGCAGTTCAACTCGAGGTCAAGTCCTTACAAAAAACAATATGAGCAATATGTCAACTAAAAAAATAACAAAAACTTAACAAATAGCAAGTAAAATGCTTTATTAGCGAGAAATAAAAAGAACCCAATTTTATAAAAAAAAACTTGAGTCATTTTGGTCAAAAAACTAAAGTCAAGCCCAGTCATTTGAAAACATTGGCTGTAATGCATTCAAGTCAAGTCATTACAACACTGCTAATCGGAAAGCAAAAGTGTCTTGGTGTAATTGATATTTTGAGATGCCGGCACTGGTGACGTTACGATAACATGTCGAGGTGCAGAAGTATTACACAAATGTTTCAGGCTGTGCTGATTACCGTTAGATCAGATCTGGGCTACATACGGCCCGCGGGCAGGCCTTCCAAGCAATTTAGTCCGGCCGGCGGCTTAGTTTCCTTAAAATAGCCTACAAATGCTAAGAAAAAACAAGGGCGAGTTTCTACATGTTTGGTTGTATCTTAAACACTCAGGGACGGATCTAATCATGACTACGCCAAATTCTATTTTTTGACTTTTTTAAATACTAAAATAGAAATTGTTTTTGCGCTTTGCGCGAATCTTTTTTGTGTTTCTCGTATCTTCCAGCGCTTTTCTGCATCTTTACAGCTCTACAGCACAAAGCGTCCTCTGCTCGGTCGCACTCTCTCCAACGAAAGTTTAACAAACTTAGCCTAGCTAATATTTATATATATTTTTTCGCTTCGTACGAAAGTATTCCGTCTTTAAAATATGAACGAAATACCGACCGTTTTCTAAACTCTGAAATATACCGATTCACATTTGTTAACCTAATCTAGTTAATGCTATGTTGTGTGTTTCTCTCGGTTAATACCCTCTTTGCAATTTGGCCATTGTACCGCAAGTAAGTTTTTCAACCTTAACTTTTAGGTGTACGCTCCCCACAACTTATAAACCACAATATATCAATGTACATATTTTAGTCTTTGCTCAATGCGTCACGCCCCCCTCTAAATCTAAATTAAAGTGTGCATTTTAAAACAAAAACATTCGCAATTTTTTCTTGTCGCCTTTTGTTAGATTTCATTTAAATTGCACATTTTGACACAACTCCAAAGTAATAACAAACTATTCTACAAAGTAATAACAAGTTCGACTATTTTTTTAGTATGGTATATAACATGTATAGTCTGTTTGAGATCCTATCTGACCCGGCCCGCCACTACATGTTAAGTTTCTCATGCGTCCTGGGGTTAAAAATAATTGCCCACCCCTTCCATTAGATGTCATTGATTATTGTTATGTCAATCATCTTCACCGTTTTTCTACCCACAAACTATTCTGGAACTAGACAAGTCCCCAAACCTGAAATATAGTCTAATTAAAAATGAGTCGAGTTCGTAAAAAAACACACATTAACATATATTGATGTTATCTCGTCTGGTATCCAATCTCATTAAGGCTTTTAAGCTAAACAAAACCATCCCACCAAGTTGATTTTGATCCTAGTCGTAGGTTCTCAGGCTTATAACAGATTATTTTCTTCAGTATGTATATTTGAAGCTCTAAAGAAGTTAAGGTGTGTATACTAAACAGAAAAGCAGTATTGTACGTGGGATTATTTACGCTGGTGTGCAAATGTAAACCTTTAGCTTAACGGGCCTCCTTTAATAAACATTAAGTACCCCAATAAGTTAACATTTTATGCAGACCTGGGCGAACTACGACCCAATTAAAAACTTTTTAAGCAAAAAGATGCCTCAACGTTTTTGTTCTCCTGATTTTAAAATAATTGTGAAATTACACTTGTAAGATATTTAAAGCATTCTTTAAAATGCAGTCGCCCTTTGTTTCATGTGTATTTTTAATTTCCTTTTTGACACGTCCCGCCAAGATATTTTGTTGCTTCTCATGTGACCGCATGTGAAAAATAATTACCCACCCTGCTTCAATTGATTTGTATTTAGATTAAACTTTGCTGACATTCTTGATATATAGTCTCTTGTAAAAAGTCATGCTCGAACTACGGTGTCGCGTTCAGTTTAAAATCATATATTTTCCATGGCTAGTCTTTAGCCATACAGATAACAAGTTTATGTAAAGTTGACATCAAAGTACTATATCGACTTGCGAAGTTACCCACAATTTTATCACATTTAGATGGCGTGTAGCGGTTTCATTGGGTCACCATACTTTTAAATGCGCACCACACCTTTCCTTTTCAAACACGCTGAGTGACGTTATTCCAAGTTAAATCAGTCATGACGTCCATCTTTCAGTTATTTTATCGTGCGTTTCAGATATTTCTATAGTTTGTCCGATCTTTCCATAAAGTTTAAAAACAGGCAAACTAACCGAAGTTCAATTAGGTTGCACTGGACCATGGCTGTTGAACAGAGCCAAGACCCAATATAAATAACGCAACAGTCACGACACTATTGTCTAATTTACATTATCGTCTATATCGTCTATGAGCTGAAAACTTAAGCCTAAGCGAAGTCCACTAATGCTGTTTTGTTTGCGAAATTTCTTACAGAACAAACGGTACAAACTATTTTGCTCAAGGAATAACTATTTTGCTTAAGGTCAAAGTTTAACCTCTCCCGGCCTAAACAAGGGTCGGACAACACACGACCGTTTATCTCCAAAAAATAACCCTCGTCTCTTCCTCGCACTTTGTTGCTTTGTCTGTCTCCGATTTACAGCCGGTTCAGGTGTAATTGCCATACAGCCTAATCAGGGAAAAAAGGAACAAAATCTATCTTCTAGTTAAGAAAAGGCGGCGTGTGACGTTTATACAGCAAGCCAAGCGCGACTCTGGGCCGGTGTTAGTAAACTGAGCGTGGCGGTTTAAGGTACGGCCCTAAACCTATGGGACGCCAAACCTTTTGCGGCTTTTGCCTTTTCCGACCAAATATAAGGCGACCAATGAGGGCAATGACGCGTCGCCTGAACCGAGGAACGTTAGCGATTTAAATTGGACGCTTATTGGCCGATTCTGGGTTGACATTTTGAAAGTCAGTGCCTTGAATTTGTTGCAATTCTGAATTCACTTCATTTGCGGAGTGTCCGCTGCTGGGTTTGTTGTAAAGACTTAAGTCATTGACTTGACGTAAGTGCACCTAAGTCACTGTTTTCCAATGACATGACTTGACTTAAGTCCTTTGACCAAAATGACTTGACTTGACTTAACTCTTTATAACTTGGATTAAATTAATTGGTTTTCATTAAAATGTATCTCAAGTTTTGCACCTTGAACACTTTTATAGCTGTATATTGCGTTTGTGGTATTTTTTAGTTAAATTGATGCTTATAAACGGACGAGTTTACCGACTTTAATAGTTTAACAGTTTTTATGTCAATGACCATGACTTGAAATTGACTTGCTCTCGTAATGACTTGACTGTGACTTGACTTATTATTTTGCAAAATACTTGACTTGTACTTAAGTTATTTTTCAAATGACTTAACTGGGACTTAAGTCATTTCAAAATAAATTGTTGACAACACTGGGTTTTGCGAATGAATTTTTTTTACGTTAGTATTCTGTTTTTTAAGATAATAGGCAAAAGCTCTAAAGCAGGGGCGTCCAACCCGCGGCCCGCGAGCCACGTGTGGCCCGCCAGGGCCTCAGAAGTGGCCCGTTGAACTTTCCGCATGTCATGTTAATGCTCACTAGTTAATACGATGACAATTTTTTTCTTATAGGAATAACGTTTTTTGCTAAAAATCTAACAAGTGGTAAAACAAAAAATGCTTAGATCTTTATTTGCTATGTGCGCAAAACATCATTAAAACACCAGCAGCTCCAGCGGGCAGAAAATTAATAAGTGACATAATAATGGCTATTATTGTAAGACAATTAATACATTTTAGGCATATTTTAAACAACAGCAGTAAGCCGAAGACCGAAGTATACATCTAGCATTATTTAATCTTAAATAGCTCCCCTCAAGGAACAGTTTAGTCCAGTTACTGCGATACTCGCCTTTGGTTGATATTTAGTATAGCAAATAAAAGACAGAAGATTAGTGATAATGGCGTATTTCAAGAGAGGTGGACAGAAAAGTACTTTTTTGTGCAAGTCAATAACAAACCGATCTGCTTATTATGCAACAAATCGGTTTCTGGATTAAAGGAGTATATAACATTAAAAGGCCGATTTTGTATTTTACTACTTGGCGATGGAAAGATCAGTTAGCCATATTTGTGCGTGGGGATCACCATTTTGATGTTACAGAAGAATTAGAAAAATTATGATAAATTTTTACAAGATCTATGTCTCTCGAGAAAAGTACCCATTTATGTACTTTATGGTATCACTTTTTGGAAGCACTTATTTGTGTGAACAAGTTTTTTCCAGAATAAAGTACACTAAATCTCCGGCGAGGTCCGTGATATCTGATATATATAGTCACCTGAAGGATTCTTTGTGTGTGCTATTCATTTGAGCCAAATAGGCCTCGTTCGTAACAAGCAATGCCAAGTTTCCCCTTAATTCTTTGTTTTAAAAATAAATCACGATTTTCAGTAATTGATTATATTATTATTGTAAGTTTATTGAATTGTGGCCCGCGAAAAATTTTGAAAATTAAATTTGGCCCTTTACACAAAAAGGTTTGACGCCTATGCTCTAAAGAGTTCTGAGAATGAAAGACACTTTGTTGTACTCGGTAATAGCAGACTACGACCAACTTTTTGCGACGTTTTTTTGTATATGATTGTTAAAGCCAAGTTTGACAACACAGTTTATGATGATGTGGGTTACCAGGCGCGTATGACTATGTATTTATAATAGTTGGTTTGCGTGCCTTTCCTTAATGTCATTGTGCTTCGCCAGGTATTTTGTCTGTCTTAATATCGTACATATTGTTACTAGTTTAAGTAAGATGCTATTCGTTTTTACCCTCAGCGCCAGCTATAAATTGCGGCGTAGTACAGCATTTTTTGGAAATGATCGGACATAACTGGGGTTTAATAAAATGTCTTTGTGTTTTCTGAGTTTTGGTATAGTTACTGCTCGATTAAGTCGTTTTATCTGGTTTGAGGCTTATAGTTAGTCAACACTATTTTCAAGTCCACAGGTTTTTTTGCAAGAATTTATTTCAAAGTGTCGAAATCGAAATTCGATGCTATTGAAAAAGAAGAGAAAACGATAGTGCAAGAGAAGAGAAAAAAAAGAAAAAAGATTAATAGCTAGCGCAACAACTGCATAGTTTTGACATGCGCGGGCGACAGGCGACAGACGTCGGTGTGCACCGAAACCGTACGTTTGCGTTTGTGGCGCCGTTTCTTGGCCTGACGCGGCCCGTGGCCCTCCGCGGCGCCGACGGCGTCCGAAATGGCTTCTGGCCGCCGAAAAGGAACGTTCGTGGCGTCTTCAAGCACCAAATCAGCGGCGGTCGCTTTGTCTCTGTGCTGGAGCAAACCGGATGACTTGACGGTACGAGCACGATCGTTTGCGCTTTTGTCGGATGAGCGGCGCGCCTTTCCCCGGCTCCTGGAGGTTCTGGCGAGAATGCGTTCGGCCTGCTCGCTGTAGAACTCCATCTCGTCAAGGTCGTTCTCCTTTTGAAGGTACTCCTCGCGCTTACGCAGCCAGGTAGGATGCATTCTGGACCTTTGCTGTTAAATTGAAACACAAAACTTTAAACCGTATAATGATTAACAGCGGCATTGTGAGTCAGCTTGTACATAAGGTTAGTTTGCGCTTCTACTGTATTCGCGAAATTTCTTTCTGATTTGTTTTCAATGAATTACATTTTTGTACTCTATAATAATCAGTGTGCCTCAACCTTTTTTCGCGGTGACCCCATTTTAAGCAAGATATAACAGCAAAGCTTTCATGACTCAATACGTCTCACTAAACGCTTTGTAAGCGAAACCTTAAAAATAAAAACTTTGAATTTAATTAATATTAGCCATGCCTTCGTATGCTATTTAATATAAATACACACTGTAAAATTTGGAGGTTGTAGTAATCCACCTTGGGGTGGAAATTTGTTAAAGAAATGGTCTTAAATTTCACCATCATGTGATAAAAGGTGGAATAAACTCGCGTGGAAGTTTCCACCAACACCAATAGCATATAGCGTGGAAATCTCCACCCTGTCATCCTGAAAGCGTGCTTAAAGTATGTCTAACCATGTGGAACAATTTTAATATATCAAACCATGCGAAACTACTGCAATCGGCGACCTAACCAAATCAAGCAGCGACGCATTTCTTTTAGGTTAAGAAACAATGGCAAAATGCAGACAGCTCAAAATATCACGTTGAAATATCACTTAGATTAATTCACGCCTAAACAATTATAAGCCTCCTAGCACAAATACTTACAAAGATAAAGAACGTTAAGTATTTGAACTGTTATAGTTTAACGTAAAATTGCTGGGATCAGGGTTCCACATTTATATTACAGAAGTTCTTAGTTTGGAAAGTGAAATGCAATTATTTTTTTAAACCATCACACAACAGATATTTTACGAACAACATAATTATTTTGACTCTCATCTTGCACAAAAATGAATCTCTCTTAACTAACGCAAAAATGCTTTGTTTTTTCACGCTATACCAATAACACAAGTCTAAAATCTTACCTTTCAGTCTACTTTTCGGGAAACGTCGTACGGCGACCTTTTGCACCCGCAAATCAGAAATTAAATTCACACTGCGCGATCAGCAAGCGACTTTTCGCTACTTTGTAGCGTTTGCCACGCGTCGTCTTTGTTTTATAGGCGAGTGGCGTGTTATTGTTTTTCGCCTGTTTTAAACTGCAGGTTTAAACGGCGCGAAATCTCGAGGGCCTCTCGGTCGCCAGCGACCCCGCGACTGTGACGTCACAGTAATCGATGGTTGCCCTGGCGACGCGCAGCTGAACGGTCGACTTGGGTTGCCAGGGGAAACGCGGAAAACTTTTTGCGGTCGCACGTGATGAGTTGAATCATCAAACTGTGGAATGTGGCCGTTGATATGTCGACATACGTTAAGTATAATAAATATGCTGTTCTGTTGCTACCAATGTGATAACCAACGAAGAAAATAAAAGCAATAAGACTTGTTCTTTGGTTATCGCATTTTTATCTCCTTTTTACTGTGTCGTTTTACTTTGCGTGGTGTTGAGCGTGGTGTTGTTGTATTCCCTGATAAATACATCCTGCGTTGGTAGCCAAAACGTGGGATAAAATAAATGCACCGGAAGGAGCTTTTTGTTATTAGCCCATACATTAAGTATATTATGGTTAAATGACAATTCGGCCGATTGGGATTCTAATAGTTGTTTAAACAATACCGCCTAAATACCTAAATCTAACTAAGAATGCAGTAATCTTTGTTGATAGCCGTATTTGTCGAATTCTGGGAAATAAGGTGGGACTGCTCAACGACAAACAGTATTATAATTTTCACAAGTCAACTTGTTATGTGATAAAGCACGTTGGTGCTAAAGCTTGGCATTTATTATTTATTGTTACATATAGCCAACTCTACCATGCCAATAAATTTTCCACACTTGGGCCGCGGTTACTCCGCGCGGCATAGATAAAAAAACGGGTTGCCAGGCAACGCAAGGCGCAACCCCAATGAGGCGTGAAAAACAGGGTTGCGTAATATATGTTTAAAATGCCATGTTTGGGCGAAATGCTTATCAACAAACAATTGTCGTTTCTGATGCTAAAGGGTCATGCTCCACGGCGTACAAAAGGGAAGTGATTGTTACTTTAAACGTAGGATTTCGAAAAAACTGTTGATTTTCGTGATGCACTTGCTGATCATAACATATCGTCAAATGAATGATAAAAAGCTGCGAACTCATTATAGTTTTTCTTAAAAATGCGCAAAAAATATTGAGCTGCTTAAAAACGACGAATTCAAACTCGAACACTAATGAAAAAGCCTACTAGTTTGCCTAATGAACATTTAATATTTTAACATACCTATAGTTATCTTAAGCTATCAGAACATCGGCATAGCGTTTCTGGTTATTAGGAAAAGTTTTCAATCGTGGACATCCAAAACCAAACTATTTTTGTAATCCAACAGCGATCAGATCGTAGAAAAACGTGCGCCTCTTATCCACCCAAGGTAAAACATTTCGAGTCATCCTAGCGAAGGCGCGGCTTTTGCGATAGATGCGATTAGGATTAGGGAAAGCTAGAAATGTAATACTTAAAACATTACAGTTGCTTTGGTAGGGTTTTAAATAACGCAATTTTACGCCGGAGCCTTATCTTTGCTACAGCCTACATAATGATTAGCAAAAATAAGCGTCTAATATACATACTGTATATACAAGTGTTTGTTTAGCGATGAATCTCCAGCCTTCGAGTTTGTCAATTGACGTATTTTACTGTTGTCTAAAATAAATATTCAGTCAGACACACGTGACTTGAAATCAGTGTGCCCTGAAGCAGTCTTGGACAACTATAAATAACTGTAGATGTCTAATTAGATTTTGTGAAATCTTCGTGTATTCTGATTTAAGTCTTAATTTAATATCCAATTATATTTACCGCATATGCTTCTTTGTCCCAAAGGTTGTGAATTACCCAGCCGGAAAAGAGTTAAACTTTGGCGTACAAATCGTTGCCATCAATATCCGAAAAATGCAAATTAATTTATAGATTGACATCATAGTTTACATTTAAGTCTTTAATTTAGAGGTTTTTCGAATTTGTTAATTCTAAATATGATCTAATTTTGGTGCACTATGTGCACGGATCTGTATTGTGGCTAATAAAGAATGCCAAGGCCAAATAAGTCGAGTAAATTGACATCATCTTAATAAAGACGTTTCGAAAAGCACTTGTGTTATCATCAGTTAATGTTTACTGATGACGATACACTATTAACTGATGATAACACAAGTGCTGGCGTTGGGTTAGCGATCGGGGGTTTAAACCAACGCGACTCAAAGTACCACAAAAAGCACGCTTTACTTTTTTAGATCGGTTTTATTGACGCTACATGGGTGGCCTTCCGTCCAGCCGGAAGATGTCCTCATGGAAGACGAGGTAGAGGATGGTTGCCACGGCAATAACGCGAACCAGCGCGTCGGTAAAGGAATAAACGCATTTGGAAATCATGTCGGAGGCGCAGTCAAAGCGGATTGAGGAGGGAGCGAGATCAGAGAAGGAGGAAATGGAGGGACGCATTTTCCTCCAGAACGACTTCAGCCTCTTCTCGGCCTTCATTGGACAGAGGAGCGGCGTCTTCGGCGGAGGACGCCTATTGGAAAAAGAGCAGTGCACAGTCAGCCAATGTCGAAAAATCATGGGTGAAATTTATATTAATTTGGTATCGGTGTTTATCCAATACCATCTAACATCAGACCGGCACCGATACCACCCTAGTACTAGAGAAAGAGCAGTGCACAGTCAGTAGAACAGTCGATGTCAAGTTACCCATGTACCATGGATTTATGGTTGAGAAAATTACGGTCCGCGGGCCAGATCTGTTTTTTTTTAAATAGGTTAATTAATCCGGCTCGCGGCATATTTCCGTAATGAAGACGAAGTACACCGAAAGCCATTGCAGACTCACCGAATCAGTTGAACTATGATGCAAGCAGAGCAGACTAGAAAAACAACTAGCCTGCAGTGAGGGTCGAACTCACGACCTCCGGCCAACATATGTGTGCATGTTTCAATGAAGATGAAGAACTGTTGAAACGTTGTTGGTCGCAACGTAAAACTAAATTTTGATGGATTTTCAAACTGTACGACAATGTATTAAGGCTCACTACAGACTTTGTTGCATAGTTAATTATATTTCATCCTTTATCGATAATCAAGTTAATAAAGCTCGACAAAAAATTAAATCTGGCCAACGAACGTAAATTTAAATGTTAACCGGTCCGCGATGGTAAGGCGTTTTTTACACTGAATTTTCTTCATTGTTTTAGAAATGGTTTGTGTCCTCCATTATTTTCAGAAAGTCAAGGAGGTGTAACTATATGACTAAATGTCTGGAAGCAACAGTATGTACAAAAATAAATGGTTTTGGAAAGCGTTTGCCTGCTGGAATGGATACAGAAACTCACTTAAGAATAAGTATCTTGTTCGCACAAGTCGTTCATAATAATTTAATAATTTACTGTGGAAACACTAAGATAAATATCTAAAGCGTGATTTTCGTATAAAGACGTTTGCTGAACTGCGTTCAATGCAGTTTTGTAAACATAATTGTAAAAAGATTTAAAAGTAAGCATGCTCGTTCAACAAATTTTAAGCAGTTTTTTTTAAGCCTAACACGGGGACACTTTCAATAATACCGGAGGGCAAAAAAACTAGGAAGTGTTGATGTTGGTTGTGTAACTGCATGCTTATTAACATACTCGGAGGTTGTGTAACCGAATGCTGTTTTCAACGCAATATCGCGAATCAGGAAAAGGCTTTGATTTAACCGACCAAGGCGTCATATTCACTAACTTTAAAAAGGATAACAGGACAGATCCGCAATGAAGAATGAATTTAAAACACTTACCTCAGCTTGCAGGGCGCCATGCCTCGCTTTTGAACGCGCAGGTTTTGTTTTAAGTGGCGTGGTGACGACTGCGAGCAGTTTTCTGGGCGTTGCCGCTGCACGGGTGGGCGTGGTCGCCGGTCACCATAGCAACATCGATCTTCTGCCACACCTGGGCGAATCAAGAATGACATTGAAAAAAAATACATCTCTTTTAACTTTCTTTCTTGTACACTTTTAACTTTTTTCTGGCATACAAACCTAAACAGATGAAATATTTAAAATTAACCATAGCTTTATATATTTAAATTTTATTAGTGTTTTTTAATGTATTTCAGTGATTTTTTGTAGGACTGAAAATAGATAAAAAAGTATTATGGGCCAACTAGAAAAATTGCAAAGGGTCCGCTGTATAAACTATTCAAAAAGGTTTGAAATTATTAAGACACTTCAAATAGTTTTAATGCGTTAAGCATCATGACGTTTCAGTTAACTCCATTACAACACATGTAACAAACGGCATAATCTCAGAGTTTTATCGAATCAGGGCTGAGGAGTCGGTTAAAAATAACGCTTAAGTCCGACTCGGCCAAATAAGGAACCTGTGACCGAATCCTGAATCGCGAGTCCGACTCCGACCAAATGTGCGATTTCGTTCAGCCCCGAGTTCACTCTTTTTACGTAATTAAAATAGGATAAATCTTCAACATTCCAATCATAGGGGCATCACATAATTCGACCGCCAACAAAAAATGGTTTGAAAATATTATAGGCTACCACTTGCCATTTATCGTTTACAATTTACAGTCTGGGCCGTTTCAGTTAAATTGGGAACTGCGCATGCGCAAGGCGGACTCTGGCAGCCTTGTTTTTACTCAATCCGACTCGAGCGAAACAAACCGACTCCGTCGAGTCCAACGTCCCGAGTCCAAGTCCGACTCCGCAGCCCGATTTTAAACAACACTAATTTTCTCGATGCTCAACCTGGAGGTGGAAGTAGAACATTTTTATTACAGAAACGACAATTTTTTTTATGGAAACGCACGGACGTCATAACGGTACGCCGTAAACAAGTAACCTTCGGGAACCTGAAGTTTACCGTTCGCTGTCGTGAACAAAAACGCAACTCAAAACTTAATTTAAATATGTTCAACGAGGCGTGATAGCGGTGAAAAAGAAACATGAACATGTAAAAAAAAATGTTTTTCCGGTACGGCGAACCGAACCGTTCCGGCTTACTTTCACCTCTGGTTTAACAAATTATATATTAGATAAACCATAAGAAAATCCTGTACCTCTAGTTTGGGAGCCTCACTCTCTAGTTAATAACTTGATCCATTGGTTCTAAAAAGTCGAAGACTCACCTGGTCGATCTTGCAAGTACGAACAGTTTCTTCTTCTCTCCACATCGAAGCCATTGATGCCTCCGCGTGCCGCCGAGGCGCCAGTCAGATAGTTGATGACCGAGGTCTGGCGCTGCACGTATCCCGTCTCCACTTCCGTGTCCGAGTGTGAGGCCTGAAGGTCGCGATGGTTCTGCCGGTGGCTGTTGCCCGAATAGCGGCCCATTGTTGTGTCGTCGCGAAAACGCTGCGACCTCGGCCGTGATTCGCGTCGCCAGTTGTTGCCGTCGACGCCAGCCTCGGGCACCGTTCTCGTCGTAGTATAGAAGCCGCCCGGACACGTCATGTTGCGAACCTTTCTTTCCAGCATTTTGCGTCGCTTCTTGGGGGTGCAGTTGAACCGACCGGGGGCGGCCCCCGTCTGGCCGTATCGCCCCGCAGAGGCATGGCCGGCCTGGTCAAATCCGGCCCCTGGGGCGCCAAACTCTTGACCCCCTCCTTGGGGGAATCCATTATCTTGGGTAAGATCAACGTTTCGGCCCCCGCCTTGATAAAATTCACCCTCTTGGGCCCCTCGTCGGGAAAATTCGCCCTCTTGAGACAACTCATTTCCATGGTTTGCTCCACGTTGGGAAAACTGACCCCTTCGGCCCCCGAGTTGCGCAAATTCACTCTCTTGCCCCCCACGTTGGGAAAACCCACTCTCTTGCCCCCCGCGTTGGGAAAATCCACCCCCTTGACCGCCGCGTTGGGCAAACTCAGCCCCTGGTCCATCGCGTCGGGAAAATCCCGCTTCTTGGCCCCCACCTTGTGCAAACTTAGCCCCTGGGGTTGAGCCTTGTTTATCACGCGGACCCCACTCGATTGAAACGTTGGAGTTTTCGCGTCCAAAAAAACGCGAGCCTCGAGGTCGGTCGGGCGCTTGCTGCTGCCCCAGCGGGCCCCACTCCGTCTCGTCCGCCTGGGGACCCCTAGCACTCCCCGCCTGGCCCCAACGCGGTTTGGCCAGCTGGCCGCCCATAAAGCCAGGTGCCTCTTCATCTTCAGAGGAAAAGTCGGGTACGAAGTGACTGGTTTGCCTGAAGCCTTGTGCGTTTGTGTTTGCCTGGGGCACCGGCCTGTACGGCGTCGAGGCTTTGTCCTTGTTCAAACCCACCACGCTTGCGGTGGGGGTGTCCTGACCCGGTAGCACGTCGACAAAGTCGGCCTCGCTGTGGGTGACTCTGGTACTTTCCCGGATTGGGTTAATGCTACGCGGGTCCGGGCGATTATAACTCGAAGTCTTGCGAGTGATCAACTCCGGCTCAGGCCGACGTTCCGGTTCAGGCTCTGGATCCGTTGGCGGTTCAGGATCCGGCGCCAATTCGGGTTCCGACGACTCAGGCAAGGGTTCCGGTTCAGTTTGTGATTCCGGCTCTGGGTCTGGGTTCACTTGTTCCTGTTGCGACCCCGGTTCGTATTCCGATTCATACTCGTATTCATCCTCTTCTTCTTGTTGAGCTGCTCTTCTCGGACCGGGCTCATACTCATCATATTCACCTTCCTCTTCTTCCGCTTCAGACACCTCTTCAACCAGGGGAGGTTCGCTGCCGCTGTGCACCAGAATCTTCGTCTTCCTATTCTTTGAGGACTTTGAGGAGGGATAAGGACTCCGGTGGACTTTTCTCGGACGATAGCGCGCCGATATCTTAACGGAGCGCGACGATGATTGGACGGAAGACTGGGAGGGGCTCGGCGCCGGCCAATCGCGTGCCGGGCCGACTTTGGTGCTCAACCAATCGGCGTCGGGTCCTGACTTCTTGTTCTGGCCGCTGTTGACCACCACCATTTGTGTGTTGCCGCCTCCGATCACTTTCGGCTGTGGAGAAACAAGCAAGTGTTATAAACAGGGGCCTTATTGAGTAGAATAGATGCTTTTGATGAATACGATTTGCCGGTTACCAATAGATTGGTAGGTTGGGTTGCCTCGCAGAAAGGTCATGCGATACTAAAACCAGGCGCGGATCCAGGGGCGGTCTATCTAAGCACAACCATGTGAACAGTTACGTTTTAACTGTCTTATGTACAAAGTCAAGTCGTTTGTCAAATAAAGTAGTCCAAGTCAAGTACTTTGTTGCAACAACCAAATGAAGTCAAGTATTGGTTAAAAAGTAAATGTACAACATGGGACTTAAAACAAGTTAAAATATACCTAAACTTTCCAAGTCAATAATAATAATTTGTCTCTCTGGCCCATTTTTAAGTCACGTTATATCAATATTGGTTAAGTCACATTCTTAAACAGTGACAAAAAATATTTAAAATTTACCACCAGGCAATTACATATGTCCCCAGTTTACGAAATCGTTTGGCCTTGGTCAACTGGCTCCCTTATACAAAAATAAACAATTGCGAACTTTTTTTGGCGTTTGTAATTATGGCTTTTAGATAGGATACACCTGACAGCGGATAGAGCTTCTAATATGAAATGCGAATTAACAAGAACAAAAATATCTGATGTTAAGTTGGAACACTTATCCCTGGTGTACCTTTAGTTTGTAACATAAAAGTTATTAATAGTTTATTTTCTTCGAATTTGTACTGTGTTTATGGTTTAAACCAGACCTGGGAAAACTATAACCCACGTTCCGGTTCAGGCCGTCAAGCAATTTAGTCCAGTCCGCGGCCTATTTTTCATAAACTTTAAAGCAATTTGAAGCTTTTTAAAGCAAAAATACTCATTTACGTTTTTTTATTATTTTAGAATATGTTGTTGAACAAATTACACTTGTAAGGATAATTTTTATCACAAATCCTTGTCAAATAATACTTTTTATGACGAATACTTGTCATAGAAATTACACGTGAATTAATCTATTATAATTAAACTTGTCCGATTATGAGCAATACCTGAACTAAAAATACCAAAAAGGCAATAGAGGGCCAGCAAATTATTTTATGTAGAAAAAATTAGGATAAACACCTCGATTTTAAGAAAAAAATGCTTAATGCAAACACTTATTTTAAATCCAAGTAATTTGTCTAAAAGACTTAAGTCAAGCCATTTGCCCAAAAGATTTAAGTCAAGTCATTGAAAACCGCGTTTACAAAATTGAAATTTCAGACTTGTTATCAGACGGCACTTTTTGCGCGACTAAAAATACAGCCCTGCTTTGAACCCACTGTCCGTAGCCCATAAATAAAATGACTTGAAAAATACCATGTGTTCAACATGACTAAAGGCCCGTTTACACTACAGCTGCACTGAGCTGAGCAAAGCGTAATTTGCATTTAAATTGTATTGTGGCGAGCGTTCCACGCTTTGCTAAACTCAAGCCCAGTGCAGCTATACAAACACGTTACGTTTGGGGCGATTTTTACGCCCAGCGCAGCTCACTGCAGCTGTAGTGAAAACAATTTCACGCCCAGGCAGCTCAGCTCCGCTCAGTGCAGCTGTAGTGTAAACGGGCCTTTACATCTACGATACGAAACGAGCAAACAGACTGGTGTGCACCAATTTTAGTGGCTTCAGCGGAAAATATAATTGTTAACGAAGGGAACTTTTTGCGTGACATGGAAATTCAGCTGTGTGTCGAACTTGGCAAACTATAACCTAGTGGTTCGCAAACTTTTATGGCCTATGGCACGTCAAAGAAAAAAAAGTACCCTACTAGAATTTTCGTTAAGTGACCACTGACTAACTATATTGTCAAGTGGTTTACTATAAATCAGTGGTTCTCAACCTGTGGTACGCGAAGTCATTTTGCGTGGTACGCTGTACGCAGTATGTTTTTAAGTAAAATTACAGTTTTACCAAAAGGTTAGGCTTTTCTTATTGTAATAAACAATACATTCATCGTAATGATTGTATAGGTAAATATTTTACGCTTCATCAATGATAGGAACTATTAGCCTATCTTTCCGGAACATCTATGCAAATTTTTTTTATGACATCATAGCAAAACAACGAAGAATCACAAAACTTGACTACCAGTATTAAAAAAAAGGGAAACTTTTTTGACAGTAGTGCTGGGCCGCATTTGTTTTGAAATTTCCGGGATAACTAATTATATCCCATATACATTTTGAGTAAAGTTGAGTTTTTCGATATTTTGTTGGTACGCAACAAGATCATAGAAGCTCGAGGTGGTACGCAGTGAAAAAAAGGTTGAGAACCACTGCTATAAATAAACCAAACCGTAACATTACAAATAATCCTAAGCAATGTAGAAATTATATTTTGATTTATTGAAAATTAATAAAGAGCTTTTCGAAACGTTCAAAATGATACCTACTTCTGTATGGGCTTTGATATTCTTATTACGTCTTTACAACCTCCAACCATTATGCTCCAATATTTTGATTTGTTGTACTCTAATCATACACAAAAAGTGAAAGGCTTCGCAATACCAGCAAAAATAAGATTCCTAAAGATTTCAAAGTAGTTTGCTGCATCCTTAAGCGTTCGAAATAGCACCCCAGAGTGCCGCGGCACCCCGGTTGAGAACCACTGCTTTAGCCACTCACGTTTGTCACGATATCTTCGTAGTACTCTCGCAGTACGGGAACGCTGAGCTGAACCGACTCGTTGATCTGCCTGGTCCGCGCATGCGCAGTCTCGGGCGCGGCGGAGCGTGGCGAAACGACAATCAAGCGATTCACGGGAGAATCTTGCTTCTCTTTATCTTCCAATGGCAGCACTTTATTATATTTCGAAGGCCCTAGGAGAAAAGGTGCATTGCGTTTTGCTTAGTTTGTTTTACTGAACTGAAAGTTTACGGCAATTGCAGGCACGATTCAAGCGAAACAAGAGCGATTGTTTCAGAACAAACGCGTACATATCAGAGCAAACCATAAAGGTATAATTAAAATTACTTGACTGTGATTGCATACTTTGCTTTAGATTAAAACCCAAAAAGGTTAGCTAGACACGAAAGAAAATGAATTATTATCGCATATAAATCGTAAAACGGTGTTACGTCATGCATACAGGTTTCTGTAGACAGGGACGCCGGAGAGAGGGGGGGGAGGGCAAGCGTTTTTTTTTTTTTTTACTTTTCCCCATTTTGGGCTACGCACTTGGCAGCCTTCCACGGCGCAACGGTAAAGAATCGCTGATCTAGTTGCTAAGACAGCATCAAACGTAAACAAACCGGGCATATAATGAATATTCACAAAAAAGTATGTGAAATTGACTCGTGTCTAATTTGTCAAAGAGGCGGCGGGCCGGATGAATTACATCGGCGGGCCGTAGGTTGCCGACCCTCGCTGTAGACATATATTTCACATTTTCGGTCCAAAAACTGTTCAGAACAATTTTTTTTATGCCTTTTTATGCTCTGTAGACAGTAAAAATTACATACAAGTCGTTCAAACCAAAGATTGTAAATTGAAATTCTGTGTTTTAACTGAGAGACTAAACATGCCGTTGGACAAAGTAGCATTTTTGGTAAAAATCCGAATTAGATTAGAACTAGAATTAGAGCAAACAAGCAATTCGCAAATTAGATTAGAATTAGAATTAGCTGTATTTTGCTCTAATTCAAAGAATTAGAAAACTAGAATTATTTAGTTGTCCGAGTCTGCTCGTGAGGCTCTGTTTCGTGGAATTTTCGGAAAACAATAATTTTATTTCAAATAGGCAATGCAGGCGACAAGGGCAATTTGGATACAAACTATGCATCAAAATGATTGTATAACCAGTAACGCTATGGTATTTACCCGAGTATTGCATATTTACTTATGATAATTTTATTTGACTTGCGAGAAGTGCATTGGATTGTTGGCTAATAATGAAACTGATCCACAATTTATTTTAATGTACCAAAAGACGAAAAAGTTCATCCATATTTTACGGAGAAAAATATTGTGAAAATTTGACTATATGTTGGATTTTCTAATAAAACTCAAGTTAAAGCACTCTCTCAATTTGCATGCCTTTTGACCGGATAAAGAACCGCATGCGTCTCGCAAACCGCGGTTTGACCACCCCGTGACATAAGGCAAAAACAGTTAAGAGATGGAAATATCTCCAGGCTGTATATCTATAGGTGTCCAAGTCTGACCCAAACTTAAACTCCGACAAAGAAAGAATCGGGCTTACCTGGCGAGAAGAGTGGCAAGGACAGGTTCTCCAGGTCTCCGGCGAAGCTGACCCGGTTCCTACCGCTTCCCGTTCGCCCACTTGACTTCCTGGAAACGCTAAGAACGCCGCGAGGACTTGCAGCTTCGTCGCCGGCCAAGTCCTGCAAGTCAAGTCGGGGCACTTCGTCGGCCGGTGCCTTGCACTCTTTCTCGGTGATGCGAAAACGACGCAAAGTGGTCTCGACTTGGGCGCCGCGTTTGTTTGGGTCCCGGGCCGAGGCAAGTGGTGATTCATTTCGCCTTCGAGGAACGACTGAAGTATCTTTGTCGATTTCGCTATTTGCAAGAAGCTGTTTATCCGGCTGTGGTTTTGGGCGAGCCTCCTTAGATGCGGCAGCAGAACTCTCCCTTACGCTCTGCAGCGTTTTTTTGGGGCGCTCGTCCGTCAAACGGTGATTCGAAATCGACACAACTTCAAAGCTTGGCCTTCTCTCGCTTCTGTACTTTTCCAGGCGAGTCGCGAACTGACGTTTCTTGGCCATTGAACGCTGTGGGTAGAAGCTGGCGTCGTCGCTACTATACGAGGTGGACGACTCCGATTCGCTCACCGTGTCTGTCAAGTTGGCCGAGACGGAGCGCTTCGACGAAGTGCTGGATCTGTAGTAGGGGTGAACCCTTTGTCTGGACTCGGCCTTGGCGGTCTCGCGGCTACGACTAGGCGATCCTAACATGATCTTTGTTTGACTACGATCTTCTTGCTTCTGCTGTTGTAAGGTTTCAGCTGGAGGCGAATAGAGATCTCGCGGCGACAGCAGAGTCTGGAAAATGTCGAGCTGGCGCTTTCGCGTGGCACTTGTGCTGGACAGCAGCTGGTTTGTTTCCGCTACGCGCTGATCCACGTGCCTCGTGATCTCGTCCTTGAGGCTGTTCAGCGCCACTTGTAGCTCCGAGTTCGTCCATTTGCTCTCCCCGGTCTTTCCAAGGTCGGGTGACTTTTCTTTTTCCTTTGTTATTTCTTCCGCAGCAGCAATTGACTCTCGGCTACGGTTCGAATTGGTGGCCTGGACGATGTTCTCGAATTCGGTCAGGCTTCGTTGCAGCTCCTTCAGGCTCGGGTACAACTCCGAAATCGCGTCATCGTCTGCGTGCTCGCCCTGGATCTTCGTGACGTCACGCAAGGCAACTTCTTTATCGCCCGGCGACAGGGAGTCGGTTGAAGTAGACGAACGCCCTACTTCTGCTGGCAGCTTCGGCTTGGCTGAGACAGTGGGAAAGACTCGCTGCATATGAGGACGAACAGAGGCTGGAGGAGCAAAATTGATGCCCAAGTCGCGAGCCACGATCATGATATCGGAAAGCTCCCTGTTCACGTCGTCCACGAGTTGCTTCACTCCTTCGGGTGTGTCTTGCTCCTCGTGGAAGCAAGCTTCCTCCGAAAATGAGCCGCTGATTTGCTCGATTGCTTGGTGACAAACGCTCTCCTTTGATTCCTTTGATTTTAAAGTTTCTGTCAACGGTTGCTTGTTTTCGTTGATGTTTTCGGCTGAAGCTTTCGGCTCGGTTTTGTTCATCGCATTTACAGAGTTGGTTTGTTTTAGGCAGGAGGCCGGAAGTTCCCAGATCACCCTGATCGAGTTGTTGGCCTGGTCGACTTCGTTCACGCAGCTCAAGCTACTACCACCGGCTAAATCCTGCATAAAGCTTTCACACAAGGTCAACACATCCTGCAGGTTTCCATCGGACGTTGTAATCGTTTTTTCAACGCTCTTAAGTTGACCCTGTTCAGCAGATAACTCCTCCGGTGCTTTGTCTTTTTCAGGAGCGTTTTCCCTCTCTGAAAGATGTCCATCGTCGTTGGTATACTGTACAGGCGAATCGCTGCACTCGCCAACGAAGAGATGCGCAGTCGTGTCGGCGCCAATGTCCACCATGGGCCGCGTTCTAGCCGCGCCACGCGCCCAGAGCTTGCGTTCAATACGCTTCCCGATTGTGATGAGTTTTGCCGATGATGTAGTGTCCGATGCGGTGGCATTAGAGCGGCTCTGACGCGCGCCGATGATGACGGATGTCGCGGAACGTGGAGGCCTGGATCCCCGCCTATTTCCAACCTTGCGTCCAATTACCATAGTCGGAGGTTTCGGTCCACTATTATGCTCTGATTCTTCATCTTGCGTCCTTCTGCTTCCGCACGATTCCCGTGAAGCATCTTTAGCCTCCTGCTGTTGTTCTCCAGGAGTCTTCCCGGATGGCATGATCGCGATCTCAAAGACTCCGGAGAGCGAGTCGCCGATCGAGGAGGATGAGGTGCGATCCTCCAGCGATGAGGATCTATCCACGTAGAGGCTTCCTATAGATGAGGATCCCGCCGCGCTGTGAGCTTCATCGGCGCTCGCGTACGTGGTGGCGATGGCGCCGAGTCCGGAGCCGGCGGGGTGGGCAGGGGAATCCCCGTTGGCCTTGGGGGCGATATCAAAGATGACGTAATCGCTATCTTCGCTTGTCGACCGCGGCTCGGCTGTTGTTGTGGAGCGAGTAGGAGGACCTGCCAGCTCGTCGCTTTCGACGCCGCTCTCGCATGCCCAGCTGAAGAAAATGCCGCCCGGCTCGTCCGACAGTCCGTTGCCTGGCGACGGTGACGTCACGGCGTTGGTGACGTCGATTGTGCTTCGCCCAATGTTGCCGAACTTCTCGACGAGCGCGGTCGGGTGAGAGCCGAAGACCTTTTCTTCGTCGGACTTTGGAGCGGACTCGCTGCCACTGTTGCTGCAGGTTCCCTGGAGGCAGGACCAGATTAAGGGTAAGCTACTGTAGGCCTAGGACTATTTACTAGAGAAGGCCTTAATTTTGCAAACCAAGCTACAACAATTAATAAGAATACACATAAAAGGGACTCGACTCAGGCCTTCGTTTTTGAGCTAAAACTGTACTCTACTGGTATTGGATCTGTATATCACTATCGGTATTATACAATTGTAAGCTAAACAAATTGAGGGCTGAATTTTTCCAGGGTCTAAGGCTAAAGCCTTAGTAGCCTAATGCTTAATCCGGCTCTGCCTGGAGGAAACAGCAAGGTAAAAATTCCAGAAAAAATCACCGCGAGCTAACTTTTCTAATTATGTCTTGCTTGCATGAAAATCGCAAAGTAAATCAGCAGTTGGAGTAGAAACATCTAACCAAGCTATAGGTAACATTTTTGTACGTTTTCAATAACTCTGAAAAATATTTTTAACACAAAAATATATTCAAAATGAACAAAGCGTTATTTGAAATGTATAAAAAATGTTAGTCACTTTTATATGGACTTTAAAATTCCAATACACCTAATCACCCAACTTTTATGCTCCGAAATCAACAGATCGGTATGCCTTTTATGAAGGCATACCGTGAACTTTTATATCGGCCTAGTGATTTGCCACACCGAATTGAACCGCCAAATCACAATTAATTACGGTTTACAAATTAAAAAATGGTTAAAAGCCTTGATTGTAGTCAGTTAAAAACAGATCTCAGTTTAGGCAATGGTGATATGGCCGCCCTATCACTTTGCCTGCGTAGATCAGTTGGTATAGGGCCAGGGTACCTGCATAGACTATTTGGGAGTTAAATCTAACCATTGGATTTTTTCCCCATATTTACTTTGATTGCATAGAAATAGCCTACTCGATGTGGTCTTTTTAAAGTTAAAAAACCTTTGGGCAACGAAATTCTAAAAACGATAGCTAACGATTAAAATTAAAGAAAATATTCACAACATTTGACTGCAGGGATGATAACAACGTCATATACGGACGATAAATTTTATAAGTTTAAACAAATGGTGTCTTATAGGCATGGCAACTTACGGTTTCAGTTTTAATTGGTCCGGCGGAAGGGCGGGGAAACGAAAAGCTGCCTTGAGATGAGACTTTAGGGAAGGCTTCAACATCTGATGATGAGGTGCCGTGAGTGCTGCTGCTGTAGAACACAATCAAGTTAGACAAAAAATAGGTAGCTATTTTGACCTGATGAAGCATGGTAGTGCGAAAGCTTGTCTAGATTTGAATACAATTTGTCATTAAACGGTGCCTCTTGATTTCTAGATTTTAAATTAGGCAAAAACGAAAACCAATAAAGAAGTTACTAAGTAGCAACCATAAGGACGTACAGCACAGCCTTAAAATTACCCCGTTGCCTAATTGCCGACTTAAAAATCTTGTTGGGAAACAAGTGAAAATAAAGGTCACCCCTTTGTCCAATACCGCTTTAGATTTCAATAATTAACTTTAACAAAAATCTAAAAGATATTTATCAGGTATACTATCTAAACCAGTGGCTCTCAACCTTTTTTCTTTCGTGGTCCATTTACGTTGCAAAATAATTCTGTGGCCCAATACATTTTTTTGAAAGAAAAAAAAACTGTAAAATAGGCTTAGAACAAAACACAGCAGAACATATTTCAAAACAGATTATTTATTCAACCGTACATTAGTAATATACTTGCGGCTAACAATAAATTCACATTCCTTTTTAATTCCTCACCAAGCCATTATTCCTGTAAAATTTAATATAGTGACACAAATGAAACTAAATCTAGCTTTTTTAAATTGGTCTGTGGCCCACCTCAAATGTTCTTATGGCCAACTGAACCGATGATCTAAGCCTAAAGAAACAGGTTACTGCCTAAAGAAGGCAACGTTTTTTAGTTCTTACAAATTTGTTTTATAGGAGCCCTGTGGGGTTAATCTTTCAGTCGAAAATAATTAAATTGAACATGACGCCTTTGTTTTCGTTAAAGGTGTTCAGACTTTATCTCAGTTTCACAACTGTCGGGCCAACAGCAGGTTTCTTAAGTCTACTTGTCTAATGACGTCAATTTAAGACCTTGGTCCACGCGAACCAAAAAAAATTTAGGGGGTCGGCGTAAAAACAAAAGGTGAAGAACCCCTGTTGGATAGTAACGTTAAATTCTCGTTGAGCTACGTTCCGCCAGCAAGAAAAGACAAACAAGTTAAGCAATTGAGTTTCACATTACAATTCCTACGCCGCCGTAATAGGCCTACTGTATCACGACTTTTAATTTCAAACTGTTAAATTTGTTGTTATTTTAAATCAGTAGTTCCCAACCTTTTTGGGCTTGCGGCACCCTACAGAAATTATAAATAGTTCGCGGCACTCTTGCTCGTATTTTTGCTGAGTGGTTAACTAACGTTACAATAACGAGATTGAAACAGCACATTAACTGTGCAACAAGGTTGAAAAAAACTTTTTAATTTTTGGCACTTTTATCGTACTCAAATTTTTTTATCACGAAGCTCACCAAAAGAGCAAAAATGGGAATCCTAAAGAGCTTGAAATATCTCTCAGCCCGTTGAGCGTTAAAAATGGCACCCTAGAGAGCCGCGGCTCCCCGGTTGAGAACCATTGGTATACTATAAAGTAATAAAGACCTGAAAGGCAATTTGGTGAATACTGTTTTAAATTAATAAAAATAAAAAGAACTACCTTGCACTTCTCTCCTGGCGGGAGTAAGAGGAGCCGTCCTCGTCGCTCGAACTAGTGGTGGCTCCCTCGTCCGATGCGACATCCGAAGAACAAGAGGAGGAGGAAGTGGACCTCCACTGCTCCAAGCAGTCCTCATCGAACGTCACCGACCTCCGATCGACGTAAGCCGTGACGCGTCGCTTCCCCTGATTGAAAAGGCGCCTCACAAAGGCACGAAACGCCCGAGGGAGTTTGGTCTTCTTGGAACCTCCGGATCGCAAAACGCTAGGAGCCGAGATCGACTGGCTCACTCCGTAGTGCCTCCGCGGGCTCAGGGTGGTCCTAACTCCTCTCGCGGACTCGCCAGGAGTCGGACCCGATTCTTGGTTGTCTTCCGAAGAGGGTCCGGCACCTTCTTCGCTTTCGGAAGCTTCATTTCCATCCATTCGCGATTCGCTGGCACTGTTTCGCATTGATCTTTGCGAGCTTTCACCCTTTTTCAGTCCTCTGCCGTCCGGCTGCGAGTTCTGCGAAGTTGCACTCCCGGATTCGGACGGCCTCTTCCCGCTATGCACAGACTGCTTTGACGACCTCCGCGACGACTTGGCCCCCGATTCCTTGCTTCCCGACGCGCTCAGCTCATTGGAACTCCTTTGCGACCCAGAAGCGCCCGGCTTTTCATCAGCCAGGCTTTCGTCAACCATCTCGTCAACCTTGCTGGTCATTTCGTCCAACAGAAGCCGCACACTTTCATCTATAGCGGAATCAAACTCGTTCAGGCCTTTCTCCTGAATTCGAGATGTGAAAGAGGCACTGCCTCCAGGCTGCTGAAGGGTGGTGATATCTCTGATGCTCGTGTTCAGCGTAGAGACCAGGAACTGTTTTTTCCTTGCGCCGTTAGCCACCTTTAAGTCTGACGTGCCTGCTCTGCTGTTGCTCGACCTCGCCACGCCAGGCTCTACTTGCTTATCACCTTCGCTCTCTAATTGTGGCGAGTTGGCAGCGATGTATCCCTCGATGACCACGATACGGCGACCGCCAATGATGCAGCCCGTCGCGAACATTCCAGCGCCGTACTCTACAGCAGTGCGGCGAATTTCGACGTCCAGGTAGCGTTCTAGCTGCAACTCGGAAGCAATATCCAGCCATGAGGACTCTATTGAATCGTTGACGAGGAACTTTGCGACGCCGTTGAAGAGCGCGCTCTTCCATAGCTCGTTGCTGGTGGCTCGCACCTTGCCTTCGACTTTTGAAGGGAAAAGCCGTTTGAACATTGTTCCGCCTTCGTACATGGCAAAGTCGACGAGGCGCCCGGCCATTGGTTCGATCGCCGCTTTTTCGTAAAGCGACGGGAAGAAGGGCTTGAAGTTCTGGCGGAGTCGCGGGCACTTGCGGCAGCTCGACGCCCAGTCGTTCACCTCCTTTGCCGCGTTGCGCTCTTTTACAATGTCCTTGACGTCCCTGAGGGTCACCAGCCTCTCCCGCTGCTCACCTACGTCGTCCTCTTCCGTTTTCACGTCCACGTCCTCCATCTTCTTGTACTTGAGCGTCGGCTTGGTGGACGGCCCGCCCAACTTCGCTTCCATCTCATCTTGATCCTTATCCGCCTCCTCCCTGCTCCGGAAGCGGAGGCTGCGCATCAGGAGCCCGTCTCCGCGAAGATAGAGCATGGCGGCTTCGGTTCGAGTCCTGGACTTTCTATCGTCTTCTTTATTGTCGCCTCGCCTCCTGACTTCGTTGTCGTCGGAGTCGATAACGGATGGCATCTGCTCATCTAGACTCCTCTCCCTTTCATCCGGATCCCTCCTGCTCCACCACGTGCTTACCTGAGAGAGGTTAGTGGAGGAGTAGTCCATCGCTCCTAGTCGATGCAGGCCTGGAGGAAAGCGCGGCGCCTCTTCTCTTTGCTGTTCTCCGAAAGAGTCCAACCTCCGGCTGGATGCCGACGAGATCGAGTACATCATTTTTTCGCTGTCGTTGTCGTCCGTAGTGCTTGGGTTTTGTCCGTGTAATTTCACGGCTGACTGGACTGGCTTTTCAAGCAGCAGTTTGCTGACAGTTTTGCCCCCTTGCTTCGCTCGGTTCTCATTGGAATGCGAAATCGACAGATCAGGGTTGCTGATCGAGCCCGGAAACCCTGGAACCTCACTTGTTTTTCGCTCTAGTTCTCCCGACAGCGACGACTTTGACCTTACCGTCTTTGTAGCGGGGTGAGACGATGATCTGATGCTACTTTTATTCGAGGTTTGAGCAGTTTGCCCACTCTTGGCTTGCGACTGGGACGATTTTGACTTTGAGGTTGCGGCTACGGACGAGGCTGAAGTCTTAGTTGACTTTAAGCTAGTTTTCTGGGAGCTGGCTGCGCTTCTCTTACTCTTACTTTCGGACTGTTTGTCAGTGTCGAGCGAACCGGAAGACTTCAACTTGGTTGTGATGCTTTTCACCGAGCCTTTTCCAGATGGCAATGAAGACTGGCGCGTCTCGCTTCTTTCGGATAAAACGCTGCTTTTCTGACTGCCACTGCCGGGCGCGGACAGCTGCGCGGAGCCGGGAGAGTCGTACAAGCGCGTATCTTCAACGCGATTCGAAGCATTGGTCCCTGACCACATTGATGCTTTGCTCGACTCAATATCTTCAACTCCCTCTGGTTGGTCTTCTGCTTCGGATTGGTTCAGCGACTCCGAGCCGCTATCTTGCTGTTCTTCGTTTTCGCTTTGGTCGGACGCAAGTTTCGAGTCGTACTCGTCCGGCGCGACCTCATCGTATTCGCCGCTGACGGTTGCGCTTTCCTCCTGCGCGGCGTCGTACGATTGCTCCGAACGCGGACCAGTTCTAATGGCCGGCACTGAAGGTGGTTTTCGGCTTGTTCGCCTTGCAGGAACAGAGCCTTGCCTTTTGGCCTTTGTCGGTTGCTTTGGCTCGGAGTCCCTGGTCCTTCCAATTCGTATCTTCGAACGCGAGTGTTCGCGGAGTGAGGGCACTTGGCTCTTGGCTGAAAGCGACTGGTCTTTGGCTGAAAATGACTGACTCATGCCTGAGAGCGAGCGTTTCTTGGCTGAAAACGACTGAGTCTTGGCTGGAGTTAGCTGTGCTGAATGCTCTTTTAACGATTTCCGGAGGTCGCGCTCGCTCAGAGCCGAGTAAATGCGGTGCTGATTGCAAGACACCTGCGACAGACTCCTGGCCATCTCGCGCATCTCATTTGTGCAAGTCGGTCGGTCGTAGATCGGCAGGGAGTGGGACATATCGGCCGAGAGCGCTGGACGCAGCGGCCCGGCGCTGTGCCGAAGTCGGAATCTGGCGGCAACGGCTTCGCGACTTTCCGACGCAGTGTCTTCGGACACTTTCGGAAGCGCGAACGTGACGTGGCGTGGCGACAAAGCCGTTGGTTCTGGGGTTGAAACGTTTGCCGCCTTAGCTTTGGAGCGACGACCGATGCAGACTAGCGAGCGACGATTTGAAGAAAGCTTATTGTGGTTGATCCAAAGCGCTCCTTGCTTGGCGGGCTTCTGTTTTTTCGCAGGCGTTGCCTTTTTTGTGCTTTTGCCATCGCTTCTGCCGGCGCTGACAGTCGGAAAGCCGCTGTAGGAGGTTACCATAGACGTAGATTGCTCTTCTTCTGACACCTCCTCCTCTTCGCTCGCGTCACTTGAGGAAATCGAGTCTTCCTCACTTGACATGTCCACGTTTATATCCGACTCATCGCTCAAGGAAGTCACATTGACATCAGAGTCTTCGCTTGACGAGTCCACTGTAACATCCGCGCCCTTACTTAAAGAGGAGTCGATTTTGGTATCCGAATATTTGCTTGACGATTCTGAACTATCCTCCGAGTCTTCTTCGCTCGAGGAATCTTCGTCATCGTCATCATAAAAAGCCAGATCCTCCATCTGAGCCACTTCGTCGTAAATGTGTTCTTCCTCTCTGTTTCGACCCTTTCCAATTTCGACCCAGCCGCTCTCCGTTTGCGACAGAGAAAAGGAGCTGCTGTCGCTGTACTGCGACCAACTATCGCTTCCGGCGCAGTAATCATTGTCGAGTGCTACAAGAGACGATCGCAGGTCAGGACGCGATCCCATCTTGAGCTTGCGCATCCGTTCTTTGATGTGACGCGTCTCCCTTCTGGTTTTCCGCTCGTCGGCGAGGTCCTCCAGGGTGAAGTCCCCGCGCGCGTACTTGGCCATCGGACCTTTCAAACCAGCAGCCTCCCTTCGCGCAGCCTTCCAGTGGTCCAGCATCTCGTCGGTGTCCATCTGGATGCCGACTCGCATTCGTCTGTGCTTGTCGCTCATTTTGAGCTGCGCTCGGAACTCGTTTACCTTGGCGCCGGGAAGCCGCATCAAAAACCTCCCCTTGGCCGGCTCTTTCCCTAAGGCGCGGGGATCGGTGACTGGGCGCCTCCGTCCGATCACGAGGGCATCCGACGAGTTCCACTTACTCATATCGATGCCGCTGTCCTCTGAGGACGATTCAGAAGCGCGCTCAGCTCCGTAAGGCTCTGCGTTCTCCTCGTACGCGTTCGTCTTCTTAACGTCGAACATCTCCTTCACTTGAACGCTCATCCTCCGGAATCGGTTCGCGAATCGCTCGCGGAACGTCTGCGGGTTGAACTCTTCATAAACGTGCTCTTTAGCCTGAATGACCTCGCCGTCCGCTCCTGGCATGCGAAGCTCCGAGTGGTGGATCATGTCAGACGGGATCGACATCGCGGAGTCGCCGGAGCCAATCCACCGAGACTTTCCTCCTTTACCGTCCTCCGATTCCTGTCCATTATCATCTTCCTCCTCCACGCCATGCCACTCACCGTCGTCACGCAATTTGCCCAACACCACCGCTTTTCTGCGAAAACGGAGATAAAGTTTGGGGCTGATTGGCTAGTTTTTTCAACCTGGGCCCAGAATTAAAATGTTGCCAAGGGCCGGAAAAGATTGTCATCTTAGGAAAACAAGGTCATTTATTGTTCTACAATTTGCCTAACACCACCGCTTTCCTGCGTAAATGAAAATACGTTTAAGGGCTAATCGGCTGTAAAAAAATTTGTCTGAAAAAAAACAAGGTCATTAAATGGTATTTTTACCACTTCCTACATTTCACTTATTTCAGTTCAATATTTTTTTTTTCAATAAATTGTCGTTTGCTGCGATTCAAATTCGGACAACTAAAGATCTTGATGCTGCTGTAAATTTAAATCTAAATCCGGATGCGGTTTCTCAATTACATAGAACTGGTTTGTTTGTTTGCGACTTTATGCAACCATTAGCATTTTTTGCTTGATTGTTACCACCCGGAGTGTATTTAAAACTGATAGCCATATTTACCTTTATTTAGCGACTATATATAATTGTAATATTTATCCCTGAAAACATTGTTAGAGATTTAATTCAAAAACGTGGCTTTAGAAAGATATTGCCTATTCGTTTGTTGTTAGTTAAAAATAAGAGTTTTTTACTTATTTAGCCGGAGTGTGTGACTTAAATACCAGAAACAGACATACTACACTCCTTTTAGCGATTGCATGTAAATCTTTTTCGCACCAAAATGGTATTTTGAAGCAAGAAATGGAGCACTCCGCAAAATAGCATTTGGCAATATACAACATTAAAGGTAATTACTTGTAGGTGCCGTCCGGGTTGTTGACTTTTCCGATCAGGACAATGTGGTCATTCACGTCCACGTCGCGCCCGACCGTGGTCCTGTACTTGGGCTTCTTGAAGCTCACACCGCTCTTCTTGCGTCCCTTGATCTTGCTCTTCCACGAGAAACTTCCTTTGCCGAGACTGTCCTCTTTTCCGCTTTCCCCGCCCTCCAAACCACTCGCTCTCCCTTCACCAAAGGCGCTGTTCTGAGAAACCTGGTTATTGTTGTTCCATGCTTCTCCAGGACCTTGAAATGCTCCTGGACCTTGAAATCCTCCAGGAACCTGATTTCCCCCAGGACCTTGAAGTCCTCCATGACCTTGATTTCCTCCTGGACCTTGATTTCCTCCAGGACCTTGAAGTCTCTCTGCGCCTTCGTGCAGTTCGGAAGTGCCTTGTTTCCATATGGAGTTGTTCTGCGATGGGTGGTATATATATCTATGCGTATAATAAACAGCTAACGCCTTACATAAAGGGTCGATATAGATCTATATAAACAATTTTACCGTTATGAAAAAGCTTTATTCAAGACGCAGTTTTTTTGGAAGAGGATAAGGGACAAGGGTGATATTTGTAGATATATAGCCTTAAGAACAAAAGAGCTGTAGCATCGTCTCGTCTTTTAATTTTTTAAATCTCAACAAACTGAAAAAAAATATTCAAACTGCGTAAAATCATCGCATTGAGTGCAGGGTTCACCAAATTACTCGAAAGACAGCTGGTTGTAAGTAGCGAACAGGCTTTTTATTAAAATAATAAACGTTTGGTGCATGAAAACTAAGGATAAGGAACACAGTTAAAGCGTCGATTTAGGAAAATTGATATTTTTGCGCTAGCGCGGTTTCTCAAAAAAGCAAAAATTTGACTTCTTTTATGTGAAAAAAATAAAATTTAAACTCTTTTCTGTAAAAAAAAATTGAATTTTTTTTCATGAGTTTTATGAGGTTATGGGATAAGATCTGATCCTAATCAGGGCTCGGTTTTACTAAACAAGCAAACAAGGCTGGTACAAAAAAATACAAAAACTAACCTTGGTCAGGTTTTGCTCGCTTGATGCTCCCAGTGGTCCGACGCGCGACGGTCTCCTGCCAAACTCAGATTTTCTGCCAAAGTCTAACTTGTTATCCGAAGGTACCGCCCTGGTGTGCCACGATCGAACTGAAAAATGAGGCCAATTAAACACGTTCGCTTTTTCAAGACGCTATTAGACTGCAATGCATTCCCTATTGCTATAAAAGTGATGGACTCGAACAAAATAAAACTCGTTATTCATTGGCCACCCAAAACTTGTCCTGCAATCGATTACCTAAATGTTGCGAACGATTCGATAAATTCAGCATAAATCTGTTTTCCTTCTACAGGGTTGCAAAGTCGGTTAAAAATACCCCGAGTCCGAGTCCGGCCAAATGTGCGATTTTGTCGAGTCGCGAGTCTGGCTCCGACTCTGCCACCTGTATTCCGCCAATTTACGAAACCAAAATAAGGTAAATATTAAAAAAGAAGTTGATATTTTAATACATGGTTGGAAAATTTCACACAACATATGCTATTCCACCGGAACAATTCACAGTCTTTGTAATTAGTTTCGAAATTGGGGACTGCGCAATTGCACGTCAGACTCGGGACTCGGTTCTAGTCTTAGTCGAGTCCCGAGTCCGACTCCAGCAAAACAAACCGGCTCCGTCGAGTCTCAAGTCCAACTCCGACTACGCAGCCCTGTCCTACTGCCACTGCCAGGCCCGGATTAAGGGTACTGTAGGCCTAAGGCTGTTTACTAGAGAAGGGCCTAACTTTGAAAACCAAGGTTAAAAAAAAACGGACACACAAGGCACATATTGACTCGACTCAGTCATTCGTTTTTAAGCAAAAGTGTACTG
Source organism: Ascidiella aspersa (assembly GCF_963924565.1). Taxonomy (NCBI): domain Eukaryota; kingdom Metazoa; phylum Chordata; class Ascidiacea; order Phlebobranchia; family Ascidiidae; genus Ascidiella; species Ascidiella aspersa. Next base: position 6,833,765 of record NC_139450.1, read on the forward strand.
TACTGTACTGGATCTGTATCACTATAAGCATTATAAAAATTTAACCTTAAAAAAAATTAAGAGCCGAATTTTTCCAGGGCCTAAGGCTATAGTCCTAGTAGCCTAATAGTTAATCCGGCACTGCCTGCTGCACTAACCCACGTTAGCCATGTCCTACTGTACTGACCCAAGTTCGGCTTGTCCTCCGGCCCGCCCAGCACCCCGGCGTGTTCGCTCTTCCTATTGTGCTTCAGGGTGGGCGCCAGGATGTGCTTGAGATTGCCGAACTTTTGTCTCTTTCTCAAGGTGGCCAGCGCCGACTCGGAGTGCCTCTGTGGAGTTCCCTTCTTGTTTGGTGGCAGATCGACCTCTTTCACTCCAATTGGGAGCTGGAGGCTGTTTTTTTAAATTATGCGCGGTGCGTTAGAGCAAATGGTGTCTGATTCTATCGCAGACTTGTATTTCTATTTATTAAAATTTATGACTTTGGTTGAAGTTGTTTTGCAAAACATTTGACTCGAAACGAGACTTGGAAACTAGATTTATTTTAGCTTTTTAAAATTAAAATTGTGGCGAATCTGGTGGTGTTCGTTCATGTGTAGCGAAGCGTGAATTTGCATTTTTCGTATTGCGCTGCTGTACGTTTATAATCGTGTTGCGCTAACCCCCTAACTCCATCATATTATGTCGCAACAACTTAACAAAGCAACAGCCGCTTTAGGGTAGTGGTTTAGAAATAAAAATAATTCCTCGTTATAGTGAGGACAGGCTTGTGAGGACAGGCTTGCACGCAACTATCTTGCGTGCTATAGTTCTGACTTCACATCTGCAATTTACCAGAAAATGCAAGTTTATCTAATAGACGATTTTCAATCTCCCAATCCTAAAGAGATCATTTTATCTATATCTATACGAGCTTTATATGAGTACGACGTAATTGCATTTGCCTGGTCGTTTACAAATGCACCTCGTGAAATTCAAACGGTTAGCCAACTTAAGCAACGGATCTATACAACCCGAAACTTTTCCAAATTTTTAAAAGCAAGATGAGCGTCGTAATTTCCGACAATTGCCAACCAACCAGCGTGACAAAAACAGCACAGACTTACTTGAATTGATTCTTGAAGTTCTCGGCGGCAAATTCTCCCAGTCCGGTCGTGGAGGTGGCGACTGCCGTGCTGCGCTGAAGCTTCTTGCAAGGCTGCTTCGTCGCCTTCTTGTGCTGGCAAACCTCGGGCAGGCTGGATCGGTTACTGTCTTGGCGGAACGCACCTTTCCTAACGATGCCCGAAACGGTCGGAACCGACTTCCAGTTGTTTTGCCGCGCGTTATCGAACAAGGTACGCTTATCTAAAAACGAACCAGCGGAGAGCAATTATTTTTCAGACTGTTGTCAAACTTAAAATACAATCATTCGATGTGATACCCAGGGTGGTGATTTTTTTTCTAAAAATGGCATCATTAATCTCTTGGTTAGCCAAGAGTGTTGTTGACCTGCCCCCACCCACTGCCCTCGTGACATATTTATTTTAAACAAGAAGCTGGCCTAAATGTTGAACACCCATATCGAAGGGGCTACCACTAAAGAAAGGTTGAGAACCACCGGTATAAAGATTGAATGTTAAAGTCTACAATTATAAAACATTGCTGCGTTTTTCTTTTTAGCATAACGGCTGAATCCTTGGACATTACAAAGAAGATTTAGAAAATGGTAAACAATATTTAACAAAAAATTTTGCCAAACCATATATTAAAATGGAATATTTTAACGGACTAAAGCAATGCGTTGTGATTTGTGACAGCCACTGGCGCATAATTTTAAATAATCCTTATCTATTGGTGACGTCATACCCTTAAAACAATTGTAGGGTAGAAACTGAACTAAACAATTCTCAATAATTTAGAATAAATATCAAAGTACATACAGAAGTAGGTGGTTTTTGTAATCGTTTGAGATAAATCTTTTTATTCGTCTTCAACATATGTGATTAAAAATTAAGTCAAAACTTTCATAAAGTGCAACCTTTTTCCGTAAAGGCTTCGATAATTTTTTTTACGTCTAACTAAAATCTTTATCTAACCCGCCAAAATGGCTATTTTTTGTTTTTTTTAGCCTAGAGTTACTCAATCGAAAGTAGCCCACCTGAGTATAGTGTTGAACCAGCATTGATTTGACTCGTGTCGGCGCTAGAGACACCTTTTTTAGTTTTTATTTCCTTATCTGGATGCTTACTGGAGCTAGGGTTCGTACCTGATTTGCTGTCGGCAGTTTTCTTTCCACAAGACGCAGACTGAGCTGCATGGGTGTGGCTAGAAACATTTTTCCCAGCACTTTCGTCGATACTTGTAATTTCACATTGTTGAACATTGCTTTTCTTTCGAGAAAGCCGAGAGTGCTGTTCAGCCGCTGCCCTAGATGCGTCCAAACCGGCACTTCTATGGCTGCCAAAGATTCCCGAAAGCTGCAGTAAACTTGCGTCCATGGCAGATTTGCTGAGCATTGCGGAAAGCTGAGACCGCGACTTTTCAACATGTTGGTCAGAGTTGGGGTCCGTGCCCAGTCTCCCTGGGCTACCTTTTTGTCCATGAAAACGAGAATGTGATGCGCCCGGGACCCTTGAAACTGATTTTGCGATACTGCTTAAGTCGCCGGTGTATCCGCTGTGTTCTCCAGCTGTGGCAAGTGAAGACGCCTTTCCAGCACTGCTACCAGCAACTGATTTGGCCACCGAAGCTTTCGGCGCGAAATTAACTCGCGCTTGATAGCGTTCAGCAAAGTCGCGCGCCTTTCTGGCCTTGCGTTTTCTGCTGGCCGACCTGGGCGTCAAGTGAGCCAGTCCGGAATAAGATGACGACGATGAAGAGTGGACGACATCGAGAAATGCTGACGAGCGCCTTCTGTGCGTTTTACGGCGGAACGGCAGGCTCTTCCCGCTTTTTCCCGCCGTCTTTTTACCGCCTTCTGGCATTTTCCTACGCTACGGTTTCATAATATTCTTCTATCTAAGTAGTTTATAACTTTTTTTTACCTAAAATATAATTTTTTTTGTACAACAACAATGGAAGTTTGTTACACAACAATGCGCTTACTTATGGTTTTGCTTCATTGATTTCCATGCGTGTCAATTACAAATCAGCTGATTTACTAACTTGACTTAACAGCTTAAAATGTTTGTTGTTATGTTTTATTTTTAGTACACATTGCTGTCTTGAGTTTGGACGCTGTGAAAGTTTTAGTATAAATTCAAAAATGGGCGCTGGTCTAGAATCCTACCACATTTATTTTAACAGTAAGGAAACAAGGTGTCAAAGTTGAAATTGCAAGGAAGCCATAAATATCTAGAAATAAATAAAATAATTAGAGTTGGACCGCCCATACGGGCCATACCCAAATGCTAACTCCATCCCATACCCAAATATTGTTAGCAATACAAAATCCTTGGATGAAAATTAGTAGGATTCCAGACCAGCTCCCCAAAAAAGACTGGTCAGTCTAAATCAGAAATACATTCGACTTAACACTTATGAGTCATTTGTTAAAATACTTGTAACGTCCTAAAACTTGACTGAAATATTGCAATAATTTTTATGTTCCAAAACTGTTCACATATATTACAGTATATTTAGTTTTATTGGGTCCTTGGTCTTAAAACAATGGGATTTTAGATCATTTTGCTTCAAAGGTCTTATTGTGTGTTACCATTTGGAGCTATAGCTTAAAATAGGGCGCAGATTGGCCTGTTTTATAGGCGGTGCACATCCATGATCATTTAAAACAGTTTATGTTCATATCTAAATTATTAAAAGCAAAACCTTAATTAAAAAAATATAGGAGGTTTTTAGGTTGTGTGGGTCGTGTCATGGTAGGATTCTATACCTCTTTTGTGGATAAAACCTTTATGTCGAATCTGAAAACTGTACGCCGAGATCACTGCTAAAACTGTTAAGAAATGTAGATGGGCACTTGCACTCTACAAGTGCCTTGTTTTGTTTTTGTGGTCAGCAAACTGTGGGATGCGAGTTTCTTATTGAAATTTTTTTAGTGGGCCGCGAGTTACTTTTTTGAAGGTATGTAAACACATAATTTTTTGCGCTTCACACGGATATTTTTCGTTTTATGATATGTTTTACATTATGCCATGGCAGTGTTTTGGGAATCAAGGCGCATCTTAAAAACAAATACCCTGAATCCGCCACTGTTTTCGTAGTACTTTTATGTAGTGGGTCTCAATAGCTCTGAAAAGAGTGCTTTGGGCCATGACAAAAAAAATTGCCGACTACTGATCTTATCAATGCAGGCTAAAAAAATCCAATCAACTTGTTTGTTTTTCTACAGCTTGACTTGTTATGCACTAAAAATTGTTTTAAATATTGCTGTAGTATTTTCTGTTGACACCTTTTACTAAATAACTCATTTTACGGTTTGCCCAAACTTTGCCTTTTACCAGACTTTATTTTGCTAGGTTTTGTTCAAAAAACAAGCTTGATAGTAAGATTGGCAACAAGCATAAATACCACAATGACAACCAATACTGATGATGTGTTAAGCACATTTGCGTCTAATGGTAAATTTTTAATTAATCATCTCAATTTATCCTATCTAAAAATTTAACTATGTAGAGTTATAGTAGTAACCATAAGACCTCTTTAGATTTTTCTTAAGGTTCCAGATACCAGGCAATGCAATTTTGTACAAGTATATACTAACTCTTAACTTTAAGGTTGTTACTTATATTTATAAATAGATGTATATAGTAGAGATAGACCGATATAAAAGTTTACCGATAACATCAGCCGAAAATTATCTTCTACCGATATATCGGTATAGGTAATTGTAGACCGATTCTTTGGCCGATATTTTAGTATGAAAATATGATATAATTTTTCCTGTACAACAAACAACTTACATATTTTTTAATCAAAAAAATTTGCGATTTGGCATCACGCCAAGGTAATATGCAAAATAATAGTTTAAACTAAAACGTTATTTGGATTTTGTTTTCAATTAATTTAATTTTTTTTGAATATAGTGTATAAAAAAATCGGTCACGGTTTGGTTGAAAAAATTGTAAAAAATTTGGTATCGGTCCAAAAAAGCGATATCGGTTGATCTCTAGTATATAGTATATATCTAACTTTGGTTTCTATCAAATACTAGGATTCCAGTTGCCATAATCTTTTATTTAGTTGTCAGTAAATAGCTTTTATACATACATGCAATATATTGGTTTGATACGCATCATAAAATCACAATTAGATATTATCAATCAATCAAGATTCTGCATAAAGTGTTTCTTCTACATAATAGAAGCAAAAATCACATCCTTTTCAACTCTTAAATAAAACTAGTATATATCTAGCAGAAATTTTATATATATATATATATATATATGTATGTGTTGAAACTATATGGCAACTTTTACTTTGTCAGAAACTCTGTCGGATTTTTTGGACGACGACTTTGAAGTTCAAGATTATGCAACTAGTGTCATCCAGAATGCAGCAATCTCGCATAGACTTGCACAACTAGTGGATGGCATCAGTATGCTGGATAAAGAACTGCAATCACAGGTTTGTTGCAAATATTTATATTCATACAAGTGATTTAATCTATGTTTGTACTGTTTGTGAATCGGATATAAATTCTTTTGTGCTAAAAATTAATCGCTACTAAGTCTTCAAAATTCGTTAAAAATTATGTTATAAACTGACATGCTGCAGAGGAAATGTACTAATTTGTCAAAATTAGTTCTATAAAATATTACCCCTGTGCATGACTTCAGATGTATGCAAAGGGCTTCATATATAAGCGTAAATGCTGTTAACTTGTTAAAATTATTATTTAAATTTATATAATTTTATTTTCCCTAAACAATTAAGTAAGATAGAAGCTTATTGTTGCAGATTACAAAGGTATGTCCATCTACTACATTTAAAATATTTTGCATTTTTGTTTCTTGCTTTTCTATTAAAACATTTTCATACAATTAGTTTGTCAAACAGATTTTATGTACAGCTTTCTTAACGATTGGACTGTTTTAGATTGCTGAAAGGCACGAGGATTTGCTTGCCCAAGCAACTGGAATTGAATCTCTGGAAGGAGTCTTAACCATGATGCAGTCAAGAATTAGCTCTCTTCAATCTGCTGTGGACAGGTGTGTGACTCTATGTCAGTGATTTTTAACCTGCGGAACACTAGGGTTTAGTGAAAGATTGTCAGCTGTGCTGCCAAAAATTTATTAATTTTATAAATGTTCCATAATACACACCAGCGCTTGAGAATCACTGGTATACCACAATGAATTGAAGCAGATTTTATTTTATGAAAGTAGTTATCCACTATCACCAGTTTGCATTTTCCATTGTGATTTGCCTAATTTATTGCTATAATGTAAAAATTGGACCTTTTGCGTAATAATAGGATTGCAATACAGCCCGAATATTAATTTAGTGCTTATCTAAACTGGCCCAGCTGTTGCACTACAAAACACAGAAATGAATAAATTATTGTGTTGTTTGTTGTAATGTATTATTATAAACTTTTGTTGGCGTTCTGTTTTTTTAACTTTAAAAGGTTGAAAAACCACTGCATAGCACTAAATTTAGCTTATTGTAAAACTTTTTAATGAATAGCAACTCGATGTTACAATAAAATTTTATTTTATTACAATAAAATTTTATTTTATAGATTGTACTATTGATAAATGTGTAACAATATTTTCTAATCCATAAATAGTAAATACAAATATATATATAATTATAATATATATATAGCTAAGTATGCACTATTTATTATTATTTTAATTGAATTGTGTTTTCTTAAGAATTCGAAGCAAAGTCGGAGAACCGTATCAGAAAATCAAGGCAAGAACTATTCAGCTTGGTCGACTGCAGGTTGGTTTGACTAACTTGCGATTGTAGAAATATGCTTCATTCGACATTGTAAAATGTAAAGAATTTCGAGATCATTCTTATAATACTTGAATCTGCAGTGTAGTTTTTGTACCTCTTCTATACTAGTGATTCTCAACCTTTGCTGTCTGCGAATCGCTTAGTGACTTTTTACTGACACAACTCGTTAGGTCAAGTGTACCTAAAAATCATCACTCTGTAAACATAAAATTTAATAAAAATACGCGCTCGACAGGCGACATGCGACCTTCTTCGTCGAATCATAAGAATCCAGCGTCTAACGAAGCGACTGCACAGTCAGCTGCAAGGTGGCGTGAGAGAGATCACCAAGGCTGCACAGAGCTTGAGCGAATTGGGTGAGTTCACTTGCGATTGGCGCTTTTAAGATTTTTCTAAGGGCTAACGTGCGAATCAAACCGTTTGGTTTTGTACAACTGGCGTCCCCGTGAAAGCTTACTGAAGATAGACAGGCTGTCATGTAAGCATAGACGCCGACTTTTTGTTTTTCACTAAATGTCCGCTGAAAAGATGAGTTTCTATGTGGAGTAAGATATATTTAACTTTTAGTGTTCAATCAGTTCATATCTTAATACATACGAAAAACAGTGGGAGTCGTATTTTAGAGAAAGCGCCTTAATGGTCTAAAACTTTAATCACTCTAATCAGTTACGTTTTAACGAACAGCAGTCTTTATGATATATCTGTAAACGTTTGTATTAATAAATCGAAAGTAATACTTTCTTTGCAAGGCAGGTATTTTGCGGAATTGTGTCGTGGCAATGCTAAAAGTTGTTTGAAATGCGAAAAGTTGTTTGAATAACTTTCAGAGTTTCAAATCGCACGCAACGAATATACACAGTATTTTGCAGGAAGATTTATCATTGTTGTTTGGGGGGCGGGGGCGGGGCTGATCATCCCAAGTTTTTACGGGGTTACTCGGACCACGCTAAGCACCCCAAACTTGGCGTTTATGTATGTAAGTAAGGCTAAGCCTAAGAGATTCGAACTCAAAGACCTTCTCGATACAAGGGCCAGTGTTCTCTTTAAGGTGCGCAACTTTGCGCGGCACCATAAGACCATTTTTACCGTAAAATTTGCACACAATTGTAGATTTAGTTATTTATCTAGATTTCGATTAGGCCTTGACAAAGTTTACAAACCTTGAACAAAAACACAAACATATAGGCTAGCGCTAGTGAAACCAATTTTGTGCTATACCCGTAGTTTGTTGAAATGTTATACATATTATATAGACTTTTCTAATTCGCCCCTACAATATTACAAAATAAACAAAATAATTTGAAAATAGCGATTGAGAAGTTTCTGTAAAAAGTTTAGTATAGGATAGGTGCACGGTGTTGATGTGAAATTTTTTGTGTGTATATTGTCCTGTCAGTTTTCAGATATATCAGGCAAACTCGTTTTTTTCGTAAAATATTTAGTAATTACAGGCCGCTCAATGGCGCCACTTTTCCTTGTGGATTTTTGTACAGTTTCCGTTAGGTGGCGACGGTTAGTCAGTTGATTCCATTGGTAGCTCAATGTGCTTAAAACTTAAAAAATATGTGCTTAAAACTTAGGCTGAATCCCCACCGGTTAGACAAAAACGCTTTAGCAGTCTGATCGCGACTAATGAGATGGAACGCAATTTATTTTGTTGTCGCGTCCCCACCGACCAGACTTGACGCAAATCTTACGCACAGCAGACAGGCACGACTAAACGCGTTTTTAGCGAGATAGCGCGTGCACTACTTTTTTACCGTGTCTGAAGATGCTTTTTTTTTTTTTTTTTTTTTTTGTGATAGAAACCATTAGTTTTTTACAGGTTTTTGTAGGTTTTATATTATGAATGTTATTTTAAAAGGTTAAGCACGTAATTTTTTTTAATTCCAATAAAAATATATTCCTGGAACGGTCGAAAAGCCTTTTAATTCGTATCTTTCTTTTCCATGTATGATTTTACCAGCTTGACTTGTTCAAAAAACAATTTTGAAGACACCCCTGCGTAATTTTAAAACTTATCTTCATGTTTTAATAAAGTGGAAAAAAGTACATAGAAAGAAAACTCTTTATACCTTTTTTCCCAAATAGGGTGTACCCACTACTTGTGTTGTCGATAAACTGCTGGTTAAGTTTCTAAATACATATTTCTTCCCAAATTTACATGTTATTTGCCTTCGCCATGATCACAACTGAATTATATCGCCTAGCTTTGACCAGTTCAATTTTCGCGCGCTTTGTCGGTGGGGATTGGACAGAGTCGCTTTCAGGCACGACGCGACAAGTCAACAGTCAGACATGTTTCGTCGCATCATGTCTGAGGTCCGGTGGGGATCCAGCCTTAGTGGCCACGAAGTTAAAAATATTTAGTGTAACTCTTATGCGTAGGCTTAGTGCGGTTATGTTGTGCTGCATTAGGGACAATTCTATGGTATTTGTTTTGCTAGTGCTTTGGTTTAGTTGTAGTTTACTTATGTCGCTGTTGTAGATATTGTAATAATTACATTCTCTACCGAAAACCCTCGAAATGTCTTGCACTTCATTTTCATAATACTTTGGACTGAATTAGTTTCATTATTTTACTGACTAATTAGACCTTCACACGTTTTAAACATATTTGTATAACTATTTAAACTGACAAATAGGCGTTGACTTTGTTTTTTCACAGGGGTGCTCAAAATGTGCACTAAAAGTGACATCACAAAATGTCCTCTGAAAAGATAAGTTTATGTGCGTGTTGGTGAAAAAGTTAAAATGCATTTTAAGTTATGGGATATAATTGAATGACTGTGGTAATTTATGTCAAAAAAGGTCATTAAATTGTACACATCAACAGAAACAAATATTTTGCATAAAGATTTATCATTGTTTTACGTGGTCTAAATACCCAAGTTTCCAATAGAAGTGCTTTGGCCATCCCACGCAGGGCTTCACACGTTTTCAACATAGCTTTATAACCTTTTATAACAAGGAACTTGTTGTCATTCCTTATTGATCACTAATGTCTGCCAACTGCATGGTTGCAGACATGCGGTTAGCAAATACCTTTTTGCTACGCTTTAACGATATTCGGTGTTTTTTCGGTCAGTTGCGGGCAGGGGTCGGTTTAAACAACTCGAGTCCGACTCCAGTTAAATTTACCGACTGCTTAAAGTCTCGAGTCCGTCTCCAAGTCGGTCCTCTGTTCTATTCCAAACATATTTGTCCGTAAAATAGAGTAAAATAGTGAATATACTGTATTTTACTTATACAAATGTGATAATCACCTATATACTCAAAATACCCTGCTGTTCTCCCTTGATACGATTTACAGTTTGTAACCTTATCGGTTTCGAACTTGGTACTGCGTAAGCGCACGTCGGACTCGGGACTCCGGTAGTCTTATGTACTCCTATTGTCGAGTCCCGTATTCCGCTTTATTAAAAATGGCCGACCCGGTCTAATCCTGGGTCCGACTTTGGCTTCTCAGCCTTAGTCGTAAGATCCCATTTTGGTCGTTACAAAAAATTAAAGGAAAATAAACGTATGTACCGGGTATATTGTGACCACATTATTCTTAACGAGATACATACGGCATACGTATATAACAACTGCAATCTAGCCCTTCTAAGGCCTTTTTTTTATCAATGATAACGGTTTTCGTTTCATCATTTGGTGATCTAATAAAGACTCCCATGTTGACATTACCATTTTATCAATCGGATCAGAATCATTTGTGCTATCGTTTAATTCCTGGGAAGTTGCGACTGATAAGAGTTATTCAAGTCCTGTGACGAAAATCAAACTCCACCGCTGTATACGCTCTGATTTTTTTTATTTTACGCACACAGTGCTCATCGCGGAACCAAACACAGGAAAGATAGTGAGAATATAACAAGAAGTAGAACAAGTAAACGCGTGCTTCGAATACGTGGCAGCAGCTCGTATAAAAAAAAAGCGAAAAAAAGGAGTGTAGTCGAGAAAAATATATGAAACAGAAAACGAAAAACCCGGCGTACGCTCGTTCCGATTTACTTCGCGACTTGCAGCTATTTTTTACCCTTTCAAATTTTGACCATTTTTTCGTGGTAGTTCGGGCTGAAAAACAACGGGCAATTGAAAGAGCAGAAGGTAACCTGGTCACCATTGTCTAGTACAAATGTGCAGAATCCATGGATAGAAATCTGTGCAAATGTCTCTTCACTTGGCCCTATTGAACTATTTAAATAAAATGTAGATAACCAAGCGAAATTTGGCGAGAAATTGTATCGGTCGCACATAAAGCAGCTACAAATGTGGCTTGGCTTTTTAAGCGGTCATGCGTATTCGACCAGAAAAAATGTGTAGCGTTGTCTCTTCTCCTTTCTCGAGGAGGCGGCCATCAAATTTGTCCAACAGAAAGGTGCGAAAAACTATAGGCGCCGTTGATTGACTTGTCGAGGCGTAAATAAACGCAAACCTACACGTTCTCGACCGTTTCGATAAAAGTGGAGCGGTCTTTCTCCTTTTGAGGCGGCCATTGAGTTTAGCCTACAAGAAGTCGCAAAAAAACTGGGCGCCGTTTATTGACTTGCAGAAGCGTAAAAGCGCAAAACTACACGTTCTCGACCGTTTCGATGAAAGTCGAGCGGCTGTAGGTTCCCTGCTCCTTCAGTTGCTGGTTTTGATTGTTTCCCAGGAGCTTCTCACTGACGTCGCGCGCAGACGAGCTGCAGCTGTCCGTGCACGTGTTGACGCGACATACAGCGTCGCCGCGCCTGCACTTGGGCGCCTGAGGCGACGCGCGACGTCCGCGGCCCCAAGGCGAGCTCCAGACCGCCGAGATGCGAACGCGGGCTCGACGCTCGAGCCGCGGCCCCGATTTGGCGCAATACACAACTCGAATGTCCTTGCGGATCTTCTCGCGCGAGAAACTGTACAGCGCCGGGTTGATAGTGCACGAAGCGACGCCCAGAACGAGACTCCAAAGGAAGGCAGCGTTCCACGCCGCGCCGCCGCTTTCAACTGGCGTTTCAAGGCGCAAACCGCGCACTGATGTATCTTTAAAGCTGCATGTTGCCGCACAGAGGCGCCGCTCGTCCGGCCCGGCCAAGTACTTGGCGACTGGAAGTGCGTGAAACGGCGTCCAGCACGTTACAAAGGTGAGCAGAATGAGGACGACCATCTTGCGCAGGTGCCGCGTCCGACGGCGCTTCTCGCGTATCTTGGCCGCAACCATTCGCTTCAGCGCAAGCACAACGGTTATGGAGAGAGCCACGGACGCAAAGTCGGTCTTGGCTTCGGCGTGATGCTCTTCCGTTCCGCCGGAATCCGGCTCCTGTTTTCCCGCGGCGCAGATTAAACCGTTTGCCGCCTTGTCGTCGACCTTTACGCCGCTGAGCTTAGGCGAAGGCGAAGGCTCGGCCTGCTTGACTTGCACAATTTGCCGCGTTTTATTGTTGTTAGCGCGCTCGATCCGCGGCGAGCTTTCCGATATCGTGGTGATGACGGTCGCGTCCTTGTCTTCTCCTCCTGCTCTTGCTCCTACTCCATCTTCTCCTCTGCTCTTCATCCATCCTCCGCAGCACTTGAGCACGAGGCTCTTCTTCTGCTGGTCGCGCGTCATCTTGAGCGAGTGCTGCTCCCGGATCTTTTTGGCCTGTCTGCGAGAAAGCGAAAAACGATTAGGAGTTGTTGCTAATTTGCTGTTTGTTAAATTTGCTCAAGGGAAATTGGCTGATTTGTTTTTTAAAATAGAGTCCATTGACCCCTTGGGGTACGTGAACTAGTGTTAAGGGTCCATGAGGGTTTAATTAAAATATTAGTGAATTATTGATAAAGTTTAAATTAAAATGACTTGATTGAAAAAAGTTTTATCACTGAAAATATTTGAACTCTGCATCTTTTTCGGAACGAAAACAGCAGATTTCCCATGTCTACTTGTTTTAATAAAGTAAGTTAATGACGTCAGCTCTAAAAAATGTCATGGCGACCCTGGTCGACGAAAAGGAAAAAAATTGTTTAGGGCCCCGCGTCAAAAAAAAGTTCAAGAGCTTAGGATTTGCGCTGATCTGATATTTAGGTTTCAAATTTGACAAGAACGGCTATTAACAAAGGTTTGTGTTAAATTACCGTTTTTTTTTAATCTGATGTTCCTGCCCCAGTGCTGATCAGTGCGCATTAAACCGGGCGCGCGAGAAAGCGAATTGATCGCAGCCTTTCGCCGCAAACGCGTCGCAAAATTTAGTTGGCCGATTTTCGTTCAACGCCAAACCGACGTTAGTGAAACCGCGCGAATTCGCTCAATTCTTGGCGAGCTGTTCCCGTCAACCAACCACTGTCTTTTTTGGCGGTTTGTGTCGCCCCCTCAAACCGTCATCGATTTTCTGACCGGGCTTGGATTTTTTTTCGATCATTGGCGGTGTAAAAGCAAGGACGACCCCATTGAGACCTCGCAGGTCAAGTTAGCAAGTTACATGTCGGTCTGGGTAACCTCTCGTGTATACTTGAACTTTAACACAGACCTGGGTAAAATACGACCCTCGGGCCCTGTCCAGGCCACCAAACAGTTTAATCCGGCTTTTTTTTTCTAGTCAATAAAACCCTGGACTGACATAAGCTATTTCAACTCACAATATTTCTTTTGCTTTCTTGAAAAAGATCTGCACTTCATATTATGTTTATTTTGAATCCTATTTAGACAAGGCCCTCTAAGACATTTTCTTGTTCTCATGCCGACCTTTGTCAAATATTCAAAAATAATTGCTCCTGTCAAAAACATTTGCCCATCCATGCACTACAGGGTGAAAATGGGGTAGGGGTTGCGGCCGTAAGGGGCTTAGGGCAAAAACAATTCCCGTGTCAGACATTTCGCTGGCCCGTCTGCATGTTTACCTGCCTTAAAAACAAGGCCGCCTCCCAAGGGATATTTGCATGACCCGGTCCTGTCAATCGCGTTTCTTTTTGTGTGGCCAAGGCGGCCAAGCAAATGCCGTGACGGTATTTCACCCTTAAATTTGTCTGGTTGGAAAACAACCCTCGTGTGTAGGACAGACACGTTCATTTGTTAGCGATAAGTTTAAAAATTTGATTAAAACTGTGTTACACGTTTTTTTTAAATGATGGTTCGCCTCAGGCCGCTTTATTATCGTTTCTTCGTGAAAGTACGAATTAATGCTTTGACGTTTTGTCTGAATTTCAGCAGCTATAAAAATCTCGTAGGCTAGCTATAGATGGCATAAATTTTAGAATTTCTGAAGTACTGGAAGATTATTCGGGAAGGAAAGGGCAGACCAAAAACTCGTGGTATAGATTTTAAATATTGTACCCACTTTTCTTTCGATCAAAAAAAAAAAAAAATAAATCACAATGACAGCGAAGACAGTAGAAACCATGTTATTTCCATCATGTAACAGCCGGATATATCATCCTTTTATTTTGTTTAGGTAGGACATAGCAGCAAACACAATAACAAATTCTTATCACGAAATGTAGCCTTTAAATGTCGCCCGACGCGTTAAGAGTGCCACTAAAGGCGACGACGCTTTACGCGGTAAAAAAGCGACCTTTTAAACTTTGAAGCGCCGAGTGCGGTTGCCGTAAAAACACTTATACAGATTCGGTAATAAAGACTGAGCTAATAATAATAATATCTCTTTTAATCGCGCACGGAAATAAGTTGCTTGTACGTTATGCGGTAAAATCACAAGCATCTAACAATAGATTCGTGCGTCGGTTCGCCTTAAACTCCCAATTTAACCCGATGCAAGCTTGCGTTTTACGCGAGCAGGAATCCTATCGCGCGCCAGAATAATCTTTCAATGGCTGCGGTGTTGCGACCGCGTTGTTTCGTAAGGCATTCTCGCACGCCGAAATGAATAATTGACGACGCCTTCGCCGCTCGGTACCTCGTGATTGACGCTGCATTGCCAAGTGCCAAGGGCGTATACGGCCTGCACACTTGGGCTTGTTATTCGCCCAGTCAATCTTCATCCTGCAATCTGCATGTCCGTGGTTCCACCCCGACATTTTGCACTTTGGAAGTTTTTTTTAATTATACCGGAGTTGTTTTTTTTGAACTATAATTTTTAATTTTTTTATGCTTTGATTTTGAAACGATTTACAAGCCTATAGGCAATGGTTGTCTAATATTTATTTCACGTACAAAAACACTAGGTTTCTTAGACACATGTTTTTTTAACTTTTTGGTTTCACTTATGAAAAAACACAAGTTTTTTGCTCTTTTAAAAATATAATGAAAGCCCGCATATTTTTATTAAAGCAGGAGATTTTATGCCTAAAAGTGAAAGGTTTTCAATGTTGTACCTTTCTTACGCTGCACAGTTTTATAGATTACTTTTCTTATAACGCAAATACTACGCTTTCTAGACGGAATTCGAAAAGGAGTGAAATCAACTTTGTAGAAACATACGTCAAACAACTTTTTTTTATGTCAGTTTTCGTCTTGTGCAATACAGCTTGTGATGCGAAATTAACGTAAATATTCATTTGTGCCTCTTTAAAATAGTGTAAGAAAAATCAAATATTAAACCAGTTGACTCGAAAATGTAACTCAAAAGGCGTTTGATAAATCGCCTGGGCAATTACTGTACAGTTCTCGTCACCAATAGATAATAATACTTTGTTAAATTTGGGTCCTGTAAAGTTTTAGAAAAAAATCCTAAATACTGGTATTCAATTTTCAGTAACACTAACGGTAATAAGTGGTTTTATTCGTTCTTATCGCCGCCCTATCATCTTGGTTCCGTGCGTTACCTGAACACCATTGTATAGCCAAGGAGCGTATATCTGATGGTAATTCGATATTTCACGATGCATGCCGGCAAAACGGTGTGCCGAAGCCAAGCTCAGAAAATAAATGTGCTTTTACTGGCAAACTTTTCTCTATACGCAATAACTAATAAGGCAGTGGTTCTGAAACGCGGACCTCTAAAAAATCAATTTAATTTTTTTACTAGGGTTGTCATGATTTTTTTAGAGATCATGACTAAAAAAAGTGTATTTAAGATATCTGTTGTTTTCGGCCCCGCAAATGTGTAATAATCTTAAGTACATTTGAAAAGAAGGCCACTCCCCCCAAAAAAAATATTTTTGTGTGCGAAATATGCTGTAAGATTTTGTTTAGGCCTTCGTGGGCCCCCGTAAAAATTGGCAACGTAGCCCAAGTAGCCCACAGACGCCAGTTTAAGAACCCCTTTAAGGACATCTTGTTTAAGCCGGCTCCAAATTTTTAGGAACTCATTAGTGAAAAATCTCGTACTTCTGTCGTTTGTGTTATTCAGCATGCAGCCAAAGGTAGCAAATAGGGGAATTAAACCATTTTTTTAAAGATTAACACACAAACTACTTGATTTAACTTACTTGTTGCTTCCCCGCTGCACGGACTGCAAGATCCTAAGGTACACCGAGATTATGATGATGTTGCCGATCACAAAAGTGCTGACCTGTGAAAAAAGTTTTAGTTTAACTGAAAAAAAAACTTTACGTGATTTAGACGCAAACCTTACAGAACTGCGAAACCTCCGGCGAAATTATGATGTGATTTGGAAAGTTTCGAGATAACCCAGTGCCGTAAGGCTTTTTGCCTGCATTTTGCAGGTTTGTGAAGATTTGCAAAATTGTTTCAAAAAACATAATTTTCCAATAAAGGTTTGGTTGCGTTTGTTATAGTTGACTATTTGGTAGTCTTGTAGAAAAATCCCTTTTATTGGCGTTGTCGTAAAAGTTTGACTGTCAAATATATTATATCAAAGGAGTTTGGATATAGCATTAGTTGGTTGAAGAAAAAACACTTTTTTGTTCAGCTATGACATTAGTTTGATTATGTCGCAACATTCACTCCTTGTTTTCTCGTACTTTATCAACACCAACCGTTCACTGGGTTATTAGAACCACTGAAAAATCGCCGTTACACGATTGGCCGAAACCACGTGACGAGGGGCTTTCAAGCGTGACGCCGCCCTTTTCAAACCAAAACAAAAACAAAAAGTCGTGTCGAACCTGGAAAGCGATCTGCAGCGACAAGTCGAACTTGTTGAGCGAGCACAGGTCCTTGGCGCACCTCGCCGCGCACGTGACGTTGTCCAAACCAATGACGTCACCAGAATTGATGACGTCACCCAGCCTGGATCGACTCTTGTCAGCCAGCGCCGCCACAGGCACCACCTGCCATTCCTCGCTTGCCGCTGTATCGTAGTTGAACATAAGCAAGAGAGGAGCTACTGTGGCTAGTACAGAGACACTCCACACTATGGCGATGGCGTAGGCGGTTCTGCCCTTGACGAAAAATCGCTTCAGGGCTCGCAGGCTCACGTCGGCCCGGTCCAGGGCCAGCAGCGCCGTCCCGGCCACGCTTGCAATGGCGCAGAAAATGAGCAGGCCACGATTTAGGAAGCAAAGGTTGTTGGCCTGTTGCGCCGATCCGAAGCTGAGCAGTTGCGTGACCAGGGTAATGGGCAAGGCTACGCCGCACAGGATAATATCGATCACAGCCAGGTTAACCTGCGTTTGAAGATAGACGAGTTGTTAGGGTTTGCGCGCAATGTTTTGGTGCTATTATGTGATATTTTGGGGCGGTATGATCCTGGCTCAATGACCTGTCATTAATAAGCTTGCGAATAGTTATGTCCTTCGGTGCCATTTTTGAGTTCTCAAATGATAAGTATAGAGGTGTACAATGTTTTTTAAATATTTTTTTGGCCCCGTTACTATACTCTTTTATAGTGTGCAGAAATTTGTTGACAAAACAATGGCTTCGTCAAAGCAGTTTATATCTTATTTAAAAATAAAATCCACTCACAAAGAACATAGTTAAGGCAAGTACAATGTCAAGGCACCATTTGCTCAGCGACCATTCCTTACACAATTAAATTAGTCATAAAACACTTACACTGCAATGCTGAAGTTTAAAGAAATGTCCTTTTTTTCGGGGATTTTCTGAGAGCTGCTATATGTTTTAAAATATTTACAAGACATTCCCCAGTGTTCTGCGTATTCCAGTCGATACTAGCGTCTCCGGTATTAGCAAGGTCGTGATTACAAAGAAATTAAAGCTTTTACTAGATGTCTTTCCTAGGCCATATGCTTGATGATTGCGTTTAAAATCCATACTGACAAAATGCTGATCAAGGTCGACCCAGAGGTTTATAAAAATAATCAAAAAGGCATCATCCTTTACACTATCAGGGTATGGAATGATGGATTATTATATCGATTGTTTGCGTTTGGAGGTATATGCAAAAGAGGGCAGTAGTTTTCGACTACAGAGCCACATCAGAGATTGCTGCGTCGGGAGTTTAACAGCTTTACCAATGCGCACGCAGGCTCAGGATTTTCCCAGGATCTCCCAAACGAATCACTCTGTGGCCTAGTTTATTTCAGTAGAACGTTTGGCCAGCACCCTCCACGTTCAACAATCACGAGCAGAAAATATAACTATGTAGTCGATGTAATGATACTCATGTTACTTTAAGTTGCGCTGTGGTTTTTGCGTTTCTTGTTAGTTGCTCCCAGTCAGGTTCATGTTTGCATGGTACAATATTTGCCTTTTTGCGTTATCGGCGTTATTTGAAGAAGTAATGTGCAACTCAGCTGTGCTTTTTATTAGTTTATTTTTTTGTTTTATTTTATTTATTGCGCGACCCCCTGTAAGTTCACGTTCTTGAAAACTCTGCACTTTTGGGCTGTTGGGCCTTTCGAAGTTCTCAAGGAGCTAAACATAAATAATCAAAATAATCATTTACTTAATCAAAGACAGTTCCATGACTCACATCAAAATAATGACAAGCTGCCTTATTTTTAGATCGCGGCACACGCGATGCTGCTAGAGTTGTTTTGACACGAACTTGAGAGTGGAAGATTAATTAAGCGACGAACGCAGTTTATCGATTTTCGTCCAAGGCCGTTCTCCACTTCAACTTACTATACTATTCGCGAAAACCTTGCAAAACGTCGATAAATCCTTGTTGAAGTCAATCGCCGTAAAAATGATCTTATCGGCCTACTGGATTCTGAAATCTGCCCGACTGTATTCCCGAATTTGTGGTAGGCCTATAAAGCACACCCATCAATATTCGTAACTTGCCGGCGTTATCTCTGGGGCTGTACTATGTCACAAATCTATTATCGCCTGGAAGAAATCAATCACGCCCAAATGGCCACTGCGCGGCGCTATATCTCACAAATTGTTCGTGTAGTTTTTTTCAGGAATCCAAAATCGAGGCGCATCGAGGCAGCTGCCAGATTCATTTGTATATGCATCGAAAAGAAAATTTGCGAATCAATTCTTTTTGTATCAGCGGCAATAATCGAAAAGGTCCGTTTTGTTTTCGTAATGTTTGCACTGATTCCTATTCGTCACGTTTGAGTAAGATGGCGTAATAAATTGCCCCATTTTCCTTGGGCAAAGCGGTCTAATGATAAATTATATCGCAAAAGCGTAATTAAAAAATGTAGCTGGTGTATTCTATTGTTCCCGAAATCTGCAATCAGTCTTGGAAATCTTGAAACCAAATTTCGCCGAGCGTTCTACGCATATTCAACTCCATATGAGGCTGTTCTCCTTATTGGTTTTATATCGTGCTCATAAAACAAGAACAAATACAGTTTATTCTTGGTTATAGTTGCCTGTTTCCCATAATTGTCACAATTATTATGCCGTATAATCAGGTGAGATTATTAGATACTCACGGATGGACATTTGTATAATATTAGCTCTATAACGTTGGTCATGTGGACGCGAAACTATCCTTAAATGTAAAATTACGGTTAAATACAGAGTTCGTCTAACGTGTACAATAATTTCTATTGACGAAATCGTCTTTGCAACCCCTACACCTAAAATTCAGCGCGTGTTTTGCCACCCTTATAAGCCTGTACCTGTTCTCGATCGCTATTTCCGTGTCGTATGCAACTATACGCGCTCCAAGCCCTGTTATCCTATACCAAAGGCAGAATGGTATTTTGGTATGACCGCAATGCAACAACCGTATTTGTTTTTCGCCCCTTTTTACGAGCAGAGCAGAAGTTCTGTGTTCCGTCAAGGCGATTTCGCAACCGGCTTTTCCGCTTAAAAAAAACCCATCGCACATAGTCCCGGGAAAAAGTTTTTCAAACCAGTATGACGTAAGGCGAATATTGGAAGCGATGCGCGCTTTCCACTTTAACGAGTTTTTTTCTTCGTTGGCCAATCGCTGCGCAAATATTGACCTTGCCACAGGCCGAGACAGCTGACGTCCATAAGAGTGAGTGGGCGATTGGCTGGGCCGGCACCCTATTTTACCGCCTTTCTTTCAAGGAAATATAGTGGGACGGCCTGTTGTGGGACGGCCTGTTTTAACGCTGAAAGTGGCCAAAGTTTTTAGATTTTGTTTCGCAACTATTTGTTGGCGCCGTCCGATCAATATCGAACAAAGGCCAAAACAGCGCCGGTCGCCGCAGTTTCTTTGTCGAGGAATGTTACAGACGCAATTCTACGTCGCACCTAATTCGCGAAAATCGAATTGGATGACCGAGTTATTAAAATTGTTTTTCTTCGTTGACGCAGTTTTGGTTTACGTGCGCCACGCCGGTACCGTAGTATTTGCCAGTCTTTGTCAGCCTAAGGATTACCATATAAAAATCACTATGGAACGATTCTTGTATAATTTTTAATACTGGCCTTGAGCAATAATTTTGCAAACTTATAAGCTCACATTCGAAATTTTTAGCATGGTTAAAAGAAATGTTATAGTATCTCGTAATAAAAAAGCAGGTCCACATAAAATATTACATTTAAGAACTGTTGCATTGCATTAAAATAACCAAGCAATGGCTGATTACCTGCAACCCTTTTACATGTAGTCTATACGTACCTTATTTAAAAGTTTGACAATACCGTAAACAAAAATAGTTAACAAGATTTACGTTTGAGCTATATTAACCCCAAACAACTTGGAATGACATGATCAGCCTTGACCACTGTAATGACAGACTGACCTGCACCACATTATGTATGTGATTTTTAAAATTAGAAGCACATCCGTTCAAAACGTTCCAAACGTGTTTAGCTTTCTGTATGTGTTCAAAAGTCATCGAAAAAACGATCAGCGTCAATTTGTAAAGTTTCTCTTGACACTGCACCGGATAAAAGCACCGGGAAATTTCCAATTTACGCCGTGTTTCGCGTTAACTCGATAGCGCTGAATATCGACCAATTGCCCACTCTCCTATAGTAATTGTGAGACTGTGAACAATTTCGTGGGGATCGCTATCAATAAAAAAACACTCCGATTCCGGCCAAATTGAATTCATCGTTTGACGCGGCGACGGCATTATTGTCTTTACGTCATCAAACCGCAATTATTGGCGTCACAAAGACACCAAACGAATGGCCTGTCGGCTGAATGAAACCTCGGAATTCCCAAGGCGCTCGCTCAACTTTAGCCTATATAAACTTCGGCTTATTTCTGTTCATCATTGCTGGTTTGCCAAGAGGCGAGGGGCGCCGTCTCATCGACCCGATTGCAAATTACGTCCAGGCTCAATCCCGCCGCAATAAATATTAATCGTGCTAACGAACGAAACTCCCCCGATCTCGTTAACGCCTTTTGCATTGTAGAAATTGGAATCGAGTGCGGGTCGCCGGAGTTCGTGAAACCAACAACAAAAACAATTCGGTCAAATGAGATTCCGCAAATCAAATGTATTTTGTTATCAGTTGGAATTTTCTACGTTTGGTCAGGGAGATACCAGCATCGATCGACCGATTTGTATGCGACAGTTGAAAACAAATGGTGACAGTCTAGTTGGTCAAATTATGTCTGGCCGGTGTTTGACGCTGCGCGTATTTTTTCCCGAACTTTCGTGGACAATTTTTTTCAGCATCGATCGAGCTATTTCATAAGTGACATTTAAAACCAAATGGTGGTCTATGGGTAAAATAAATGTCTAGCCGTGTTAGACGGTGCGCGTATTTTCCGGAAATTTCGCGGACAATTTTTTTGTGTGTAACGTAAATGCTTCTGATGTAGCTTGACAAATAAACAGGATACGATGAATCTGCATCCAGCGACAACCATCAACGGCAGTCGTTTCTACCAATATCTCTACGTTGAGTTTTTGAACATTTTAGTCTAAAATGTACGTCCTTTTTTTTCGGTATAATTATAATTATTCATATATCTCATTAGATTTCGAAAAATTTTGTTCATTTTTTTGTTTAACTCTGACGAGCTTAATTGTATCCCGCTTTGTTCTGGTACTTTTGTCTTGGTTTCAAACAACTGCCTCCTTATGCGGGGTATGCCAGAGTTGTCCCAAAGCAAACGAACGTAATCAAACTTAAACTGGAAGTCAAACACATACCCGGCGAAGATAGTTCGCAATTTTTTATCGCCTTATCAATATGGCGCGCTGTATATACACTCCAGTACTCCCAAGCTGGATAGTTTTTAATTGTGCTCTGTGGCAGTAATGCGAACTACTTACGTCTAATACAGGGGTTCTTAAACTTTTTTTACCGCGGAGCCCCAATTTTTTTTTTTGCTTTGCATGGACCCCGGAAGCAGGAATACTCCAAAATGACGTCATAAATTGACGTCACAATACAAATTGACTTCATAACTCTGTTATTTCGGTGCGAAAAATGTGAAATTTAAATGGAGTCTAACTATACATTCAGTGCAAAACCGTTTAGTTTTAATTAAAGTGTTTTCTTTGAAAAATTAATTACTTCTTAAGTATACACTAGTTCTTTAATTAGATCTTCATGGACCCCCTAAAACTAGTTCACAGACCCCCCAAGGGGTCCATGGACCCCAGTTTAAGAACCCCTGGTCTAATCGAAGCCAAAATAGCTTGGCGCTGTTTAATTGCAAAACCAAGGCGTTGCGTTCTTTGGCTAATCGAGCGGACTTTCCTTTTGCGGCGAGTTGAAACGCGAATTGTGCGTTCTCATTAAAGACGGGTTGGGGCCGGGTTAAAAATAATATCAAAGTGCGTTCATTTTTCGTAGTACATTAACTCAATTTATTTTGTCCTGGCAGAAGGCAGAATTGTTTTTAAATGACGATTAAAATTACTGCGAAAATTCGCCTTTTCAAATATGCACCAGTGTGACGTTTAGCAGTTTTGTTAATCTGCCAAACGGTAGAAAACAGGTTAGAACATTTTCAACATTGGTCGTCATGTCGTGCTTTGTTAAACCGCGGTTTAACCTGATCTTTCAGCTCGCTAATAATATCACACAGCGGCCGACCTTGTCCCGCGGTTCAGCGCAAAACACGAATCAACGGTCCGCGCAGTAATGGAAAAAATCGTATACGAGCGTTTCGATGAGTTAGCGCATTTGACGAACCGCTGCGCAAAGTCGGTTCGCATTTCGCGAAACAAGCGAGCGACGGCTGCTGGCATTCAGGCCAGAAATGCGATCCCCTTGGCTTTGTGCTCATGTTCCTATCAGACGACTTCGAGCTAAGTCGAGACGACAGCAGAGCGTGCGCTGGCCCATCGATTGAGCGTGACATCGCCAAAACGCAACGTAAACATGCAAGCAGTTGCGCCGATGACGGGGGCCGCTGTCGGAACGATTTGCACCCGAAAATTGTTTTTCGGTGCTTTTGTTGCTTGTCGCTCGCGTTAGTCGCTTTGTTTTCCGTGTGTATAGCTTTTTGTGACTCGCTCGCTAAATGCGCGGGAAACAGATAGACGGTTTTTATGGACGCGTAGGTGCGCCAACATTTTTGGTGAAACTTCTCCGCCAGCAGCCTTTTGTTTTGTAAAACTTTTATTTACCACTGCCGCCCTGCAAAGCAACGAATTGGTTACTTTTTCGGGCGCAAAGTCGATTAGCTTTTAATAATGAACCAGAGAAACCACGATTTAATTTGTTTTTTATTCCCCCTTGCCTATAACCTTATTTCGCCATTTAGCTCACACTAGAATACTAAATCAATTAATAGATTGACCGTGCAGTGGTTCAGAGGTCGTGAGTTCAAATCTCACCGCGGGCAAGTTCGACAAATCTATGCGCTCAGTGCGACTTACCGTGAACACGTTGCCGACGTTCTCAAGCAGGCTGCGCTTGCGAAAGTAAACCAGCACCACGATGACGTTGCACAGCAAGCCCGCGAGCGCCTCCAGTGCCAGGAACACGATAGGAACGAGCTCAGCTGGCGTCAGTCGATCGTCCTTGTTAAAATCCAGGTCTCCCTCGCTTATGTTAAGGCCGCTGCTTTGGGCGATTCCTTCGATTCTGCTGCTTGCAGTGCAGTTCACGCATCTCGCGTAGGCCGTGGGCATATCCTTTTTGCCGCTCGCCGGTGCTTGTGCCCTTTCCTCTTGCGTAGACGCGCTCTGCACGTCACTCTTGCTCTTTGAGCTTTCTACTTTTTACAGTCGCTTTTAGATTTCTGTTTGCTATCTTTGTCGCCTGCAAAACATTGGCAAAAACGCATAGGTTTGATTTTCGTTGCGCTAAAGTAGAGCTCTCATTTGCAAAACAGTGTGAGGCTGCATTACCCTTTGCATTCTCTGCGAATTTGGTTGTGGACACATAGCTTGTAGACTGGCGTTATGTCTGTATTTTAAATTTTCAAAAAGCTATCCATATCCACATGAAATCAACAATCCTTTCTGTGTATTTTATTTTTCCTGTTCGTCAATCTTTCTATTCTCCTTAAACAACAGTAAAACGCGCGGGAAATGACATTAGAGGGGTGCGAAGCAGTAAAGGTACACCGCCGTTTTGATGGTCGAAGTCACACGTCATAAGTTGTTTTACACGCCAGTTTAGGAACGGGATTTTTAAGGTGCGTTTTTATTGCGTTCGGTGCAAACACCAACACATGCCAAAATATTATGACGTAATAAGCGCCGTGTCGTGCCTATGCTGGCATTGCATAGTCTTGTTTTTTATATATCTTGAACAAATTATCCAAGTATGTAACGGCCATATTCGACAGCAGAAAAGTCTAGCGCAGCTAGTAATTTAGGTCAAACACTATTTATAGATGTTAAAAGATATATATATATATATATATATATATATATATTTCTCCGGCAAAGGCATCGTTAGTATCTCTTATTCAAATAGAATTACTAGCTTTGCTCGACTATTCTGCTGTTATCATCAGAATTTGAGGTCGACATTTATCTTACGAGGCTCAAGGTGATTTGCAATATCACATATTCAGTGCAACACGGCCCTTTTCAAATCACAAAATACGGCTTCAATTTTACCAAGCAATCTTCGCCACCGCGTGCGTAATCTCAGCGTTATTCTACTCTTTTTTACTCAAGGGCTGCCATGCTGTACCTATACACAAAGCTCTTGATTACCCAATTTATTTAGTGCTTTTGTGAAATACTGCTTGTACAGTTAAGGCCAACCGGTTTTCGAATTTCAAAACTGAGTTTTTTTTTATTTGTCAAGGTTAAAAATGGCTATACCTAAACGATAGGGTAAGTAAAGCAAGCAATTTTGGAATATGTGAAAGGGATAGTATAAAAATGCTTAAACCTGGCCATTGATTAGGAACTTATGGTCCTGACCTTCAAACACCCTATTTTTGAATAACCGTCCTTAACCCTTTATTCTGTCGTGTTAATGTCTATCCGTGGCACCTGAAGACCTCAATTCAGACGAAACTACATTGTTAGGTCATAATAGTGAGGTTTATCCGACGCAGGCTCACCGTCAGCGTTTTTTTAACGAGCGCTCAAAATCATCTGTGCCGGGCGGCGGTCAACACTCATAATATTGCGCCAGAAATAGCCGCGTCCGCTTAAATATAACGCATGTATAAGTTCCTTGGATTGATGGGTTAGAACAGTGGTTCTTAACCTTTTTAGCTTACGGACCGGCAAAATTTCAAAACAAGTTTTGCGGACCGGTGGACCTTCAAAAATCAAAATCAACCCAAAATGTAATTACGACAAAAGTACATACAACTTAAAAGCAAAGAATGGAAACGTCAATTTAATAAGCAATTTGCTTCTGTCTTTTTGATATCATACGTGTTTTACGTGGTTCATTGAAGTTTTTCACCTACAACTGGTTTTAAAGCTTAAGACTTTGAGTTGTAGTCTACTACAACACTTGCACCATTGTGATGAACAATAAAGTCCAAAGTAGACCATTAACGCTATGTTGCGTCACAGTGCAGCAACTTACGGAACTGGCGAAGTCCTACATTTGATGGACAAGCTTTTAACATCTGGCATTTTGCAGCTAAGATGTAAAATTGTAATATATTTGGCGGACCGGCAGAAAAGTTGATGCGGACCGGCGGTTAAGAACCACTGGGTTCGAATCCTGGCTCGGACATATTAACGTCTAGTGCAGCGGTTCTCAACCAGTGGGCCATAAGAACATTTGAGGTGGGCCACAGACCAATTAAAAAAAGGTAGATTTATTAAAGAATTTAGTTTCATTTGTGTCACTATACCTAACTTTACAAGAATAATGGCTTTGGGAGGAATTGAGAAGGAATGTAAATGAACGTAAATTTATTGTTTAGAAGCAAGTACCTCGCTAATGCTAAATAATCTGTATTAATATATGCTCCGCTATTTTTTGTTCTAAACATTTTTTATAGTTGTTCTTTCATAAAAATTTATTGGGCCACAGAATTTTTGTGCAACGAAAATGGGAAGGAAAAAAAAGAAAAAAAAAACGAAAGGAAAAAAGGTTGAGAACCACTGGTCTAGTGTATGTAAATTCCCTTGCCGCCTATAGCATTGTTCGCAATTTTTGTTAGCTGTCAATCGGACAAAGGTCAACTCGTCGGCAAAAAAACTTCTCCCTATTTTCGAAATAACAAGCCTTCACACTTTTCGCAGTCGCACGCCCTTCAACGTGTTTAGCGCAGTAAATATTGCTTTCGAAGATAAATTTCGCTCAGCACATCTTGTGGCATTTGTTCGCAATTTCGGTCCACTGTACCTTCTAGGAGGCCTTGAATTTTGCCACTCACAAAGGCCGTTTTAAAGTCTAAAACGTCCAAAGGTCTAAACCAATCGTTACCGTCCATTCATGCCTGGCGGCCCCCTTCCGCTAAACCATTTAGGTCCCCCTTTTCAGAAAAAAAACGCGTTTTCTTAGTAAATTTGTCAGAAATAAATAGAAAGGTCTCCAACCTTTTTACGCTTAGCAATTGTGGCTCGAAACCACAGTTAGCACGGTTAAACATAAAAATGTATACTGGCCAACGCTTTGGCGAAGGAACAACATTTTTCGCTCTGCCGGCTGCCGATCTCTTAACGGGAAATCACCACGAAAAACTTTTAGTTCTAAGAGCGCCAGCCCGCCCGCCTTCCCTTATAGGACCCATTACAACTGCCTACACGCATTATCGATTTTCGATTGTTGGCGCCTACCCCGCACCCCCTCCCCCCTAAATCTTGCAACGGCTAGAAAGCGACATTTCTTGACGTTAAGTAGCCGCCCGCATAACCTGAGCGGTCGTAACTGGAACGACCTTCCCTCCACTCTTGGCTCGCCTTCGCTCTAGTTTCGATCGATCTGCTTTTAAGACGAACCGACGCCGCCTCAAGAAAAGTCGCACTTATTGCTCGTTATCGATCGAGCATCCCTGTGTCCGGACTTGCTCCTGTGCCGAAAGCATGCAAATAGTGCTGCAACCGTTTTCTCTAAAATTATCGTATGTCGATATTCGTTGCGACTATATGAACAACGTCTTACATTTCGCCCTCTTCGTTACAGCTGGAAGAATATGATCTCTCTAGAGGGGATACGCATTTTTTTGTTTTGCGCTCATTACACAAATTCAAGGAACTTATTACCCAAATTTTCATGTTACTTAAAACAATACGCCTTATCCTGTTTTACTATTATTTTCAGCTTAAAACTATACTTTTACACGGTTACTAGTTCGTTTGTTGTAATACGCTACTTCTTGTACTCTATATTGTTAACTATACTTACGGTACTTATTGACTGCCGCGCAAATTTCGGCCAGAGTGCCTTACTCACAGAGTCACAGTTAATTTGAGCTCGCATCAAAAAAATGCAACATTGCGATTTCCAAATTCTACCTTCTACCGCGTATGTAACCTGCCTAACCTCCAGCGCCAGTCACCTTGCGATTTAATGGATTTTAGCTGTAAAAGCACTTGGCGTATCGAGTCCAGTGTACAAGTGGACATTCGCCCAAATCCCCAATACGGTATACACCGTCTTGTGCCGCTTGTAAAATTCCTCGTGTCTTACCTGCGAGGTCGTTCGGTCCACTCGGAATAGCCCAGTACATATTCGAGTCTTTTCCGTCGTGTTTGCCTGTCTCAGAATCGTGCCCGCTTCGTTTTTTACGCCGCTGTTTGTCCTCCGCAAATACCACGCGCGTGTATAGTGCGCTGTTTTTTCCGCGTTGCTTTTTACCTATATGGTGGCCAATTTTTTTTACGCACATTTTTTTTTGCGGCGTTCGCATCGCTTTTTTAGGCCAGATTTTTCGGGACGAAATTTTAGCGGAAAAAAAGATCGGACCCCGCGAGGTGTAACAAGGATACTGAATACAGGATTCGTGCAGAATTGCGTCCTATATGATTTATCGGTTTAAATTCCCCGTTTCCTATTATATAAACAAAAAAACTCAAATGGTTTGAAAACCCGAGTAAAACCAAAAATGTCCGCCAAAAAAACAAAATCCTGGTTTTACCCGGGTGTTCAAACTAATAATTATTAACCCTGACGAGGTCAGCTGGTATCTGCTGCCGAAACGTCGGTTTATACTTCGTTTACACCAGAAGAGCGATTCCTATCTATTGATATGTTGCCTGGTGGAGCTAACTCGATTTTTGAGTTTTGTTATTTATATACGCGTCAGCGGAACAGTGACCGACAAGCAAAACACTGCTGCCAATAGCTTTGGATTCCCTGAAGATACGCCATATGATATTTTAAACAAATAAACGTATGTCGTTTCCCGAGTTTGGCGCCGTTGTTTAAACGGACAAAAATGCTCGCTCGAACAATAAATATCTGATCTGGTGAACTGAGCGTGTTGAAACGTTGCTCTTTCGGGGTAAACAAGTCACTCCTTTGAAGCTTTTCAACGTGTTTGGCTTGCCTTTTGAAAGGCAAATATCGCCAACGGAAACGCGAGTATCCCATCTTGGCACGACTGCAGAAAAAAGCAATTCCCCAAATATGGAATGTCAAGCATTTAGAAAGAAATATGCACTTTCGCAAGTACGATTCGCGTTTTCTGGTTTTTGCAAGGATTCGTTTGGCAAAACTCGTTTTAACAGCAGCTTTTTTAGTTTGAAATGCTAAACGATAAACTGTCCTGCCCTGCGCGAAACAACAAGCTGTTTTCCAAATGTGTTAGCAAATAGCTAAGTTTAAGTGTTTCTCAACCTTTTGACGCCGCGACCCAAATACTATACGCGCAAAAATGGCGGCCCAACTCTCTTCACTCAACTTTCTGCAAGCGAAAATAAGAAATTAGAACAGAAATAAGTTCGAATCCGATTAATACGAGCCATATGTTCATAATGCATGTTTTCTGAAAGTATTGCCGCAAATTCTGAAGTATTGCCGCAATCTTCTCAGAACCAACCCAGTAAGTCAAACCTTGTGAACTACTTCAGTATCGGCGAGCCAAACAATTTAAAAAGCGAGCCAACTTTATTTCGCGACCCACGGGTTGGGAGACACTACATGCTAAATGCCAACCAGCATCAGCAATATGCAGGACTCTAATCAGCATTGCTACACCGTTTTGCTTTGCCCAGTGGCCAGCAGCAGCACGTTGGGGTCGCAAAGGAAATTGATTTCACGTGGAACACTTATCGAGTTCCTTTTTATCGATCGGCCTCAAAACGACGATCAAAAGGGACAGAGCGCGCCGTTACTCCCAGTAGTACCATGTGTACGTGCACTGCTGCTTTACTCAGTTAATCCACGATCTAGCACCTGTTTCACTTTACCTTCGTCACTTTTTTGTTGTTTAATCGTATTTTTAGGCAAAACATTGAGAAACGAGCCTTATTAGGGTTTCGTTGATAACATTTTTAAATTAGGAGCGTTTGTTAAATTTCTGATTGTCAAAAAAGCGCAATTCTAAAGAAATCAGCTCTGTCTGGTCATCCGGAAAATGTGAAGTGCAATTTTTTTTTTTTTTTTTTTTTTTTTTTTGGCCGATATGAAATTTTCTCCCATACCAACCGACCGCGGCCAATTCCGGCACTCGAAAAGCCAAAGTGACCTATACCTTCGTATCTCAAGGATATTTCAAGGCTCATTTTGTATCTGGTTTCAGCGAAAGGCAGAAATAAAAATCGTCGCGCACGGATATTTTTCTGAAATTATAGAAGTGCGGTTGGATCTGGCCCCATAAAGCGAAAACACAAAGATTAATTTCGCTGCAGCACGAGTTTTTTATACGCAGTCACCTCAATAAGGGTTAACTTAACAAGTCACCGCATCTATTTCGTTTTTGAAATGTTTACCAACAAAGGGCTTTATTTTAAAGTATAGGGGCATTCAATCTTTCTACAGTCAACTACTTGCGAGTTATACCAAAACCGACCCATCATTATTAAGATGAAAAAGCGTGTTGGTATATTAGATAATATGCAGCCGCTTACATATAACAAAAAAGGCAAGGCAAACGACATTACCCGTAGTTCAACGACTTTATATTGATTTCCAAATGACACTGTTTGAACCACAGGCAAGATACACTGTTCTGAACCATGTTTCTGCCTATTTTTATTCGCTGATGTACAAAACGGATGAGGCGAAAGGGTATCGACTGCCAAGTAACCTTATACCTTACGTACTGACTAAAAGGTTACCGCTTACCAAGAAACAAGCCCGTTTTGTCGCCGCGTCAGACTTTCATTTTCGCTATGGTACTGATATCCAGGTGCCACTGCTGACGAACTGTATTTTAATGTAGACAAACTTTTCGAAAACCGTGCTTTTAAGGCCAAAGTAAGCCTGCTTCTAAACACTGCAAATACGACTATCAAACAAGATTTTTGCTAAAAGAATTCCAACTACTTTTGATTTCCCTCCTTAGTTTTTCCCCGACAGCGAAAAGTGTTTGTTTAACCCTTAGTTAGGCGCACATTTTGATTATTGGTTTTCCCCTTTTTGTTACCTCTAAGGTGTTCTGTCTAGCATAGAAATCTCTGCACTGACCCACGGCATAGCGCCATGAGTAGTTTCAGGGCAGTCTGCAAACACACTCTCCACTAATGAAGCCTTAATCCCGGCTTTAATCCTCGCGCTGCACGCGAATCAATACGGGACCAGAGTTAGAATCCGCTGGCAAGGTGCTATTGTACCGTCGTCCTCATGCAAGCACCGTATGCCAAAGGTTTCTGCGATGCGTTAGCTTTGATTCGACGCGCCGCGTTTTTCTAGCCGCCGAAA
Organism: Ascidiella aspersa; assembly: GCF_963924565.1. Classification (NCBI taxonomy): domain Eukaryota; kingdom Metazoa; phylum Chordata; class Ascidiacea; order Phlebobranchia; family Ascidiidae; genus Ascidiella; species Ascidiella aspersa. Next base: position 6,865,017 of record NC_139450.1, read on the forward strand.
CGCCGGGAAAAAAGAAATCTCGAGGTCAGGCTGTTGGAAGTGATATGTCCCCCTCTCTTTCTCTCTCTTGTTAGGCAAACATTTCGAGCCGTTTTTCCATACTTTTGTGTATGTACATGGCCTGCTCCTGTTTAGGGTGTGAAAAAGGGGCGATGCTTTTTAATTGGTCATAACGATTTGCCAGGATTCTTTCATCATCGTATTTTTCTGCGGGTTCGTCATGATTGGGATTTAGTCGCATTTTTCGAGCGGGTTTACTTTGATGAAATATACTGTTGTAAAAATAAGCCTAAATTTGGTACTATGACTGAATGACTAGCTTCTGAGTGTATAACCGTGTGAACAAATAACGTTTATTAGAAAAAAATCTTGAACTGTTTTTCGACGGTGGCAAAATATTTAGTAATAATTTACCACAAGCAGATTTTCCAAACTTTTTGCTAAACTTGGACGCAATGGGTTTTCGTTCATCGAAGATGTTCATTTCGCATATAAATACAACTGTTCCCAACTAGCAAAAGCATCAGATCCACATTTTCGAAGACTTTTTTGCTTGCTCGCTGTATTGGTACACGAAATTACGACGTGCTATGTAATCTGACACCCTGTACACATGACAAAACAGTACCTACATGTACCATTCATGCTTTCACCGCATCAAACCACTGTCTGAACGTCGCAGCGTGAACTCGCAAATAAAACACACTTGGAATTACCTGCCTGGGAAATATACTTGGACTTGCAACGGCGGTTGGGAGGGAAACGACAGCTCGCTTAAAACGCTGAACCGCCAACGAACCGCGCTATCTTGTCAAACGAGAAGGGAAAAGTGGCGCATTAAAAAGTCATGAAATCCATTTTCGACGCCAGCCGATCGGTCGTCTCGTTTAGGCCGGCTTGCACACGAGCGCTTCCAATTGGTTTCTCTTTCTCTGACACTTTCGACTTGCTTGCAGCTTTGTTTAAGCTTTGCCCATGGCTCATTTGGAATTGAGTCTGGCTTTCTATTTCCAGCACATCCCTTTGTGCACCCAAGTTCCAGGGTTTACTTATGCCAGTCTTTCTTTTTTGTTCCCAATATTAAGTATATCGGCGTAGCTTTGGCCAACCAAATTAGACAAAACATACCGCACTGGCATACATATGTTGGAATTAAATTAGTATGAGCATTTTTTTCGCATTGCTTCCGTTTTTGGAAGAATCTTGCCCAAATCCAATCTCCTTCTAACTAACTACACATACATCTAATCCAGTCGGCGACCCAACCAAATCAAACGTCGAGTTTTAGGTCGCGACATAGGTTGAGAAACACAGACCTGTTTCTTTTATTTTTTAAAAAAAGCACAGGAAAAACAAATTATAATAGAAAAACTCTCATGCAGCTAACGATCTTTTACTTTTGTATATCGCCGTATTTCCACTTTTGAAAGCCGAATTTCGCTCGCAAGTTCGCACAGAAGACAACATCGCGAAAAAGCGTAAACTAACAACTGACTTATGGAAACGGCGTGTGTAAAAACAGGTCTAACTCCGCCAAGCAGTGCCGAAAACTCACAAAGAATTTTCGAGAATTGCAAAAACGCGATAGAGTACAGGAGATGTACAACTTTCGTTCCTAGAGGTGCCAAAACCACAGCAGCATTATCAAAAAAGCCGGCCTTTTGAAGTAGGCCTCACCCACGTATTTGCATCGCCAGCCAACCAAGTGAACCGCAAGTCACGAAATCGACTTTGACGCTCGCTCATCGGCGCTGGTTCGATGTCCTTAGCGACTCGGATTAAGCTTTAACCTACGCAATGCGCGGTTACCTGAGCCAAGAGTGACGCAATACGCTGACCGCTGTGATATAAACCTTTTTTTATGCTGAAATAACTGCTTAAAAGTAACTGGGTCGCGGGGACCACTGATCAGCCTATACGGCGCATTGCACGATTTCACAGGGTTGCCGCAATGTTTGAATCTTTAAAGGTTTTTAAATAGATTTACGTATTGAAAGGTCTTTAAAAAAAACACAAGTTTTTCCATAAGTTTTGAATGGTCTTTGAATTTATTCAATACCCAGCTTAAGTTATACATTTAAAAAGTGCCGCTGACAAAACAATTAAAAAGTGTTTTTGGTTGTGTTGACCATGGCATTTATTCTGTTTTGTTTTCGAATTATAGGTAAAAAACATCGAGAGATCCCATTTTAGCAAAATAAAAAATAAATACTCATCCCCTATCCTTCCATATCGATTGTTTTACCCTTGCCAAATGTCATTCAACCCTGGGTGAGCAATTTACCACAGTAAGCAACCCTGCTTTAAAGAACCAGAAGCAGAGCATAAGTGTGTGAGTTGCGCAAATTAGAAGTTAAACAAAGTGCATATAATGGAGACAAAAGGGTATAATCAGTCGAAGTTGGGGTAAAATTTGATGTCAACAAACATGTCGAGCGCGTTTTCAGTGCAAAGTGTGAGCAAAAAGGCAGTCGTCGTTTCGTATAGCTGCCGACCCAGCGTTCGGCTTTTCTGTCTCGACGCGTGTTTGTTGTTTTTCCGATTCCTTCGCGGTTTTGTTCTTCCGCGAAAATTCCTTGCTCGGATTGTGAAACGCGCAACGTCGGCGGCGATTATTATACAAGAACGCCGAGGAGAAAAGAATATTTGGGAGACCCAGTTAAAAAAGTTAAAGAAGTGTTGCCAGCTTCATCGGTCATATTATAAATCGATAAAGTTTTTTTTTTTTTTTTTTTTTATGTTAAACGACTTTTTGCGGCATTTATCATCTGACCTTTTCGGGGTTAATAATACGAACGAGAATAAGTTGACCAACTTTTGTAGCCTGGAGATTATTAAATAGTTATGTTTCTTACACTTTTTTGTTTCGTAGCACAGTTTCACTTTACTTTCGAATGCCATTCACATATAACTTAGACCAGCCAAAATGTGTACAAAATAGTGACTGGCTAATTGTTAACGCGAATCAATTGTGAAAACCATAAAAAGTTTCACGGTACTCTTGAGACAAACTCTCGGGGTACACAATTTGAAAACCACTGCCATACAGGTAATTGATAGAGCAAGTCGGTTAATTTTTATAAATCGCTGTTTTGGTAAGAGAATGCCCTTTGTTAAAAATGTGAAAAAAAAACTCAACAACACATAACTCTTTCAACATTGTCACTGCGTGAAAACTCCTTGTAACCTCAGTGTTATCTTTTTGCAACTTTTTTTTGGGGGGCGGACATTGTTTGCGTCTATCTGTTTCAGGCAGAAGTGACAGGTTTACTGTTATTGGATGTTTTCTTGTACAGGAAAGTTGCCCGAAATAGATGGCGAAAGCTTTGTAACCTTTCAACATTTACCAGGCCTGCTTGCGCCTGGCTCTTCTCATACTTCTTATCCCGGAGAAATGTATAAGCCCGATGAAAAGACTGTTCAAATTAAAATATTTGATTCCTACCATTTTACTTTGTCGAGAGGTATCCGAACAAAAAGTTTGTCAATGTTGTAAACAATTCATTTTGACTTAAGTCCCAGTCAAGTCATTCGTTAATTAACATAAGTCAAACTCAAATCTAAATAGCGTCCCAGTCCCAAGTCGTCGGTTCCCAAGGCAAGTCACAGTCAATACATTATTAGAGCAAGTCAACTTCAAGTCAAGTCCTTGTTATAAAAATAAAACTTCAAACTATTGAAACTGGTGAACTCGTTCGTTTATTATGAGCAATGAATCAAATAAAAAAATAAGCAAGCAAATTATTTTATGTGCAAGATTTAAGGTAAATAACCAAATTTTATAAATAGTTGCTTAATTATGAGACTACATTTTAACCCAAGTCTTTTGTCCAAATGAAAGTCAAGTAATTTTAGCCAAAATACTTTAGTCAAGTCAAGTCATTTGAAAATAATGACCTAAGTGCACTTAAGTCAAGTCATTCCAACACTGCGGTTTGTGCCTTGCTTTATGCGTTTGTGGTTCTGTGTTTGTGATTCCCACTTGAACATAAGGGTTTGAATTTGGGTAGTTACTACAGATATTCAATGATTTATATTTTAACCCGGGTAAAACGCTAATATTTTGGCTGTTGGGCAGAACGAACGTTATTATGGCAAATAGACCAAATTGAATAAACAAATACGATCAAAAATATTTCTTATGCCAGAAAAAAATGCGTTGGATGCAAACCCTGGATTAAACGCTCCAATTAACTAGATTTTAAGCGGTATTCGATATCACCCTACGGTATGCGATGGGTACCTATCTATACACTACCACTTGGCATCGGGTATCGTTTGCTAATCGATATTATCGGACATCGTTAGTAATCACACTAGGACCCGCAACAGTCAATAACGAATCAAAGAATAAAGTTGTTTTCAGCACCTAGGGGAATGTTTTTAAGAAGTTTATAGATCGAAATAAAGTCTAAATTTACAATAAAGTCAAAATTTACAATAAAGTCAAAATTTAGAATAAAGTCAAAATTTGTCGAATTATGGATTTTGACAAAGTTTTTGTGTTTCTTGAGAGTAATTTTTGTAATAATCGTCGTCGAAGCATTGTAAATCAGGAACTGCGACACAATTAAACCATATTAACCCATAAAACCAGGAAATATGTCACAATGCCCACTTGGATCAGCACTAAATTTTATGGCAAATTGTTCATTGTTAAGCCATTGTTACGCATTTAAATAATTATTATAAAACATTCCTTTTCATAAACGTGGTGCTGTCGAAAATCAACAGTTTGGATTTTAGGAATAGCCTACAGGCATTCTGTAATACAAAAATGCCTAAGCAAGCTAAATCTAACGCTAGAAAACACGACGCCCTTTTTATAATTCATAAACAACCTTGACTTTTCAACAAAATATTACGTTTGGGTCTGAAATCGACAAAATATTATGTTTGGGTCTGAAATCGACAAAATATTATGTTTGGGTAACTGGCATCAATTCAAGAAAGAACTGTGACCTCTACCAATAAGCAATTTCGTTAGGTCAAAATATAGTCAAAATAATGTTTTTTTTAGGTCAAAATAAAAAGCGCCCTACTGATCACTCACCCACATCCATCATTTAATAAATCCATAGAAGCATATCTCGTTCACTCCGCTTTTCTTACAAGCCTACCACACCCACAAAGGCGTTTGCTCTAAGGCAGTGTTTCTCTTCCCGTAGACCGACAACTCAAATTATGTATCCGTTGTTTGCGTCGCCAACTGCAGTAGTTCACCTGGTTATAGATTTATTGAAATTGATTCTGAGCAAGATTTCTCCGTACTGAAGAAAATTACACTGGCAATGCGCGGCTCACGTTGCTTTAATTTGCATTTTTATCTATGCCAAATGTTTTACGTTTTTTTGCTCCCTAAATATTTGGTCAAGAGCATTGTTTCGCCATAGGCTCGCTGTTATACCTAAAAAAAATAGGTTGTGGCGACACTGCTTTACGGCTTTCATTTCCAGTGAAATTTGCAATCGTAGATGTTGTACTTCATTGCGGGAGAAAAGTGCACCTACTTGTTTTGGTGCATGTCGTAAAACTGCCGCCTGTCTAGTTTTAGCCCGCGCAATAGTTTCGCTTTTGTGTGTGCGAACCTAGTACGTGACCTAATCTTTAAACTCCTGTTTGTTCTGCGAAATTTTCAGCTGCTATCGCGCAAGTCGGCCTTCCCAAAGCGAATAATATAGGCACGGTGACCTCGCAATTAAGTATACCTATTAGTTTTAGTAATTTTTACTGTTCGATTTCAAGCTAAATCTAACTGAAATTTGGTGTAAATTCTCTAAGTTAGTAATGCTCTAACTTTTTTAGTTTTTTTGACCGGTTATGCCTTGACAAAACATATAGCTGTAGTTTCCAATTGTAATATTTAGCAAAATCAACCCAAACACCGTTTTGTATTTTTTTTTTCGGTAGGTTAATGAACACGAAATGCGTGCCAGCCTTTATAGATTGTATCAAGATTATATACAGAAATGTGTGTACGAAACAACAACAAAACTCCCATTGACTTTGAATTGTTATATTTTTACATTTCTTCTTTGCCTTGCTGAGTCGTTAGGTTTAAAGCATTCGTTTGGTAAGTATTCCGAAACCCTCTCTTCGCTTTTACAGGATTTTTTGCAAAATTAGTATTTGAAACATGAGGGGGGGGGGGACTTGCCTTCAAAGGCTCGGTGGTAAATTGAAAACAAGGTATTAAATACATTTCAAGGATTGAAGTGATTCGTCATTGCCCCTTGTAAGTTAGCAAACACGAATAAGGTGTATCGCCAATCCATTTTGACGAGATTCTTTTTAAATATTGTACGACGCATTGAAAAGTTAAACGAGTTTGCGTTCTTAGACTGCATATTGAAAAAAATTGCACTACGGTACATAGAAAAATAAAAATTGACAAGGGTCATCCGAAAAAAGTCAATTAAAACCTAAACCTGAGAGCCGCATAAAACTGTTTGAAGAGCTCACCAGTTTTCCCGCGGTTTGGCTACCCCTGCTATAGACTTTTTTTCTTATCTAATACTTATTATTACGAAAATGCAGGCAAGCCTGAAAATGGTTTGATAGGCCTTTGTTTCGAGGGCCAAATCAAAGTTCGATTTTTGAAAAAAAAAAAATTAAGAAACAAATGGCGGGCCATCCCCTTCCAAAGCTATCCCACTCGAAAATTGTCTTGCTGTTTACAGACTACTTGTCCCAGGGAGTGGATCTGAGCGGGGTCGAAGTGATAGAGAACGACCGCTTGTTTATCCAACGTGCCAAGGACGATGTCAAGTCGCAAGCCTCCAGGCTCCTCGAGCAGGGCATCGCCTCGCTGGTTCGTTTATTTCTCTTTTCTGTTGTATACTTTCAATGAAACGCGATTGCATATTGTACACCTCCTGAACTGGAAAGGTTGACATTTAGGGCTTAGTATTGTGTTGGGTTTAATACTATTCTATGGATTTAATTAACAAAAAGTTTCTGTCATCGCCTCGCTGGTTTGTTTATTCATTTTTTTGCTGTATATTTTTATGAAAACGTGACTGCATAGTCCCCGTCCCCTGGGCTGGAAAGGTTAACATTAAGGGCTTAAGATTGTTTGGGGTATATAACACTATGGAATACTATGGTCAAGGGTTCATTTACGTAAAAGTTTAAACTTGGTCGTCGCAATTTAAATCTTTGTATACATGGAACTGGAAATAAATGTTTCCTTTTGGGGCCTTGTACTGAATTATAAGAAAATTGAAAAATGGGAGCTTGTGTACGAATTTTCTTTTTTCACAAATATTAGGTTGTTCGGGAAGTTTAACAACAAACATTTTTTATGGTAACGCTTTCTAATTTAAACCCTGCTAGTATACATTTAGGTACATGCTATACAGCGATACAATTTTTTTGTGGTTACATCTTCATACATTTTAAGTAATCGATTTTCGAATAGGTTGGAGGTCCAGGTATTTTAAATTATTACATAACGCCGACGTATACTTGACTTTTATGTATATGACCATTCCGGTTTAAATAACCAACCAGTGCATTTTATAGAAGGGAAATTTGGCCTAAACATCCTACTCTGAAGGCAAAGTATTTTCTTCTTACCCAAACTTCTTCATATTACAATGCGGGCAGACCTGGTATTTCCTACAGATACCGGCAATTTTCAGATAGCACAAAAACTATGATTGTTACATGAAAACACTCCTACGTATACCTTACCGACATCCAATTATTCGTGACATCACATCTTGGCTTTCCTTGTTTCGATTTACCGCTGTTTGTTTTCATATCCCGCAATGTTCGGCCTTTCGCGCCCATTATTATAGGATAAGCCCTGTATACGTGACTTAGTTACGTTACGCAGCGATTCGCCACCCTTTGCTGAGTACTCGCAATTTTGCCTTAAAACGATTTCTAAAAAATTGGCGTTTTTCGAGGAGACCATGTTGACGTGCCCACTGCCCACGAATGAAAAAGGTGAATAATCTGCTTCCAAAAGAGCCTATTACGTAGAAACCTTATGTTGCCAGATGGTTAAACGTTTAGTATCAGATGGTTAAATTTCATGGATTTTCAACATCTCTTAATTTCGCACCAGGGTGATACCCTATGTTTTGGCCTAATATACTTAAGTGTATTCAGATTATGGTCAAATTTAGACTTTTAAAACCCTTCGCGCGAAGCCTGAACAACGTGACATGTACAACAAACATATATTTTGTTAAACTGCTTCACGTTTTTCAACCATACGAGATTGTTCCAATACATTAACACAGTGTTTTTCGACCTATGGTATCGACGCTGAAATTGTTTGGGTCGTCGAGTCGTTTTAGAATATGGTTAAATTTTTTTAGTTATTTCGCCCTGCAGCGTATTTCTTTAATTATGATCGCAAAATACGATATTTATTGATACACCATAAACGGAAATGTTTGTCAGATGCAACTGAGCTACATCTTAATTAAGTTAACGTTGCAAGACAATTTCATTAAGCTAACCAAGTATTTTGATCAATTTTTGTTTTACGTTCCCTTTATAAGAATTCGAATAAAGTAAATATGAATAAACTATATTCCCGGCCCGCCATTTCTTAATTATCCATCCCTTTATAATATGGTTAAATGTTTAGGTCCAGAGCAAGGTCTCCCCAAGATTAAAAAAAATGCGGAATCAATACGAAGATATGGCTGATATAAATTTAATTCGAACAGAATTATGCTTCTTTCTTATTTCTGTTTTATTCACTTAAAGCTTAAAAAGTTCATTGAAGGGAATTTCGGTCACCAAGGCTTCGCAGGTACACTTATGCCTGTAATATTTGGGTCGCCGCGAAAAGAGCTATCTTAAGAAACACTGTCTTGATACGACAGACAAGGCCTGACACGTGATCTGTTTCTTATATTCAGATTTCTTATATTTACGCATCGATTAAAACACAATAGGATTTTTGGGTTTCATGATGACATGCGAAACAGCGAGAGGGGGAAAGGGCAATTTTTCGATTGCGACATATGTTGTTATTTTTTTACTCAGGATACACGATTATTCGTTTTTCAATCCGAATTCTATATATGCTTCATGATATTAGCCTAGAGCGTTGCCATCCATCTACCTGACACGGTACGCGTTGCTTATTTAATCTCAGTTCAAATAAATGTGTTTGCGAAGCGGAACACTCTAAAACAGTGATTCCCAAACTGTGTGCCTCGAGAGATTGTCAAGTGTGCCGCGAAACTTTTTGTAATTTCGGAAACGAGAGTATTTGTATAACCAATAGGCATACATGCAAGCATTTTAGACTTAAATACGCACTAATAGGGATATTCAAAGTAGAATATCGAATCCTTGGATTCGAATCCCTATTCTGCCGTTTATTTCGGGTAATTGGAACCGATATAATTTAATGTTTTACCGCCGATTGTTGCGCCTAATTGCACAAACGCGTGTGGTAAGTTGGCCTGTCGCTGCGGCAACCAATTTCCAGAGCTTGCTTTAAATGTAACCCGGTAGTAGTGTCAGCGTTTTTTCGGGCGACTAATTACCGCGTCTGGCGATAACGTTCGTCTAATAATTAAGTGTCAATCAAGCGTTATTGGGCGAGCGACTAACGTGTAGTGCCAGGTGCGGAGTTCGCAATTTTCCTAAATGCGTTACGTTGCAAAAGTAACTTTTACATTGTTATGCGCAGTGTAATTGTCAAGAATTCGTTAAGTCAATAGTAACTTTGTATTCTTTGCAGTACATTATTTGACTGCATAACAGATCACGTTAGTAAACAAATAAGCCCTAAGACTCGACAATGCTTGAAAAAACAGGACCGAATTGCTTAAGACTTCTGTGTGCAGTGTTGCATTGTACTCACTATTGGCAAAAATATAAGTTTTGGCAACAACCTGGACAGTTGACATATTACAGTTTACACAACTGCTTTAAATGACAGTTGTTAAGAATGTTAAACATATGGGAGATTTTTTTTATTATCATGTACACATGTTAGAAAATTGTTTTGGCGGTTTATTGCTGTGATTGTGGGCCCTGTAGGGTAGATTAACATTAATCCGTTTCCCAAACAAAATCGAGGTTAAATAATTTAATATAAATATACTAGGATTCGCTATTCTGGATTCGTTATTCTAGATTCGAAACCTATTATTCTAGAATACCTTGGGATTCTACTTTGAACATCCCTACGCACTAAACATTTCAAATCAATAATTTTGAGACATTTACATATCGTTTGTCGTGTGTTAAGAGTCATTGTAAGATTACTCTATGGTTGTTCTGTTAAAAGTGCGCCGCGAAATAGTTAGATATTTTTATTGTGCCGCGAGCCAAAAAAGTTTGGGAACCACTGCTCTAAAATAAACTTAAAAAAGTCCGCCTTGTTGTGTGATCCAGCGTGGAGTTTCTTACTTTTTAAGTGTATTATTTTAAGAATCATGACATAAAAATCATAGATAATTATTAAACTTCCTAACGTAAGCAAATTCCAGCCACTATTCTATTGATGTCAATAGATAGTGGATATGACTGTTATGCTTTAAATATCGGTTATCTTTGTCGGATTAAAATTATAAGTATCGAACATCTCTTTAATCAAATATTCCTATTTCAAAACGCTCATCTCGTTGCATTCAGAACCAGACCCACACCGCCACCGCACTCCAGGTCTTCTTCAACCTCGGAAACCTCCGCACGCCGGTCGATGACGTAGTTGTGACGTCACTGAGTGCGGTGAAGCGGAACGTGAAGCAGGCGCTGGACGCGAAGGGCATCTCACAGAACTCGGCGGCCACACAACTGGATAAGGGTGAGTGTGGGAACAACTTGTTTCGTACTGCGGACCGGTTAAACGTTCGTTTCAGTTCCACTAAACGCCGCCAATGTTGCTCCCTTAACTTTTGTGGGGGGCAGACGTTTACGGTATGACCTAAATACAGATAGATCGATCGTTTGCTACAACTGGACACCTTATGTGTGTGTGTTATGGGGAACCACGTGTATGCTCCCTGTTGCTTAAATTGCAACGACGACCGCCCAAAAAACTTCTAGGTCGTCCGAACAGAAACGAACGCGTACGCTAGGTTTTGTTTATCGCCGAAAAAATGTAAAGCATTTTGTCTGTCCGTATGCTCAGTTGGCAATGCACCAACTGTTGGATGCGAAATAAGTTTACCGTTAGTTTTACTTCCACCGAACGGCCCTAATGTTGCCTCTTGCCTTGGGTGGAGGGCAGATGGCTTTCCTGTGTGATTCTATCGTGATTTTTGCGAAACCTTAATTGACCGAATGGGGAACGATAAATCATTTTTGCGTGATTTTATTTGTTCTTTATCTTTTTTTGTTAAAAACACGTTTTTTTTGGTAAAAAAACGACTCGATTTTATTGGTGGGCAGATTGAGGGGCACATTAACAAAGCCTATTGAAGTTACCATATGTCACGGCTGAAAATCACTGATGTGTTTAGCTGCTGATATAAGTGATATAAACACAAAACGGTTTGCGATTCAGTTGGACAATATTGAGAAAAATCCTAAAATATTTTTTTCGCATTGGTATATATGAAAATTTTGCCAACTCTAATCAAATTTAGATAATAACTACTTTCTTGGTAAAGGAATAAAGCAAAGTAAGTATGAAAAAATGTATCATGCGCTAAAATGACAACGTCGTCTACAGTGGTTACTTTTTGTTCTGCTTCGCCAGCTAAAATACGCTTGTTTTACGTGCATATATAAAGATAAATAAACCATTTTGTAAATGGTAAATGAAAACACTTAATTTTAACCCAGGTCGTTTGGCATAATGACTTAAGTCAAAGTCAAGTTATTTGTTCAGAAGACTTGGGACAAGTCAAGTTAATTTGGTTAAATGACTTGAGTCAAGTCATTAGAACACAGTAACTCAAGTTAACTTAAGCAAAATCATTGACTTAAGTCAATACAACACTGTTGGTTACGAATCCCGAAATATTCCTTTCAATTTCTTATCAAAATTACGTTTGCCTCACGCGCAAATTTTTTCTCTGGGGATGAGTTGAGTTTGAATATAGAAACGGAATCGCCTTGAATTCAATTTACTTGCAGCTTGGAGAAAATAATGTTACGATACAACGTAGGAAGATGCGCTATTGCCATTTCCCCATATGTCTCCTTTGAGAAAGGATCCCAAATCGTTTTGAGAATGGCCTTTTGATCGCATTTATTTCTAAACGTTACAGTCGCACGTTTTTTTATTAGAAGAATGGGTTCCCTTTTATTAAGATTGTTGCTTTTTATGTAGTTTTTCATAAACACTTTTTTGAATCTGTATACATTAAGATCAATTTGTTTGAAAACATCCCTAATAATGTTGAAAACCACTAATTTTCTTCCAATTTCTTAGTATATTTTTTTAGTTTTCAAATATTTGAAACTTCAAAGGTACACATTGATTTTTGCCACTTGGAAAATATTTTATTGTGCTTTTATATGCAAAACTCTGCCAAAAATAAAGGTAACAGTCTGGTTGGAACGTTTTATGTTAACCTATTTACTTATTGTTAGGCAGTGTAGCAGATTGTTAGGCAGTGTAATTCTACAGTTAACCACCACCATTTCCGAAAATTTGAGGTTCAGAAAAAGATTCTTAAAATACCACAAAGCAAAATAAAATGTTTTCTGAGGTTAATGAAACGTTCTAAACTGTTAGTAAGTTATAACCTAACGAATACAGGCTTTTTCAAAAAAATAATATTTGTTTTCGTATAGGAAGCCCACTTCGTCGATCTTTTTTCCTTACTTTACCGTCTTTTAATGATTTTTACCTTTCAATTGGGATCAATTGGACGTAGAAAGACACAGGGGAGAAATTGTTTTCGCGCCCAAGTGAACTCCATTATAAGCCGCAGCGCCAGTCGATACAGAACTACTTACTGCTAAAATCCTCAGCGGTTTCCCTATTTGATCCGGGACGGATTTCGAATGCCTGATCAGTGTGCGAACAATTTAATTCCTCTTGCGATCGACGTTTACGTTATGACCCAAATTCAGATACATTGATCGATTGGTGCATCTCGACATCTTATGTGTGTGTTATGGAAAACACGTGTATGCTCTCCGTCGCGTGAATTGCACCGGCGACCGCATGAAAATCTTTTTGCCGTTCGAACAGAAACGAACGAATATCGTCAGTTTTATTTGTCGCTTAAAAATGGAAAGCAGTTTGTCTGTCCGTATACGCTCGATTGGCAATGCACCGACTGGTGGTTGCGAACTTGACTGTTTGCTGAGGCGCATGTGACTCCGCTGGCTTTTTGTGTTATTTGATATGGGGCTATTATATTCATCTAAAAAACATTTAGCTTAAAATTAAAGCAAAAACGAATACAAACGAAACTTAAAGGTGATTTACGCTGCTATTGCAAGATATCGTAATTCTCCACCAAGTGTTTTTTTTAATATAACAGTACTACAGAGGAATCAGGTATAAGCTCCCATCAAATAATATCAGATCGTATGTTTTGCAAATAATCATTGCTCATAAACTAAGTATCGCGTCCATTTCAAGTCGCATATACATTTGGCACGTCAGCTTATGTAAAGTCTCTTGTAAGTTTCCGTCCGGTGCCTACTCAAAAATCCCTCTGCGCCAAGCGTCTTGTAGTGACGTCACTCTGGCGCAACGCCAGCAAATAGATTGGACTTCGCCACAAAAGCAAGACCTCACCTTTTCATTGATCCGAGCGACTTGGTTTTTCCACCGACACAACCTTGGACTCGACGCTAATGGCAACTCCATTAATTATGCAATCTCTCTGTGCTAAAATATCGCTACGCGCGCTTTCCAATTCCTATTTATATATAGATGTTAAGCAAACTTGTCTTTAGTTTGTTTTTCTGTTGCAAGAGAGGTATATCACTTTCGGGGAAGCTTTTCAAATGGCGTTTAAACTTGTTTAAAAAAATGAAGAGGGACTTTCTGCTCGTACTCGGATCGCGTTGGTATCCAGATTGACTCGTTTTTCTACTCGGTTTATCGTAGGTAAGCAGCCCGCTTACTTTTTAAAGAAATAGCTGATTTTCTCACAAAAATCTATTTTCAGCAAACTTTTTTCATACAAGTTTCTCACATAATTTCGGTAACTTTGTATGGCTACTTTACACCATTACACGGCCGAGGAAAACTACATGTTAGTACTCGTGACTAGCTCAACCACTTTCATGGCCTTCGTTTAATTTATTCTTTTATTTTTTTTTTCTTTTCGGGATAATACAAAACCATAAAGGTTTTTAAATAATTTTTATTAAACCTACTTTGTAATAGGGTTAACGCATTTAACATGACAGAAATCAGGAACGTCTAATATTACCGGATCGGTATTGTTTTAAGAATGATTACATAATAAAGATTGTGGGTATGACAAACTTAATATGTAAAATATGAAGATATCTCCTCGCGCTTACGCGTAAGTGACGACAATGACTTCAAATGGTAGCAATATATTTTATCCGGCATAACCAGTCTCTTTGGCGAAATATATTTCTCGATTAATGACTAGAACTTATAAATGACTGATTTTGACTCAGACAAGAAAGCCTAAAGTATATAGATCGTGGATGATAAGCTTTCTAACTTAAAGCAAATTTTGGCCACAATTCTGTTGACGTCATAAGATATCGGATCAGACTGGTATGATAAATATCGGTTATCGGCTCAGAATGAAATGCCAAGTACCTAACATACCTACTCCCAGGGCCCTATTTTTATTGACGCGCAATATCGTTTAACAACGACATCTAACTGGAGAGTGAGTCAATTAGTTTTAATTAAACATTTTTGCAAGACAATGTTGAGAGTTTCAATAATAATTGGAAATAAAAGAGCGTAGATACACGATATGGACCATATCGTTTTATCGGACCACAGTTTCATTAGCCCTAAACGAGACTCGAAAGCAAATCTAATAGTTTTGATTAAACATTTTTGCAAGAACCTTGGCGCATTTAACTTGGCATCAATTGAGAAACGTCTGTTGTTTAACATTTAACTCTTTAATTGCGCGCTTTGAGGCAATCGGTACATTACAAAGTCGATTTTCCACCGACCCAACTCCATCAACGCTGGAGCGAAAATCGCCTCAGCTCAATGCAGTCGCCGTTTTCGTCGCAAATCGGCAATGACGTCACAGTCGCTCTCGCGACGAGCAACAATGCCGTTGACCGCGATGGTCGATTCGGCCTAGGCGTCTGCATTACTTATTCATGACTCGACAATCTGATATCGTGTATCAGGCCGCAGCGTGGAACGGAAGACAAAGCGAAATCGAAGCCTATGTTGTTTTTGCAGAGTCGAATTGATGCTCGTTTTCCAATCGATAACGCCGATAATTTGCGTTGCATTTAGAGCGGAGGGGTGTACAACATGTTTTTGTGATGGCGGGTCTAATTCGTACCATAAAAGTTTGACATTCCTTATACAAAACTATTAACTGACGATTTCTTATAAATCAATCGCAACAGACATCCTATTTGTGTGGTATTATCCCCTCTATATTGGCAGCACGCAACAAACTTGTGAACTTACCGTAAAGCAGGTGTTCACCAAGGGTACCGTAGGAGGTTGACTAGCGGGTCGCCGTCTATTTGTTAAACTGGCAAATTGATACAATGTTAACCTATAATACAATTGTTAAAAATGTGAACATTTTTCTGAATTGCATATGATGGTAATCTGATTTCACCAAAATTGTAGGGGGGGCATAGGTTGTCGAAAACTGAACAGGCTGTCTCGACGACAAAAAGGGTGGATGAATTTACAAAAGCATCAATATGCAGCAATGCAATCAGTAAATACCGTGTCTATCTAAAGCAGGGTGTGCGTTTTATCTAAAGAAGGAAGTTTCGTGTGCTTGCCTGTTTGCCTGTTTCGAATACCAGTAAACTACTTTCCAGAATTATGGAAACCAAAAGAAAACTTGAGAAATCCAGTGATTATCTATTTTTAATGTTTTTCCCACTCCTGTCCTCAGTTTTTCGCGCGGCCTTCGTGAAATGACGTCACTTGGCGTCCTGGGCTTAACCCATTCGAAGCGTTTGATGTTTATCAACGTTTCTAGTACAACCTTTTCCCGACAATTGCACTTAGCAGCCTATACGTATATTTCACCCACAATAAATTCTCACTAATGGAATTGCAGGCAGTAACTTGCGCTACTGTAAAGACTGCCCCCATTCTGCCGTTTTAATGCTGCCAAATCAAGGTGGAGGTTAAGTTATGTTGCATACTTGTTGACCCTCGAGGTAAAATACACAGTGCGTTTCATTCAGGATCAAACCCAAAAAACAGTAATATATTACCATTAAAAAAGGGCGTTTTCGGAATTTGTTTTTTTTCTAACCTACAAACCATGTCAAATTACCGACTTATAGATTTGCATCTGAATCTATTTTATAATATACATTAACTGCCATTTCTCTTTTCGAAATGAATTATTTTTTTATATTTTATTATATATATTATATATTATTAACGAATTGCTGTCAGACTGAATAATTTTTGTTAGTTATATGTTAGCTTTTCAGGATTTTGTTCTGCGTTCGAACAACTTCGATTTTATTTCCATGGGAAAAAAATATTTCCAGGGATTTCTCTTGGGTTTGGGATTTTTTTTTTAATTAAACCAATTTTTTGTGTTTTCGAACAGCGCGTTAATTTTTTCACTTTTACAAGATGTAACGTCAATTTAATTTATTAATAAAAGAGCTACAAAAAAAAGCGTTTTCAACTATACGATCGCCGAAAACTGTTGTATATAGTGTTCCAAAGTATCTTCATTTTTTAACAAGCTCTTGATTCGAGTAATCGTACAAAATGTGCCTATATACGGGCGTCAACTAAGCAACGATATCATAAATAACATTGTATAAATTTTGATAAATATTTCTTGCTTTATTATAATGAAGTCAAATAAGGTGAACACAAAATTTAAAATCCAGTCCGCAAACTTGAATCCTTGAAGTTAGCCGGCCTAGTGTGTTCCGGCTTTCATGAAAAAATTTTGGTGCTTGACTTTCTCGGATTGATTTTTTATGTGTCCCGTTGATCGTTGGTAAAGATTTTATCTACGATCGCCTTGACCCAGACCATGCCCTATATTTTGTCCGGCATACTAACCCCGAATTTTCATTTCGTACAGCGGGTCCCGGTAAAGCGGCTGGGCTTTCTGCGACCGGAAACAGCGCCGTGTACAGGGCCAACCTCTGGAACAACATGGAGGCTCTGGTCGACCAAATCGCCGGCGTATGCCTTCAGGTAAGTCGCGCCCTTCTGTTTGCTTTTGAGATTTGAAAATCGAAAATCGAGTCGGTCGACCTTTTTTTCCCCTTTTTTTTGCCTCTGGCATTAGACATATTGTAAAGCTTGGAAAACGTCGAAGGATCAGGTTTTCCTGATGATTTTTTTTTTAATTTTTTCGGACTTTTTTATTTTTGTTTGAATTGTAACGAAAACCCTTGTATATTGTGTTTCAAAGTATCTTCAATTTTTTAACACACTCTCGATTCGAGTAATCGTACAAAATGTGCCTAAATACGGGCGTCTAAGATTTGAAAATCCGTTTTCGAAATCTTCGCTACAGCAACGCATTCGACAGATGTTGTAAATGACAACTGACAATCACAGTTTAAGTTTTTTGTTTTCTTTTCGACGCTGTAGGATTTTTTACTGACATGGAAGCAACATTTCTTGTTCGCCTTTCGTAAATTCTTTGACATGAATATTTTCGATTCACCTGAATATTTTATTTCACCAAAAGCAGTTGTGGGACTTGTCCGAGAATAAAGTCCTAATTAGGGAATGTCAGATACTCCACATTTTATTTCGATACAAAAGTATCGGGACACGACCCGATACCGAACCACGTCATAACTATGCTGAAACGAGTAAAACAGATAAAGTAAAATTCAAAGTTTTTTTTTTATGTTGTTAGTGCAAAGTTTGCTTTGGCGTTGAGAAGTTATGTTGGCTGCAGGTTTAACCTTCTATTTTTTTTGTTAATTTTTTACCTTTTAAGGTAGAAATCTCTGTTTTGCATCGCAAATCAGGGCTGGAATTCCTGAATTAATTTAATATCGGTTCGGCACCGGTACTACAGAAGTATCGGACAAGTACCGACACCATCACCTGGCATCGGGAATCGTCTTTGATCTGATATTATAGGACATTCCTAACCCTAATGTCGTTACTGCGCAAAGCTACTTTAACAAAAAAATAAACTTTCCAATTGAAACTACGCTACTTGGTGTAATTACCACAGCACGTAGTCGTTGAAAAATAAAAGCCAAAGCCAAAGTAAACTACGTCTAAACCCTCAAACTATTATGCTTGAGCTTCGAAGAAGTTCCTCTTTAAACTCAGACGCAAAATTGCCCGAACAATGACATTTTTCATTGTATTCTCTTCGGAACATCGTTTGTCGTGGAAATTTGACCACGAACAAAACAGAAATGACTTCTTGGCTAGTCTCCCCGCGATAAGAATCGAAAATCGCCAAAGAAATGGCGCATTTCAATCCAGCGAAATTTGCAACGTGACTGGCAAAAATTTTTCGAGGCGATTTGCCAGCGGGAATTTGTGTAGTGACGTACGGTTGACGTTTAATTTGGCTCGTTATGTAGGTCGAACATGATCGACAAGATCTGTCGTTACTGTCCTGGGTTAAGTCATTTGAAAACCGTTTTGTCCGGTGTCAGAAAATTTTTACGCTCGTTACCGCCGCCATGTTTTAAGTTGTTCTTCTACGAACTCTACGCTTTACACACAGATTACAGGTCGCCCGCAATTTGCCAAAAATATTGATGATCCAGGGATTACCAAACTATAGCCCGTTAGTCTAATTCTTTCGGCACGCGGCATATTCCCACAAATGATACCGAACTACGATTATTAATACTTTATTAACCGAAATCTGTGTCAGGTAGTACACTGTAAACCAAAGTGAAATACACTTTTTTAACTAAACAACAATATCATAAAAAAGCTTTGTAGAAATTTTGATAAATATTTCTCGCTTTGTTATAACGAAGTCATAGAAGGTGAGCATAAAATTGAAATCCAGTCCGCGAAACTTGAATCCTTGCAGTTAGCCGGCCCGCGTCCGCGAAGGCCTAGGGTGTCCAAGCTTTCACGAAAAAAGTTCGGTGCTCAAGACCGGTGCTTCTTAATCAGGTGAAGCGTTCACCCCAGGGTGAATATTTTTTTTGCAGGGGTGAATAAGGGTGAACCGTCAGAAATGGATGATGGCTTGCGTGCAGGGCGGATATTCCGGGTGTTCATTTTGTGCTGTTATTTAGACGAGATAGTTTTATCATGATAGATGTAATTTTGCTTAAACTATCTATAATTTTGCTTAAACTGCTTAACGATTTTACCTTGAATTTTAAATATATAATAAAATAGTAGTTTAAGAATTGGAGGTAACTTGAATTTCTTAATGCTAAGGCAAATTGATGCTAGATGCTAGGGGTGAACAAAACTAAAAAAAGCTACCAAGCACTGCTCTATACTTTCTCGAATTCAAAGTTTATGTTTCCCGTTAAAAATCTTTGGGAGAGATTTTAATATCAAAGCTTAAAAGCAATGTCCCGGTCATTCGTTAAACTTTTTATCACTGCGATGCAATTTGTTGTAACCTACAGCGTTACGTAAAACTGTACCTTTATTTGTTTTATTTTATAAAGTATTTAATACTAATTTTGAAACTCTTACGTCACAAACGTGCACAAGGGACTTAGCGGTGTTGCTGCGTCAGGAAAATGCGGTGTTGTGTGACGTAATTCGCATCTGGGTTGTTTTCTTGTGAGCCATTTGCGGGCAGCCCGTCGAGGCTACTCTTTGTCCAAGATTTTGCTGTTGTTTTTTTATTTGCCGTTTGTTTGTTTTTTGTTTTTTTTTGTGTGTTTTCCCCCTTTTCCTTTCACTGTCCCGTCGCCTGCACTTGAAAAAACAATGCTTATTGTTGACTGCGAACAGAGATTTTACGATTTTTTATCCTTGCAAAGAAAGAAAAGTTTCCTTGCCCTTTCAATCTTTTGTTGCGACTAATGGCCAGCTCGAAATAACTCACGTCGCTTTTGTCAAGATTTCGAGTCCAATTAGATTTTTAATCGAATCTTGCGGCGTCTTGCGAAATCCCTACCCGGACAATATCCACGTCAGCACAAACGAAACATTATGTTTGTGTCTCCTCCTGCTAAATGTGCATCCATGAAGCTTGCTGCTAACTTTTTTCACGCTTTTCCAAAAATAAAGTTGTGAAAAACATTTTCGCCTTAACCCGACAAAATAAAGAACACGTAAATATATAAGCTGAATTAAAATTGTTTAAAGCTTGAAACTATAAGGGTCAATTTTTCAACTCCTTTATCTTTTGCCTTCTGTTATTTAGCTGGGTTTAAGATTGATCAAATCTATCATAGTTCGAAATTTCACTTCGCCTTTTTGACATTTTAAAGCGACATATAGAAACATGCAACTTGAATGTAGCATGCGAATCGACAAATTTTAACACAACAATTTTCAATGTCTAAAATTAAAAAAAGTTTCAAAGTCGTTGGTTGTACCTATAATGTGCAAAAATGCTTGTGGAATATTGCGCTCTCACAACTGATAACCTTTGCTTTGTTTAGATGATCCATCTTCACAACGTTTTGGTCAAGAAACGCGATCCGGCCACTCATGTACGATTTATCGATGAACTCTGCAAGGTATGTGTGCAATGGCCGAAAATCCGAGTACGTGTACTCGGATACACGAGTGCATATAATTACTACTCTGTTTTCGGTCGAATGGAACAATGTTGTTCGAAAGCGAGTTATTAAAGGCCGTTGATTTCTTTTTATTTTTGTTAAATGCACGAGGGTGACAAAAAATGTGGTCTGAGAACTATTCCGCGTTGCGTTATAAATAAAAATGTGGTTTGAGTAACTCCAAAAGCTACTCAGACTGACCGTGAAGTATCTATTAGCGATTGTTCACATACTGCCGAGAATTGATTTCAATATTAAGCGTTGTTCTACTTTGTTTCGAAATTTGACCAAATCCTTAAAATCGAGCAACAACACATGATTCTTTTGGAAAGGCTAACCGGAATCAATTGGCCTAATTAGGATTTTCGTGTAAGCAAAGTCAGGCTAGAAATAGAACTAGATTGTGGTGAGGTTCGAACATGGGACCTTCGGCCGAAACATTAGCGTCACTCTGTCGACTGAGCTGCACGCAGACACAATAGGAACTGGTAGAGAACCAACCATGACCTAATTGCTTTCTGCAAACTGTTCGTACATACAACCTCATTCGTTTTCGGACCACGGACCACTTTTTGTGAAACTGTTTTTTCGCGGACCGCAATACAAAAGCAAAAAAAATAAAAAACATCAATGTGACGGATGGGATTGCTTCTTTCTGCCAAAATCGTCAATCCTCGGAGTTGTTTGTGAAAGGCAAAATCAATCAGAGTCCACGGAAAGTCTGGACCTTTATTTTTCCGAATGGCGATTGGAATATATTATTACGTCATAGAAAACAACTTTTTTACTAAAACGAAGGCCCAACAAGTAAGATTTACGATACTGGATAGCAGAAGCTTTCGAAATCATTAAATTGTGAAGAACTGCGGCAATTATCTTTGAAAGGATACTGTACAAAGTATATGTGTGACTTTTTAATTTCTTGTCATACCACCGCAGACCACCTGTGCAGAAGTCGCGGACCACAGTTTAGGAAACCCGGGTATAAATCACTCGTTCGGTTTTAACCATAAAAAAACGAACAAGAACGAGCATTTAAATCAGACAAGCCAATATAAGGGAGTAAGCAAGTTCAAGAGCTACAAGCAGCAATCGATAGCAATTCTCCATTAGCGACCACTTTTGCCCGATCTCATTTCAATTTACCCGATCCAGGATCTCAAGCCGAGATTATGTTATTTTTAGCTTTGCTTCGATCATATTCCGTCCCTAATCGTGGCAAGCTTGCTGTTGTGGCCTAAAACCATCGATTGGGCTCGCCAAGGCCCTGGAACGAAATTTACTTCAATGCGTGTCGTGTATTTTAAGTATCTAATGTAGATGTACAACATATATATTATACAACTGGGCTGTGCATATATGTTTGAACTGCCTAAATAGCAAAATAAATGTACCTGGTTAATTTTAATTTGCATTTTGATTAATTCACGCCTGTTGTTTCAAGTAATTTTCGGGGGCCAAAATTTGTGATTAAGAAAATTGTATTCAATTCAATCCAAGTTGTTGATTGTATTTCATCAAAAATATATACTTTTAATGAAATTTCGGTCGCGTTATATTTCTGTTCCGATTAAAGTACATACTTTAAAGCAGCGTGGTCCAACTGCAGGCCCATGGGTTAAAGTTGGCCCGCGAGTTCAGCTTTTTTGGCCCGCGAACTAATTGTCAACTTTGGTTCAATCTGGCAATATCACTTCAATTTTTGTTTTTTTAACTTTTTGGTGTTAAAATTATTTCATAACTACCGTAATTGAACAAAGGTTATACATTCCAGAAAGTTAGTATATATGCCATAGACTATGTATAATTTGCCAGCAATAAGCCTAATAATCGCAATTTAAAAACATTGGCCCGCAAGATAAAATAAACCTTGTTTTTGGCCCGCGATGAAAAGAAGTTGGACCACCCTGCTTTAAAGAATAACGATTTCAAACACCATATTATACAGTTATAATACTTTAGTCTGTACTACTTTAGCGGGTCAGATTACAGTATACACTCATGTGGATTCCTAGGCTCAGATATTACATGACAATATACTTTACTGCATGTTTACCACGAACTAATTGTCTTATTTTGTTGTAACAGCTAAGCACTACAGCTTTATTGACCTTAGGTAAAAAAAAACAAAAAACATTTTAAGTAGGCCGTTGTAGGGTCTAGGCCAGTGGTTCTCAAAGGGAGCCACCAGGAATTTTTAAATTTTGGAAGGAAATTTGTTCCAGGAAGGAATTTACAATATAAAGCTTATTCAACTATAATTACTGGTAATGTGAAGAGTCTTTTAGGCCTAAAATCTAGGACAATTGTTTCTTCACAGTTACATATTAGTCTACTCTATATTGTTACTTCACAGTTATAGCAATTTAGTAAATATACACAAATGTTCTTTTTACGTGTAGGTACAAAATGAATACCTATACATTATACGTTCAACAAACAAAATCAACTTCGAGGTGATTAGCGCATCCAAATTTTAAAACAAGTCATCTTGGCGTTTGGCGCAGATGTGTCTATTGCAGTTTTGCACATTTTTTTTTTAATTTTGTCGACTCTTTTCCTGTAGGTTTCATTTTCTGTTAGCAGGATGAATCGAAGGAAGAAATAAAAAAAAATAGAATACTTAGTGGTTTTTGCTGGGGAGGAATTGACAGTGTCTAAGCTTGTAAGGAAGGAATAAGAAAACTTGAGAACCACTGGGTCTAGTTGTACGGCGCAAGTGTGTCGTCCATATAAAAGAATTCAAAACCAGTGGCAGCAGGTTTTTGCTTGTCGATCACTGTTTCGCTGACGCGTATACAAACAATAAAACTTGAAAGTTTAAAAAGGCGAGTTAAACCAGGATCAGACATTTTTGGTATTATTCGGGTTTTTAAACCATTTGAGTTTTATTGTTTATTTGTTAGGGAACGGAAAAGTTGAACTGATAAATTATATGACGCATTTCTGCTGATAAATTATATGACGCAATTCAAGTTTAAAAAGCCGAGTTAAGCCTGATCCTGGTTCAACTTGGGTTTGTAAACTTTGAGCTTTATTGTTAATATATCAGTCGCCAATCACACGTCTTACATGTTTCGACAGGGAGACAACGACCCGAGATTCGTGCGCCAGTTTTGGGACAGCTTGACCAAAACTCTGGATGACGAACTTTCATTGAGCGCCGAAGGTGTGTGCTGGCTTAACGCGTATCTTGCCCGCCTATAGTCTATAGCAGGGGTGTCCAACTCAAACATGCCGGCGTGCCAATTTTTATCTTATAACTTCTTCCCGTGCCAAAGTTTCGCAACCGAACCAATTCTTTTTAATCATAAAAGCGCTTTTTTACCAAAAATAAGAACGTTAATTTAAACTTGAAAAAAAGCTGTCTATGTAGGAATGCGCATCACTGCATCAAAGTGTCTCTCGTTGAGCTGACTTTTGTTTCTTCACACCAAGCTATACAATATTATGTGAATGCTAGCCTCCACACAGTATTATGTTACTATATCAAAAGTAATTGTTGGTTGTCGTGATTGCCGCCATTGTTTTATATTGTGAACAAACAATTGCAATTGGCTGTATAACAAACTTGGTATTTTCTGACAATTGACAATTGACAATTACAAATTGAGCTTTGTTGGCTATTGGCTAAATAACAATTTTAGTGTTTTTTTGGGGAGGGCTTGCGTGCCATTTTTTATTAGGTCGCGTGCCACATTTGGCACGCATGCCGCTTGTTGGACACCCCTGGTCTATAGCTATTATATCTAACACCCAATGTGCTCGATTACGTTCTTATCGCGATCGTGCTCGAGTTTTGCTTTCCTCAACAGCAGTGGTTTCCAAACTTTTTTGGCTCGCGGCACACTAAAAATATCTTAATATTTCGCGGCACATTTTGAAAGAACAACAATATGATAACTTTACAATCGCCCTTAACACACGAAAAACTATATGTAAATGTGTCAATATGAATGATTTGTAATGGAATAGTGCGTTTTTAAGTCTCAAATGCTCGCGTGTGTGCTTATTGGTAATACTAATAATTTTTGTTCCAAAATTAAAAAAACGTTTCGCGGCACACTTGACAATCTCTTGAGGCACACTAGTGTAGCGCGGCACACAGTTTGGGAATCACTGCTCAACACAATGCCCCTAGGTGGCCACAAATTATTTACATCTTTAAAAGCTGTCTTTGATTGCATTGATTTTCTTATTGACACGTCTTTGAAAATAGCTACGTTTGTCCAGAAGTATTTAAATAGTGTTGAGTTTATTTACTTCGGAGGTTAAGTTTTGTGTTTTGATGGCGCAGTAGTACCATAATGCTGAAGCCAACGACATTATAAAAAAGTTTTCTACGAGTTTTGTAATGTTGTACAATAAGTATGGAAAACATCAAATTAGCATAAAAAACACTCTGCTCCTGTTCGCAACTTTAGCAACAATAAAGTTTGCCAATGTCGTCTTGGAGCAAAAAAAAGAGACAATCTCTTGCTTTGTCCTTTTGCAAACGCGATCCTTTCTTTCACAGCTTCAAGCTACGTCAAACAGGCGTTCGAAGGGGAATACCCGAAACTGCTCCGTCTGTACAACGACCTTTGGCAGAAGCTGGAAAACAGCAGGAGTTTGATCGAGGTAAAATAGCGCGCAATGATTGGCTTTTTTCACCAACCAATCGTGATGGGATTAACAGTGAGTTTTCTAAATCGCATTTTGATGTAAGTGCTTTATGAGTGACCTATTTAATTGTTTAAGTATTCTTTTACTTGCGGACAAACGGTCAAAGTTCACTAAGTACTTGGTACCTTGACATTGTAGTTGTCCTTACAGCTCGCATTGTGAGATACTTGTAAGTGTTTGGCAATGATGTTTAACTAACACCGATGCTATTTCTGTTTCAATAACATTGTTTTGTAGTCTATTTGAATAAGATATGAATCTACTTGTGTGAGCCTTTGTGTTATTAATATTTTTTTGTAACTGTTAAAAACTTCACTACCGGATCGGACTGGGGTTGGTCGATACTCGACATTCTATTCGTTACCGATACCCGATATTATGGGCAAACATATCATAATACGTCCAAATACCTAATGACACCATCGCTTTTTTGGATCACATAACATTACTGAAAATTTAGATTAACTAAATATAGGATCCGAACCAATACCATATTATCCGACGATACTGATAGGTGTATCGGCTCCGACCCGACATTATCAGAAATATCTATTTTTAGCTATAAATATATAAATATTACATAAATTTTATTCGCAAAAATGTGTCGCTCCAAAATCAGATTTTTTTGTGTGTCGCCAGCTTACAAATTCTACTGGAATAACCATCGTAGAAATCCGTCGCTTATTGCCTAGTGCAGGGGTTCTTAAACTTTCTAAATACATTCAGTACAAATCCGTTTTATGTTTAATTAAATTGTTTTCTTTGAAAAAATGATAACTTCTTAAATATACTCAGATATTTTAATTAGGCCTTCATGGACCCCTTAAAACTAGTTTCACGGACCCCCCAAGGGGTCCATGGACCCCAGTTTAAGAACCCCTTGCCTAGTGGTAGTATCGGTACTCGTCTAACCTAGGGTGATTTCGTTTCCGATTCGAAACCAAATTAATATAGACACTTAATTCATAATGGTGGTAAGTTTATCAAAATATAGTAAGTCAGGCATTCGGCTTACTAAATTTTTAACATTAAAGCACTTTTTACGTAATAATCTTAAAAAAATGCCTTTTAACATTTTGTAATTTCGTCTATTTTGCTTGCTTAAATATAGGAATAACGTCATTTAAAATCGAATTTTTTTCAAAAATATCGGGCATCGGTATAGCCATAAATGGTCAAGCATCGGAAATCCCTAAATATTTACGATGATTTACTGTTAGGCACCTTTGACGGTCATACGACTGGCACGTCGTTTATAAAATACATGCACCGGATGATTCACCGAAGGTTTTCCCATTTTTACGCCTACATATAGATCTCGTGCTGTGTCGCTGACAGCTAGGCAAACATTGTTTTTTGTCGAACGTATACCACATACGTCACACTTTGACCCTCCAACCTACGCCTGAATTATGAATGCTTTTTATCTGACGCGTGCCATCGATTGCTTTTGGTTCGGAAATTCCACTACTGGCTTGCAGTTCAAAGCACTTTTTGTTATTTAAATGTGTTTTTAAAATCGTATTTGCTAATCGATAAGCCTGTTTTACGCAGTTTAACTGGTAAACATATTTCTTACGTCATATTATTATCAAGCCATTTGCAAAAATATTTCAACGTCGTAAAATAAGTGTTTTTAAATTCAACCACAACTAACAAAATTAACGTTTTAGAAATTATTTTTTGGTTTAAAGCAAAATTTTTAATTTTTTTTTTATTTGAAAAGCCAACAATAGTGGTTTCCACAATATAAGGGTAAAGTGTAGTAATTTAGTTGTATGATTAGAACTATAATTTTTGCATATATGAAACCATACCATAGGTTCTTAAATTTTTTTAACGCAAACCCCCAATTAATTTTTTGGGTTCACGTGAATCTGAGTCAGCATGATATTTTTAGAGCTTACGTCATAAATTGACGTCATAAAAGAGGTTGATCTAAGAAACCTGCTGTTTTCAGTCCAAAAACTTGGAAACTGAAATATAGTCTAAATAAATTTGTGGAAAAGGTGTCAAAGCGTTATTAATTTTTTTTTTTTTTTTTAAGAAATTTGTTGATTTTTTATTAATATGTTAAGGTTTCAATATTAAGAATCCCGCCCTATACATTGCACGATATAAAACATTAAAAATCAATTGTAAAAGCTAATTGCAAACCGACGAGAATTTATTGCTTGCCTCACGCTCTGTGTCGAGTGTTTTCGTAATATTATTTTAGCTTTGTTGTCAACAACGGTAAAATTACGCGCTCTTCTTTACCGATAATGTCGTTAGTAGAACCGCAATGTGCTGCGAAATTGCTTATTAATGCGCCAGGGCCCTGTAAATTAACCAGAGCACCGTCGCCCATTACGCTTCATAACCACCGACAAGTCTCGGCCAAATCACTCCTTCAACCAAGTTTAAAAATTCATGAACGAGCGAGCGTTTATGTGTTGCGGATAATGCCTATAGCGATTTTAATATTAGTTTTCGTCCCGTAGCGCTTTTGCGTTATTATTACCACTACCGGGACTGTTTACAAGATAAAGGACGGTTTGTTAGCTTTCATGTAATCGGGTTTTGTAACGTTTTTTTTTATGTTTTCTGAAAAACCAGCAGGCTTTTCCATCGCCGTTATTAAAGACTTCATGTGAGCTGAAATCGTTAACTTGTTTGCGTGTCTTATTTCATGTCTTTCCTAGTTCGCTCCAATCGTTTGATTTTCTCATATAGCAAACATGTTTGTCATAAAATGGCACTCTGGCACTTGGCGAACTATGCCAATGTTAAGACAGTTGGAAAATTCAAAAATGGTAAAAATTCAAAACGGTACCGTCAAAAATGGAGATTGGTTTGGTTTAATTTAATGTATAATGTAAAGTGATGTAGATTTTCAAAGCAAAATTATAGGTCAGAATTACCTTGTTTTTTTTTAACAATTTAACAGGCCCTTTTAAAAAGGCACGATGATGCGGTTAATAATAGGAGCCCGTTTTTTTTAATTGTTTATTTGAATTAATAGAGAGGTAACAACGGCAAAATGGCAAGTCACATAAAAAGTTTCGTTGCTTAAAAGATTTGTAAACCTATATAAAAAGGTATTTTCGATATTTTGACCGAAAAATACAACTATCCATTCCTATACCGAATGACATCATTATGCTAAAGCGAAATTAACCAAACCGCAACGTGAAAAAGTAATCTTTCCCAGAATTCCTGGCAATAAGGCGAAAATCTACTTCAGTGTTAGGAATATTTTCCGATCCTTCCCCGACGGAGATGCACAGCCTAATTAGATATTGGATATTCTCGGTCATCCCTTATGCTAACAACTGCCTTATTGCGTCGCTTCGGTGCATTTTCTCGCACATGAGTTGTCGAAGCGTCGTTGTTTGCCGCCTGGCGTCCCTTGTGTTTATTCTTCTTATGAACTCATTTGCGCGCGATTAATATGCCCCGGATATCAGATTCCCGCACGTTCGATTCGATCGCGGTTCTCAATAACTTGTCCGTGGTGTCCCGAGCGAAATATGACGGGAATACGCAATCGATTCGTTTCGAGCGCGCTTCCGATATCTGGCCAAAATCGAGCGATATAGGCCGCAGATAGGTCGCGATTTGACAGAGTTCACGACCTCGTGCAAATGCAGAATCTCTCGCCCACTCAGGCTGCGCACTTGGACGACTAGGACTTTTCCGACTTTTCCAAATTGGACTGGAGTTATATCGTAAGCCTGTGAAATGACAAAGATTCGCACGGTAAGATTGGCACGCTTTTGTGCTGTGTAATCTACCTACTACATATAGCTTTAAAGTGTTAATTAGATTTAGAAGCACATCTTCTTTTTTGTCAAATTAGATAAATAGAATTTTGTATAGTTACCTACTTTTATACACGACTTTCTTTTTACGCTAAATCAGTGCAGTCGGATTCACCAAAATTAACCTCGTAAAACAAATCGGATGTAACCAATGTATTTTTTGTTTATGATCGTCTTTGATTTTCCAGGAAACAAACGATTAAGTGATTGTATTTTTTGTGCGATAATAAGTTACAAGGCGGAGAAAAAGTACGCACGAGGGGAAAATATCTATAGCACCTAATGAAAAGCGACAGATATACGTTTAGAGCAGCGTTTCTCAACCGGTGCGCCGCGGCGCACTGGTGCGCCATGGAAGGCTGCTAGGTGCGCCGCGAGCAAGGAAAAACAATGTCAAAATAAGACCAGTTAATCGGAATAAGACTTTAATGGACAAAATAACGTTTTTAGTCTCAAAGGCTGGAAGTCCCTTTAAAGATATGCAACTATAAAACCCATGTAATAAAAAATGCAGGCAATTTAAGAGAAATATCGGTACACCTCAAATTTTGCGCTCGCTTCACTCGTAAGGTGCGCCGCCACGTGTTGCATACGTCTCTAGGTGCGCCCCCAAGTAAAAAAGGTTAAGAAACACTGGTTTAGAGACTGCGGTCCATTTAACGCGAAAGGCTGCGATATTCATATTTCCCAGCGCATTATGATATTCTGGTTTTTTTACTGTTTTTTTTCTTTTCGGTGCCCTTAAACTAATCGTCGCTGTTCCGCCGTATATGTTGATGTCGTTTAGGATTCCTGATGATATTATTGGACGCTTTTTGTATCAAACGTTCACGCTTAAATCAATCAGCGTTTAGTCGCAAAGCTCCTTTGTTGCCCAAGCGGTTTTCATCTCTTATTTCGCACTTTGCTTTGCCAGGGCATTATCGACGTCACAAAGGAAGGTTTTGCGCGACCCATCGGCAGCGCCACCCAGCGGGAAAACGGAGAAACTTACAAGTGAGTAGATAACTCGACATGTGCATGTTTTAACTTCCTGGTCATATAAAGGAAATGACCACAGGGCGACATCGGACTTTAACTTGTGCATTTTATTTTAATTTTGCGTTGTGTGTAGCTTGTATAACACGTTCAACGTATCATAAATCGTAAACTACCAAAAATCGTGGCTTGGAATAATGTATTCCAGCGATGTATATTGTGGCCAACATTTGTTTTACAATTCAACTGGTCGCACATTTACATGATTGTGTATCTACACAACCTTAAGTAGTACACCACCACGATAACGGCCAATACACTGGGTGCCTTAAAAAAGCAGACCTGGCCAAAGTCAGTTCTGCCTTCCAAAGATTTCCATGCAAGTATAGGGTAAGGTTATCTGTACCTGATCTTCGAGGGGATTTGAACTTGTGACCCTCGAACCGTGGCTTTGCAAACTGAACCATTTAGTTGTGCAGCAATCGAGGAACAACTGCGGTTTGTCTGATCCATTCTAGTCAATTTTGATTAGTGCGTCAATTGTTTACGAGTCCCTGATCGTCTTTTTTTTTTCTTGAATGCTCCAGGAGCTAAAGATAATTATTAGACACCTATATAGTATATATTCAAATATATTTATCTTCCTATGTGCCTTGGTGTATAACTTTAACACCCGTATAGCTTTACCAATTGTTTACGGAATTTTTTCTTCTCTTAACTTAGTACTGAATTCAACCCTCATATTTACATTTGGTTGTTTCTGGTTTATACCTTGCTGCTATTTGTTTCGCAAAGCGCCGAACAAGTTTTAAAGAGCTCTCTGGTTCGGTTCGAGAACTCCTACCTGCAACGCTCCCTATCGCGACTTTTCGACCCTCTCAACCTGGTGTTTCCCCCCGGGGGCCGAAACCCACCCTCAAAGGAAGAACTCGAGGCCATCGTGAAGACGATATCAAGGTGTGTAGAAAGTCTATACTTGAGCCTGTTAAGTTTACTTAAGTGTTTCGCAACCTTTTTTGGTTTGCGGCACCCCTACAGCAATTATAAATAGTTCGCGGCACCCTTGCTCGTATTTTTGCGAGTGGTTACTGTAAAGTTGCAATAAACTAGATTGAAACAGCACATTAACTGCGCAACAATGTTGAAAAATCCTTTTTTAATTTTTGAGACTTTTATCATACCGGTACACAAAAAATTGTATCACACAGTACCTTTAATCACGTGCTGCTGTTTTTTCGGGCCCTGGACAATGATTCAAGCGGAGCTAGACAAAAACTAGCCTGCAGTGCGGTTCAAATTCACGACCTCCGGTCAAGCCAGGACCGTCGCTCTACCAACTGAGCTATGAAAGCTCAGAGAGGAGCGGATCAAAAACATATTTGTGTGCATGTCTCATTGATTCATTAGTTGTATCTATATTTTTCAGCGAGATCGGCGTGGCTTCTGTGGACCCCAACCTGTCTGTTACTGTGGCGAGGAACGTGGCAAAGACAGTTCAGCTCTTCGCAGTCAAATCCGAACAACTGGTGAGAATTTCTTTCTTCCTCTTGCATAACGCAGTGTTTTACGACAGGATGCGTGTTTTCAGCACTAAAGATGTCCCAATTCATTTAATAGGTGCGACATCCTATATATAGCATGTGTTAGGTACAGGCTCTGTCCGATACTTTGGGCTGGTGTCGGCTCCAATCTGAAAACAAACTTTTTTTTTTTTTTTCACATTCAGCCATTGTCTGTTATCCATTGCACGATTATTTCCTGGAAGTTGTAAATTTCCCGAAAATGGTATATTTACTATTGATGGTTTTCAACTAACACAAGTGAGGGCCATTTCCTGGTTAAAATTTCCTTCGTAAACAAGATAGAGCTTTAAGTCGGTGATTCTTAAATTGTCTGCCGCGGCATATTATAGTGCCCCCATTGATTCTAAACTGTGCGCGAAACCTTTTAGAAAACTAACATGTTCGTATTACAAATGAGAATGAATATAAATAAGCATACGTGACTTGAATGCATAGTACCCTTTCTGCGATCTACGAATATTATGACATTAACCTATTTCTTTGCCGCGTGGGAGATTTTCAAATATTTTTTTCATGTCAATTCATGGGTAAATAAGGGCGATTTTTCAAGTTAAAAAATTGTTTCGAGAACCGCTACGTTAAACTGTGCCTGATTTAATTTAGTATTGTGAATTTCAAGTAGTTACCTAACCAACTAGGACATCGTTAATTACAACACCTTGTGGACAATTGAGGTGTCATAGTAAAACAGAACCAAAACATTCTAAAACTGCGGTTCCCAAACTTTTTCAAAAAAATTGCCTGGCGGACCCTTTGCAAATATTTTGATGTTTCGCGGCCTTATAAAAAGTCAAGAGTCAGTTGACTCCTGTTTCTTGTAGTACAGTAGTGCAGTCACGATTCGTTCTAATGTATAACAACTTTCTAACTAATGCGACCGATTCACTGATAGCAGGACCTGGTTGTACAGCATAATAGATGCTTTATGATGTCACAACTCACAAGAGACATCTTAAAACACGCAGTATGATCGAATAATAAAGCATAACTAAAGACAATAATGATGACAGATCAATGTTTAAAACATAGACTAATGTTTAAAAACTTAAAGACTAATTCTCCTTGCGGACCCTCTGAAACTGCTGTACGGACCCCAGTTTGGGAACCGCTTGTCTCAAACATTAATACTGACAGAAAAACTACTCCAGTCCAGAGTAAAAGGGCTTTTTCGAAATTTGGTGCACATAACACTGTCAGTGATTCGCTGAGTATACTTCGGTCTAAAATTAAATCAACATTAAGATTTTAAAAAGATTCTTTGATTTAACACTGCTAAGGGTGGCTCCAGTTCATTTTTTTTCTTTATTTTAGCTTTCTACGCAAGGAGACGCAAGCCAAGTGATCGGACCGCCAACCTCGGCTCAACTGCGTAACGTCGACGTCGTGAACTCGCTCTACGCACTGCACCAAGCCATTAACAAGGTATGGCTGGGCCTAGATGTTTTGAAATGACTAAAAAAATGCTTTTTGAAAAACACTATTTTTTTTAATTAGTTTTAAACTCTTTTAGGTGGGTCACGTTAGAACAGCCTACCAATTCCAGGGCCTAAAAAAGAGTTTTTAGAATTTTAAACATTTTTAGCTTTTAAAGCTTTATTGGCAATTCTCTTATTGCAAATATTGCGAAGCAAGTAAAAAGACCAGATGAGTTGGCGCATAAATCAGATTATTCAGGGGTGCCTTCTCAAGATCGTTTTGACGAAATGAGCCGACATCAAATCGCTTTATTGAGCAGTCGTCCATATTCTGAGTATTCACTCTAATATAAAACAACTCCTATTTATATTTAGGCACAATTTTTTTTGTTCTGTTTCAAATGACTATCTTTGATTAAGACAGGAAGGTCTAAAGAATGTTTTCTCCCATTTAAAGTCATTGTTGTCATTTGAGTGTCATGGCGCGGAGATATCTTCATATTTACACATTCAGTTTGCCAACATTTACTTATTAAAAAACAAAAACAAAAGTTGTTAAAAAATCACGCAACTTTCACAGACGTAATACGAATATCAAAGCCCATACAGAAGTAGATATCATTTTGAATGTTATGAAAACACAGACTTTATGTACGTTTTTGAAGCTTGTCGAAGATCAGCACGCCTTGCCGCTGGAGGCGCTAGAAATGATTCGTTCCTCCACCAAGCATCTGCTCATCTTGATGACGTCATCAGTCGAGCCGCTCGTGACGTCAGTAGCTGATTCGGTGGAGGCGATTATACTGACGATGCACAACGAAGACTTTTCGCAGTACGAAAGGGTTTTCTATACTTGACTAAAAATTGTGTTTGACTACTAAAACCTAAATAGTTATAACCAGGGTTTTTCAACTTGGGCTCGTGAAGAAGCTTATGGGGCCTGCTTTTAAATTTGTTGACTGGTAAATAATATTGGCTCGAGCACAACCTTTTTTAGGTTTTAATAAAATGTAAACATTTTTAAGCGCGTCCGCGGTATAGGCACTGATTGAAATGTTAGAACAATTCTTGTACACCGTGATTTTTTAATTGTGGTCAAAGCGCCCGTAAGTGAAAAAGTTAGGAATCAGCAAGTTAGAAGAAAAAATAAAAAACAAGTAAAAAGTTCAGCTGTATACTAGTACAAAAACTCGATTCAGACCCTCTATATTTATCGATAGAGTACTACCTATCGATAAGGGAATCTAATAATACCAAAAGCCTGAATATGGCGGAGGTCATAAGTTCGAACCCACCACACACTTTAGTCACTCCACTGCTGGTTCATAGTCACTTCACTGCTGGGACCCAGATCCATCACACACTATAGTCAGAAAATCACTGCTGGTTCCAATAAGCCTTTCCCGTTTTCCGAACGCTCAAGACTTGTGTTTTAAACAATCAGGTCGAACGAGTCGCGTGAAGAGACGACCCTCTGTTCTCTCTACATCAAGGAGCTGCGAGATTTCGTCAGCCGAGTGGTCCGCGACCATTTCGCCCACTTCCACTGCAAAGACTTTGTCATGGAAAGGTGCGTAGTGTAGGGATGTCCTATGTTCGGCATGTCATTCCGATATCGGATATTTTGAACAAAAAGCATCACGATCCAATCCAAAACCAAACCTACGGTATCTAAACGCTCCAAGGTATATTTTTCGAGATTATTAGGCTCAAACTTGTTTTAAATAGTAAAGATGTTCAGTTATCTTCAGATCTACTATTTTAGGTAAATTTACCTTTTAAAGTAGAGGTTAACGTAGAACTCGCCAAATCGTGACTAATAATTCTGTAATAGTTTGATATAGGATCGGCACAGATACCATCCTAGTAGCGAGTTCCGATACCACACCTGACGTCCGCTATCGGCTCCGATCCGATATTATCGAACATCCATAGTTGGCCGTTTGTCACATGCAGATTTTAAGTTATCTGCAATGCCTAAAACTTGTTGTTATTTTTGTTCACTTTTTGAACAAAGATGAATGTGTTTTTATT
This sequence comes from Ascidiella aspersa, assembly GCF_963924565.1. NCBI lineage: Eukaryota > Metazoa > Chordata > Ascidiacea > Phlebobranchia > Ascidiidae > Ascidiella > Ascidiella aspersa. The sequence continues at coordinate 6,900,258 of NC_139450.1, forward strand.
GTGAAGGAGTAAATACCGTTTTTGTTTGTTTTGTTTTTGCACGAAATTGGTAAATTTTTTTAAAGAAAAAGTAATTTTTGAAAACATACATAATAAGTTTAAAAAGATATCCTTGTTTTAACATAAATGCCGCTTAAGGCATTTCCATTTGTTTGACAGTTTAGGAAACTTTAGGATATTTTGTCTGTGAACCATAATACAAAAGGCCTTGCAATATTCTGTAGTAATGGATCATTGATTCCTATAGCTGAATAGCGTAATATTTGCAGAAGTTTAGTTTGCTTGTTGCGGAGTATCTTCAAAATATGGACAATTTAAAGCTAACTTTTTTTATATAATGCACCTTATAAAAATGTCAATCTAGATAAAACATGGAAAGCATAACGGCCGCAATTTATCGTTTTAATTCTTTGACTGACAGCTTCAATGTGAAGCGGCAGCTTTTTTCCCTTCATGTAAGCCAACATGACGTGCTACTTTTCATCCCATGCATTAGGAAACATAAATATTTGACAGGAATTGCGCGAATAATGTCATTACAATGTCAAACATACCGCGACAACACGTGGAACCCGCTCCACGCGTCATTAACATGACGAAATTAAACATGAAATGGTTTCGAGATAGAAGTTGTTGCTCCTTTCATATGTTATATATGTACAAGTCAGGATATGGCACACATTATAAATTTCTTAGCTTGTGGGTAAATTTAACGGCCTTGTGGTGAGGCAACGACGTTTATCAGGACGCCAGTGTTTTTTATTCCAAACTACGCGTATATAGGTACACCAGCGAAGATTTGGGGACTCAATGCTCTTCGCTGAATTTTATGCAAGTTTAATGTGGACAAAACACATAGAAGGCAATAGCATTAGGAATTTCGGGTTTAATGGATATTGGCCATGTCTTCCTATTTATTTTCCCAATTTTCCAGTAATGAAGCAGTATTGTTAATAACCAATCTTAATTGTTTTTTCTATTTTGAACGTTTCGAATAACTCTTTATTAATTTTCAACATAGTAATTAGGCAGTGATTTTAAGTGTACAGTTATACACCTATTCCAGTATGGGCTTTGATGTTTTTACTAGGTCTTATTACAACCTGCTCCAAATTTAATTCCGTATGAATCCTTAATTTGCGTTAAATCAGCAAATTTACATACCTCTGAGGTCATAATCTTGGGTCCGGTCTTCTGGGGCAGGGCGGGGGTGTGGTGGGGCGGGTACATTCCGGGCTGGGGGGCGGTGGTTTGGTACACGTGGCACCCTTGATATTATGTAAGCATTTAAGTTCATTTAAGTCGTCAACTCAAAATTAATCTTAAGTCGTCAACGTTTATGATTTCTATGTGATAAAACTATGTGAACCACTGCAAACGGCAACCCAACCAAAATAAACGGTCACGCAATTTTGGGTCGCGACCATGGGTCAAATTCTAAAAACACTGGCTTAACCTTGAAAGTGATTCCCAAAACTACTATAGCCTGTCTTGGTCTAAAATGTCCCGTCCTGATAAGACACATTGTTTTATCTTTTAATTTTTGTTTTTTTCCATAAATATGTCATACAACAAAGCGTCGTGTGACACACTGACCAACATCCACCCTAAAGTTTACTGCGTCAATAAGAACTGGTAAATTTGGCAATAACAACAAGTGCCTAGTTTTTGTCTTTGTAGCAAAATCCCTAAAACGATGTGTATGTTCAACAAATAACAAAAATATTGGTCTGCCTGTTAGGCTTATTGAACATATGGTAAGAATTCCATTTAAAACTAATCAAAACAGTAACATAAACAACGGAATATTCGTCTTTCCATCGGAAGCATTTGCAGTAAACACTGCTGTGTTAAAGACTTGTTTGTTTAAATTGCTGGATATTATATAATACGTACCGTTGTAAATAATTTAGGGGCGATGTATCACTTCTCATGTTTAGTCCATCCGGCCCTTATTAAAAAGAACTAGCGAAATTTATAAATAGTTCGCCAACCCGTCCATTTATTATTGATGATTCGCTACTGATGTTTGTGGCCAAACAGATTTCGATGCTTAAATCTACCGAAATTTAGACAAAACATGCTAAATGGGCTGCAGTGAAATTCGAGCAAATCTGACACGAAAGGCGTATATATAATACATACTTTTTGATCACTTTTTCAAAAGATAATGTGAGTCCACTGAATTAGTCTGTATTTCGAAGATTGAGACAACAGGGTTGATCACACTCTTGTGCTTCAGGTATATGGAGTAGAAAAAGTGGTGTAGACTGTAACTCAAAGCTGCGCTTCACTGCTTAATTTCCACTTGCGCTTTCCGAAAAACTGGTACGAAAAGCATGACTAAAAAAAGATGGAAATAGAAAGAAGTGTTTTACTCGCAATTTGTGTTGGCCAAAAATAAGTATAGAATTCCTAGAAATTAAATGTTTAGATATGACGTAGGTGTTATGTAATTGATCTTTCAAGTTGATTGATTGATTGCGACCTTCCCCTCCAAACAAAGACTACATTCTTCAGGGGCTCACAACGTGTGCAAATTTCTCTAAAATTTAAGTATTACTAGTTCTCTATTAAAATTATACAAGTTGGCGATATGAAATCTTCGTATATTTTTCTAATCACCTTTTGTTTTTTCGCCATTGCAGTCTGCTGCCGCTCGCCCAACGATCTGTCGATCTGTTTGTCCGCCACGCCAGCCTCGTACGCCCCCTAGGGGACGGGGGCAGGGCCAAGCTGGCCGCCGACTTTGCGCAGGTGAGTGTCGCGTTTGAGCGTATGTCAGTGTTGTAAACCAGTCATTTTAAAATGACTAGAGTCCTATCCAAGTCATTTGCAAAAGAACTTTAGTCTCATTCAAGTCATTCGCTAAATGACTTCCGTCCCAGTCGAGTCATTTGCAAAAGAACTTAAGTCTAAGTAGTTATTTTCAACAAAATAGCAATTCAGGTCCCAGTTGAACTTCTAAATATGGTAAATACGTTCTATTCCGACAATATTTCGCAATGCAACCACAGTCCCAGTCAAGTTATTTCGAAATGACTTCTGTCCCACTCAAGTCTTTTTGAAATGAATTCCCAGTCAGGTCATTTGCAAAATAACTTAAGTCCAAGTCAAGTTATTTAAACAAAATAGAAAGTGAAGTCCCAGTTGAACTTTAAAATGACTTTTGTCCCACTCAAGTCTTTTTAAATTAACTGTAAGTCCAGCAAAGTTATTTGCGAAATGACTTCAGTCCCAGTCAAGTTATTTGCTAAATGACTTCAGTCCCAGTCAAGTCATTTGCTAAATGACTTCAGTCCCAGTCAAGTTATTTGCTAAATGACTTCAGTCCCAGTCAAGTCATTTGCTAAATGACTTCAGTCCCAGTCAAGTCATTTGCTAAATGACTTAAGTCCCAGTCAAGTCATTTGCTAAAGCACATTCAAGCCAAGTCATTTCAAAACAGTGACCTAAATGCAATAAATGCAACTTCAAGTTATTGACTTAAGTAAGTACAGCACTGGTGTATGTGCATGAACGCTTTATTTATTTATTTCCGGTATATATTTCGTGAAAAAAAATTAAAGCATTGGTTGATGATTATTTCCTTCTGGGGGCCACTTAAGAAACACGAAATGTCTTGGGCCGGGTCAAAAATATACACATATAATAAATTGTGTTTTTTTTCTTTTAAAGAAAGTTGTTGAAGCATTGTTTTGACAAATTGGTGAGAGTAGGAAAAAAATTGTTGCCTATTAATGCGGTTACGTAAAGAGTGAAAGGAGTAGATGAACGAAGCTACAAAATGCCATCCTGTCGCTTTTCGTAATTTCGCATTGGTTTCTCTGAGTAGGACAAATAATTTGGTAAAAAACGCCCCAACAAATATTACAAGCAAACGTATGAGGCAAAAAGAACACCTGTATCTATCGTTTGATAACCAGGGACACGAATATTTTGAAACTGGCTGTAAATCGACTGATTAGAAAAATAAGCAAACGCATACTTAATACTTATATAAGAAAAAATAGCCTGGTGCTTGTTGAAAAAAATCCGTAACTTAAACTGGCCTGGTTTTGGTTAAGACAACATACCTCAGTAGTCCGTATTTAGCAAACGTCGTTTTAGCCTAGTATCCGGGCGAAATTTTCGCGAAGAGCCAAGTCCGTCGCCCCCGTTTTTCCTTTAAGAAACGTGAACGCCTCTTAATAATTCATGCGCTCATCAGATCCCAAACCTTTCCTACCCTTACTTTCCTGTTATTACGTCACGGCGATGACAAGCCGAAGCATTACCGCCCGTCGTTGCCCAAAACGTCTTCTTTTCCGTCAATCGCTCGCTTTGCCCAAAAAAGTTCACCCTAAGGGCGAAAGTGGTGCCCGTGTCATAGGCGTAGCCAGGGGTGGCTCAGGGGTTATGCCCCCCTCAAAAACTTATAAATATTTTACTTTTAATAATTTGTTTTTGTAGGATTTATGAACAGTACCACAACAGTCCATCAAGGGCATGCCACACTCTTAATTGTCGTGCACTGTTACGTCACAAACGATGTAGTTAATATTACGCTTGCTATACATTAATGTAGTTTTACTACTTTTATACAGTTTCTGCTTGTTGAATGGTTTTTGAGTATTGCGTTAACACTCAGTCAGTTGCTGTTCGAAACGGTTTGCTAGCATTGTTATTTGTGTTCGTTACGCCAGTTAATACAATGACAAAAGCTAAACAAAAAAGTTCAAACTTTTTGCCCCACCCCCAAAAAAAATTTTCGGTGGCTACGCCACTGGCCCAGGTCGAGACAGATTGGTAATTGCGTGTGTGGCTTTTATCATACAGCCGTTTCAAACCTGTTATAATTATGCTCGTATCCTTCCGATGCAGTTAACGATGGTGTCCCAGTGTAAGTGGCATCGCTTTTGCGGTGACAGTCGGACGTCCCATCGTAGACAGTTTTCGGGGGGCGAACACCATTTTCGGGGAGCTAATTGGCGCGTTTGACAAATGCGCTGCTCTTTCGCTAATTGTGATTATCGCTATCGCAACGGCAATTTCCAGGTGTTTGTTTTTTGTTGCGCACGCGTTTTTGTTTTTCATATGAATGTCTTCCACGTTCTAGCTATGGGGCTTACCACAAATAAAAAGAAGTATAACTTAGTTTAGTTTTGCAATTTACCTTATTCAAATGAACCGGGCTGCCAAAAAAACGCAGTGTTCTAAGCATGTTAACTTACAGTATCTTTGCAGTTTTATAAGGTTATTTTTAAATCAAGCTTCTTAATGTTTATAGAATTTAAGGAAGTCCATGCTATTGCAAACCAATTTCAAACTATTAAAATTAGTAAAATCTTTGGTTCCCAGCCATATTTGGAATCGTAACAGATAAGTTAAACAATATATACACCATGCCAATTGTTTATACAAATTTATAGGAAAATTCTACTTAGGGTTTGTCACTTTCATATAAATTGAAATGTTTCCGACTTTGGTTGTGGAAAAGTTAAACAATATAAATACAAAAATCAATTACACTTTACTTTAACACAGGGTTGGCAACCTTTCCCAGGGCGTGGGCCAAATCCGTTGTCCAAATGTCTTCAAACCATGTTAGCTTATTTATCAAAATGACTTTAAGCCAAGTCAAGTCTTTTTTCCGAATGATTTCAATGTAAATCAAGTCATCTGTCGAAATGTCTTCAATCTAAGTACAGCCATTTGTCAAAAAACTTTAACCCAACTCCGGTCATCTTTCCGAATGACGTCAGTCTAAACTCTGCTTGTGTTTTTCGACTGATTTTGGTCCAGTTCCAGTCATTAGTCTTAATGTCTCCATTTCTGCAGCTTAGTTGTGCGAATCATTTCAATCCGATGAAAAAAAATTGTCAAATACTTTATTTCAAGTCAAGTCATTCACCTATATGACGTTTTAAATACCTATAGTCACCATACATCTCCATTTCAAGTCCGGTCCTTTTTCCAATTGATGTCCTGTAGTCCAGTCGCTCTTTCGTTTCAGTTTTTTTTATTTTTTATTTTTACTAACTAAAAGAAAGTAAGAGTAAAGTAAAAGGGAAAGGGGTAGTGGCTTTTTTTTTCCCATTGGGCAAAAAGGAGTCCGGGAATGCCTGAAATGTCATTAATGGTTCAGGCCAAGTCCAGGACAACCATTCCCAAAGTGAGATGGTGCCGCCACTTGGAGGTAGGGCCTGAGTTATAACTGCGTATCGGCAGAAGGTCAACATTTTCACTTTTTTGTTTTTGGTGTAGGTAATAGGTAATAATAGTAGTGTCAGGAAGGTCATAATTTTAGTATTTTACTGGCCAAAAAAAAACGGTGTTACCCAGGAAAAAAATGCCAGGATACAAACCCCACAGTGATTTTTTTTTCGTTTCAGATGGAGTTGGCAGTTTCGCCGCTTTGTCGCAGAGTAAGCGACCTCGGCCCTTCGTACAGGCTGCTGCGAGCCTACAGACCCCTGCTCTTTCAAAATGATGACGCAATCGCCGACTCATCGTCACTCGGTGACGTCATCCCGTACAGCGTCGCGCTGCATTTTCTCTTCTCGAGGGCGCCACCTGACGTAAAGTCGCCGTTTCAAGTAAGGATTTTTTTTATTGTTTTATATTTAATACAAGTCCGGTGTTACGGTGGCTGAAATGTACGTGATACACAAATTTATGTTGCAAAGAATATTTACTCTGACAAGGCCTTCGCTAATCGACAAACTAATAAACCATTTAGCCATTTTTGCACTAAAACAGGGGTCACCGAACCGAACTAGGGCCTGCGGGTCAAAGTAGTTTTTTCGGCCCGTAGCGTATTTCTGAAAGCAGCGTATTTATAATGTTTCCTTAGAATAACAATATAATTAATTGAATATGGCCAATACAAAATTTTACATCTGGCCCGCGATCGCCATGCCTTACAGTTGTCCGCCTTTATACAAAAAAAAATTGGTGGCCCCTGCACGAAAATCATTTTCGTCCCGGGCGCCTTTACGCTGACCAACAGCAACTCTTTTTTTTTAATTTTTATAAAAAGGGTCGTTGTTCTATGATTTATCAAAGCAAAGTTAACGCAAGGGTCACTCGAACTGCGTAGCTGTGGCCGTTATGCGCATACCTTATAAAACTCCAATCTTAAAATACATATGATCGTAATGCTTGTATTTAAAATTAGTCGAAATGGTTACATTAGATTGGTAAAAAAGCTTACATTAGAATGATTAGAGAGTTCAAAATCGTCGAGATGCCAACATCACATTTCAAAATCTGCGAAATTCTTAATTAAGAAAATGCGGGGCTCAATTTAAAAGAAATACACAATCGCAGGACTAATACCTGTCAAATGCTTGAGGAACGAATATTTAAAAAAGCACGAAGCAATATGATCAAAAGACTTTACTGCCTAGCACGAAATATTCCAACTGAAATGCTACGTAAGTATATACACAACGACTAAAAAGCACGCTTTCCGTTGGTGGTCAGGTGATGGACTGGTCAATAAGCCGCTACAGTCGTTGGCTGGACGAACATCGCGCAGAAAAGGAGCGACTGAACATGATTCGCGGCGCCATCGAGAAGTACGTCAACTCAGTGCGTTCCAGACAGGGAACGTCGTTCGCTCCGGTTTACCCAATTATGCTGCGGCTCCTTCAGAGTGGAATGGAGACGGCCTGAGGCATTGTTGTTTTTTATCCATATCAAAGATATATGCTGCTGATTTGCCCGTTACAGAAGCGTCAAACTCAGCTGTGCTTATGGTGTTGTTGTTTGTAGCGATGTCCAATATTTTCTGACATGCGGTATTTCTATACCGATAGCCGACATTTTAAAACTTAAAGTACCGTAATCTAAAGCAAAACCAATTGATGTCATAACAAACATAATAGATGCAATTAAAACGTTAATTATGTTTTTTGGGGGGTATTTAGGCTTAACTTTGCTTAGGCGTTAAAAAATTAGTTATTCCGTGTTGTTATTCTCCTAAATTTGTGATAAATTCACTCTTTAAGGTAGAAAAAAGCGTTAGACAGCAGTTCATTGCTAACATTGCTATATCAATAAAATTATTGTCAATTCAGAACTGAAACACCCTAGTATCGGGCATTTGATTTACAGTGCTTACATCAGGACTGGGGGAACTAGCACATATATGGTCGACCACTTCTCATAAACATATTTGCAAATGTCGCTTTTGTCGTTATATTCTGATATTCCCACTAACGCATGTCGTGTATGTGTCGATTGGTAACGAATATTATATGGTAATCGAAGATGTTGCGTTATTGTTGTATTTCTTCTGCAAAGTCTTATAGTTGACAAATACGTTATTAATCTTGGCTGGCAGACTCGTATTTGTCTTATTCAGAATTTATAAACGAGTAACTCTGTAGCCAAATTGTATTTACTTGACGAGCTAGTAAGCTTTTGACCTGATGAATCATGGTCGTTGTGAGGGGTGACAGTCTTGATGTTCTTTGATTAGCGCGGAATTCTTTAAACTGACCAAACGACGCAAGGCGGCCAGAAGAAAAAAAACAGCGTAAGATATCTGATTTCTGTTTAATGCAGCGACCAGGTTTTAGCCCGGTAAAAAAAGTCTCTTTAATCTCACTTGCAAGCAAAAAAGCGTAAATAGCCGAGTTATGTAAGCCAAACAAAACCAAACTTTTGTGTTTTATGCATTTTAGGTCATAAGCAGAAAAACTGTAGGCGACGTTACGTAAACACTTTATAGGTTGCTTTGAGACTTAGTCCAACCCAAATCAACAATAATGTCCAACCATTGCTTCGTGCCTAACTTAAACTTCTAAAATTTTAAATTGTCTACATTGTCAGTCAGCTAAGAACCGTATTCTGAAGGGTTGTTGGCTTTGTTTGTTTGTACAAAGTGGTATTTATTGTTTTGTGGGTATAGCTCCTTTTTAAGCCCATTCAACTGTTTTATGATTTTTAATCAAATTAGGAAGTTTATTTTTAGTTTAATCGCCAAATATATTATAGAAAATCTAAAAAGAATTATATATATTTTTTTAATTGTTGCTAGATTGTTGAAACTTACCAAAACTATTCCATTCAAACTTCTTTCATCTGAGTTTATCAACTATCTTCTGTATTTCAAGAAGAACTGATTCGCTCTGTTTGACAAAAATACATTTGATTGAAGTTTGCGAATGAATAAAATGAAACTTAGGCTGAACGAATGCGAGCATAATTTCATTGTAGCTTAACTCACTACACTTTGTTACACTTACGCAAATATTAAATATAATCGAGTCTAAATACAGTCAAGAAAAAGGCAGAAGGTTTTTTCAATAATGGACAATGTATTCTGATACCCTATACATTAACGATTAGACAAAAAGTATTGCAAACCGAGCGCAAATGACACTTTTGTGTTCTTAAACAAGTAAGATAATTTAAACTGAGACGCTAGATTTACAGTTAATTAACTTAAAAATTGGTTTACAGGTAAGAACTTTAGTTACAATCAGTTGTTAACCCACCATACTGATGTTAAATATAATTTGACCTGGTAAAGCACGGTTTCACGAAAGCTTGTCAAGATTTTAATACAATTTGTCGTAATAGTGCCACCTGCGTGATTACCTTATTTAAAAGTAGATAAGTACGGCCATTTGCAAATATTATTTCGGTATAGTCATAGTCGGCCAAAAATAATGTTGGGGCGAAAGTCCTTTCCCCCTCAACTGAAAGCTGATGTCAGCACTACATTTTTATGAGGCTTAAGGCCCGTTTACACTACAGCTGCACTGAGCGCAGCTGAGCTGCACTGGGCGTGGAATTGTTTTCACTACAGCTGCAGTGAGCTGCGCTGGGCGTAAAAATCGCGACAAAACGTAATGTTTTTCTATAGCTGCACTGGGCTTGAGTTTAGCAAAGCGTGGAAATCGCTCCAAAGCGTATTTTTTTTCCAGCTGCACGGGGCTTGAGTTAAGCAAAGCGTAACTTTAAGCTAGCTGCAGCTGCTGCACGGGGCTTGAGTTTAGCAAACCGTGAAACGCTCGCCACAATAGAATTTAAATGCAAATTACGCCCAGCGCAGCTCAGTGCAGCTGTAGTGTAAACGGGCCTTTGGTGTATGTGTCATTTGACAAGCAGCTGCGATCAAAGTTAATAAAACTAACAAGGGCAGACGGCTCACTTGTCTATATTTTTTGTTAAAAGGTAAAAACCTAATACACATACGCCGCTATTAAAAATCAGAGTTTTAGCAACCTAAAGTAAATAGTCTCGCGACTCAAATAAAAGTGTTTTTTTTATTGTAATATATTGCTTATAATGCTCAAATTTTGCGGGCAGCGCAGCTTAAAATTTCGAAAATAATTTGCGATGCAGCGCAGCTAGCGAACAACCTGTTCAAGTGCGGTGCGGGCAGCGAACATAAATTTTATATTTGTACCGTCTCTAATATATAGGACCTACGACAGTATTCGAAAGCGGGTAAAGTTAAACGATCTGGTAATATCGTCAGGCCTTACAGAACTTGGGTGACCTCCGGACTAGATAATTGTTTACCGGTACTTGTATAGGTTTCGCCTTGCTATTTCATGCTTAACAAAACAAACGATCAATGATTTTTCTATTTTAGCATGTAAATAATTTTGATTGACAACAGAAGAGTTCATAAATCCCAAACATTTTATGTTTTGACCTTTGTCAACAGTATTGCTTTCACATAATTTCAAGAGTGTTCATGCTTGAGCAGACTTGGGCAACTTCATAATTCTAGTTTACTAATTAAATGAATTAGTTTAAAATGCGCTTAATTCTAATTCTAATCTAGTTGTTGAATTACTTGTATAATCTAGTTCAGAGGTTCTTAACCGGTGGGCCATAAGAACATTTGAGGTGGACCACAGAGCAATTTAAAAAAGCTAGACTTAGTTTCATTTCTGTCACTATATTAAATTTTACAGGAATATTGGCTTGGGGTGGAATTAAAACAGAATGTAAATTTATTGTTCAGTCGCAAGTATCTCACTCATGCACGGTTAAATAAATAATCTGTTTTGAAATACGTAATAAGAATATCAAAGCCCATACAGAAGAAGGTATGATACCTACTTCTGTATGGGCTTTGATATTCTTGTTACGTCTTACTACAACATCCAACCATTATGCTCCAATGTTTTGATATATGGGCCACGAAAGAAAAAAGGTTGAGAAACTGCTCTAGTTCTAATGTAATAGGATTTTACCTAAAATGTTACTGTGTTCAATGGAATTTTAGTCACTCAGTCGAAACAAAAAACTTAAACTAATACCAATTTTGTTGGAACAACTGGAAGGTGATGTGACAACCTGAAGAGCATAGATCATATGCCAAAACACATAAAATTAGCACACAAAAAACTAACATTCACATTCTTATAAAAATAATTTGCGATTAAATAAAATTGATTGTACATAACTAAAATTGTAATTTTAATTCAAATTCTAATTTAAATTTTGGTTTCGAAGAATTCGGTAATTCTAGTTCTAATCTAATTTAAGAAAACAGAAATTATATAATTCTAATCTAATTTCAAAAAGCTAAAATAAATCTAATTGTCCAAGTGTGAGCTCGAGGCTGTTGTAGACGTCACATTACCTAAGGCCTTTGTAATAATTAAATTAGCGCGCTGCGCGGATTGATTTTTCTTTTTGTCGGTTGCACAATGAAAAAAGAAAAACCTGTCAGTGCTGGAATGCTGTCAAGGTGAAGGCCATTCTTGCCTAACAACTGTGTTCTAAAGTAAGTTTGTTCATTTTTGCTTACGTTTCCTGCTATGGCATTTTGTGTTTTTTTTATTATTTCAATGACAATTTAAATAAATAATACCAGCCCTTCAAATTCAACTAAACATTGTTTAAACGCAAGCCGAGTTTTTATAGTCTTGTTTCCCAAAGTAAAGGTAACATGAGCTTACCTGTATGTCTTAACAAGTGGAAATTGACTTTACGCAACTCCGTAAAGCAACTATTTAAGGATTAATTTAATGCAGTTTTTGTAATTCTAAATCTAAAGTAATCTTAATATATAGTGAGAAGACGATTATAGCAGTATGTAGGTTTTTTTCTGAATATTCTAAGTGAGGGAAAAGTTGTTACAAAACAGTGATGTATGCATAAATGTTGGAGGTTAGATGTTTGATTTGTCTGTTTTAAAACGCCTAAAGAAGACAATTAAACAGGAGCTATGCTTGAATTTATTTAAACAGTAATGGTGACGTCATACACACTACTGGTTTAATGGCGCAAATGGCATAAAAACAATTGTTATAGTCTTTTGGTTACTAAGTTGCTACTTAATTCTACTGCTATTTTGTTTTGTTTATACTGTTTTTTTTTTATTTTCGTTGCTTTGCATATGGCTTTTTGCACGCAAATATTAACTCCAATCAGCAAAAACACTATTTTTAACGGGAGCTAACTTTTAGTTTTGTCACTTGTCCCCCCAATTTTACAATTCGACATTTATGACAACGGAATTTCCCTAAAGTTCCCAGTCAACTTTTGTTTTGCGCGTGTGCGCTTGCAGAAACTGTTTTCCTTTTTTATTTCTTAGCAAACCAGAGCAGGTAATATTTAAAGAGGCGGCATTGCGCAGTCGCATATTCGAACGGATGCACCATTTTTTTGCGTAAGAATAGGTTAGGTTTACAAAGAACTATGCACACTAGTATTTACTGTAATTAGATTTAGTAGATAATATTTCTTTATAGAATGCAGCAATTGTAAAGAATGGTTTTCACAAGAAATGTGTTCAAGCAATCCCCCAATCTATGCTTATTTGTACTTGTTTTCATTTCATCGTGGGATGAAAATTATTTTCTATGCATTCTAAACACTACTGAACATCCCAACAAAGGACGTTTAACTATCTTCGAAAAGTAACGCATTCGGATCGGACCACCTTTTACAGCACAAACGCTCGGTTGTGAACACCCTGCTACACCGAGCTTCAAAACTTTGCAGTAACCATAAGGACGAAGTCAACAAAATTAAACATGTTAAAAAGGCCATGAGAATAAACGGATATCGGTACCCCGACTGGTTGTTCAAACCCCCAAACAAATCTAACTATTTAACAGCTAAACCAGAACCTAAAGGTCTGGCCATTATTCCTTACATTCCAGGTCTGGGAGAAAAACTAAAACGTATTTTAAAAAGCCACGACACTTCTACAGCTTTCAAACCGGCTAGAAAAATTGGAAACATTTTACGTTCACCTAAAGATCCAGTTAAACCAGAAAAAAACGTCAAGGGGCTGTTTATGAGATTCCCTGTGGAGGTTGTTCAGCAACATACATAGGGGGAAACTAAACTTTCCTTTCATACCAGGAAACTTGAACATATGCGTGATGTCCGCCACGAAAGGGCATCCCGGTCAGCTCTGACAGAGCATGCGGTTGAACTTCTACACGAAATTGATTGGGATAATTGTAAAATTCTAGACTGGGAACCGCACTATTACAAAAGACTTTCATTGAATCATTCCGGATTGACAAATGCCCTAACACCATGAACAAAAAGGATTCGTGGTATGCGGCAATCTACTCGTCGTTGTAGCTACAACGCAATAGCTGATAAACGCCCGTTGTCCGACGGCGCAGTCCTGCACCGGATGACCCGGCGCGTCACAGCTTATCGCATACTTCAGCGACGTCTAGAATTATTAATTTTGATCTACAGATTTTTCAATTTTTTACTTCAGTATATAAGATGGCTAACGCACTCTCGTTTCAATTATATTAACCCTGATGAGGTCAGCTGGAATCTGCTGCCGAAACGTCGGTTAGTACTTGTTAAAAATAATAAAAAATCTAACTTTTCAATTAATTATTTTGCATATCTTCTAAATTTAATCCATTTTTTAAACTTGTAAACTGTTAACTTTATTTTTACTATTTTTCTTATCTTTAAGATCTAGAAGGATACAAGAGAGATGACTCGCCTCGCAAAGACCTTGTATCCAAAAGCGAAGGTTGTAACATGTCATTTTGTGCGTGTTTTACATTTTTGGTTTAAAACTAATCATTGTAATTTCTGAACCTGATCTTTTACACCAGGGTACTGCCCCAGTTGACTCCCCAGTGTTGCGTGGCGAAGCAAATGAACAGGGCATTGAAGGTCAGCGTTAAGGAAGAAGGGGCCGAGTTCCTCTGGTTGGACTTCCGTTTCGTCAATCCGAAGTGGTCCGAAAACCTTCACATTTCTCTGAGTGCTCTCCGTATTTAGTTTTATAAATTGAAAACAGATTTGACCCGAAAGCCCTGATGCGGACGCTCAGCGACTTCCCGTATCTTCCCATAACAAAGGTGAGAATATCTGCATGTATATTTATGGTGTTATACTAATTCAATGCTATTTTGAACGTTGTATTTTTGAAAACGACGATTATACTAAACTTACTTGTGATGCCTCATTCAGGTGTTTTACAAGGCGACCCAAGAGCTTGGTGTTGTGCACAGGAAACAAAATGATACTTTGCCTGTGGTGAGGGAAGCAAATAGTTACCTATCCATATTCGTAAAAATGTGATTAAATAAAAAATTAAAAAAAAACATCTGAATTTCTAAGGTATGCAAACAGAAGGAATTTCCAACTGTGGTCCTTTAGCAATAGCTTTCGCAGTGGCACTGTTATTCGACTTCAAACCGGAGCAGGTTATATTTAAAGAGGCGACATTGCACAGTGACATTTATCGATCTGATCCACCATTTTCATGCGTAGGATTAGGTTAGTTTTACAAAGAAAACCTTTAGTTATACACACCAGTATTTACTGCAATTGGATTCAGCAAATAATAGAGGACTTTTTTATAGAATGCAGCAAATTGTAAAGAATGGTTTCACAAGAAATGTGTTCAGACAATCCCTCAATGAGCAATTAAAAACAACGATGAAAAAAACAATATTAGGAAAATACGATGAACAAATATTTTACAACATTTTAAATAGTTGTTATAAACAGGAAACCAAATGATGCTTTGCCTGTGGTGAGTGAAACAAATATTTTACTTATCCGTATTCGTAAAAATCTGATATAAAAAGAATGCAGTAATTACACAGTATGTGGTAATTACACATTAATTTTAACTTTATACTATCTGAAACATATGTTTCTTAAAGAAAAAGAGCATGAACCATGAAGTCGGATACCGTGGCACCGAAACCAGCCGGGTTTAGACGGAGCATGCTATAAGTGCTGTTGCAACACTTTTTAATCATTTGTCAATACTCAATTATGTTGATGGGACAACGGAATTTATTTTTACAGGACCGTTGGAGCTATCGGGTGATGGTTCCTTCGACCAGCGGCCTATAAAAATAGAGGACATCAAGGCTGCGGCAAGTGCTGTGACAAATAACTTTAACTTGTCAATACTTGGTTGTGTTGATCTTGAACCGGAATTTAAAGAACTAAAACATACATTATGTATATTGATGCCATTATGTACATTGTACATTGATGCAACTGGTTGAAATTTATAATTATTCAATTTTCGCGGAAAACGCCCTACTACGCATATGAAATCTATGTGCGCCACCCGACTAAGGGAAAAAGCCTTGGCTGTTGCGACTTGACCAGCATCAACAACATCGTTTCAGTATCTAATTTTTAAAATTTTTTTGGACGGATGAACCTAAATTCACTGGGAAAACAGCTCTGCGCAACATCATTTGCGATGGAACTATTATTCGGTCTCTCTTATCAGTTTACATGAGGATTTGGAAGCTTATGTATATCGATGTTTTAGTGTAGTGTCAGGAAGGATAATTGACAGGACTTTAGCAGGCCCTTTCATGTGTGATGCAAAATGTGAAAATCCTCTTATATCACATTGAGATTTTATTTATGCTTAAAAATGGCATATATGGTATAAATAAGCTGGGTAACGTTAAAATGTCAAATTAAATAAACATAGCCCGATTGTAATTCACATTTAAACGCCGTTGTTGTGCTGTAAAATACCAAACCAGTTTTAACATGGATCAAACTGCTTATCGTGCATTACTGTCAGAAGACACATGGCTAAGCCGCAGTCATATTGATTCAGCAATGCATATTTTGGCAAAACAATTTCCCCGAATTTAAGGTTTACAAAACCTCCATGCGTATAAAACTCAATTTCCTTGAAAACATTCTCCAGTCGGAAAGTTTATTTAAATTTTAAATGTTCATTCTAACCATTGGGTGACGGCGTTCAACACTTTTTCCATCGAAGATTTATGTTATATTCGATACAAATATACAACGGGTTAATCGCACATTTATACCTAACTATACCGACGATCTATTCAAGTCGTCCAAACTTGTCTACTTGTAAAAAAATTAAAAACATCGAATTTGAGTTTCCCAAGGTATGCAAACAGAAGGGAGTTTGTGTTCCTTGTGCAACAGCTTATGAGTGTTTTTTTACATCACTCGGCATTGTGACTACTATTTGCGTATCTTCTGTATTCGCCTTTTGTTGTCGATTGTTACTGTCATCAACAAACGTTACTATTTCCCACCTTAATTCATTAGCTAAAATCATCATTAGATTGCAAAAAATCGCATTATCATTCGTAATGTTAAACAAAGTAAACGCAAAAAAACCTTGCGTTTGGTGAATTGTAGTGTGGTGGCTTATTTACCCGGGTTAAGACGTTTAACTTGCCAAAAACTGTGAAAAACCCTTTGTTATTTTGGAAAATGCTAACGCCACCTTGCTGGGGTAATTGAAAGTATATAAAATGTAACAGGTGTATAAAACGTATATCTCCACTGTTGCACATAAGTTGCCCAGACCAAAAAGTGAAACGAAGCTGCAGGGAGCGAGCGTCGGTATTTGTTATTTAACGTGTTCGTTTTGCGAGCGCATTCAGAAAGTGTGTTGAAAAACGTTGTGGCATATTTCCTTTCACATGCATCCTGCTCGTGAACTGTCCAGTCATCCCTCACGCATTCGTTTGTCCTTGACGTTAGTCGTAGGCCTATTCCAATTCTACTGCGAACCAGTCAACGATGTACACCTTTCTGGCGAGACGTGTTTTACTGCGCTGTAATCTATTTTATTAAAAGCGACCTATGCTGATTTCTTTGAATGCACAATAAATTTATACGCGACCTGACCCTATGCCTTTTGAAATGCAATGGTATAGTAGTGGAGTTCAGATAACACTGTGATCATGCCCCCTGTTTAAATATACAAAGCTAATCATAGTGTTTTTCATTTTGAAAAGAATCGAGATCTATATTCACAAGCAAGACGAAGTTTTTTGAAATCGAGATAAACACAACTAATATTGTTTTTTCAACTAATTTCATTGTGACAAAAATGTTTTTGCATAAAATCCCCCATTAAATTGACACAGTGGTGCATGTAACAACTACTTTCGCGCCCAGGCCTGCCCAACCAGGTACTTGACACACACGCTCTCTTACATGATTCTTTTCCACAATATTCTAAAATCTAAATTGATATACACATTATATTTTAAATATCAAAGAAAAGCTTGTATTTTTAAGGCGTGGATTAGGACGAAATCAAATGTAAAAAATGATTATTGATGAAAGTTAGTTATTTGTTGATTATTTGGAGAAACTTCAAAACTCGAATATTCAAGTGGACAGGTTTGTGCCAAATTTTGCCAAATAAAATAAAACATTTTGGTCTTTGTTTTTTACATAATTTAAAGTTGTATAGACACAGTGACATAGATGTGGAAGTAGAATAATTTCCATTCCAGAGCGCAGGAAAATTTTCACGAATGACATCATTGCTGCACAATTATGCAACTGGCATTTTAGTTTGAACATATTTAAGGAAGTAGCGGGTTGTTCCAGTGAAAAAAAATACATGGTTTGGCCAAAAAAAACGAAACGCCGCTCCGGTTTACTTTCACTACTGATATTACATTACTATAATTCAATTAAAAATGTGAAAAGATAAGGCACTTAAAGGGTAAAATAATTGAACTAAAGCGTAAACAAATACTGAACTTATTACAATTTTACCCAAATGAAATTAATTGTTTTATAAAGCACAAATTGTACTTTGGGATACAACATCAAATGTGAACTCGAAAACAATTTTCGGAAAACGTTCACTTTATGAGGACGAATTATTCAACAAGCTGTTAGACAGTATGACGATGTTGTAATTCGTTTCATAGTGCTTTAAATTGGCTAAAAAAAATCCTAAAATTTCTTCCGAAAGGCACACAAGTGAGTACACCGAAACCAAAAGTTCAGCCATCGATTGCAACACATAATAGACCAGGTATGGTATAGGCCTACCACTGACCCACGAGGTAAGCTACTACAGATTTGGGTGACCCATTGATTATACGAGCAATGAATATATCTTTCCTGAATACGTTTGCATGTTGGATGTGGCTGAAAACGATTTCATTGAAAATCACTTCTGTTATTTAAAGTCATAGAAAAATTTGACATAGCTTCGCTAATTTTATTAGGTTCATTATATTCGTGCCAACACTAATTTGAGCAAGTGAGGTTTCTAAAATTATTTACAACATTCTTCTCAAAGAGCTTGTCATTTTCCAACCAGGTATAAAAATACTTTTACAGAAACTAAAGCAAGCTTTCAACTACATATTATCTTGTAATTAAATTCATAAATCACTTTTTATTAGTCAAAGGATTAAGGACACATGTAATCGAACAGTTGTGCCTGGAATTTGGTATTTTACTCCGATACCAATATTCGATATTCTGGACAAAACCTACCGCGATCCGAGGTCTTTGCCATGATCAAAGAATTAAAAGTTGATTATTTTGATAAGTTTAACGGTGCCAACTTAATTTTAAGTACTATGGAAAAAATTAGCGTTTGCGTTAGTAAATCTGTTATTTTAGATTTTTACGTTGGGTCGCAAAACTTGGCTGTTATGCACAAACTATTTTTTTATCGGATCGGCAACGATGTCACCCAGTATCGAAAGAATGCCGATTCTACCATTTGAGATCGGACATCTGCTTCAATCAGATGTTATTACACATTTGAACATAATACTCAATTTGTTTGTTTTACATGATGCGTCAGTATCCCGATGAAGACGTTCTGTATAGCACGTCGAAACGTCGATCTATTACAAATACTGCTGGAAGAGCAACACTCAATTATATTATGCCTGGCAGCAATAGCTTATTTTATAATAGTCACTTGTTCACTAAAACCAAAAATTCTTCGAAGGTGATGGCGAATTTGCAAGGAGTGCATTTCGATCCCGACGATTGGCCCAATCCGGAGCAGTTCGATCCATATCGGCACATCGACGAGCAAGGTCAATTCGTCAGCTCCAATAGGATTATCCCCTTTTCGGTTCGCGCTTTTGTCTCGGCGAGAGTTTGGCGCGCGTTGAGATCTTCATATTTTTCGTCAAAGTTTTGCAGAAATTCCACGTGCACAGCGCATAGAGCAGCCTCCCCCCGATCGATAACCCGGTTACATCGGCGGCAATTTCCCCACGAGATTGTGTCGTCAAGTTGACGCTTCGCAATTGAATGTTATCGTTGAGAGTTTCCAGTTGATCTTGTGTACATTTTACAGATTTTTGGCGAAATGTACGCAAGGTGAATCGCATTAAAACAGGGAACCAGATTTAAATAAGTTCTACCCCAATGGAATTGTCCCAAAAAGTGTCACTTGAGAAAATATTCATTTTATTCTGCAAAAAAACGGGAAACGATGTATGTCGACTTTTTTGATAGTTAATCGCAAATTTTTTTCAATGGCGTCAATTAGACGTTTTTTTTTTGTGTGTTTTTTTTAATAAATTGATTTCGGTATACTTGCTTTTGTTACAACTGATTGACGGAACTTATAATTAGAAAACGAGAATTCTCTTGCTTTGAAATGTATAAAAATGATGATAGCTATTTACCTTGTGTGCGTGTTTCCCCTATTTTGTTTTGTTCTCGTGTACACTTGTAATTACTCGTAAAATGTAAAGTTGTAATCAAAGTAACCATAAACCAGCTGGTCTTTTGTCTTAAAACACAAACGTACTTAAACTAATATGCCATTTAAATAGTCAACCCACTGAAGAAGAGCAATAAAAAACATTGAAATGCCATGTTAAGAGTTAGTCAAGGTTCTTGTTCTTCATCTCTTCAAGACGTGACGTCACAAATCTATGTCAAAAAAAAAAAGTATGGTGGTAAAAAAGGGATCAACCGATTTTTTCGAGCTTCAAAAGTATGGTGATATCCTTTTGATCCCGGTTATACTTGAATAACTTGTAGTACACGACCGTTGTCCCACTTCTTCCACTGGTTTTACCACTCCTTAAGAACGAACCGTAGAATGATATACAAGCGTGTACAAGCGTATACAAGCGTGCTTTTTTATGACATCATAAATGAAAGGTACTCCCGTGGCGTACAAGTCACAGGACTTGACTTCTAAGTGGTGCAATAGTTATAGGGCAGTGAAGCTGCTGTACCAGGATACAGCAGCTGACGACATTTAAGAAGAAAACAGCAGTACACGGTTACTGATGTTTAGGCTACAGTAGAATAGGGTGCAGCGAAGGCAGCATTTATTGCCAAGTGGTTGTTAATGGGCAAATGGATGCAGTGCAGTCGACACTTTGATTAAAGCAGTAAAGCTTTAAGTATGGGTGGCCAACACGTTCGATCGCCACATTTCACCTGGTGTGTCGGAATTCTAATTTAGAGTTCTTCAAGTAACGTTAATAGGAATATGACGAAAAACAGACCATAAACCCTTAAATTGCTGGAGCAGATAGTTTCTGGCAAAAAGTATGGAATGAGATATGAAACGGCTCGTATAAATCCAATGCATGTCCAAAACCGTTTTTCAAATGCTAATCTGATTTTTTTGTTGAATGTCTATGGCAGAGGCGGGCAACTTCTTAGGTCGGCGGGCCAGATATGGTCAAATGAAATACTTGGCGGGCCGGATTAAGTACTGTCAAAGCTTGCATGTTTTGTCGCATAATAATGACTAACGTTGTACTCGTTAAACACGGCAACACTTTTTTGCCGACTTAAAGAATAAACTAAGTGCAACTTTATAAACCGAAAATCGGTTTGTTTAGATCAGGGGTGGGCAATTATTTTTAGCCGCGGGCTGCATGAGAAACTTAAAATGGTGTGGCGGGCCGGGTCAAATATAGGATCCAAAGTACAAACAATATGACGTCATACTCTGACGGTGTAAAACGAATAATTAACCAATTTGTTATTACGTTTGGAGTTGTGCGAAAATGTGCAATTTAAGTCGGATTTAAAGAAGGCCACGAAACGTGGCGCGAAGCGCGAAAAATTTGCGAATATGTTTGTTTGAAAACGCAAACTTTAATTCAGATTTAGATGGTACGTGACGCATTGAGCACCGACTAAAAATGTATTTTGCTTGATATATTAGCGTTTATTAAGTTGTGGGGCGCGTTTACCCAAAACTTAAGATTAAAATACGTGAAAATTTCGAACGAAAAACTTACCTATTTGTTTTTTCTTCTTGTTTAAAACTTTAAGTTACCGATGTGTTACAAAGTTTAACAAACTTAGCCTAATATTTATATATATTTTAAATATTATGCTAAGTTTGTTAACTTTCGTTGGAGAGAGTTCCACTGTGCAGAGGACGCTATTTGTCTGTGAAGTTGCCATAAAATCGCGTAGGACATACGAGCAACACAGAAGCGAAAAAGGGAATTTCCGTTTAAGCATTTAGAACAGGCTAAAAATCGAATTTGGCGGGGTCTTGACAAGATCTGTCAACTTGCCCTGGTTTTCGCTTAGCCTATGTATTTTATTGAAAATATGCCGCGGGCCGGATTAAACTGCTTGGCGGGCCGGATCCGGCCCGCGGGCCGTATGTTGCCCAGGTCTGGTTTAGATGTTATGATGTTATGAGATAAATAATTACCCGTTAGGTAAAAATTTGTCAAAATTATTTCAAGTCAAAAACAATTAAAAATGCACATAAATCGTTTACAAAATTAAAAAAAAACTATTGTCAGCTTTTTTATGATTGACATTATGTTAAAATGTTATTAAAAAAAGTTTTTTTTTGAGTTATATTCAACGATATTTTAACTGTTATATATACGCGAGCTTCCAGAATTAACCACTCTGTCCAAGTTTATCGCATTAGGCTCAGCTTCGTTTTTGCATTATACAGTTGTTTATTTCTGTTTTGGACAAATGTATTGAACAGTATTTGCTGTTTGTTTTCTCTTGACAACATTTTCTAAAATAACCAGCGTCTGTGTTTTCTTTGGCAATTTATAGTTATTTGACTTTTTGAAATGACAAAAATATCAACTAAGGATTTCAATAATTTTGCATAAACCCGAAAAAAATAGCTGATTTATGTTCGACCAATAGTCAGTAAAACATAAAAACACGTGTTGTTGTCGACGCCAAGACACTAATGCTGTTGTTTAAAATAATAAATATATTTATAACAGGTCAAAATTTTGTCAAAAAAATATATTTAAAAAAAAAAAAATAAATATTATATTTATCTCTTAACATCGAAACATTCTTTATTATCATTGATGTGCAACCGGAATCATTTGCTTTTCACAATTCGGATTTTGTTATTCAAAAGAAAATACTGATTCTTGCCGATTGTAGTGAAAAAGTACTTGGGCATTTAATCCTTGTTAAATTCGCGACACTCCTTCTCAAACTTACGTTTCTGGGCAAATCCATGGGAAAATATTTCTTGTAAATTCGAAATATAATTTCAACCCAAAACAAAAATCTAAAAACACAAAGAAAACAAAATAATCTCTATAAACTGACGTAGTAAGCAAGTAGTGGGGGATTGTGGCAGGATGAGGCCGCGGGCCACATTATCGTGTAAGACCGGAAACTGTCTGCGGGCCGCTCAAAATCTTGTTGCGGGCCGTATGTTGCCCGCCCCTGGTCTCTGGCAACCGTGACTACAGTTTATTTCTGATAACTGGTCGTTATTGGTTTGCGTCGGCATGCGTTGGCTGCCCTAAAAAAAAGCCTGCAGTATAATTCAACAAAGAGCCTACATTCTTTGTCTTTATCTTTTGTTATCTACACGATCTTGCCATTATGGCGACGTTGCTTGCACCTCTGTATTTAAAAAGGACTGCTTTACACTACCCTCGTTCAGAATAAATTCACAACCCCATTGGTGTCAGTACTCATTCTGGATTTGTGTGTGTTGTTTATAATTAGAGAGTTTTTTGACAGAACACCTGCATGTTATCTTATATAGTAACCAGATAATTTTTCAAAAGTTAATCGTTAGAGATTTTAGCTGGAAGATTCATACTTCAGCAAGCTTATTTATCAATTGTTGTCTGTTTGTTTTGCTGTACTTTTTTAGTCATGTCGAAAACCATTTTTTAGTCATGTCGAAACCCGAGGATAATGCCGCTGTGGCAGCTTATAAAAATGTACTCAAGTCAACAGACAGGAAACAGACAGCGCAAGCTTATGACGAATGGGCAAAGAACTTTGACGAGCACAGTCGCTTGGACGACTTTATAAAGATACCAAAGGAAGTTGCCAGACTTTGCGGAAAGTTTGTCAGGAACTCGCAGGAGACCACTCTGTTAGACGTTGGAGCAGGTGGGTAAAATTTAGAGACGTAGCCTATGCGATGAAGAGAGGTCTTTCTTATATATTTAAATTCTTTCAGGCCAAAAAAATGTTAAAGTAAAAGAATTCTGGACAAAATAAAACACAAATAAATAAATGGAACTCTAAAAAAATATTCTAAAAAAATATTTGTAGTTTTAAAAAGTAACGTTTGAACAACTTTAACGATATAAAGGCGTTTTATTCGCCTCACGGCAATTGACAACATCTGGCAATGTTGCTTTTGTGCTGAAAGTATTTTTACAACGCCACGCATATGTCTTACTTTATAAAGTTGGGTTATGACCTTTATATTTTGTGACGTCATCTCTACAACAGGTAAACAAATCCTGGATTCAAACCTGCTTAATACACCATGTATATATATTTATTGCATTTGTGAAAACCTATTATTTACGTTTAGGTCGATAATATACATTGCTGCAGTACTGTATTATGCCACAATTTCTACAAGGATTGTTATGCATTTCTTTTGCTTTCAGATAATAATATAAATAAACATGTTTTGTATTAATTACAATTAATCACACGATAATAACCATTGATATTAACTTTAACTCTAGGTACAGGAGCCGTTGCGCATTTCTTAAGAACGTCGGAAAATTTTAAAGGCATAATCGACGTTTTGGACGGCAGCATGAACATGCTTAACGAGGCAAGAAAAAAACATGTCAACCTCAGGTAAAACTATATGACCGATGCTTTTCCTTTAAAACATGTCTAATAATGTCCCTTATAGCAGTGTTTCTTAAACTAGTGAATGGTTCACCCCAAGGTGAACAAATTTTTGCAGGGGTGTACCAACCAAACAGGGTGAATAAGGGTGAACCGTCTGAAATGTATGATAGCTCTGCAGTAAATCGACTACTGAACTGGTGTTTTCTTGCTTATTGTAATAGTGAAGTTGGTTTGCACTGAGTGTACAAAAATTGGTGACTGTGTTTTGTGGTTTTTCAGCTTTATATTTCTGGAATCGAGAAATTGCAGACTTTCAAGGGTAAAACTTATCTTGAGTTGATCTTAACAATAATCGAAACAACCTAAATCATTTTGTGCTTTTATATAATATGGATAGTTTTATCATATCATGAGACAAAGGTTAATGAAATCTGGAGATAGATGCTAGGGGTGAACAAAGCTAAAAAAGCTTAAGAAGCACTGCCTTATAGTATTATAGAAACAACACTGCCCTGAAAGCATTTTTTTTTTTGCGAAAAAATCCTACTGGATTTTATAATAAAACAGTACTTTATTACGATTTTTTGAGCAGGTGTATTATGCGGCACATAGTCGACGGAGATATCCCTTTGCCTGAACAATCCTACGATATTGTCGTCAGTTCGGGAGCATTCATACCAAAACATCTGCCAGTAAAAGCATTCGAGGTAATATTATAATATCGTGTGTCGTTGTACTTCGTTTAAAAGTATATCAAGACAATGTTCTTTCCACTTTTCCGAACCTGGGTTTAATTTGGTTTTATAAATTGGTGCCAGTTTAAAAAAATAAATCTTCAAAATAGAAAACATAACATCATTACTGCACCATCGTTTTACCAACTACAACTCATGAGCCTCTCAAAGTATTAAACAAGTAACAACACCCGGTTATGTAAGAAAAGGTTTACTTTGCGTCAGCTAATTGCATTAATTTGTGGGTGTTTGGAGAGTTAAATTTATCCGCTACTTTTTAACAGGCGTGTGTAAAACTGATCAAACCAAGTGGCTTTTTTATCCTTAATGATGAGCCATCGGCGGACAAAGTTTACTGCGACGAACTGAAGACATTGATGGACAACATGGTTCAAACAAAAATAATCGTCTTACTGGAAAGCTTTGAAATAACTGAAGTGGTTGGTTTTGTTTTCAGCATGTACGTTTTCCAGCGTTGTTCATAGGGTGAAGCAAAATCGTATAAATGTCCGTGTTTGGTTTTCCTCAAAACTTAAACATCTCTGCATGCTTGATCAAACACTTCTAATATAAAGAACCACAACATAAAAAGAGGCTTTATTACGATTTTAACGCATATGCGACACACAGCCGTGATGTAATATTGCGCATTTTCTCATCTAACGGAAGAAAGTGCTTTGACTAAATTAACGTCGTTTGTTGCTGTGTATATGTTTAGCGGAACGCCAATAAAGCATTCAAGGGAGTCACAGAGGTTTATTGAAATCCTTTACTGTATATAGCTTCAGGTTTTATGAAAATAAAAATATTTGCTGTTATGTTTTGCATTGTTTTTGTGGTATTCTTATCTTGTGCCCTGAATACAAAAACTATCCTTCTTGAGGCAAACTCTGTATTTGTTTTTGTTTTTGAATAATTTGTTAAAAAAACATTTCTTCGTAAACTTCACAATTCTTTTTCATTGAAACACCCTTAATAATAGTTTAAACTATAACACGGTACCCGAAAATAAAGCATAAATCAAGTTTCGGTAATGCAAAGATATAAATAACTGGTTTTGTTGCTTGCTTGCTTATTATATACCCTTTGTCAAAGTTTGCGAAATACGTAGAAATGCATTGTGTCTTTCACGCAAGACTGTGAACAAGTTGTCATTTCTACCAGTTTTATCTTCCCTTCTTCTTCCAACCGTTCCATGGTCCGATGTAGTTCTTTAAAGTACCCATTGCTTGCCGTTTCTTCTTCGCTGAAAATGAGATGTCCACCCGGTTTCACCAGCGCCAAGAACTCCTGGAGTATTGAGCAATGTCAAAAACAAGCCAACTAAAATACTTTCCCAACCAAACGATAAACCGAAATATACTTTACGGTACAACGGGCAACTTAATTGATCTAAGCTTTCAAAAATTAGATTAGAAGTAAAATTTAATCATTTATGTTTTTCAAATTTTATTACAATTTTGTAATAGTTTCTGAATGACATTAAACAAATAAAGAATATTTAATCCACACTTTAAATACCTTCAGCCCATTGAACACTAAACGTTTACACTATTTTTTTTAGATCGTTTTAAACTCGAACTCATTTAGATCTTGATGAAAGACACACACAAACATATGTGTTTAATAACATCTGTGATCTAGCCCCTCGGAAGTTGCTTTATGACCAACGATTACGGCTTCCGTATCAATAGTACACCGAAAAGCCATCGCAGACTCGCCGAATCTGTCGATCTATGATGCAAGCAGAGCAAGCCAGAAAAACAACTGGCCTGCAGTGAGGTTCGAACTCACGACCTCCGGTCAAGCCGGGACCGTCGCTCTACCAACTGAGCTATGCAGGCTCAGAGAGGAGCGAGTCGAGAAACAACCATGCGCCAAGTGTGAAGTTGCTTGTACTAACAAAATGTGCAAGTATTGGCGCATGGTTGTTTCTCGACTCGCTCCTCTCTGAGCCTGCATAGCTCAGTTGGTAGAGCGACGGTCCCGGCTTGACCGGAGGTCGTGAGTTCGAACCTCACTGCAGGCCAGTTGTTTTTCTGGCTTGCTCTGCTTGCATCATAGATCGACAGATTCGGCGAGTCTGCGATGGCTTTTCGGTGTATCATTTAGATCTTATTTAAGTTTCCAGAATATCTCAATTGCCTGTATTATTTATTCTAACATTAATTCTAATACCTCTGAACAGGGTTGGAATCACGATTTTTATTTTAGGAGTGACATACCGATTTTTAGAGATGAAGTTACAACGTTAAAAAGACATGATGTCATAATGAAGTTACCCGACAACCATACAATGTGTATTTTGGTTTTATGTTGGAGAGGTGTTACTTACAAACAAAACTTCAATAAGTTAAAGTCATTGAACTTCAGTTTAAGTTAAATATATACATTGTAAGTTTTGTAAACACAAAGCGAAAACCATTTAAAACACGTTTTAAAAGCATTATAAACAGAACTTTTGGAATTGTTTTGTTTAACGTTTATTAAACTTTTTTAAGCGCAATATGGAAACGTTTTATGCATTTACTTCTTTTTATCGGTTTTCTAATAAACGGTTTATAGATAAATATTTATTATATAACTTGTAGACATCTTCCCCAACAAAGCAATATTACAAATTTTCTGGCATTTAAAAAAACTCTTTAGACGTTTTAAAGACGTTATTTCCAGTTGTACAATAAAATAAAAGACGTGTTCAATGGAAATGGCTGTGGATTGAAAATCGGACCGGACACCCTATTCGCAAGTGAGACAGTCGGATTCTTATTTTTTGACAAATGTCCACTCGTAAACATTTTATTTATTATTTATTTTTATAACGTTTGCAAATCGCGTAACCAATCCTGACTCTATGAAAAAACAAATCGCGAAGTCATACTCTAGTGAACCGCTTTTATTAATGGTTCGGCTTCGGTTTAGGTTCAGGTTTTTTTTCAAAATATTCGTTTTAGTTGCGGTTCGGCTCCTTAAAATCTTACAAAAAAAGTCACGTTTATTATATTTCACCAAAAAAGGTAAATCAATTCAATTTTCAGCGACTTAAGCTCGCAACGGATTTAAAATATTAGCACCATTAGGTAAGTATCAAATAGTGCTTATTGTAAACGCCTCGATAAGTCACTAACAAGTTTACGCCATAAAAATAGACTTAGCTCGACATGGCAACATATCAATAGATAGAAATCGCTCTTCTGGTGTAAACGAAGTATAAACTGTCGGTTAGGCAGCAGATACCAGATGACCTCATCAGGGTTAGAGGTTAATCACAGAATATCGCATACTTCAGCGATATCTAGATTTAATTTTCTTATCTATATAGTCTTTTCACTTTTTAGTATTTGAACTGGCTAGCGCATTCTCGTTTTAATTATTAACTCTGATGAGGTAAGCTGATATCTGTTGCAGAGACGTCAGTTTACAATTTCATTTACACCAGAAGAGCATTTTGTATCTAAAGTTTACACCATATTGATGAAGTTTGCAGATTACCTGCTCCGATATCCAATACCACAGAATGCTTTGCGTTCTTTACGTACTTGCTGCAAAGAAAGGCCCCGTGCTGAGGATTTTTGTCGTACTCACAATCGGCTGAATTCTTGTCGTAGTTTGTAGCGATTTTGCCATAGCCCCTGATGGTCTCGATGATACTGCCGCTGTTTAAAATTGTCAAGTACACGTCCAGTGCCTTCTGCGCTGCACTCGTTTCAGATTGCATTTTGCGTTAAATATTCTAATGTGTACAACAGGTTAATTTTTGTAACTTTAGTTTTATTAGTTTTTTGTTGAACTGTGCTTTTAGTGTCTAACGTCGTAAAAATGTTAAAACACTTTGCACTTTCTAAAAATCGAACTGTTATAAAGTGCAATGCAACTACACAGAATTGTAAATTTCTATTTAACGTGTTTACCAATTAAATAATATGGTAACTTAATTTCGCCACAAAAACTGTCAAAACACGTTTTTTCTCGCTATCTATTGATAGTGGCAAAATAAACTAGTTTGCTTAAAAGGGTTTTGGCCTACAACTGTTACTAAGCTTTACCTTAACGTTAATAGTGCATTGGTGCTTTTCAAACAATTCAGTCCCAAACTGTCATAAACACAAAACAGTCTGCAACTTAGGCTAATGATAGTCAAGCCATTAATATAGGTCATTGCAGCAACTAAATTGTTATTACTTTATAACCACACCCAATCCCCACCCATAACATTCCCCAAGGACAAAACAATTCGGAGAGTAAAGCTCAGAGGGCGATGTCAAAACAGTCGGTGCTACAAACATTCCTTCAAGTTTCCACGAATGCAGATGTATTCTTGGCAATTTAGGCCTTATTCCGTAGGGATTGGCTCATACTCCTTTTATGTATGAGCATTATTGCGCATTTGGTTTTATTCTGTCGCATATAGGACTTAATACTTTGTATTGTAGATACATCAGCACTAAATACTTTTGCATTATAGCTCTCATCGTGTGTTCTCATTATAAACACTACAGTAGACTATAAATACCTAGTGCTGCCCCAGTTTTATAGGCTATTGGACAGTACACCGGGAGCTTACTAACCGAATCGGTCGACCTGTTAAGGATTTTTATATGCAAGAATGCTGAAAAAGTTTTTCGACTACTGGCGTCCCGGCTATCTTACCACTGTTCTAACCTATATTATTTCACTCCATCCGCGTGGTTTTAACCAGGGCTGCGGAGTCGGTAAAAAACAACCCGAGTCCGACTCCCGAGTCCGACTCCGGCCAAAAAATACACCCGAGTCCGACTCCCGAGTCCGACTCCGGCCAAAAAATACACCCGAGTCCGACTCCCGAGTTCGACTCCGGCCAAATGTAAGAGTCCAGCTCTTTACCCATTTACGCAACTAAATTAAGGTGGATTTTCTGCAATCCACTCATATTGGTGTCAGAATTGATCCACCCGTATACATGGTTTAGAAATATTTCACCATTCCTATTACACTTTTACAACTTATATTTTGCCGCCTTAACAGTTTTTAAAAAACATTTGATATTGCGCATGCGCACGTCGGACTCGGGACTCGGATAGTTTTACGCGGTCTTACTCGAGTCCTGAGTTCCGAGTCCGACTCCGGCAAAACAAACCGACTTCGTCGAGTCCCGAGTACGACTCCGACTCCGCAGCCCTGGTGTTAACATTGATGAAGCCTTGCGTTACAAATGATAATTTTTATGAAACTATTTAACACGTAAACAAACAGTCATGTGATACGAATTGCGAAATATCCTTGTTATAAAGTGCTAAATAATGCGAAACCATTGTTTAGAATGGTATAACATTTCCTTATGCCGGTCGTTACAGTGCTGATTTCCGCTGTTTGTGATTGAAACGGGTTAATGTTTCCCCACAAAACCATTAACGCTTTGAAGAATATGACCTGTTGGGAAACGGCATTTAAACGACTGGCCTGATATTCCATTTCAGAATCATAAACCTGAATTTACACTGACATATGATCTGATAGGCCTGATTGAAATACTGTTTTTAACTTGGCGTTTTTACATTTGTTTGAAGTTTGTTATACTTTGCACTTATAGGTGGGCATCTAAACTATGTTTACGTAAATAGTAAACATCATTCGTTTCATAGGAATGGGTGCCATCATGTCATTCTGGTTCAGGGGTTCTTAAACTTTCTTTACCGCGTTACCCTAATTTTTTATCGGGTGGCCACTGTAGGCGAAAAAATATCAAAAATGACGTCATAAATTGACGTCACAGGACAAATAAACTTCATAAATTTGCTGTTTTTGGTCAAAAATTGTGAAAGTGAAAATGAGTATAAATACATTCAGTACGAAAAAAATTTATTTTTGATTGAATGGTCTCTTTTAATAAACTGATTACAATATAGACTAATAGTTCAATTAGGCCTTAATGGACCCCCAAAACTAGTTCACAGACCACCAAGGGTTCCATGGACCCCAGTTTAGAACCCCTGTTCTAGTTAGAGCAGTGATTTGCTGTGTCAATTGCAATACTATTGCTTGTTAAATATGCCCTTCAAACTTGGTAGCCAGCCGAAAACGCAATGCTCAAAACGCTCAAATACGCAAATAGTCAAACGCAACACTCTAAACTAGTGTAAAACCATTCAAAGAGCAAAAACTGATTAAAAGTAGTAAAACTGCATTATTGTATAGCAAACGTAACATTAACTACATCGTTTGTTAAGTAACAGTGCATGACAATTAAACGTGTGGCATGGCTGTAATCGACTGTTATAATTATTAGGAGTAAAATATTTATACATTTTTGGGGGTCGTCCACGTGGTTAACAACACACTGGGCTAAACGCTAAAGAAAAGTGTTGTCTGCCTTTAGTTTTGACATAGTCTGTACAAAGTCTTGTACCTATGCCATCGCTAACGGAAGAACATCACGAAAAGTTGCTGTTGCTTCCTCAACAACTTAAGTGCTTAACGCTGCATTGCAGTTGTGAATAAACTCTTAGAAGTCAGGCAGTTGGTTCTAAAAGCTGTTTTACCTTTAACAACAACATATCTTTGTAACGACTCTTTACGTGCGATTATTATATATATTTATATAACAGTTTGTGCATCCACGCTAATATTGCACTCAGTGTTTATTGTTATCTGTTCAGTGCTTTTGCCTTACCGGTGTCTGACCTGTCGCTTTATCGGTTAGTGTGGTTCGCAATGTCTGACTCATTGCCGAAGAAATATTTAAAAAAACACTGACAAATTAAAATGCCCTATAGGCACCACCTGGCAAAAAAAGAATGCTGAAGTTATTTTCCCTTAATTAATATATTATTTTGCACATATTATAAGTTTTACAAAGCGGTTTGTAGGCTAATTTTATTACCGGTACCTAAACAGTATAAGACAATCAAGGAGATAGTTTTACGTTCTATAGTTATTTGTGTTAACATGGCGTTACTTTAAATGTATTTTGGAGTGAAGTTATGCTAAGGTAGAAAGTGTAGGCCTATCTAGCAATGTGGGGAAATTCATAACATTTGCAAAGTAATTTTGTTGTAAAACTGGCCTGCGACCCATAATTTTGATAGCTTTATACCAGGGCTCGGCAACCTTTTGCTAATCGCGGGCCACACCAACCTCAGCAAGTTCTTGGCGGGCCGTAATACATTTTCACAAAAATTTTGTTATAAAAACGTATGTTTTTTAATCATTTCTAAAATCGAAAATATCTATTTAAGACTAAAAACTTAAAACAAATTGCGTTTGAAAATTGCCTTTTAATTTGCAAGGCGTGACGCATTGCGCATACACAAAAGTTAAATTAGACACATTTTTGATACCTTTTGGTGTAATTTTATCATAAAAGACGGAATTCATCGGAGAAAAGATTAAGTTGGAGAAACTTTCATTTTAGAGAGTTCCATGCTACGATTAGTTTCCACTTAGATAGTTTTCATGCGCACGGCCCTTTGGTCTTAGAAGACTCCTTCAAAAGGAAAATGTGTCGTTGAAAGTGAAACAAGACGACTCGCGCAAAGCGCGAAAATTTTTTGCATTGTCGTATGGTTCAAAAAGTTAAAAACATGGTGCATGGCCTTGTGTCTAGTTTAAAAAAAGAGGTCGCGGGCCGGATTATTTTCACTGGCGGGCCGATCCGGCCCGCGGGCCGTAGGTTGCCCACCCCTGCTTTATACAAACTACTACTGCAAGGCTTTTGGTGACTTTTGCCATCATGTTTTAATTAAAACTCGTATTAAATTTATTTATTATGAGGTAGTTACAGCCGAGCGTATGACTAAAATAACTTCTCACTTAAAAACAAAAACATTTAAAACAATATTTCTATACACTGATGGCAAACGCAGCACTAAAATGAACGCACGACATACAATACAGTAGGCGGTACGCACAGTTGCATAAACTGTAGTATCAATAAGCTAAGCCTAAAAAATGCTTGTAAATGACACGTGATTAATTTTATAGATTATGTTTTTCTTTTGCCTGTGGCGCACCTGGCAACCCTACATGGCGCACAGGTTGAGAAGCGGTGCATTAATTGGTGCAGCGTTGTAAAACGTACATGTTGAAAATATAGCTGACTGCCACAGTTATAGCGTAGCTGTCCACAATTGCAATTTTTTTCGCTTGGACCATGCTGTCGATCAAAGTCTTCAGCTCGTCGCTATAGGCCTTGCCTGCTGCCGGCTCGTCGTTAAAAATGAGGAAGCCGCCAGGTTTGAGCAGATTTACACAAGCCTGTGGACCGTAACAAACGAACGTTTATTTAGGAGTTTAGGAGAAAATAAATAAATATCAAACTAGCCTAGCCTAAGGCGACGAACCACATTGTTTGGTCATAAGCGAACAGGCAGAAATAGGTCATACTATAAGATAAAAAAAAACAATAATATTAATTAATCTACCGAATGCGTTATGGAAACATAAATTGTTATAACAAAAAGTACCTCTAATGATTGGACTGGCAGGTGGTTCGGTAAAAATGCTCCAGCACTGACTACAGCATCGTAGGATTGTTCTGGCAAAGGAATATTTCCCTCGACTAAGTGCTGAATAATGCATCTGCAGCAAAAGTATAATTGTTTCAAATGTGTTATGGCGATATTTTTGCTTACAAGTAGATTTGGAGATTAACTATTATTTACACAAACCTGCAACTCAGATTTTTTTGCTGGCCCAGTAAAGCATTTCAATACTGCCATCCAATATGTCCACAATGCCTTGGAAGCCAGATGTTCTCAGTAGTTGAACGATATGCCCGGTTCCTAAATACCAAAACACGAAAAAGGAAATAATGTGGTTTGCTGTGTTTCCAGAAAAGCAGTACTTTATTTTTCTCGTGTTACGGCAGTTGCTCGAAAGCGAAATTTAATCCCATGGCCCGGTTGAAATAACTCTTTTGGCTTGCGTTTCGGTTTGGGTAACCGGCCGACAAACTATTTCTTATGAACAATAGGGTGTATCTTTATAGAATCCAAAACCATCGGCGGCAGGTTTTAGCCAGTCGATCACTGCTCCGCTGACGCGTATATTAACAAGTAAAACTCATAGTTAAAAACATGAGTAAAAACAGGATCAGACGTTTTGTTTAAAGGAAAGTGGCATCATCAGTTCCTTAATTAGAACGAATTTCTTATGAATATTTGCAGCAATTAGTCTATACCTGCTCCGACGTCCAAAAGCGTAGTCTCTGTTGACATTTTGACATACTTTTCACAAAGTCTAGCGACTTCCTTGGGTATCTCCACGAATTCGATTGCGGCGCTGTGTTTGTCAAAGTTCTTAGCCCAGCTGTCGTAAGCTTTCGATGCCTCCTTGGTGTTGGTCGAACGAAGGACTGTGTGGAATGCCGCCAGTGCTTCTTTAGCTACCTCGGCATTTGACATTGTCCTTTATTAATTGTCGCTTATTAACTAAATACAACAAAACTGACGGGAAAGTAGAGAGATCACAGTTTCTGACCCAACCTTTTGGTGTTTTTTTTTTCTTGAATATAAACCTGTTCCAGCACGTCAGTTGTTGATCTGTGTTTTAAATAAAGTTGTTTGAAATCTTTTTAAACCTCGTTTTCTGTAAAAAGTCTTTCAACGGTATGATTTCTAACGAAATCCGTGACCGCTTACAATTGCCGAAATACCATAAACGTCTGCCGTAGCAATCTATAGGTCAATAAGCAATATATGTTTATACATGCTATACAACGCTTTTTATTGAAATTTGGATAATTTTAAGGACATTTGAACTGCTTAACTTTTTCTGCCAATGTAACTCGCTCTTCGCTAATCCTGTTTTTCATCTGCTGTGGCCAGTCTCAGAAACCGCTTGTTTTCCGCGTCGTCTAGCACTTCCCTGTTGACTGATGACCATTCGGGTTTTCTCTTTATAATTCCACTCTGCCGAAATGCCCGAGGCAAAGAGAAAAAAGATTCGAGTTAATTAGGTTTTCATTTTATAAGCTTCAAAATCTAAAAAATACTTTTAATTTCTCTGAGAAGGTATATTATTTATAAGCTCTGTATACGCCTTATATACAATAACCTGATATATAGCCACATAGAAATCAAGTAATACTGTATAGCAGGGGTGTCCAACACGCGTCACGTGTTGCGTG
Source organism: Ascidiella aspersa (assembly GCF_963924565.1). Lineage (NCBI taxonomy): Eukaryota > Metazoa > Chordata > Ascidiacea > Phlebobranchia > Ascidiidae > Ascidiella > Ascidiella aspersa. Next base: position 6,935,388 of record NC_139450.1, read on the forward strand.
TCAAATGTGATACGCGACCTAATAAAAAATGGCACCAAGCCACAGTTTGTCATAACTGGAAGTTAATAAAGTTGAATTACAAGTTTCTTAAACATAATGCACAATGCAGTTTATACAAAATAGCATTATTCATTAAGGTACTAAGAGACTGGGTCGTAACCAGTAAACCAAAAAGGAGAGGCAATATTAAAACTGGGGAATTTCCCCAGTATCCATGTGACTTAAATGCCGTCATAAAACACGAAAATACCCTAATTTGAAAGAGTATTGTCAGGCGAAAGCGAACACGTGCGTCGTCGACACTTCTGCCAGGCGCCAGATACAAAATCGCTTGGTGTACAGCGGCTGGCCCTTCCGTAACCGCGCAATGATGGATTTTGGTCCATCCACAATTCCACCACCTGCAACGCAGAATGCACGGGACAAATCTAAATATCGAGCACGTATTTCGCCATCTGCAATACAAAAAAGGTTTTTAGCCGGTGTTTTTTACACCACAATTACAACATTTGCACCGTAACTATTCGCCAATTTACGACTTTCATACATCTTCTATTCCAGCGGTTCTCAACCAGTGGGCCATGGCTCACTGGTGGGCCATAAGAACATTTGAGGTGGGCCACAGACGAATTTAAAAAGCTAGATTTAGTTTCATTTGTGTCATTATATTTCATTTTACAGAAATAATGGCTTGGGGAGGAATTAAAAAGGAATGTAAATTTATTGTTCAGCCGCAAGTATCTCACTAATGCACGATTGTATAAATAATCTATTTTCAAATATGTTCTGCTGTGTTTTGTTCTAAAACTATTTTAAAGTTTTTTCTTTCATAAAAATTCTATTGGGCCACAGAATTTTTTTGCAACGTAAATGGGCCACGAAAGAACAAAGGTTGAGAACCACTGCTCTATTCTGATTAGGATCGCAAACTGGCCAATTTTGAAATCCTAAATTTAAGTGAATGAAATAACAAGCAAACACACTTTCAATATTAAACCAAAACAGATTCGTATTAGGCTAAAATTTGTGTTTCAAATATAAAGCAATATAATAAAAGATATGCGCCAGGCACTTTTTCACTGTTTGTATCATTACCATTTAATTTATTGAGGCGAAAGCTGGTTTTTATTATATGCGTGGTAATGTAATTTTTATAACTTACAGGTGATGGAAACGAGAAATTTACGGTGATGGAAACGAGAAAAAATAAAACATTCGCCTGTAAAAACGACACTAAACATTGAGTTCTGGCTTTAATCGGACCGATTTCGTATTTCACCCCTCAGTATTATAGTGTTTAATATCTGCGCTTAGTACTGAAGAACAAAGGAGACAGATATAACGCTGTGCCCGATGAAACACTCTAACAATTTTAGCACAGACATCGCAAACATAAATTACTCTCCTTCAAATTTTCCGACTTTGAACTAATTGAACAACCTGATCAGTAGGGCGATTATTTTTTGACTTGTCAAAAAAAGTCAAAATTTTGTCAAAATTTACACGGTAGGTCAAAATTTGTCAAAAAATTTTTAAGTCAAAATCGAATAAAAATGCACATAAACCGTTTACAAAATTTAAAAAAAAACTATAGTCAGCTTTTTGAAATTTGTTGTTCAGATGTTTTGAAATTTATCGTTTAATTTTATCAAAAAAATTTAGTTGTGATTTATGCTCAAAGTCATTTTAACCGTATTATATCTTTATGAGAGCCAAATACGGTATAAAAAACGCGTGATTAACGACGCCTAGGTTATTTAAATCAATGCATTTCTAACAGGTCAAAATTTTGTCAAAATAAAATATTTTTAGGTTTAAAATTTGTCAAAATTTTAATTTTTTAGGTCAAAATTTCCTATTTTTAGGCCAAAAAATAATCGCCCTACTGATCAGGATATACTCTCATTTCGCGTGAAAGTATCTGTTGGCCTGTAGTGCTTGTTGGCATCCTGTCAATCATTGTAAATAACCTGATTGTGTACTGCGTTTTTAATTAAAATGAAGCCAACTAATAACATATTTTGTGGGTATATGCCGTTTTTTACCCGAGCGAAAAAAATACCAAGAAAACCTGAGGTTATCGTTCGATGTAGTGCACATATAGCCACAGAAAATATTACTTTGTATAGATTTGAGAATGTATGACTTGTGGAAAAGAGACATGGCCTTGTCAAAAAGAATACTTTTTACCCATACAGCGTTCGGCGATATTTAAGGTGCTAAGCAAATACTGAATCAGCTATCAGACTCAACGTATGTTAAACACAGAAGAGCAAATAGTCTGATCGAGACAAAATATCATGAAGTCAAGGCCAACCTATTGAATGGAATTTTTTCATTAGACGGGTTGCTATAACTATAATTCAAGTGCAGGTATAGTTTACAACATTACTATCTTTTCCGTTTAGTACGAAATTTTAAAAGTTATCAATTACTATCTAACTGAAACCAGTTATATCAAATATATTATAAAAGCAAATATAGAAAAACGTAAATGTATTTCGGTGAAAATTTAACTATCATGTTATCACTGGTAATGTTTGATGTCATTTTGGTGTTCTGAGTAAACTTCTTAAAGAGTTGCTTATTGTTTCTAGAAAATCGAACTGGGTTTGTATTGAAACAAAGCCTTGTTCAGTTATTTGTTGTCAAAAGTGGAACACAATGTCTGAAACTAAGTTAGTCAAAGAGGAATTGGCGATTTTTGAAGGCATTCTTCGTTTAAAAAACAGCAAGGAGGCTTCAAAGGCTTACGACAACTGGGCTGAAGACTTCGACACTCACAGCGTCGCAAACGGTTTTATTGAGATACCACGAAAGGTTGCTAGTCTCTGTGCAAAATATGTCAAAAATTTGCCCAAAATAAAATGGTTGCCCAAAATAAATTATTGCTTAGGCCAGGGTTTCTCAACCGTGGCCCTGGGCCCCCTGGGGGGCCACTGTCATAGGCGTAGCCAGGGGAACACAGGGGCTATTTCTCTCAAAGAAATTATGAATATTTTACTCTTAATTATTTGTTTTGTAGCTTTTTTGAGCAGTACACGACTGTCGATTACAAGCATGTCACACCTCCATTTGTCAAGCACTGTTACGTCACAAACGATTTAGTTATTATGTTTGTTGTATACATTAATGTAGTTTTACTACTTTGAGTCATTTTGTTTTTTTCCTTTAAATGGCTTTTGCGTATTGCGTTATAACTCAGGTTTGCTAGCATTTTTGTTTGTGTTCGATACGGCAGTTAATACCATGGCCAAAGCAATCAAGTTATAACGAGCCTCGCTGGTGGGAAGCGACTAATGGACATTTAATCGTAGTGATTCGTTGTAATTAGGTATTTGTTTATGTTTTATATAAAGTCGATTTATCGCTGTGAGGTAACAGTTTGAGTGTCAAGTTATTAAGTTGATAGTTTGCCTACTCAGGGTGTCTAGTCTTTTTCTGCTTCAAGAAGCGGTGTTTCAAATGAAGTACTCTTACTAGTTCAAGTTCAAAATTTTCGCCCCTCATATATTTCGGCTGGTTAAGCCACTGACCACGGGCACTCTCTAGCTAGGTATTACAAAACCAGAATGTCACCACTTGTTTGCTATTTAACCTAATTTTGTGTTTTTTATTATGACTGTAAAACTTTTTTGTAACGTTTTGTAACACATTTTTCTAAAACGTTCTTTGACGCGTCGGTAGAGTTGTTTAAAACTAGAAGAGTGAATCCTTTTTATTCGTTTATCGCGGAAAGTTACGCCTAATTGTACGTGCGTGAGTGGTAAGTTTGGATAAATGCCTGAAGTAATTACTGTGCTGCTTTATATGTATCCATCCAATATCCATGTGATGTCAACGTTTCGGGCGGCAGGTGGATTGCTTGCCGAAATCATTAAGTGTCCTTCAAATGTCATTGGGCGAGAAACTAACGAAGAGATTTCGCAATTCCCTTAAGGGGCGTTAAGTTGCAAAAGAAACATTCCTTAGTAAAACGCATAAGGTACGCTGTAAGGTTACTCAAGGTTATTTTAGGCCAATATTCAGCTAGATTATGTCAAGTAATAGTAATTCATTATAACCAAAAACCATAAATCTTCTCGACGAATGTACTAACGTTCGCTTGGCTCTGTACAAAACAGAGCCGAATATAAACAAATACCTTCCCACCATCAAGCTTTGTAATGACTAAATATATTAACTTAAATTAAAATAAGTTATATGTTAAATTTTGGAGAAACTAAGTTGATTATTGGCTGTATTTCTTATTAACGTGGAGAAGTAAAACAAGAAAAAAACACGTAGAAACATGCTAACTATTTTATAAGCATGGGGGCCACGAGGGTTGGGAACCTTTTAAAGGGGCCACGAAGCATAAAAGGTTGAGAACCACTGGCTCAGGCCTTTAGCAATGATGGTGAACAGTTTTTTGACCGAGTGCTCAAAACGTAATCTAAACTTCTACTTATTTATACAACACGTAAGTGAAAGTGGTGCTGAAGTTTTACTTACAGGGTTTAAAAAATAGTTCACATAACAATATTTATGATTGACATCATAAGGTTACGTTATAAAACAAATATTCTTAAGAAACACCTATTGTGCTTCAGCGAACTCAAGAGCAAGCTGAAAATAATACAGTTTAATCAATTTTTACATGTGTTCTATACATTAAAAGGCCGCTTACGTTTATTACAAAAAAAAAACGAAACGGAACTAAACTGGAATTATTTCCTTTGATTTCAGGAACGGGACTCGTCATTGACTTTCTACGAAGGGCGGAGAAATTTAAAGGCATTATTGACATGTTGGATGGAAGCATGGAAATGCTTTACCAGGCAAGCAAAAAAGATCTAGGTTGCAGGTATGTGTGAATGTTATAGTTATTGAAGGTGTGTGTGAATGTTGATATGTTTTGTAAACGATTATATTTTTAAAGCGCGAAAGATAAAATCCTTGTATTTGTCTTTACAATATATTAATTCTGCACATGTATCGTGCAGCACTTTGTCGACGGAGATATTCCTTTGCCAGAACAATCCTACGATGTTGTTGTCAGTTCTGGGGCATTCTTACCAAACCACCTGCCAGTGCAAACTATAGAGGTATACAGCCTCTAGCAATAAATTTAATATGACCCTTGTAAATGTAAAACAAAAGGCAAAAGGGTATTATGTTTCTATTGAGACAGGTTCGAAATCTATAGAAGTATCCCGCAAAATATTAGCTACTATATTTTAATATATATGAAATTAATTGCTATTTATATATGGGCCATTTGATGCCTTATTAAGTGGCGTCGTGAGCATACAAATATGTGCCTCTCACAAACTGATCAAAAAATATATAAATTATTTACTGGTTGAGAAGAGATATACATGCTTGTCTGTACATTTCATATTTACCCTCGATATTTCTGCGTGGAAAAGGACACACACGCAAACAGACCAAAACACACCTCCAATTGCATTTAACGAATTACAGAAATTTTTCAATGTCTTGTTCAAACCGACCATTATTTCTGATAACAGTCTTGTTTTAAAAAAAGTTTGTTTTTCAACAGGCTTGTCTGAAACTAATCAAACCGAACGGCTTCTTCATCGTTAACAGCGAGGTAACAGCAGGTCAATCCTATTGCGACGACTTTACTACTTTTATGAACAACTTGGTTAGAACGAAAATATTGGCGTTGCTGGAGAGTTTCGAAATAAAAAGCGTGCTTGGTGAGGTTTTCAACATGTACGTATTCCAGCGTTGTGCAAATACATAATCTTTTTTACCGACGTCAAATAATAATGTGCGAATAAAAGCTTGGCCAAAGCAGTGATTTTAGTTTTGCAATTTTTAGCGCGAAGCGACGAAATACTGTATGTCTATAAAAACGTTACAACAATTATTTCCAAGACAAGCATAATAACACAGTTAGCATCCAAAATGAAACACAAAAGTCTCACTAAAGATCACGAGAAACGAATAATGATCGCATAGTGAATTTTATAAATTTGGAAAAATATAATAATTTAAACACATATTTTAGGCGTATTATTTTGTGGCAAACCACAGTGCAAAAGAAAAATTGTGCAAAGAAAAAGCTCGTTGAAATTATTTCAAAATTTATGAATAGCTTTTATACGAAAAAAACGCAGTAGTCAACTATATATATGTGGGACCATATTACTCAAAGAAAAGCTTCATTTTAAACAAACAATGTCATCAAAAAATTGGTTGCGTTTAAGATCTAAAATATTGTGTAAAGTATTCCCTTATTATACAAAAATAAATTTGGAATGTCGTTCCACAAAATAGTTAGGATTTTCGTATCCGCCCAGAAACATATTTTGATCTCGTTTGTTCTTTTGTAAAAAGCGCAGTTATTGCACGAGTAGAGCGGATGCTCTTACAATAATTTAATGCTGGCAACTACATCCGCAAAAAAAACTAATAAAATTCCAAAGCGTCTTGCTAAACCATAAGCCTGTAACTATAAACTATAACATTTGCAGAAATGCAGACTAAAACATCCTTATGCGATCAGGATTTTGAAGGAATTTGCTTCACAAGTTGTTGCCAATTTAACTATAAACTAATGTCCGAAAAGTTCTTTACCGTATTCGCAAATAAATTGGACGGTACACTTGTTTGAAGATGAGGATGTATGTTTCACATGCAATCAGGATGTAAGCAAAGCAATTAAAACACGCTGATGTTTCTGTTGTCTACACCAGGGCGCTCAGTTTTAACAAAGGCACGGATTCTTTTCTTAGTGGACCAGCAGTTTATCGCCTTTAACAAGAGATTTTGACGATATATAGTTGAGACCTAATTTCAAAGTGATGTATGAGGGCGACATTCCTTTGCCAGAACAATCCTACGAGGTTGTTGTTAGTTCTGGAGCACACCAAACCATCTGTCATTCCAAACTGTAGAGGTATAGGCTATACTGCAGTGCTCCGCAACCGGTGTGCCGCCGCACACTGGTGTGCCGCGAGACCATGCCAGGTGTGCCGCGACGTTCCTGGAGGTGTGTTTTACTTGCGTTTTTAAGGACACTCTTCAATTATTATAATCAGTCGAATAAGTCCTAAGTTCATGGGAATACGGCCTAAATGGACAAAATAACGCTTGAACTGTATTGAGAGTGTATTTAGACGACCGGGGACCACTGGTCTGGCATCGGATGATTTGGTTTTGACGCTTCGACTCCTTTAGTTTGAATATGCATTGGCTTGTTTGCCCCTGTTTGGTGTTATTGGTGGGTTATGGGTTGGGTTAGAAATTAAGGTATGGTTGGAGATAGGTCAAGTTAGTGATGGAATTAGGGGTGGGGTTTAAGGTCAGGTAAAATATTGTATAGGCCTTATTCTAGCTATTTAGGTCTGATTCCCACGGGACTTTCCGATTTAGACGTTTTTACGACAATTATATATTATTTTGGTCTTATTGCGAACTGTGTTTTACCTCGAGATAGTGTTGTTTTACTTTCGTTTTATGGCTGGAGTCCCTTATTGGCCGTCTTAAAATATTTAGGACAGGGGTCATCGGGAACCTATGGCTTGCGAGCCATATATGGCTCTTTTTGTGACGCCATATGGCTCTTTTGATGAAGAAATTTTGCTTGCAGAAAAATCTAAGCCATTATTTCTTAGCATGATCTCAACTAAAACTGGATGCGGCCACGGCGTCTTTCCTAACCTTATATTACTTTTTTTGCACATAGCAGCAAATTTTCGGCGCTTCGCGCGACTTCTATTGTTTTTTAGAGACTGTTATCCCGTTTGAAGGTGTCTCTTAATATCCAAAAGCCAAAGTTGTACAAACTTATAGCTAATTCCATTTTGTTGCATCATGTTCTGTCCTTTAAATGAAAACAAAATAAACGGCCCTGCTCAGTTTGCTATTTTTTGCTAGGTGTTAAAAAATATTATATGGCTCTCATGGAAGTACAACCAAGAATATTTGGCTTTTATGGCTTTCTTGGCTAAAAAGGTTCCCGACCCTGTTTTAGGAAGACCGTAAAATAGTAAAATCAAAACATAAAAAAAATGTAATACATCAAATTTCCGGCGCGTTCAATTATTAATCGCTCCTTTATCTATGAGCTGCCTAGTATGTTTGCCATTTTGTGTATTGTTGATCTTAATATATTTCGTAGGTGTGCCGCCAATTTTTGTTTAGCTCTGTTGGTGTGCCGTAGGTGAAAAAAGGTTGCGGAGCACTGGGCTATAGTCTTTTTTCAATTTATAAATGATTTGTTTCCTTTTACACACTCAAAATTATTACAATATATATTAAATATAAATATATAATACGAATCCCGTTTGGCCAATTTTGTTTGGTCTTTGTTGACAGGCTTGTCTAAAACTGACCAAACCTAACGGCATCCTCATCGTTACGAGCAACATCGCACCAGGCAAAAAGTATAGGCAACATAGTTGAAGCAAAATAATCGGGTTCCTGGAGAGCTTTGAAATTAAATCCACCGTTGACACAAAGTTTCACATGTATGTGTTTCAGCGTTGTAGCCTACTGAGAGATAGTTTGGTTTACTCTGCTCAATCTTTGCATACAAGTAAAAGCCTTCACAAAACGCAAACGGCTGCATTTAAACTAAGGTAATTGTTCAACCAATTTCCTTATTATAATTATTTGCTTATTATTTCGCCAAACCGCATTATCTCTTGCCAAAATCGTGTATTTTAGGTTTTGTTGGTTTCCTAAAAAAAACATTAGAGAACAAACAGTCTTAAACTCTCTGCTAAGCATGCAAATTATTTTACCGAAACGTCGTTTCAGCTAAGTTTTCAAACACTTCGAAACTCCATTGGTAACTTTCTCCCTACGCCAATGTCCAAGCATCGTAATGTTCCCGTTGATGTTCCGCGTGTATTGTTAAGTTGTGCATATGTTTTTTTTCGCAAAGATGGTTACCGCCCCCCTTTAAATCCTCCTTATGAGGGCCCATATAAGGTTTACGAACGCCACGCTAAGTATTTCGTTGTAGACATTGCGGGACAGCGACAGACTATATCTGTTGATCGCCTTAAAACCGCATATGTAGACCTAACGCAACCAGTGCAACTCCACGTTCCTAAAAGACGAGGTCGGCCACGTAAGTCATTAGAAGACGACACGCTGACCTAATACAAGCTTGCCACTTCAATCATTTCAAAGGTATATTACGATGAAGAGAAGAATTTAGGCGACAAACAACTAAATACCATTAGGCGACCAACAGCTGAATTGCATTATCAATGGACTGCAAGTTTAACCAATGGGTGAATTTAAGTGCTACCCAGTGATAATAAATATTATATCCAATAAATATGTCCAGTAAACATTTTTCTTCGCGATTATGATTATCATGTAGAATCAGTTAAATACCAAACACAGCAACAAAAGGTGACACAATCGTGTTAAAATAGATGTACGACAATTGCTTGATCGATTGATATACGCATTAAGAATGCACAAAGAATATGATTGGCAAATGTTTAATACAGGCTCGAACGTCAACACATTATTGGGAAACGCTTTGCAGCAAAGCCCACTCCCAAAGTTAATTCATATTTCTTGAAATTAGACGGACAAAACTCGAAAACCTGCCGTTTAAAGGGGGTATAAAGCGTTGATAACTTATTACCGTGAAACTTGCCTACGTTCCAATTCCAATCTATTAAACTTGCTGACACAAACGTGCAGGATTGCAGGAGTCTCCAGAATAGCCAGCAAAGTGATATTGTCAAAACATAAGTTTTTTTGTATATAAATCAATTTTTTACTTTTTTGTAAATTAAAAGGTTGTTTTGTGTTTTTGGCCATCATGTTTAGGAACGTTTGTTCTGTGATATATTTCATTACATTTTGAACTGATTTTAAAACTTGTTAGCATAGGCAAATCCTTTCCTACTGGATTTTTGTTGAAACTACCAATTCGTTAACTGGAATGTTCATTGTAATACAATTTAGTGGTTGGCTGTTAAAACCATATTAATTTAGATTCCTCTCTACAAGGGACTACATCGTTAAATATTAGTTAAATGCTTTAATTATTATATGAGTTCGTTAATTCTGAAACTTTGTAACTGGATTTTATTATGAAACTTTATGTTGAATGTTAAGACATATTAATTGCAGTATAGCGAAAAGTGCTTTGCACAAATGTGCAAACCTTAACGCAATTATTGTTTTGGTTAATAATTAATTACACCTACAAAAACCACCATGATATACGAAGTCTGCCTGAATTTTGTCTGGTTAAACAAAATGAAACAATCTACCATACAGTGGGCTCGGTGTCGCTATTGCACGTTAAGTTGTTACATGTTAAACTGCTAGACTACATCGTTAAATATTAGTTAAATGCTTTAATTATTATATGAGTTCGTTAATTCTGAAACTTTGTAGAAAATATCAACTAATATTAAATCGGAGAACTGTTTTTTCGTAAACGTTTCGTTTTTAAAGAGCGACGGTCCCGGCTTGACCGAAGCCGTGAGTTCGAACCTCACTGCAGGCTAGTTGTTTTTCTAGTCTGCCCTGCTTGCATCAATGATCGACAGATTCGGTGAACCTGCAATGGCTTTCAGTGTACTAGTGATATGTAAGCCGTAATCGTTGGTCAAAAAGCAGCTTCAGAAGGGCTAGATCTCAGTTGTTAACACTCATATGTGTGTACATTTGTTTCATTGTTTGATAATATGGTACTGTGGATCCCCTTTAATATGAAGTTTCTTGTACTAACAGAGTGAGCAAGCATTGGCGTATGGTTGTTTCTCAACTCGTTCCCTTCTGAGCCTGCATAGCTCAGTTGGTAGAGCGTTGGTCCCGGCTTGACTGGAGGTCGTGAGTTCGAACCTCACTGCAGGCTAGTTGTTTTTCTAGTCTGCCCTGCTTGCATCAATGATCGACAGATTCGGTGAATCTGCAATGGTTTTCAGTGTACTATATTCAAAGATATTAGACATGTATTTTTTAACCTTTTATTATTTTCGGCACGGTAATAAAAACTTGCGAGAAATTTGAAAGAAATGTCGGTATACCAAATCAAATCGCGTTTGCTTCGCTCGCCAGGTGCGCCCGGACTTGAAAAAGAATAACAAACACTGAACTAGATTAACTATTTAACATATCGCGTTTCTAAGTACTTTTATTACACTTTTCATTAGTATGGATGACGACGTGTGGACTCTAATGTTAGCCTTAAATAAATTAACGCTTTTGTTCGCGCTTTGCGCCAACACGCCTCCTTAAATGTTATTAAACACGTCTTCAAGTGCAAAAAAATCCTGCCTAATTCACAGGTGTCCCGAAAAATTAATAACACAATTCTTAGTTAACAATTTGTGCGGCCTGCAGAGACCTTTCTGAGTTTGGTTTGGGCCCGCGACTATAGAAAAGGTTGCCGACTCCTGATTTAAAGCCTTGATGCAGGAAGTTGAACTTCCCCTGGTAATGACCCATAACCTTATTATATTAGGAATTAATCTTTTATGTTAAGCTAATCTTTTATGTTAAGCTAATGACAAAACTGGATTTTATTATGAAACTTTATGTTGAATGTTAAGATATATTAATTGCAGTATAGCGAAAAGTGCTTTGCACAAATGTGCAAACCTTAACGCAATTATTGTTTTGGTTAATAATTAATTACACCTACAAAAACCACCATGATATACGAAGTCTGCCTGAATTTTGTCTGGTTAAACAAAATGAAACAATCTACCATACAGTGGGCTCGGTGTCGCTATTACACGTTAAGTTGTTACATGTTAAACTGCTAGCTTCATGTAAGAGCCTATACTAGCCCATGATTATGCAAGATAAATGTGGTAATCAGCATATACCCAAAAAGTCATGTTACGAATAGTGTAGGGTCTTCGTAAGAGGCCTAAATATTAATGCAAACACATTTTTTTTAAATGTCATAACAAATTACCTTATGCTTAGACGTTTGCACTGCGTGTCACTAAATATAGAAATTTATATCATGCGATGGGTTTTAAATCAGTTTTAAAAAGATTAACGAAAAATCGTCCTATCTGACTGCTTTCTTTTATATAATTATTCATCTGCGGTAAACGTAGGAATTGTTTTTAGAAAATACCTCTTATATATCACACAATCAACTCAAATATTTTTGCTAATAGAGTTTTGCTGGTTGGCTCATTTTCGAGTTGACAGGAACAAAAATTCTTTGTCGAGAGGATTTTACTCGCACGCAAATTATCGTGCAGAGTAAAATAAATTATTTCTCGGCACAACGCTGAAACACGTACAAGCGGAAAGTGTAGCCAAAGGTGATTTCCACTTCAAAGCTCTCCAACAGCCCCATTCGTTTTGCTTGAACCATGTTGCCTGTGAAAGTCTCAAAATCGTCGGCAAACTTTTTGTCTGCTGTTATTTCGTTAGTGACGATGAGGATGCCGTTAGGTTTGATCAGTTTTAGACAAGCCTGTCAACAGAAACCAAATTAACCAAACGGGAGACTCTTCGGTTTTGTATACATTTAATGCTTCATAGACGACAGGTGTACAGTGTAATATTTTCCATTAAAAACAGGTAGCAATTTACCTTTCCTGAATGAAATATAAAAGATATCCGTGGGCAGTTTTTAAGCTGGTGAATATATAATATATACACAAGCTAAAAGAATGCCTACGGAAATCTTCCGACCTATATGTTGTTTTGTCTATCGTATAAGTGATTATACAAAAGTTGGGCCTGCCATGTTTATTCATGATGGATAAGTAAGTAAAGCAACATTGGCCAAGTTGTTTCTCTAGGTTGCCTTGCTTGTATCTTTTGATCGACTGATTCGGTTAGTATGCAAAGTCGTGTGCTATGATATGCGAGACATTATCGTTGTTCAAAAAGCGACTAAGTGACTAGATCGCAGTTATTCTACGAAATTGTGTGTATATTTTTTACGAGGCGATGCTGTTGTAATAATTTTCATTATATGAAAGTACATCAATCATTCATAAATTGGAAAATCAGACTATACAGTCTACACTCTATACCTCTACAGTTTGCACTGGCAAATGGTTTGGTGCAAATGCTCCAGAACTGACCACAGCGTCGTAGGATTGTTCTGGCAAAGGAATGTCGCCCTCAACTAGATGCTGGATGATACATCTGTAGAAATTAATACTTGCAATAGAAATTCTTACAGGACTCCAATTAAAACAACAGCATATTTTGTAGGTTTGGTTTGCACACACCTGCAAGCTAGATTCTTTTTACTGGCCTTGTAAAGCATTCCCATACTGCCATCCAATATGTCAATGATTCCTTTAAAGTTCTCTTCCCTCCGTAGATTGTCAGCGACGCGTCCCGTTCCTTAAATAAAACGCAATTTATAGGCTAGGACTCAATTGCTCATAACTTGTAATTTCACTCCGGACAAGTAAACGTTATACTAAGAGAAAAATCAAATATAGGTACTTTTGGGAACCAAAAACTGTTACCCCCCTAACCTCTTTTCATTTAAAAGCGAAAGCATTGTATCATCAACCAATTATTTGGTTTGTATCGCAACAGACTTAGTTAAGTTACCTGCTCCGACATCCAACAGTGTAGTCTCTTCGGAATTTTTGACATATTTTCCACAAAGTCTCGCAACTTCTTTTCCTATCTTTTCGAATTCGTCAGCAGCACAATGTTTGTCGTAGTTGCTAGCCCACTCATCGTAAGCTTGCGACGCTTCCTTGGCGTTTTTTAAGCGAAGTATGCTTACGAAAACCGAGCAACTTTCTTTGGCTAACTCAGATTTTGACATTGTGAGACTATGGCAGACTAAATGTGTGCGAAGGCAGTGTTAATCGGTTAACAACACACAACTTAAGTAAAACTTTTATATCAATACATTTGGCGCTTACTGTGGCATAATAACAGCTGAATTGTACAAGTACATATTTTTACCGAGTCTTTCATAAAATCTTCTTCAAATAGCTTAAAATTTAATTTAGTAAAATACATTTTGCGGTGCTGGTAAAATAAACATTACTTTGAAATTAGGTCTCAACTATACATATAGTATAAAAATATCCTGTAAAATGGTATAAGCTACTGGCCCACTTAGAATCCGCGCCTTTGTTGACCCACAACAACAGGTGTCTCTTATAATATCGTTAATAATAATTAATAACTTTTATGATAAGCGGAAATGATAGTAATGTCGCAACTTTATAAAGTACACAATGTATGCTGTATACTATACATACACTTGAACTATAGTTATAGCAACTCGTTTAGTGTAAAAGTTGCATTCAAGCGTTGCGCTTATCCAGCCCGACTGTTTGCTCTCCTGTACTTAAAATAACTTGAGTGTGATAGCTGATTCAATATTTACTTAGTACCTTAAATATCTCTGTGGTTAATGTTTTACTGTATGACTGTCATGGGTGCATCAATATTTTTTTGGTGGTCATGCCGCTATTTTAAGATTAGGTCACAAAGAAACGTCATAAAAAGAAACTTGCTTCATTTAGTCGAACTCGTGCGCAAATGTGTAATTTAAAACGAGTCTAGATATAATAAAAGTGAAAGTTAGCTGAAACGGCGTTTCGGTATAATTTTGCAGGTACGTTGTATAAAAAAAGTTTTATTTACCAGACCATGCCTCTTTTCCACAGGTCATCCCCTCAAATATATACAAAGTATTATGGGAGGAATAAACTCAAACTAATTTTTTTTATAATTTTTCGTCTGATTTTTATTTATTCCTTGCAATTTTAATTCTGACAACTCGTTTCGTTTCTGTAAAAAAGTGGATAATTCTAGACCAGCGCCATGCTGTAAACCACCAGACGGAACATTATTTTATGCCAACCTGATCATGGGTTTATTCATCACTATAGCATTCCAATTCACCATAGCATTTTATAGCATTCCAATTCACCATAGCAAGTTAGACAAACTGTAAATCGAAATAATTTTGTCATAGACTTCATTTTAAGTTTTACCAGCAAAAAGACCAAAGTTTTAGAGTAAGGATCGTAACTTTTTTTAGTGACACCTATCAGTAATACATGCCAGTGACAGGTTTCAGTAATCTACTGACAGTTTGTGCCCCAACTGTCAATGCCAGCTCTCAGTAAGGTGGAATGTGGCTGTTTTGAGATTACTTACAGGCAGGACGAATTAAGGTTTTCATGGACCTGGGGCTGTAGGGCAGTAGGAGTCCTATTGGTCGTTTTTAATATGTTTTTTTGTTCCAACCAGAATTAACATGAGATACGATTTTTGATTCACTTATTAAACAGATTCATTTAACATCATTTAACGATTATCTCGGCAATACTAATGCAAGGTTATTTCTTGAAATTTCTTCAGTAATGACAGCCACTTAAAAGTGTACGTCTTTCATCAAATTCTTGATATCGGAACTTTAATGTCTGATAAAAATTATTAGACCCTGAAGCAAAGTTATCGCCTTATTCAAAGTCATTTTGCTACTGCAGGGGACAATAGTTGTATGAGACCGTTCCATTACAATTTTTTGTTTTTTTATAAAGTTAAATAAGCAGTAATATGTAGTAAAGAATAAGATCAAAATCGTCTGAATAAGCATAAATCTACCGGAATACGCCCTAAATTCATCCGAATAAGGCCTAAATGTCTAAAGTAGTTCCCGGAACTGTTGGTAGAGGGTATGGGACGATCGGGGGCCATGGGTCAGGCATAGGCCGTTTCGTTTTAACGCCCTAGTTTCACCGGTGCCGTTAAGGCTAATTGCTGTTTTAGCACCGGATTTTTGGTCTTGTTTTGGGTTATTGATCGGTAAGGTTTATTAGGATTATTAGGGAAGTTAGTCGTGTACTTAGAGGTGGGGTTATTTCCGACGGATTTTGGACTTATTCCAATTTAGACTGTAATACGACTATTATAGTTATTAGTCTTATTTTGGTCTTATTCTGAACCGTGTTCCAATTTCGACGTTGATGTTGTTCTTCACTCGGTCTTATTACTGGAGTCCGTGGAGATATCTCTAGAACAGCGGTTTCCAAAACTATTGCAGTACACTAGTGCTGCAGCGATTCTTTCTAACGTAACAACTTTTTAACTAATGCGAACGATTCGCTGACAGCGGGTTGTAGTAGGCTACAGCATAATAGGTGCTTTGTGATGACACGAGAGACATCATAAAACACGGTATATAATCGAAAAATAAAGCATAACTAAAGACTATAATGATGACAAGTATAATGTTTAAAACGTAGACTGATGTTTAAAAACTTGAAGACTAATTCTCCTTGCGGACCCTCTAAAACTTTGGAACCGCTGCTATAGAATATACCTTTTTATACAAAGATAACATCGGTTGGTCCTATTAAATTGTTAGCCATGGGCCTATTTTTTGATGGGCCTGGGGCTGCAGCAATGATAGGCCGCCGAAATTCCCTCTCACAGAAATTGACTGCACAAAATCCGATTGCCTACACAGTGCACTGCCATGCGCATCGCTTAGCCTTGGCATGTACGGACACGGTAAAGGAGCTACAACACATCCAGGATTGCGAACGTGGCTTAGTCCAGACGTGGAAGTACTTTTCAATTTCGCCGCTCAAGACCGCAAAACTACAAGAAATGCTGTTGATGTTGCTTCAACTGTTGATGTTGCTTCGTCTGCGCAAAAATTCTTTGATACTAATGAGATTCCTCTTGATACCCCTCAGCGCCAGCTTTATGGGAATGATGATCTCTCGCTGCTTATCGGAAGATTGATGTTTCCGGAGCTGCATCGACTTTGCTGCATTGCATTGTCAATTCCTCTAGCAACCGCCTGGTCAGAGCGAGGATTTTCGACTCTATGTCGTGTTAAAACCAAGCAACGAAATAGGCTACTAGATATCAACCTGAATGCTCTAATCAACATTTCGATGAACGGTCCGGAGCAGCTCACTGACGAGGATGCACAAAAGATAGCTGAGAAGTGGCAAAAAACAAAGGACCGACGAACAGTGACAGTGTGAGCATTGAAGGCGTTGGAATCTGCAAACAACCAAGAAATGGAAGCTGGCGGATGGGAACGGGATTGCGAATCTGTTTTGTTGCAGGAGATAGAACCTGAAAAATTTATTCTGTGATTGTGCACTGCCAGTAGCCTAATATATAATTCGTTTAAGCAAATAGGGCTATTTTTTGGTATTTAAATGAAACACTTGCGGTCTCTTAAAATAATAACATCAAACGACAATACGTATTGTATTGTCGTTTGATGTTATTATTAATGCTGCACAGGCGTATAGTACAAATGTGTTACACAAAAAAAAAATAGCAATCTACCTTTCCTGAATGAAATATAAAAAATGTAAAAAAAAATACAGTTTGATGGCAGTATAAATAAGCAAACTCAAAAACATGCACACCAAAATCTTTCGTCCTATATCGTGCCTATCGTAAGTGATTATGCAAAAGTTGGCCTGCCATGTTTATTTAGAATGAATAAGTAAGTAAAGCAACAATGGCCAAGTCGTCTTTTGTTTTTTTCTGAAAATTATAATTTAACGTCCCAAGCAATAATACAGCCAACAAATTTTTTTTTTCAAAAGGCATGGTATATTAGATCGGTTTAAGGGTATATCAGGGGCGCTGAGTCCAAATGCCATTACTTTTGCTGGGTTGACTATATAGTTTGAGATATTGCATTTTCCTGCATATACCATGAAAAAATGTAGGCTTATGCTAGGAATTAACATGGGGTAATAAAAGCTGAAGCCATGTGCAGCAGCTTTTAATTTTGCCCTAATGTTGAGATGTCTGGCACAAATGTCTCGCTTGGGAGGTAAATAAGGCTTCAGATATGTTAAATCCTCTCCCATCAAGCAGTAACATAAGCATTGTATTGCACTGATAAGGCAATAGTTGGTTTTATCCTGAAAGTTATCAGCTAAAGGCTATTTTGCGGAATAGACAGCTTTGGCCTATTTATCCTTCCACTTGAGCTGAAGAATTAATTTAAATGACATGTATCTCATCACCGACGATTGGTAGGCTAAAGGTTAACAGGCTTATTAAAAGTCAAGATATAGATAGTGTACCTTAAGCCATGACTTTAATGTATGCTTTGACGTTTTCTTCATGTTTGTTTGTTGTACGCTCAATACAGAAGAACGCTGATAAATGTGTATTATTACCGGAAATGAAAAAGTGACATACCTTCAAAAGTAAGGACACTTCAGAAAAACGTTTGGTATTTCTGTGTTTAGTTTGGAGTAGCAAAACAAAATACATTCAAATTTTTATACAACTAAAACTTCTGCAAAATTTTGTAAAATGGTGATAAAATTTATAGGTCAATTTGCTTTAGAATATATTTGATATTTTAAATGTAAATGTCTGAGAAATATTGCTAAAGTCAATGCGTACCAAGGCGCACTTCAAATCGTTAGGTTGTCTACAAAATTAAACGTTTTGTATTAACTTTTCCCTTCATAAAACCGAAAAAATAATCGCGTTTCCCGCGAAAGTCAATTCCTTAGTACCGTATGTTAAGTTTTTATTGCGTTGCCTCACAATAGTATTATGATTAAACAATTTGTTGCCCTATTATCTCCTATTTTCTTGCTAACACTTCCAGATTAAACTACCTAGTAATTCTGTGTAATAATATATTACTTCTTTATAGTGTTGTTTATTACGGTGCTTCCCAACTTTTTTCAGTTCGCGACCCACTTTTAATGCAAGTTTTTTTTGTGCGACCCACAATGAGATATGACCAAACGGATAAAGTTACATAAAACCTACATCTTTACTACTGGCGTACGTAGTGAAATAGTTAATGCGACACGGCACATCTAATTGTTACGTATTTCTGATATTGTTGCATAAATGATACTTAATGATAAGCTAATTAAACGCAATAATTTTCCGATCTAATAGAAAACTGTAACATTTAGAAATACTTCGCGACCCTTTGATTGGGAAGCACTGGTTTATTATATACTAGTGATGGTTTTCCCATTAAACTTGTGCCTTCGAAATTCTGTTTACTGGTCCGTAAATATATTTATGTGTGTTTACCGGCTTACAAATGTAAAAACGCTAACAACCACTGAATGAGGAAATAAAGCCATAATTAGCTTCTTAAATGAGATCCTCTTGAAACAGCAATAAATTTTTTTTAACGGTCGACCAATGTTTGCTGTTATTTTCCAAGTAGCATAAAGTAACCAGAAGCTGCACAGCACAAAGAGTTATCCCAAACAACTAAAGGTGAAATAAATATACATACGAAAAACATTTTAGGAAAAAAATTATACCACAATACTTAAAATGGTCTAAAATTTTACAAAAATATTTTTAAAATTATAAAGAATATTAATGTTTCAATCATAAAGTGACCGAAGCTATATGTTGGTACACACAAAGGCTTGTTTGGTCGTTTCACGCTGTTTTTTAAGCTTAAAACGTTAAGCTTTGAAA
Organism: Ascidiella aspersa; assembly: GCF_963924565.1. Lineage (NCBI taxonomy): Eukaryota > Metazoa > Chordata > Ascidiacea > Phlebobranchia > Ascidiidae > Ascidiella > Ascidiella aspersa. The sequence goes on from NC_139450.1 coordinate 6,954,795, forward strand.
ATTTACGATTTTTAAGCTCACAGTGTGTTCGAACAGTTTGCTTGTTAAATTCTTATTTAATAAAAAGCGATGTTAATAAATCCAAAATGTAAAAACGTAAAACTCTTTCAAACAAATTATCACAAGGATTTGCGTGGCATAGTAATTTTTTTAAGAAAGAGTTTGCTCAGCCTTGAAGGGTAATTAGTTATTAAATTGAACACAGGTAGCCTATACACTGTAAAACAGCGTAGGCGCTGGTCAACTGTTTGTCAATCTTGTGTCTGAAATTGATCGACTAAATGACTACCTGTTAAATACTGTTAAAACCGTCGCATTCAACATGATATTTTAATGACTCTGCCAAACTTTTGCAAGTTTAAACATATTGTAGGAAGCAATTAAGCGTTCATCCGCTACAGTTTAAAAGTGAATTGTGCTTTGACCGTTATTACGAGTATTGTGGCGACGCTCGCTTGAGACAAGACTTGGACAACTAGATAATTCTAGTTTTCCAATTCATTGAATTAGAGCAAAATGTGGCTAATTCTAATTCTAATCTAATATGTTAATTGCTTGAGTGGTCTAATTCTAATCTCATTCGGATTTTACCAAAAAGTGCTACTTTGTCCAACGGTATTTTTAGTCTCTAGATTCAATCACAGAATTTCAATTATAATTTTTTGGTTGGAACGACTTAATTGTATGTAATTTTTACACTCTAAAAAGCATAAAAAGGCATAAAAATTAGCACACACATATTTGCTATTCAAGTTCTTAATAATAAATTTTCTAATTTAATTTGAGAAAACTCAAAACGATTTAATTCTAATTCTAATCTAATTTAAAAAAAGTAAAATGCTCTAATTTCAAAAAAAAAAAATGACTTTCTTACTAATAAAAACTATCGCGACATGTCTCACTTGCGACGTACCGATAAACCTCGACAAAGATAAAGAGCAGATTGTTCCATTAGACGTCAAAACACAGGAGATTTTTAGCTGGGGTACATGGACAACTTGGGGGTCCGTGAACTAGCTTTAGTGGTTCCATAAAGGCCTACTTGAAATATTACTGCATATTTAAAAAGTAGGACCTGTTCATTTTTTAAAGAAAATAGTTTGATTTATGAAATCATTTTTTATTTTTTTTTTGCCTACGGTGGTCTACACGAAGCAAAAAACAAATTTTAGTGGTCAGCGGTAAAAAAAGTTTAAGAACCTCTGGCTTACAAGTATGGCATTTTCTTGCCGAAATTTTTTTGGAAATCCGCAATTAAATTCACATGTTCACAATTTATTCTCGTATTCTACGTCTCATTACAATGTGCAAACACGCTTACGTGTGATAAATGACATACATAAACACAAGTATTTGTTCCTATGTGTGGTGATACAACAATACATAACGCTTACAACTGACAGACTAAAACGACGAAAAAACACGAGGATTTGCGATATGGGCTTGCACAGCAGGCTCATGGAGAACCAATGTGTTAAAATGGGTTAGATCGGATCAACAGCATTTTTCAAACACGTAAAATACTAAAAAGCCACCCACGGAGGTCTGGGGATTGGTGGTTTCCTCAATTAGTTTCATCTTTCCCGCTTTTTGAAGCCGTTCCATGATCCCGTGCAGTTCTTTCAGGTATCCTTGGCCAGCAGACTCTTCGTCATTGAAAATGAGAAATCCGCCCGGCTTAACCAGTTCTAATAGCTCCTGAAGCAAAAAGAGAAATCGTTTCGAAAAAGGTCAAACGTCATCAGAACTTGAAACCATAAATAGACTATTATTGTGACGATTTAGCTTTTGTGATTCAAACCTCCGGGTACCATATTCCAATTCTGTCTCGAATTTTCCCTCTAAAACTTACTTTTAACTTTTCTTTCTTCAAATTGCCTTTAACTATTTCCCCGACTTTCCTTCAACTCTTCATCCAACTCATTTCTCTTCCTTTAGCTCTTCCTCAAACTATTTCCCAAACTTCCCTCCAACTCTTCTTTCACCTCTTCCTCCAATTCTCTGTCCTACTTTTCCTCCAACTATTTTTCTAAATCTCTTTTAAACTCTTTCTCCAAGTCTTTCTTCGAGATTTCCTCCAGCGCTTTCTCTAACTCGTCTTCCAGGTTTTCTCGCAAATTGTTGTACACATCTCTTCTAAATCTCACTTTAAATAGAACTCTTCCAACTCCAACCCAAACTTTACTTTTAACTTTTTGCGCACATTGTACAAATTAGCGTCACACCCTCTATTGCTTAAGGTGCCCCTTCACACATCCACATGTAATGCAATTAAACTCCTTTTTATGCGGTTTAGCGAAAAGTCCAGAATTCCATTTTAACAACGACTTTCCATTTTTAACAACGACTTTTTTCATTGTGACGTACAGCAGCAGGTCAATTTTGGTGATATCGGGCTAAAAGTCGACACTAGATAAAACCGACGCCTAAACATCAGTCGACCGATTTTATTACTATAGGTATATGATACTAACCGTATACCTGTATGGTGGAGGCTGGAATGTGATTTGGCAAAAGGGCCCCAACACATGTTACCACATCATAGCTGCTTCTCGGTAGAGGGATTTTCCCGTCGATAAGCAGTTGAATTGTGGCCCTAAGAACAATAGGTCGAAATTCAAGTTTTCGTGTGTTTGCAAATGGACTTGTAATGATTAGGGCGATTATTTTTAACTTATTTTTTCAAAAAAAATTTACATGTTAGGTTGAAGTTTGTCAAAAATTAAGTCAAAATCGATAAGAATGCCCATAAATCGTTTGCAAAATTAAAAAAAACTATAGCATTTCAATTGTTTACACACCATTTTCCTAAAATAAACAGCGTTTTGTTTGTTTGTTTGTTTTTTTAAATCGCAAAAATGTCAAATTTTCATGAGTTTGCATAAATTCAACAAAATAACTGATGTGTGTTCGACTATAGTAGTCAGTAAAACATTTAAAACGTATGGTTGATGACGCCAAGACACTAATACAGTAATTTGAACAAAAATATGTTGTTTAATTCAATGTAATTCTAATTGGCCAAAAATTTGTCAAAAACTCATTTAGATCAAAATTTGTTAAAATTTTAAATTTTCAGGTCAAAAAATAATCGCCCTAGTTAGCGAAGAGACGTAATGAAACACGTGTTCCTTTCAGGATCCGTTGCCCTAACCTCGAAACAGTAGCGCGGGCGGCTGTCGATACCTTATCTTCTCTTGGGAATTATTTCACGTTTAATAAATATCAATCTAAAGGTTACATCGCACCTGAATCCAACGCCTCTTTGGCTTGCTTGGTAAAGCATGTCGATGCTTCCATCCAGGATGTCAATATTCCCTTGAAAATTTTTTACAGTTCGCAGGTGGTATCCCAGCAGTCCTGTGCCTGTAAAGTGTACATATTAATGTAGAGCAAATCACGTTAAAAAATACACAAAAGAGGAGTTAAGCCTGATATACACCAATTTAAAAAGTTACTGGAATAAAGTACACCACCTCTTTACTTGACGTATAGCGTGTCTATTATCGTTTGCCTTACATATTAATTTTGAATTTTGGGGGGCTTAACAATTATCGTTATATTAAGTCAGGGTGAGATTGTTGAAGTCAGGAACACGTACTGGAACAAAAGAACTGACATAATTTTCATGTTTACTTGATTAAAAAATATGTTGAAGTATGGCATACGCAATAAACTAAAAGCCATGACTGGAACGTTTATCTTGGAACTATACCTGCTGCGACGTCCAACACCACAGAGTGCTTTGCGTTCTCTACGTACTTGCTGCAAAGAAAGGCCCCATGTTGAGGATTTTTGTTGTACTCACAATCGGCTGAATCTTTGTCATAAATTGGAGCTAATTTGCAGTAACCACTAATGGTTCGACTGACACTTCCACTATTAAGGAGAGCCAAATACCGATCAAGGGCATCCTGTGCAACTTTCGCATCAGACTGCATTTTCCTTTGAAAACACACAGCAAAAGTTTAGGCGGCAACAAAGACACGTGTCTAATTAAAGTACCTGATCTCAGCAGTAAAATAGGAAAATCATGCAGTCATTTTAAAGTATAGTGCAAGGATTTTTGTTCATACCAGCAAGTCGTTTATCACAACTTGTTAAAACTGTCATTCTGTGAACGCGTATAATTACGAATTAGGAACTAATAACATCTGGCCAATGTTGGCTATACATAAACCGGTTAAAATCGTTAAAACCTCATAATACTGTTTAATCGTGTAGTTTTGATAGCGCATGTTTACGGAGGTGAAATTATTACTTTCATTGTGGCTCGCACCCATGTCTTGTGTTTTGGTAATAATTATATGTGCCGAAAATTTATTTTCGGGACATATCTTGTTTTCGATCTGTTTAGAACTTTCGGCAATCCACTTAAAATATGCGGGCAGTACATAGCATTTGCTATGGTCGAGTCGTTGGTTTCTAAAATATTTGAGATGTTTTTGTTTCCTTGTGAAGATTTTAAAGTTAGGCAAATGTCACCAACTCCGTAGTTCCTAAAACGTTATGTGGCAGACGTAATTGAATTGGGTGTTCGATTCATTTATCTCAAACATATTCAGTGCATATGGAATATTATATAGTTATTTAAGGAAATTGCGCAAAACGCTTATCAGATTTCAAGTTGATAAGGCCGACAATATAACAACTCACAGCGCATTAGAAAACCTCTAGCAAGAATGACGTTCATATCGTTGTGTCCAGTTGTGTTTTTTCAGTAGCCGCGTTAAATAGCACAAGAGACTGCCTTGGGGAATAGCTGTCCGCATGCCGACTGCGCCAGCAGGACATCGGGAAAAGGAAGTATGAAATAACGATTTTAAACAAAGGTTCGTTCTAAACACGCCCAACAAACACGCTGAATAACACATACCGATGCTCTACAGCAGTGGTTACCAACCTGTGGGTTCCAACCCCTAATGGTGTAGCCTAAATTTTTCTGGGGTCGCCATATCTCATCATATTCCTACTGTTTTAGTACGATTTATGTATTTTGTTTTCTTTGCAATTACGTCACACTAATAAGTGTGACTGAGTACATAGGAAAGATAAGCTTTTGTTTCTTCTACATAAAATAGGTGAGCCGCTATATGTTACAAAGATTTCAGCAAATAAATATTTACTTTTGGACTTTTATGCAACTAACTTACCCCACTCTGTCCAATTTTGTAAGTTAACTACGCTTTCCGTTTTCAAGCACATGGATTTGTTTAACGAAATTTAGCGCACGGAGCATATTAAAAAAGAAACATCGTAATTTGCTTGGAAGTAGAGCATGGCGATTATGCTTATGCAAAGTAGAGGCGCGTTTTCAAAAACTTATGGTAATGCAGGCGAAACCATCGCACTTAGTCTTAAAACAATTTAAATTTTTGCTCGTGTGATAAAAATAAATTCATAATTTAAATAAAATTACCTAAAAGAGATCATTTTGGTGCACATATATATCCACAGTTCTCTGAAAATGTATATAATTTACACATATTCGCTCGAGTCGTGATTCTATTTAGATTGGGGTCGCTTATTAAAAAGGTTAGAGACCACTGCAGTCTACAGTACAATATCAACTGTTCAAAGTCGGTTTGATTAAGATAACCTATTTACTGTTCAACTGTTCAGCTGTCCACTTTCTTTCGGTTGGCTATAGCTAAAATGGCAAGACTAAACGTTTGACAAGCAAACACTTGTAAAAGCGGCTTAAAACGAAGGTGATAAGGCAGATTTCGCCACAAAGACTTGTCCTAGAGATGCTCTAATATGCGTTTTAAAATTTTAGGTTAGGCGATGGTTAAACGATTAAATAAGAAAAATTTCCATAACTGCGACTTCAGCTGCAAACACACGACGGTTGTCATTGTTTCAATACTGTTCTACTAATATCACGTACCGGTAACTCAATTTAAGTTGTATAGTCGTTTGGTACATAAAAAACACAATTTTGGAAAACCAAACGCTGATTAGCCACATGTAATTAGCGAGAATAAACAGTCACTTTTGCGCTGATTTTTGTTTTTTTTGCAGTAGCAAGACTTACAACGATATGCAACTAAGCAACGTATAGCCTACACCAGAACCAGAAGCCTTAAATCGTTCATTAATTAATTATCTGCAACGTATTTATTGAAGTATTATAATACAGGCAAATTAAGTATGGACAGTCTATATTCCACCCGAACGAAAGCGGCCTAATCCATACGCCGACATATTATATGCTGCTGTAATAATATACTAACATCAGACAGTGATAAAATCTTAACCAGCAATAATACAATGTTTTAAAAGAAAACAGAAAAAAGGACGATATAACGAATTACAGATTAGGTCAACGCAAACTGTGTTCTAACGAAGTAAAGTGGCTTCACCCTTTCTCAGATTAAGTTTTGTCCTTTACTAGCGACTTAAGCCAAATAAGTCAATGCTAAAGAAACACCGCAAAAGTTGTCACTAATTTTAAAATTGTTTCGCATGATTTATGGTAATTTTCTGTCACGTTGATAATAATCTGCTTCTGAACTGACGTTAAGAATTAAAATACTTTTTTCATAAGCCGTTTTCTTTTAGTTGTTTCCATAGCCGTTATGCCATGTATTGGCCTACATGACATAGAATACATTCATAGACAAGGTAGTTTAATTTATATATATTTTGATTTAATGAAAATATTTTATAAATTCGAAGTTTCAATATATCAACGCTTATACTTATAGGCTACTGTATATGTCCTTTGGACCCTAGGTAGATTTTTTGTAGCACATACGTTCGCCATAACATTATGAGCTGGATTAGACAAACCTGCTCTCTTCAATAAAGACTAGTTATATGTAACTCAAAAGTGAAATATAGAGATTCATCTTGACTCGAGCCCTCAGAAATTGTTCGACTGTTATCTGGATCCTAAGTAACTTTATTTTGGCAGCATTTCGGATCAACCACAAAGTATCTCGGTTAGCAAAATATTCCCTTGGTCAACATAACGTTCCCTCGGTCAACAAAACGACCGCCGTCTTTACTAGCAAATGACACAATTACCCCAGTTGGGTTCCTCTCTGTTGTATTTTCGGCTGAAACAAGTCTAGCAAAGGCGTTTCACGTTTCCACTGAAACAAATGTTGACAAATATACACCCGATATTTTAACACGTCAATTGTTGGAAACTGAACTAAACCTCCGTTCAACCTAATTAACGTCATTTCATTTCTTAAATATAAAACTAATTCCGGTTTGTGTTCTTTATGTTACATTAAATACAAGTAACTTTACCATAGTATTAGTAACTTTACCATAGTACAAGTGTGTGGCCTTTAGGCACTTTAATATAATAATTCTTAATCAGGGACGGGCCTAAATGTTTGATCCAGTTGAAAACGAGTCTAGGTATACTACAACAGAAAGCAACGTACGTAGCGCGAAAAAAATTTAGTTTGTTTGTTTTAAATTGGCAAACCTTTTAATTCACAGGAGATGTGACGCATTTGGCACACACAAAATAAAATATAAACCCATTTCTTATCGTATTTTGTTAATGCTTATCATAAAATAATACATCAGTGAATTAATTTGGAGAAAATTGAATTTTAGAGAGTTTTATGCTACGAAAAATTTCTTACTTTCCGTCTGAGAAGACTCCCTTAAAACGCAAATATAATTCAAAGTAAAAAAATTTGTGCATTTTCGTATAGTTAAAAGAGTTAAAAATATTGACCTTGGCCTTGTGTACAGTTCGTGAAAAAATTTGCGGGCCGGATGATTTTCACTGAAGGCCGAATCCGGACAGCGGGCCGTAGGTTGCCGACCTGTGTTTTAAGACATATGATGTTACAAAATTAAACCAAACGACATTTTAACCAAAAGAACGTTAACAGCCCTGCTTTGTCCAGCCTAACTTTATGAGCCAAGCGCAAACAGATTGCCTTTATCTGGTTTTAGTTAGCAAAATTATTCATTTAAAAGAGGGATGACACTTGACCACACAAAGAATATATTTCCTCAAAGGTATAGGTTTCGTTTCTATTACGTTATAGTGTCCCACAGCCGTATGGAAAGGCATACCCACGTGAAGATTCGCATAAAGCGTTTCATAATTACTTGATCTATCGTTAAAATTTGTGAAAACAGCAAAAACTGCAATATTTATCTGATTTAAGTCGCATATATTCATTTTGACAACGTGCTCACGACGCTTTGGTTACAGAAAACGGGATAAAAGTTCATAAAAGAGAGTTTTTTTGAAAACACATACTAGGGAGTAAACCCAGATTCCGGCCCAGTAGATTAGTTTGGCGTGATAATGGCCAAAATAGTGTTGGATTGCAAGCGCTCTTTCCCATCACCTTGGTCAAAAGAAGGTCTCACTACATTTTACGGATCTTAGTGTTTATATTTCGCGCAACAATTCTAGTCGACAACAAAGTAAGACGGCTCTATGGCCGCTATTGAAATTAAGGTTTTCGCGACCAACTTAATGGTCCCCAACCCAAATTCGGGCCGCCACCCACTATTTGCACCCCTGCCGTAACCAAACAATGTACGGCGCTTTATTAACTGTTTGAACGCTTTAGTAGGGAATAAAACCAAGCTCTGGTGAGCATGAAATAGTTTTTATGTCTTGAATTTACAGCATTGCGCTTGTCTAGAGTTCTACCATTTTTTTTACAGTAATGAAACAAGTTGTCAGAATTAAAATTTGAAAAACTACAGTCTACATTGTGTACCACATAAAAGTGCAAAAGTGCGAAAAAAAATGTCACTTCTGTTTAGTTTAGTACAAAAGATATTAATTATTCTTTGCTAACTGATACCAGTTATATCAACGATGTTATAAGAGATACATGTTGTTGTTGGTCAACAAAGGTGCGGATTCTAAGTGGACCAGAAGCTTATTGCATTTTACAGGAGATTTTGACGATATATAGTTGAGACCTAATTCCAAAGTGATGTTTATTTTACATAATTACCAGCACCGATAATTGTATTTTGTTTATAGCCTTATACTAATGCTACTCATAACCGTTAAATACTAAAAAGCTTTTGAAAGATGATGATTTTATGGAAAGACTCGATAAAAAAATTTACTTCTGTTATCATACCACAGTACACGCCAAATGTATTGATATAAAAGTTTTACACAAGTTTTTGTGTAGAATTATTTACCGAATACGATTAACACTGTTTCGCATATATTCAGCCTGCTTTAATCTCAAAATGTCAAAATCTGAGTTAGCCAAGGAAAGTTGCTCGCTTTTCAAAGGCATTCTTCGCTTAAAAAACGCAAAGGAAGCAACACGGGCCTACGATGAGAGAGCCAGCAACTACGACATACACACTGCTGCTGACGGATTCGAAAACATAGGAAAAGAAGTTGCGAGACTTTGTGGAAAGTATGTAAAAAATGCAGCAGAGACTACACTGTTGGATGTCGGAGCAGGTACCTTAACTGAGCCTTCACGATACAAACCAACTAATAGTTGCTGATTAAAATGTTCTCGATTTTTAATAAACAGAGGTTGTTCGGTGTTTTCATTTGCCAAAAGTACCTTGGTGATTTTCTTATTAGTATAACGTCAGTGGTCTGGAATAGAAATACAAGTTATGAGCAAATGAGTCTCATATAAATCATGTATTATTTAAGGAACGGGACGCGTCGCTGACAATCTACGGAGGACAGAGAACTTTAAAGGAATCATTGACATATTGGATGGCAGTATGGAAATGCTTTACAAGGCCAGTAAAAAGAATCTAGGTTGCAGGTGTGTGCAAACCAAACCAACGAAAATGTTCTGTTGTTTAAATTGGGGTCCTGTAAGACTTTGTATTGCAAGTATTAATTTCTACAGATGTATCATCCAGCATCTAGTTGAGGGCGACATTCCTTTGCCAGAACAATCCTACGACGCTGTGGTTAGTTCTGGAGCATTCGCACCAAACCATCTGTCAGTGCAAGTTGTAGAGGTATAGGCTATAGTCTGTTTTTCCAATTTATTAACGATTTATTTACTTTTACACAAAATTATTACACTATATATTTACTATACATATTTATATGAATCCCGTTTGGCTAATTTTTGTTTGGTCTTTGTTGACAGGCTTGTCTAAAATTGATCAGACCGAGAGGCATCCTTATCGTTTCACACGACATAGCAGCAGGCAAAAAGTATGCAGACGATTTCCAGACTTTAATAGGCAACATGGTTAAAGCAAACAAAATGGAGATGCTGGAAAGCTTTGAAATTAAATCCACCGTTGACGCAAATTTTCACATGTATGTGTTTCAGCGTTGTGCCGAGAAATAATTTGTTTTACTCTGCTCAATGATTTGCGTGCGAGTAAAAGCCTCGACAAAATAAGTCTTGTCTTGTCATATTCAAGATGAGCCCACCAACGAAGACAATCTACTAGTAAAAATATATTGGTTGATTCTGTTATTTATCTAAGACGCGTTTCTAAAAACAATTCCTTTAGCTTAACCACAGCTGATTAATCATAACAAAGAGCGCATTAAAAAAGTTTGCTATTACGTTTAAAAAAAAAAAAAAATGTATGTAAAGGTTTATATGCCCATGAAACTTAGTAAAAAACATTTGAGTGATATTTTAGTTATCAAGTTATTTGTTTGTTTCACAATTTTCCTAATACAAGTGTTTAAGCTAACTGGCAATATGCACTGTTTTTTACTTTTTAAATCACCTGTTCAGAAATATGTGCACTGGAAATGATTTTCAGGTTATTATACGCCAAAATTTTATTTTGAGTATGTAAGGAAGACTCTTTATCAATATTTAATGTAAATGTATGTAACATTTTTTGAATACAGTATTAGTAAACGTGATTAGTTTAGGTTACTTTTATAAACGTCATATATACAATAATATTGGTTAGTTACAAATACTTAAGGAAGTTGGCTACCAAGATATTCCAGAAAAAATATCCTTTTGATTCATTACACTAACAATTATAAGTGCCTATAGGTGGGGGCCTGTTACACATAGGCCTATACTGTTGGAAGGGATTTAGTTATATTTTAGAAAAAAATATTTGTTCGAGGTCTTACACAAACAACTGCTTAGGTGGGCCCTGTGTCAAATGGCTTAGTTAATTGTCTTAAATCTCTTTGAAAGGGCTTAGATAATTGTCTTAAATCCCTTTGAAAAGTTGTAAGTTGGGCATGGTCTTTTTATCTAATTCAATTTCGTCAGTATTCCCAAGACTACATATAGTACCCTGAATTTCCTTCAAATATATAATTTAAATTTGGTTAAGTTTATTTTACAATTAACTTAATGTAAAGTGAAGACCGTTTTTTAACATCATTGTAGAATCAAAGTTAATAACAATTGTTTATCTAACATTGAATAACAGCTAAAACATAGTTTCATTGTTTTGTAAAAGGACACACCCTTTTCTACGTTTTTTGAAGTACAGCTTTATTAGATTAACACACCTAGAAATAAAATTGTTTAAATAGAAAACTTTTTTTCAAACTTTAAGATTTAGAAATTTTATTGGATTAGATTTATGCTGTATCAAATGAGAATAATTTTTGGATTATATAATAAAATGGCAAAGACAAGTTTTATTACTAAAGACATTAAGCCCGTTTATATGCACCTTTCGCGGGCAGATTAGATTAAGGTTCAATCCGGATTGAAAAGTAATCCGTTCCAGCGTCTTAATTACATGGCGCGAAATTCAAGCCAGCTTGAGTGTACAAACTGCACTAATATGCATTATTACGTAATGTTCCAGTAAACCTCTGACGCACAACCGATTTTTCGGCTTAGGCTACTCCTTGCGGTAGCAATCTATTGCTACTTGTTCGTTTTTTGAAACTTAAAATTGAAAAAAACAAGAATTACTTGAGTTTGATTTTCCGAAGTATGTTTTTGACTGTATAGTGCCTCAGTTTACCTGGCACACATAATATAAGTGCAGGAAACTTAAGCTTATGTGTGCTGGTCAACGCTATATACAAGGCAGAGTGGACAAAAGAAGGTGATGAGATGTACCAGACATGACTAATGAAAACTGTATTTGGCGCTGGCCTAATACCACAGCGTTGTGATAATTATTAATGCAATGTACAATATTTGGGTGAGGGTTGGCGCATCCTAAACCAAATAATTTTCGACTTTGTGGATTCTAGACCAGCCCCTCTGTCACAAATTAGTATCTAACGAGTGTATGTAATATTCTTTCCTTATGCGCGAAACTTGTTGTTTTGTTTACGACTAGCCGTTCGTGTTACGTCATAATGTCCCAAAAGTGGCGTGTGTTTACTGCGTTAAAGCAGGTCATTCTACAAACGATTTAAAAAAAGTATGCCCGCTTATTTTCTAGGCTCTGTATAAATCAAATAAAACTTTTGTGCATTTCTTGGTCGTTTGATGGAAGAGGGTTTATTCTCCCGGAATGGCACAATGAAAAAAAAACGAGAAAAAGTATAAACTCACGAAAGATAAAGCGCCATAGGAGCAAAAATCGAGAAGGACACAAATTGTGGAATGCAGTTGGGTTGCAGAATTCGTGTTACAGATGAAGGCAAGTATGCGAGACTTGACACTACAGCTTAAAGCAAGGCTCGGCAATCTGCGGCCCGCGGGCCGGATCCAGCCCGCCGATGTAATTCATCCGACACGCCGCTTCTTTGACAAATTAAAAAAATCGATTTTGCCCAAGGCGTCGTGCGTTCCACCGCACACTCAAAAAAAACACCTTTGACAACTTAAAAAATTGAAATTATAAAAACAAAACTGCGTGGTGTTCTTAAGGTTCCTTTTTACAAGTGATACTTAGATGTAACTTTGTGACGTCACATTTTAACGTAACTTCGTGACGTAATTTTAAAAAAATGTCAAGAATTTTAGATCCGCGCCTGTTAGTCGGTGTCGTCTAACTCGTGTACTGAAAACCCTATTGTTTAAAACAAAACTGTAGTTGGTTATGTCCTACATTATTTTGTCTACCTACATTATCAAAGTACAAAGTAAGCCTGCGCTATAACTAGTCGACTGACACACATTTAAAATTAAATTCTAAAATCCTTATGCTAAAGTCGTGATTTGACGATTTACCAACCCATCACGTCGATGTAAATTCACTGCCGCCTGGTTCAGCATCATTGCTCAGAACATCATTCCAACCCCCGAGACAGCATTATAAACTTGCTCGCTCAGTAAGTGAACGCGCGATAAGAGATAAATTAGCCCAAATGACAAGAAAAACTGCAGTTGTGTTGAATTTGCAGCTGCAACGTCTTCGCTTTGTCTTGAGAAATCGAATGCTGTTTTGGACTCTAAAAAGTTTCATCAAAATAATTTCCTTATTCTAAAAATATTTTCCAAGTGACAAGCAATTTGTTGAATTCCTAATTAATCTGGAAAATGGATCTTGGGAAACAACGCTTGAATCTAAAAACTCTACAATGGTTTTTTAAAAGATTATTACATATATATTGTGATTTAGGAAAAAAATCTGTGAACTTTTAGGGAAGAAATCATTGTACAGGATTAGTGTTCGAGATATACTTTGTGTGAAGCCGAATTTCATTACTTGGCGTGGAATGCTTGCACCACCACAGTGATGTCATTTGGCGTGAAATATTGTCGGCCTAATCGTTAGGCCCTGATGAATGTGCTATAAATCAACAGTCGTTTTTGGCGTGCACATCGTCCAATTCTAGCGTAAAGTTCATCAAAAAAACGTTTTGCGAATCTTTAGCCGCCACAAACTGTGAAATTCAGTTGGGACGCGAAATTCGTGTTAAGCCAAGTAGCGGGCTGTACCACTCAATAATTTTGATTCCCTCCGCGTGTTGTAAATTCGTTCGTCGAATGGCTGATTTCCTAGTCGTTTTTTGTGTCGCGTTTTCTAACGAATTAGTAACTACTAAATTCAGGCTGATGTAGGCTATAAAAGAAACAGTGAAGTCGTTAAAAATTTAGAAGTTGCTCATACTGTTCTCTTGCGGAGCTGGAAAGCGCACGTTTAGAGGTAAATGAATTGTACGTGTCGTAAGTACCTGCAAGTACCGATTCTCGTTAGTTTATTTGCATTAAATATTATTTCACTGTGGTGAAAACCCACAATGTCAGCATGCCTAAGGTTCGCCTCGATTTATTTTACAACTCCGGGAGAGCTAACGTAAAAGGTTGAACATCTCTGCTATAAGTAAATGGCAATCGAATGAGCCAACATTGCCATTTAAAGCGAATAAAAGAGAAATATAGTGGCCTGGAATATTTTACATTTGTAATGTACCTGTCCTACTTCTACAAGTCATGTTAAGTTATTTATTCTGGTAGGCTAGGCCTGTTTTACAGTTGTCTTTAAGTTCAAATTGTACCACAATGTCGCGATCTAAGTTAGTTGAAGATGGTTTGGACGCGTTCGATAGTGTGCTTTGTTCCAAAAACAGCAAAGAGGCTTCGAAAGCTTACGACCAGTGGGCAGATACGTATGATAAAACCAGTGTCGCCAGCGGATACGTTGAGGTGGCGAAGTCAATTGCAAGACTCTGTGGGAAGCAGGGCTGCGGAGTCGGAGTCGGACTCGGAACTCGGGACTCGGGTAAGACCGCGTAAAACTACCCGAGTCCCGAGTCCGACGTGCGCATGCGCAGTATCAAATTTTAAAACTGTTAAGGCGGCAAAATGTAAGTTGTAAAAGTGTAATAGCAAATGGTGAAATATTTTTAAACCATGTAATGCGCGCGGGTGGATCAATTATGACATCAATATGAGTGGATTGCGAAAAATCCACCTTAATTTAGTTGCGTAAGTGGTTAAAATACAGGCTGTAGAGTAGGGCTACCATATTTTCAGCACCTTGAAAAAGGACATTTTCTTGCCTGCAACTAAAACGAAAGTAGAATTGTTAAGTTTGAGAAAAACGTGCCATATTCAAGTATTGCATTCAGCTTCGAAATTAACACGTTTTTTTCTGAAACACGGATACTTCTGGCGTACTCATCAGTAAACAGAGTTTTCCTTTTCAGCATTATAATGTATAGCTTATATTTTGCTTTATTGTTGTCTTTAGCATAAGGATTTTAGAATTTAATTTTAAATGTGTGTCATCTCGAATAGGTAAACAATGTACATAGCGCAGTCTTACCTCGTACTTTAATAATATTGGTAGTCAGTTTTAGTTTTCCCCAATAGGGTTTTCAGTACACGAGTTAGACGACACCGAATAACAGTCGCGGATCTAGGATTTTCGACACTTTTTTCAAAGATGACGTCACAAATTACGTTAAAATGTGACGTCACAAAGTTACATCTAACCGTTATGTCGTAAAAAGTAACTTTGTACATTTTAAAACAAAAGCAGCTACATTACAAAGATGTTATAGATTCGCGCAAAGTGCAAACGCCTTCATATCGATTAAATTTTCAAAACTGTAATTTTTAAACTTGCGTTGGGACGCATGACGCCTTGGGCTAAAACGATTTCATAAAAATAATCAACACCTACTATAAACAAAATTTAGATTCACGCTAAAAACGAACTTTTTAGCATTTATGCGTAGAGTGAAAAGAGGAAAAAATACAGCTTCCCTCTTTTGTATCCGCCCTGCCGACTGGTATGAATCGCTTGTTAGTTAGCGAGGAGTTTAGCGAGTTTCAGTTACCAAGAAGTCAGTTTGCTTTATCCAAAATCGAACTAACGAACTCGTTCGTCATTCCGAGCTCGATCAGCTTAGCAAAGTGTGTTCATAATACCGCCCCCGGTCTATTTGTATTGGCCTAAAAGACTACAGACTAAATAACCTGGAACTGTTTCAAAAAGTGCGAACATAGAGCCGGCGGCACTGAGTAATCCATTCGACTGGAACGAGTGTGTTGCTGCAAACCTTGGACCGGGCCCCAAATATAAGTATTTTTACGTGCAACATGCTGCACGTATTATTTTATTTCATGTTTTGTCATATTCGAACAAATAAACGAAATATTTTTTCGCGTTGCTCGCGGAAAAACTGAATTTTACTTGCATAATTGCGCACAAGTACGTTGAAAAACAACAGGTTATTTAAAGATAATTGTTTTATTGTCACATTATGACGTAACTTTGTGATGTCATTCTACAAAACTTGGTTAGCCTATAACAAAAATCCTGAATCCGTAGGTGACTTTTAGAGGCAAATAACGATTGGCAAGAATATTTGCCATTTACACCATTTTTGAGAATAAACTGCTATTTAAACTAATTATTTGTATACGACTAAATATAATTCAAAATTAAATTAAAATCTCGTTGAAATTTCAGTTTATATTCTGGTTTTCAAGAATTTGGTAATTCTATAATTCTAATCTAAATTGAGAAAACTAAAATGACCTGATTCTAATTCTAATCTAATTTGAAAAAACTGAAATGATCTCATTTTTATTCCCATCTATTTTTATTAGGCTAAAATGAATCTAATTGTCCAAGTCTGACTCTATTAGTTTTTTCAAGCAATGTCTGTTTCACCTGTTTTTGTTAACTAAAATAACTAAAGTACGTTATTTGCAGACGCTTGATATGACAGCAATTAGAAAATTGCTTAAGTATACTATGTTGTTAGTAGTGGTCACGCTAATTGTGTCTTTTTTATTGTTGGAAGAACTGAATGGGAGGCGGAAATCTGCCAAAATACTAAGAGCAAAAGTAAACTTTGGGTCAACCAGTTCGAATAAAGCTTTCATAGAAAACTTGGACAATGTATATCATACAGTAAAACATGGTGTAGAAGTAGACAACTGTTCGTTGTGGTCGAAAGATGGAGCACATGAACCAATAAACAACCAACCGCTTATAACGCTGGATGGCAACAAGTTTCTTCATCCCGGATTGCTTTATGGTCCCAACAATCAGTTGCATGGTTTCTGGCAGTCGGTCTATTTGGCAATTCGCTTAAACCGGTAAGCAGCAAACAATTGATTTCGAAATGGTTTAAGTCCAAGTCAAGTATTTTCGAATAAATAAGTCAAGTACTAGTCCAAGTCTTTAAATGCCCAAGTCAAGTCCCAGACATTATTGGAACAAGTCATCTCTAAGTCGTCAAATCAATGATATAATAATAAAACGATAAACTACTTAAATTGGTAAACTAGCCAATTATGAGCAATAAGATCAATAAGATCAACTATCTACCCGTTATACGTAGCCTACGTGCAAAACTTTGATAATAAAATGGTAATTCAAAACACTTATTTCAACCCAGGCAATTTGACTCAAGGACTTAAGTCCAAGTCAAGTAAATTTACCAAAAAAACGTAAGCAAAGTCAAGTATTTTGAAAACAGTGGCTTAAGTTCACTAAAATTATGTCAATGACTTAAGTCAATACAATACTGACATTTAGACATTACAGCACCTGTTTGGTGTCCGTAGGATGTGTTATCGTTGTGTGGTGTAATTATAGTACTATTTTTTATACATGTATAGTTTTATACATCTATACAAACATTCGTATTAAGTTGTTGTTGTAGTCAACTGCACGTATAGGCTATAGCTTAGCGGGGAACGCTG
This sequence comes from Ascidiella aspersa, assembly GCF_963924565.1. Classification (NCBI taxonomy): domain Eukaryota; kingdom Metazoa; phylum Chordata; class Ascidiacea; order Phlebobranchia; family Ascidiidae; genus Ascidiella; species Ascidiella aspersa. Next base: position 6,972,302 of record NC_139450.1, read on the forward strand.
ATAACTTGCGGTCCGACATGGAGTAAATGACCTTGTGTCCATTGGCCCTTTTATTGCTTTTACAATAAGCTGTTTGAACAGAAAATCCTTTTATAAATTTGAAAAACCTAAAATTTTAAACCAAATGATGCATTTGGGTGAAAGCTTTTCAGTTCACTCTCTCTCAAAACTGACATTTCCATTCAATTAATATACTTGTTGGCCGCTCAAATTACACTTTTCTATCAAGGACCCTTGTTATTCCGTGGTTTGCTACCCATTATTTAAACGGAGGATCTTGCATACCGCCTCATCAAAGAATCAACATACAAAGATTGTCACGATTTCTTTCGACTATCTCATTAGAAAACTTTCAGCAAACTTGTGACGGAGTATTTGACGTTGCTTTTCAGGTTGGTTTGTTCGTTAATGTGTTAATTTCTATAAAAATATACGAAAGGGATAGCAACAAATCTGAGTTCCAAAAACGACTAATTTTTAAAACACTTTTAAATGACAATGGCCGCAAACATCCCTGTTAAGATGTTGGATACAATTTTTGGCTGTGGAAAGTTTTGCTATTACCCACGCTATTTATAGTGTCAAATTGTTTTTAAATTGAATTTGTAAACAGTCCTAAACAGACCAACTTTCTTTTGTTTAACAATTTCTCACATATTTACATATTTTCATGTTTATAGGCTATGGATGTGAGTTTGGCCGACCTTACAACAATTGAAGAAAATTCGGGAATGAACCTTCGGCAAATCCCACCTCACCGGATAATCAACGACCCTCAGGCTATCAGCATACGATTAAAAGACAAACCAACCGACGTGTTTCCGAATATCCCTACCTATCCACGTGACCACTTTTTGTATGGTTGGAAATCCTGGGCTGAACCTGACGAGAATTCTCTTCGGAAGCTTTATAACTCGACGGCGAAGTGCGCAGTGTTTGTTTCGCCATTTCGTAGTATTAAATTTCCAATTGCTAAGTGGTTACCCCCGCCGCCTGCCACATTTTTCTTTCGAAATTGCACAGACCTGGAGTTGTACACAACTGTTGTGCAACAAATCAAATCACCACCTTGTATTGTGGACGCTGCGCGCTTATACATAGAAAATAATTTGGATGGCAGAAAGTTTGTTGGGATTCACTGGAGGTTTAATGAGGGCGATTGGCTTAGCAGATGCAATGTTGATCTTAACAGACTGGTCAGTGAAATTTGCCATGGCCTGCCAAACATTGCAGTTCAAGATGTTGCGCAAGGGATAGTTAGCGAACTCACAAGAAACAACATTTCGATTAGCGATTGGAGTCGTGCTTACATTGCAGTTCCACCTAATCTAAGAAATTTTCGGCGAACATTGAACCAAGCATTATCTGTCCTAAACCCACACTTCAAGCCAACCAGAGAGGACATTCTTTCATTTTTGTCAAGTCACTTTAACAAGTGTATAAAGCAGCATAATTGGAATGATGTTGAAGATGTGGCATCAATGGTGGAACAAGAGTTGATCATACAGAGCAAGTGGTTCTTTTATTCTGACGTTTCCACGTGGTCATCCAATATCCGACCCACGAGACTACAGAAAAATGGCGATGGGGTAATAACGCGAAAGTTTGAGGCATCCGCTTTTCATGCAGCAAAAGCGGCGATGTACGCAAGATTAAAACGGCCAGCATAAAAGTAGACACAAACAATTATAGGTATAGCAAGCCTTAAGTTCACATTCGATAAGATATAGGTCAGTTTGCTATTAGAAGATATTTCATCGTTCTTTCAAGTATGCCAATATCTGAGAAATATTGCTTAAGTCAATGCGTACCAAGGCACACTTAAAAGCGTTAAGCTCAGAAGGCGTTGGTTATCTACCAATCAAACGTAAACGTTTTAGGGAACGGTAAAGGTGATTTCTGGCAAGAAGCGAAATCTACTGTCGAAACATTTTTGTAAAGTTCGTGTGAAAAAGCACAGACCAAGTTTATTACGGAAGTATTTATATATATTATTGCAGTATTTTTCGCGTTTTACGCGTTTTACCAAATTTTAGTTCAATTCTTAGAAAATACACTAAAATTTGCGTAGTAGGTACATGTTGTTCGTTTTGTTAATTGGAACAGGTGTATTTAACCGCCAGTCTACTGATGATGATAAAGCTTTAGTGACTGAACCATTCTCTTCCTCCAACTCTTCCTTCAACTCTGCCTTCAACTTATCTTATAACACTTCCGTCAACTCTTCTTCCTACTCTTTATTTAACAAACCAACTCTAATCCCAACTTTACTTCTAAACATTCCAAACTCTGCCAAACATTTTATTTTTTACCAACTTTTCCTTCAGCTGTTCTTTTAACTCTTGCATCAATTCTCCGTCCAACTCTTCCTCTAACGCCTTTTCCATGTCCTTTTTAAGCTATTTGTATAACTCTTTTAGCAATTTTCTTCCAAAACCATTTAACTCTAACTCTAACTGAAATTCTTCAACTTTAAATGCAACTCCTTAGTTCTGACTATATGACTCTGAATCTAACTTTTTTAACTCCAACTCTAACTCTTCTAACTGTAACTTTTCTGACTTTAAAACTATCAATATTGTCATCCATACATCAATAGAAGTGTGCACTTTTTTTTCAGATTTTTACACATTTAAAAAAAATGCTCACATTTTTGCGCACATTGTTTCACAAATATAATACATATTAAACTCCAGTTTAGGCCGTTTCACAAAAAGTCTAAAATTCAATTTAAACAACCACTTATAATTTGTATTCCAATACGTAAATGTCACAATTCCTTGGTGACATACAACACCGGATAAAATTCTGTGACATCGGGCTAAATTTCGACACTAGATAAAACCAACGCTTAAATATCAGTCGACCGATTTTTCCCTGTTGTTTTATTACTAGGTACCAAACTTCCCGTACCTGTACTGCGGAGGCTGGAATGTGATTTGGCACAAGGGCGCCAACACACGTCACCACATCGTAGCTGTTTCTCGGTAGGGGAATTTCCCCATCGATAAGCACTTGAATTGTGGCCCTAAGAACAAATTCGAAATTCAAGTTTTCGGGTTTTTGCAAATGCAATTATTATAATGTCTTTTGGGAACTATTTCACGTTTAATACATATCAATACAAGAAACTAAAAAAAATGGGTGTTGATATCATGTTTACCTGATTCAAAACATATTTAGTATGGCATAGAAACTGCGGACCTTGACAACACGTTTCATCTTGGAACTATACCTGCCGCGACGTCCAACACCACAGAGTGCTTTGCGTTCTCTACGTACTTGCTGCAAAGAAAGGCCCCATGTTGAGGATTTTTGTCGTACTCACAATCGGCTGAATTTTTGTCATAATTTGGAGCTAATTTGCAGTAGCCCCTAATGGTTCGACTGACACTTTCACTATTAAGGAGAGCCAAATACCGATCAAGGGCATCCTGTGCAACTTTTGTATCAGACTGCATTTTCCTTTGAAAACACATTTTTCTTTTGAAAGCAAAAGGTTATAGGCGGCAACAATAACACGTGTGCAGTTAAAGTACCTGTTCTCAGCAGTAAAATCGAAAAACCATGCAGGCATTTCAAGCAGATTTTTGTTCATACCAGCAAGGCCTTTACCACAACTTGTTAACAATGTCAGTCTGTAAACAGCTTGTCCGGCTCCATTTTTCTACCGGTTTTTATATAGCCGACATCGGCCAGATGGTAGTAGTTACTAATTCTCAATATTACGTGAGACATAGAACGAAATTGCAACACGCGTCAGGAAGTTAAATGACAGCATGAGCGTTCATGGCCGATGTCGGCTATATAAAAACCGGTAGAAAAATGGTTAAAACCTTATAATACTGTTCCATCGTGGAGTTTTGATCGCACATGTTTATGGGGTGAAATTATTGAAGTTTAGTAAATAAACCAGTAAGTAGGCCTACTGATTTCCGTTTGTAAACAATCTTTGTGATGGAATATTGGATTGTGAAGACGAATCCTCTGTCGGTTGATATTAAGTTAGTTGAAGATGGATATCCTCAATGTTCGGACGGAGGTGACGAATACCCAACTAAAAGCAATCGAACAACGATTTTTTCAGATCAAAAGGAAATGATCGCCAACGCTATCTACAGAGCTTTCCTCTGGTTAATGGGATTGTTGGCGGTCGTTGGTAATTTAGCGGTTGTTGTCATTACCCTTAAAGACATTGCTAAACAGAAAAACAAAGATAATAACTTGGCGAAAAGCCAATATATATTTTTGCTAAGCTTGGCCTTCGCGGATATTCTTATGGGCATTTACCTTCTTGCAGTAAGCATTAAATCCCTACAGTTATCTGGAGAGTATTGTTTTCATGACCCACAGTGGCGTAGTGTAGCGCACGGCTATAATTTACCGACTAAGAGATTGTGTTTACAGTAGCTTTTGTGATGTATTTGCTTATGCCACAGATTTATTGCCTACTCGCTCCAAAGTGCTAAGTAGTTACTGGCTTGCATTATCTCTGTGCTGTCAGCTCAGGGATTTGTGTACTTAAGACCGCTTTCCGCTTGTATGAAAAGACTTCTTCTCAGTTATCGTCTTGCTGTTCGCAACTTTGATATTGCAAGTAGCATCTCCTATATGCTAACCTGTCCGCCTTTTATAGTTTAACTGGTTGTTCGCTTATCAGATAATACAATTCTATTAACCTATACGTCTTGTGGTTGGCTAACGAGTTATACGCACGCAACCTTCAAGCAACCTTAAAACGAGAGTCAGAAACTTCAACTACTAAACTCGTGCCCACAGTAGCACCACAACCTGTTCCATTCTGGGAAACAATGTCTGTTATCGCTACCTTGGCCTCGGCAGGCACCATGGATTTGATGACAGCGCTTAGACGTGTTACTGTCTTAAAACCATATATTACAAAATCATTCGAGTTAAAAGGCATTTACATATCATGTTTATGTGTGTGGTTGTCTGCTTTTCTCTTGGCGGTTTCCCTTTGTTTAACTACTTATCTGGATATTTTATTTCCCATGTTTGGTTTTCATCAAGATTTTTTAAAACTAATGAGGTCCCTAAACAAGCAATTATGATTTTAGCCAGTAATATAAGGCGAAGTAAATTATCATCACTTTCTTGGCATGAAGCCACTAACAGATATGTTGCCAAATCAACCAATTAAAGGGGTATTTGGTTACTACGGAGAAACTGCTTTTTGTATGCCTAGGATTTTCGCCTCTGCAAATGACTCCTCTTGGCAATATTCGGCACTTCTGATTACTATTAACTATTTGCTATTTATATTCATGCTTGTTGTTTACATAAAAATATTTCAGAACAGCAATAAAGTGGCAAAGGCAAAAAATAAATCCTCCGACACGAAATTGCAAAAACGTATTTCTCGTTTGCTTTTTACTGACTTTTGCTGCTGGATTCCTTTATGTATCACTCATCACTTATCTTGCCCTGGCAGGTATTCCATTTTCAAAGACGTTTACCTTGTCATTGCTGGCATTTTGCTTTCCATTGACAGTGCTGTAAATCCATTCATATATTTACCACTGCTTGAAAGAGATTATACTCGAATGAAGAAATTTAAAAAATGGTTATCACTAAAAAAATAAATCGGCAGATATTGTTGCAAAACAACTCTGAATATTATGGATATGTAATGGCTTTGTAAATAATCTAATGTTTTAACTGTTTTTTGAATTTTGTGCGCTGCAAATGTGTAAATACAGTCACTCATAATTTCTTGCTTAACATTGTGGGGTTTGTGTGGATATCGGTGAAGCCTACAGCATAAAGTATTAAATCTGATTCACTAATAATTAATTGTGTTCAAAGCTCCTAAAATATTACCGGTCGCGATAGAATATGCATCATGAGAGTATCACGTTAGTGTGAAAAGGGGTAAGCCTAGTTCTCGTTTATGTTATGTTGTTACGCACTAGAAAGAAAGGGCGCTAATCGAAAAAGGAAAAACACTGAGAAGCTTTGGATTGGCAAAAATCAATTTAACATATTTTCGCAATAAATTAAAATCCACCTAATCGCTTAACTTCATGAATTGTTCGCCTAAAAATATAGAAATAACAGTTGAATTTTTTACCCTTCTGGGGCGTAATATTTTGATTAGCAATTGCATTTCGTAGCTTTTACGACCTTATTTTTATCGTAAATCTCCCGATATAGAAATAATCTGAGTGAAATAAGTAGATCATTTTTCTAAGGAAGGAATACTCTACCAAGTTCAATAAAAAATTCAAGAATCTGAATCCATGGGTTTCATGGCCTGGTGCATTGACATGGAATGACCCTAGTGCTAATTTTTTGGCAGATAGAGTTTTATAATGTTTTTACTGTTGGTTAATGTTCTTACTTTTATAATTAATGTTACTCCAGTCCGATAACACGAAATTTGTTTTACGTGCAATATTTAGGATAAATTACCCAATTTCTTAGTGCAAATAGCTTAATGAAGAAACTTCGTTTCAGCATAAGTCATTTGTCTGAAAGACCTAATTTAGTCAAGTCATTTGCAAACAGTTACTTAAGTTAAGTCATAGACTTAATTAGCCCAAGCCATAACAACACTAGAATTTGGGTGATATTGTCGTATTTTTGTTCAAATTTTGACCAAAGGTGCTTACAAATATATATATATATATGATAACTGAATATATATATAAATACTAATTTAGTAAAATAGATGCAGAACTACATTCTTCTGTCCTTACGACCAGTTGGAGCTCCGAGAAGTGTATTCGTTTAATTGTTGCGACATCGACTTTTATCGTTCGTTTGAAACAAACGATTTGATTGGTTGCTTTAAAATTCCCGCTTTAGCACTTTTTCCCCCCAAACTTTAGCACTTTTCCTGTCACCAATGTAAAATATTTACCCTTGTTCAAGAGGTAAATAATACAATTTTTAACAGTGCGCGTTAAGGTTTAAAATTGGGTGCATTTCTTAGGGTTGTTACTGCGATTGATTAAAATTAATAAGGTACGTTATTTATTTGTCCAAAAAGAGTCACGTCAAGTTAAGTTATTATTTCACTCATTGCTGAAAAGAAACATTTAACATTTCGATTGCTTCGCTTACGAGACGTGTTGAGTGCCGCACTGCGAGCTAAGTTCGTTGAAAGCATCGAATTTTATCGAACGTAAATAGAATCAGAGTTGAAAGAAGAATATTTTTGCAGAAACGCATGAATTCAATCAAAGATCATGTCGCAAGGTTACGCCATAACGAGATGTTTGAAACAGATAACCTTACAAAACCGGAGGCTGTCGCTAAATGTAGTGCAAAAATATGCAACTGAAAACCTAACTTAACCCTAATGAATGAGATGGCGGGCTAGCATAGTATAAAAGGACATGGCCTAGTAAAAAAGAAAATATTTTACCGAAACGTCGCTTCGGACCGTTTCCGCTTACTTACCAACTGAATTCCGGTTTCACTTTTACTAACTGAATTGAATCTGGCAATATGCACGTTGGGATGTCGAGCCAATTTCTTCAGTTTCGTTTAACAAAGTCAAATAGATACTAGGTAAAATGCAATACATTAAATTTCCTACATACTAAGTAACAAGCCATACATCAAATTTCCTACATATTAGGTAAAATGTCATACATCAAATTTCCATCACTCGCGACTAATTTAGGCCAGCGGCTGGACACTGACACATTTGTACGAACAATCTAAGTTGCTCTATCTGGATAATTTAATTAGTAAGCTACACCCAGATCGTAAAATGAGTTGCGGTTAAGACCCAAAATAACCCTTCTAGCTTGCACCTTATAAACAACACAAACCAAAGGCGAACTTACACGCATTTTATTAAAGCGTTACGGCGGCACAACATTTTAAGCACGACTTAGGCAGATACTGCAGAAATGACTTTGTTGCGACCCGACAGCTTTCTTCCACTTGGCGGCGTTTTCTTTTCGTGAGCAAGGCGGGGAGAACAAGTGATGGTAATCTTAGAATTTAACGCCTAAAACAAAACATACAACATTGATATGGATAATATTGTTTGGAAAAGGTACAAACTAATTAAATTTCCGCAAGATCGTTTGAGTTACTCTTTAAAAATTATGCAACCAAATTTTCGTTTATTTATGCAACCAATTTTTTTATATTTTTATAAAAAAACTAAATATTCAATCACGACCATGTTTAAGGTATGATTCTTTTGGAATCTTCGAGGGAGAAACCCTGCGTATGATTTTTGTGTTTGCTCTTTAATAACATTAAATTCGACATATCATTAAGCATTGCTTCAAATGTTTCGCAGTTTTATTTACTTTTTGGAATTGCTGCGATATTTTTAGTCTCATGCAAAACTAATTCGGCGAATAAACTGTGACACTGAACACTTTGGTAAACTACCCTAAGGTGGACATATCCATCCGGTAGATAATCATTTCAGTAGGTAGACAGTTTTAAGGAATTATAATTATATAAAAAGTGAAATCGAAATGCAGCTGAAAGGCCAAAAAAAATTGTAGTTGGCTTTTAGCTGCATTTCAGACAGACGACCCGTCATTTTGGTTGTTGACAGTTAGGTAAATGCTCCTAAAGAATTGAGAGCAGTACTAAACCAGGGTAACCGCGGACTCGGGCCAAAAATGTTCAGTTTTTTTTTTTAATTTAAATTTTTGCTTTGTTCGTAAGCTTCCTGACAGAACTGTCTGTGCACACGATTTAATTGCAAATCACAAATATATTCTCATACATTGTACACAATCGATGTATTTTGTGTTTTTCAATTCACTCATGGTGAATCACAGTAAACCGGAGTTAAAACTCTTGTATGGGTGTCGCAACTTATTTATCGTGTTTGTGAAATGCCGCAAACAAACTAGGTTGACAACCAGGTATCAATTTCACGAGAAAAAGGTCGTTCTCACCTTCCACTGGAACTGAATATCAAGTCTGCGTTGGGGGCACCCTTCGGGGGCTGATATTTCGGGCGTCGCTCGCGGTTCAAATTGGCCGGCGGTTGTCTGCAAATAAGTGCTTTATTTATATTTACACGAAATCCAGCCATAAGAGCGAAATAAGAACAACATCATCGTCAGAATAAAACACAGTTCGGAATAAGACGAAAATAGCACTAATATCTAATAGTCGGAGTACCGTTTAAATCGGAATAAGTCCTCCGTCGGAATAAGTCCTAAACGGTCAGAATCAGGCCTAAGCAACACTTTACCTAACCCCGAACCAAAGCCCTAAGTACATGACTAACTCTCCTCATAATTCCAACCCTAACCCATTTTTTCATAGTAACACGCTGCAAACCGAGGCTCCAGGAAGACGCGTTTAGAAACAATGGGACTACTCTAACGAAATTATGTTTCTCTTCGTCCTTTAAATTACGAAACCTAGCAAGTTATATCAGGTTTAATTGTATATTTATCGAATGAGGTTTCTTCCGTGTATAGCACGGCAATCAGTAACCATGGTCAAAACGCAGCCATAAGACATTTAAACCGATTGTGTTTAAAAAGAGAAGCAGCTTTTTTTATTTGACCGCTTAAAAACGGAGATAACAGTTACACAACCAGGTTAAAATATACGCTTTGTTTTCTAAACTAGTGGTGAAGTAAAGAAGGAAGCCTTAGTTGTCCAAACTATAAGCCAACAAGCCCGAGGCTTCAGAAAGACGCTTTATTAATTTATTGCGTTGGTATCCGGCACTTGCTGATCAATGCTGAGGCCTAACGTTTGTATGTGCGTTTATATGACAGAATAAACTTGAGTCGATTTGGCCTAAACGGAGGGGATTAACATGAATGAGTCACATCAAGAAACAATAGGGCTGATTCGGTCAATAGCTTACAATTTGTTTTACTACAAAACTTATAAAAAAACGTAAATTAAGCTTTTTAACCTTTAGAAATAAGAAGACGTTTTGGCAATCGTGTAATAAAACCACTGTTTCACAACACGACGCGTCAGGGCGAAAAACGAACGACGGAAAAATCAGGAATTCATATATAAAAAAAAATTTTGCAGCTCAGTATTACCTGGAGTGGTAAGCGGTGTCAATCTGATTCTGCTCCTCCTCAACTTGTCGCTCGTTGATGGAGAGCGTGATCTGCTTGAGCTCCTGCTTCCGTCGCTCCTCGGCCTGGCTCCGATCCCGAAGTCCGGCGGCGAACTGCTCCGAGACGGCAATGCGCAGCGGACGCAAGGTCGGCTTGTTGCCCTTCTTCGTTAGGAGCGCGAATCTGCGGAGGAGGATAGAGTAGAGTAAACGGAAAGCAATCGCAGACCCACCGGATCTGTCAATCAATGATGCAAGCAGAGCAAAATCACAGTTGTTAAAATACATATGTGTGTGCATACTTTAAGAGGAAAGATGAAGATTTGTAAGTGGAAAAGCGAGTAGCATTGGTTAAAAGAGCAAAGGCCGCATTAGATCAGAAATATAGAGCAGAAATATAGAAATTAAAACAAAATTATTTAGATATTGAGATGCCTTTTTTCACTACTTGACAAAAGGCAAACATTAAAGTTATTGTTTGATTTTATCATAGATTAATGAATGAGCATTTTTTTTTCTTTTCTCAGAAAGAGGGTAATTAAGGTCCTAAACGACGACAAAAGCTCAACAACGGTGTAACGATACTAAACTGTTTTGTTTTAATTAACGTGAATACAATTCCAATAGGATTACAATACTAAAACGTAACATAAGCACAATACTACTGTAAAGCTTTAGTAAAGATACTTTAGTAAAAAAAATATATCGAGCCATATTTTAAAGAAATATAAAAATTCCAATCTTACTTGAGGGCTTCATTGGACTGCGCCTTTTCCTTCGCCATTGCTTTCTTCACGTTCACGGGAACAGTCATGTCGTGTTGTACAACAACCGTCTGCTTGCGAGCCTGGATGCTCTCAGTCTGAGAAAACGGGTAAAAGGAAAATCGGCGGCGCAAGCGAGTTTTCAAGTGAAAGAACACATATCGGGTAGTTTTATATTCCATTCTTCTTTCAAATCCAGCATACACATACAAGTGAATTAAAGATGATAGGTTGGTTTGTTACTATAAATAACAATTCTATTTCTACAAATAACATATTCTGCGTGACGGGTAGGAATGCTTAAAGTAGAATATCGAATCCAATTCTGTCGTTTATTTCGGGTAATTGGAACCGATATAATTTAATGTTTTACCGCCTATTGTTTGCGCCTAATTGTACAAACGCGTGCGGTAAGTTGGCATGTCGCTGTGGCGACCAATTTATAGTGCTTGCTTTAATGTAACCTGGTAGTGCAGTGTCAGCGTTTTTTCGGGCGACCAATTACTTCGCGTCTGGCGATAACGTTCGTCTAATAATTAAGTGTCAATCTAGCGTTATTGGGCGAGCGACTAACGTGCAATGTCAGGAGCGGAGTTCGCAATTTCCCTAAATGCGTTAAGTTGCAAAAGTAACACGTGCTGGCCATCGAGAAAATGCGCTATAGGGTTACTTAAGGTCAACTTTAGGCCAATATTCAGCGAGGTTATGCAGTTATGCACAGCGTAAATTGTCAAGTATTTGTTATGTCAATAGTAACTTTGTATTCTTTGCAGTACATTATTTGACTGCATAACAGATCAATTAGTCAAAAAAGAAGCACTAAGACCCAACAATGCTTTTAAAAACTGTACCGAATTGCTAAAGAGTTCTGTGTGCAGTGTTGCATTGTACTCACTATTGGCAAAAATATAAGATTTGGCAACAACCTGAACAGTGGACATGTATTACAGTTTACACAACTGCTTTAAATGACAGTTGTTAAGAAAGTAAAACATTTTTTATTATAATGTACACATGTTAGCAAATCGTAGGGTAGAAAAAGATTAATCCATTCCCCAAACAAAATCGAGGTTAAATAATTTAATAAAAATATACTTGGATTCGCTATTCTGGATTCATTATTCTAGATTCGAATCCTATTATTCTAGAATACCTTTGTATTCTACTTTGAACATCCCTAGTGACGGGACAAATGGGGTTCTCGTCAGAAATGAGTGAATTTAATTTGTTTCTATTCGTCCTTTAAATCACGAAACCTATCTAGTTTAATCAGGTTTGATTAAAAATAAATCGAATGAGGTGTCTTCCAAGCACGGTAATCAGTATCAAAACGCAGCCATAATACATTGAGACCTGTTAACCTTAGTGTTTTATTTTATTTAAACACTGCTCCTAGTGGCGCGCTTTGCCTAGAGCATGTCCGTGTCTTGTTTAAACGTGTACGTTTGTCCTTCATTTGAGACTCGCCTGTGTTAGTGGTAACATCTATTCTGTTGCGGTGTAAGTTAAGTTTTATATTTATTATGTGTTAATTGTTATTAATGTTGATAACTTTGTGTAATTCTATTCGAATTAAGGAACTAAGGTTTTGTAACCATCGTTGTGTTTATTGTTTGTAAACTGATAAAGACTTCAGTGGACATCAACTTTCAAGACCGATCGTGGAAAAAAAGCAGCCAGCTTTTTTTCATTTGATCACTTAAAAACGGAAATAAAAGTTACACAACCAGATTAAAATATAGGCTTTGTTTTCATTATTAGTTTAGAAGTAAAGTAACAAGCGTTCAGTTTTGCAAAATAAGCCAGCAAAAAACAAATCATCCAAGTAGCGAAAACTAAAGTTAATCTAAAATCTGTACTTCAATTACCTCAATTTCTGACTAATTTAGACAAAGTGATGAGTAAGGAAGCAACGAAGTGTAATGTATTTCTTAACGTGTTTCTCTTTGCGATCACCTATGCGCGAGGTCTCTGACTGTTTGCCCATTCTCGCTCTAATTCGCCGCATTATACAACTAGTATTATCTAGTTGCCAAATGCTGCTTGTTTCCACTCACCATAATGGAGTCGAAGGCCTTCAAAAAGTCGTCGTCCTCTGCACAGGGCACGTGTTTGACGTTGCGTGGGGTAAGGCTTGAGGTTTCGTCTTCGCCCAAACCCGCGTCGCCAGCTTCGACGTTTATCTGGCGTTTGGCAAAAAAAAATCATTAACGACCAACGAATAAGAAGACCAAATACTGGGTGGCTATTGGTGGGTTGCCTAAGTCACTTTGTGGCAACATTAGACAAGAATATGGGGATAAATCGCTTCAAGCAAATTCTGGTCTGCTAATTTTATCAGACATACAAGAAAACAACGTAAACGGCTTCATGGAAATTAGAATGCAAACTTATACAATACCGAAGTTTGGTTTTAGATAGATGGACAAAAGATTCGTAACAAGTGACGAAAATTGATTAAGAAAACCTGGAGAGGAGTTGTTTTTTAACATGTTGCTTTCCTTCTAAAGGGGAAAATGTTATACAAAACTCCATTCAAAAAGTGTTCAGGAGGAATTTTATGAACAAAAAAAAATTAGAATTTATAACAAAGCGAAGGTTTTAGTATGCAGACACACACACACATATATATATGTATTGTATTATACACTATTAAAAACATTTAAATCCTTAATTGCACATCAGTAACCAACAAGATAATCTCCTACCCCTATATATGGCAGTAACACCAAGTGTACCAAGGCATGATATCTGGATAGCATTTATTTAACCATCTTTGACCCAAGCGGCAAAACACATCAACTCTTTCACGGTCAGTGAATAAATCAAAGAAGAACAGTAGTTTATTGCTGTGTTTTGAAACGAAAATCTATATCGTCCAACTGTTGCCGGTCGCCTCAAGGCGTAACCAAGATACCAACATTCACCCACCTGTTCTTCGTCGTCTTCCAATCTTTCCTCTTCGCTTCCGGACTCCTCCTGACTGCTGTAATCCTCTTCCATGGCCGGTTGATCCTCATGTTCCTCCTGCGCCTCCGGGATCGATCCCAGATTGCCGTTGTCTTTTCCCGGAGCCGAGATGTCTCCAAGATGGTGGATGTTGTCGGAAGGAACCACTTTTTCTGGATGGTATAAGATAATTGAAAACACACTATTTTGTTTAACATACTTTTACGATTTTAAAGCATGAGAAAAATACGGTATAACCAGTTCTTGTTGCACTGCATATGTGATGTTGGAAATCACCCTGGCCCTTACAACATAAAATATAATGCTCGACCTCAATTCCTGATCAGTAGCGGATTAGTTTAGCAAAGCTAGTAATTCAGGCCAGGAACTATTTATACATGCTAAAATATTCGCCGGTATATATAATTCGAATGAATTCATTCTACAAATATAGTGTCCTAACCTGCATTACTAGACTGTTCTGCTTTAACCAGCTCTTGTATTATACTGTAAATCAAAACATTTGTCTGATCTAGGCGCCCTTTACTGGGTTTCACCAAACGTCTGTTAAAGTATGTTAAGGTAACGCACTGGTAAATTGGAAATCACGCACTTTTGCAACAACTTAGAAGGTTGAGACGACTGACTGTGATAAAGGTTGGCAACACTTAACTATAAATATAGCTGAACCATAATGATTAAAAGACACTGTTAACTTCACAAAATTGTAATTTTAGTAAAAATTTAAACCTTTGAACAGAGCAGTTCAAAAACAAACACTTAAAAGGGGATAAGTAACTGCCGAATCGTTAAAGAGAAAAAAAAACATATATCAATTTTTTGCCCACAAAGAAAATTTTACCATTTGATAAAGAACTTTCCACAGGGACACTTCCAAAATTACCAAAACATTATTTTATCAACTTTGATCACATCGATATCAGTTTTCTAATAAAAAAATACCCCTGAAATGGGTATTGCGGACTCTACCTCTTAAGTATAATGAAGTGGAGTAAACTCTCCTGACACCCAAATAACAAAAAATATTCCTGCTCACCGAGTTTTGCCAGCATTTCCCGTTCCACCTCCGCGACTCCGCTTGCCGCCTCTTCCAGTGAGGAAACGAAATGGAGCTTGGGCCGGAGCGGTTCCAGCGTGTCCTGCACAAGGTACTCCACCTCGATCGGGAAGCGGGACTTCTTCTCTTCATCCGAGGAGGAGTTGCCTTCCGCGTTCGTGCTGGTATTGCTGGAAAACTGGACGGACCAGTAGGGAAGACTGCGCTTGAACCAGATGTACCTCTGTGAGATAAATTACAACGAATTAATATGCTGTTGCAGCCACGAATTGTTTCATTTGTAAAATTGATCTTTAATCTTCTTCAGGGCAATATAATTGCGACTATAGGTGAAAAAATATATATACTAGACAAACAGTAAAATAAAAGGAAAAACCACAATAGGCCACGTTCTAAAACACGAGGCGCAAAAAACGATATGAACATCCGATAGATTACGACGTTTTATATGAAGTAACGTCGTAGTTTACTTAATTGCGTATAAGGCCTTCCCTGCAAACCCCCAAAAACATTTCAGTGTTCAACCGTGACAAAGCTAACCAGACAGTGTTGAATTTTCAAAGAATATAATCCACTTACTAGCTCTTCAGAAAGTCTATTCACAAAGCTAGCTGAAATTAGAATATTCGTGCAAGTAAGGTTCAAATACGAGTGGTTGTTTAACTGCACCAACTATGTGGTAATTTTTAACCTTCAGTATACCTTTGGTATTTTGTGTATAAATATATACTCCAAAGTAAATGAGATTTGGTTATTTTGTTCGCTATAAAGTGTTTAGTTTTTTGTTTGTCCTTCACAATGTGTTTGTGTTTCTTGTATTGGGGATATATTTTTGCTTGTGATAAATAGTTTGGAAGAATTTTTTTGATTCAAAAATTAAAAAAATTAAAAATTTACAATTAGAATTACTTTGATATTAAAACTTACATCATACCGAAAAAAGGCAAAAAAAATAGTTCAACTATGGCCCTAACTCCAAGTGGTGACACCGGCTCCTTAAACGAAGTTCGGTTGTCCGAGGAATGGGTCTGAACAATACTGACATATCAGTTATTTCCGGCAACATTTGGGCCAGTGGGAAGAAAACTGCCACTTAACCCATTACTTTACATTTCACTTTCTTTAGAAAAAAAAAACAACCAAAAGCTTCTTTTAGGGATTACCTGAAAGTAGGCGATAAAGTAATCAAGCCTTCTCTTGCTTGAACCGCGATCGAAGTATTGCCCGCAAGTCTCCAGAAGAACGCAAACCAATCTGCAAAACAAAGCTAATAAGCATACCAACGCGGCGGTGCGGCCAAATCGGCATTTGCGAAAAAAAAACACGTGAAAAGATACTACGGTTGAAACGTTTTAAGTACAAACTCTAAATAGAGAAAATAGAGCGTTGTGAACATTATGGAAATTTTTGGACTGGAAAAAATGCAAAATCTTAATCAATGATTGACGCAGGCAAAAAAATTTTCACAAAAATTTCAAATTCTTTAAAACAAATAAAACCGCCCTTAAATATTTAGGCCGTTACACAAAAAGCTTTTAAAAGCGGTTAAAACAATACAAAATAAATCTTTTTCTACAACATGGGCTCTTAAACTGCGGCCCGTGAACCCCTTGGGGCATGTGGACTCGTTTTAAGGGTTTATTACGCTAATTACGGCCTAATTATAATCTAAGCTTAAATGGAATGAATTAAAAGTTTAATTGAAAACAACACTTTTGGCGCCTTTTTGTTGATCGTGTTTGTGCTTGCAACTTCATTTCAATATCACGCTTTCGGACCTCAAATAACATATTTGTAAAGACTAATTATTTTATGACGACACTTTATGACGTCATCTCTATAAACGTAATGCCCACCTTGGACTATGCGAACCAAAAACCATAAGGGTCCACGTTAAAAGTTTAAGAACCCTTGCTCTATAGCAGGGGTCGGCAACCTACGCCCCGTCGACGTAATTCATCCGGCCCGCCGCCTCTTTGATAAATTAGACACAAGTCCAATTCACATGCTTTTTTGACTAATTTAACTACGTAGGTGCAAAAAATGTTCGCGCTACGCGCGAATCAATATTCTAGGTCCGGTTCGTTTGCGTTTTGATGCTGTGTTTTCACCTAGATCAGCGCTTCGTTACCGTTGCGCCGTGGAAGGCAGCCAAGTGCGTCACGGAAAACGTATTCAAAGTATTAAACATATATTTTTTAACATATTTTTAATTTAGCAATGTAATAAAATTTGCAAGAAATTTAAAAGAAATGCCGGTGTACCCCCCAAAAAATCGCGCTCGCTTCGAACGCCATGTCAGCCTTGACTTAAAAGGTTAGCAAACACTGAGTTAGATTAACTTCTACATACTATCGCGTTCCCCAAGGGTAGTTTAATTAGCCTACCCTTTTCATTAGTAGTATGGATGACGACGTGTGAACTCGAATTTTAAACCAAACAAACTTTTTTTTTCGCGCTTTGCGCCAACACTTTACTGTCTCCTTAAACGTAATTAAACACTATTTTAAATGCAATATCGACTCGAGGCCCGGCTGATTCACAGTTGTTCTAACAGGAAAATAACACAATTCTTAGTTATCATTTTGTGCGGCCCGCAGAGATCTTTCTGAGTTTGGTTTTGGCCCGCGACTAGAAAAAGGTTGCCGCCCCCTGCTCTATAGTCGTTTTATCGCCTCGACAAATTTGTCATGACCACTCACCTGATGCGCATCAAGTGCTCAGGTGGGTCGAGTAGACTCGGTCGGTTCGGGTCGTAACTCACTCCGAAGGTGATAAACGAGTAGAGCACATTGAAGATCACCGAAGACTCGAGCATCCTGTAATTGTAAAGCTCGCCCAAAAACTTCACGCTGCTCACGCGACGCTGGTTGTAGCGGGGGTGGTTTATCTGCAAAAACAGAAAACGATCACACCATTCTGGTTGGTTTATCTCTGGTTAAAAGTGCAAAACGGCTATACCATTCTGGTTGTTTGGGGGAGGTTTATCTGCTGTGAATAGTAAAAAATTGTCATATTATTCTGGTGGTTTTGAGGTTGTTAATCTCTGGTTGAAACTAGAAAATGGTCGCACGATTTCATTTGGTTTGGTTAGGTTTATCTGCGGGTGAAAATTCAGTTGTTTTAGGGAGGTTTATTTGCTGTAAATAGCGAAAAATTTGCCACGCATATTTTGGTTTATCTGCGGTTAAAATTAGAAAATGACTACACCATGCTGGTTGTTTTGGGGATAGCCTATCTGTTGCTAAACAAAGAAATAGCCAAACCATTCTGGTTGTTTTATGGATGGTTCGCCTGCTGTGAAGAGTAGACAATGGTCACACAATTTTGGTTGTTTTGGATTTATCTGTGGTTGGGAGAGGAAGACGACCACGCCATTCTGGTATTTTTTGGGTGGCTTACCCGTGGTGAGATGTAAAAATGGTCAAATTATTCTGGTTATTTTATCTGCCGTTAAAAGTGGACAATAGTCATACCATTCTGGTTGTTTTGGTATGGTGTATCTGTTGTGAAGAGCAAACAATGGTAACACTATTCTGGTTGATTTTACGATGGTTTATCTGCGTTTAAAAGTACAGAATAACCTTTCTGATTGTTTTTGGGTATTTGACACATCACATCAAAAAGGGAATGATGGTCACACGATTTTCGTTGCATAGGGAGGGTTTATTTGCGATAATAAGTTGATAATGGGGAAGCCATTGCAAATTAAGAATTATACCAAAACGTTTTGGTCACAGGTTGGGTTTATCTGCGAAGAAGATTAACATTTGTTGATATTAAAAAGTTGAAAATGGCCAGTCAATTCTAGGTAATACGGAAGTTATATGCGATGCAGGGTGGGAGATGTTAAATGGATGGTTTAGATATGCTGCGAAAACTGGAAAACGGTCACACCATTCTAGTTGAACACAAAATACATCTTAAACCTATATTTTCGTTTCGTGACATACGCTATACATCTTATAGTTCGTTGGTGTTTAATTACTCGAGGAATAGGTTTTCTTAATGGTATTTTCAAACAACATGTACTATTTACCAGTTAATGAGGTTAATAGTCATACTTTATCGGAACACCGAAAATCAAGGTGTAAATTTCTTATTTTGGGGTGGGGTTGACAGGTCAATTAACTGCACAAATCTAACGCTGGTTAATTGAGAACTACTACACTTCGGCAGCTTCAAGATTCAATTTAAATATGCCAGTATTTCTCATCCTATGGGTCGCGACCTCAATATTTTTTCGCCGGTTGTAGTAGTTTACAAAGTTAGATTTGGTAAGATTGGATCTGAGCAAGGTTTGTCCAAAATTTCAGAAAATTGCAGACATGGCTCATTTACGTAAACTACCTTTTTATGCTACTTATCTAACGTTGAAAAGGTTCAGTGAAAAAATTAAGTATCCAGAACATATTTTTTTTTTTTTTTTTTTTTTTTTTAATATTTACGCTTAGCATTTGGGTTGCCACGATAAAAGGTTTCGAAATCCTATAATTATATTTAATAAAAACAGCGTTCACTCGCTTTGTTAATCCCTGCTACCATTTCCCCTTGCATCAGCCGGTATTCAAGTAGCCAATTGAAAAACCAAGTTGCCTCCTTGCAGATCGAAAGGCGGCCAACTTTGTGTATAATTGCGTAACAATGACGGCGCTATTGCGTAACAATGAACACACAGATGCGCTTGCGACGCCCGAAATAGCAAGAGGAACTTTCCAAAACGAGATCATATGGACTGCATACGAGGCCAACCTGTCATCGCAATCGCTATTTGAAGGTTTACAAACTGGCGCCTTTCTGAAGCAGGAAACGTCCTTTTGATATTATTGCAGTGTCGAGCCATCCTAAGCTCAAACGCGAAGGAGTGTTTTTTGACAATAAATAGCTGAAGTCTCGTGATGTTCGAGATGGATACACCTATGATTTTTTGATAAAGGTACGACTTTCCGACCTCGATTAACAAAAAAATGGAGGCATTCCTGTATGGTTAATAACGCAAAATAAGAAATTTATACTGGTAAAGTAATGTTTTTTTAGGTAAACTGGTAAAACTTGCTGAAGCGTGAGAAAGCTTATCCTCGATCGGTAATTTATCATTTTATTTTAAGTTTAACTTATAAGCCGGAAATGCTGCGTTGAATCGCAACTAAAGGTTGAAATGATTAGAGTATAAGACGAGCACCTATGTCGGCCTATTATTATTATTATTATTAATAGAGATCGACCGATACCGATTTTTTACAGTATTGTCAACCGATACCCGATACCGATTTTTTTTATATAATTAGGAAATGTTCAAAACTTGAATTAATTGAAAATAAAATCCAAATAACGTTTTAGTTTGTACTCCTTAATTATTAATTAAACTGTTATTTTGCATATTAACTTGGCGTGATGCCAAAAAACATATTATTTTGATCAAAAATTGGGTGAGTTGTTTGTTGTACAGGAAAAATTGTATTATATTTTCTTACAAAAATATCGGCCTACATTTACCGATACCGATATATCGGTCTATCTCTAATTATTATTAACCAAGTTACAACAAAACCACATCGTCAGGTGCCGATTACTGCGATCTAAAAGTATCGGACACAGACACCTGGGAACAATAAAAATGCCACAAATCAGCGCATTGCGTGGACTGGTGTGTTGGCTTAAAGATTTATTTAAGTGTCTGTTATTGCATCGAAAATAAACTCATGGCTGCATTACAGATTTGTTCCATAGTTTAACCACCGCAGAGTAGAGTATAAACCGGCTAAACGGGCTTTAACATAATTTTACTGATGATGATAAAAGTTGTGGTTGAAAGTTTGACCACATTAACTGATGAAGTTACAGGTATCGAAACGACTTTATCAAGATGATGTTATTTTACTCTACTTTTTTTGCTTTGAGATTTATCATCAAGCTACGATACAGACTTGTGCATCTATAGTTCACTTAACTTTAAAATAATACTTTCTAACAGGGCCTAGCAAATAGAATTTTATCATTAGGCCAAAACGGATGGAAAGATGTCGTGACTGCTTCAATGCCAACGACGTGTCATTGTTGGCGTACACCGAGAAACATTTGGTGTCGAAATGCCGCATCCGGACGGCTCCCAACGCCAACTTTAAGATGGCTACGCCAGAAACAGCTGGAAGCAGCACTTCCTTTAGAAGCGCCAAGACGCCTCTTCCAACGGACGTCCGACAACATACCACATCAATGCGCCAGCTATCATCGGATTGCTGCCTATTCGACACCTACTTAAAGTAAGCGACAGTGGATTCTGGCAAGTGACGCACTTGGCCTTTTCTGAGTTGTTCTCTTGGTCGAAACGCAACGCTATCCTCCAAAACAGGCGAAAGTTACATTTTAAATGTGACAGGTTTGATATTGAACTGAAATTTGCACCTGCAAGTATTGAGTTGTCAAATATAAATGTATTGCACTCTTATAAGAGGCTGACTAAAATGGTCGATTTTACCTTTCATATGAAGAAGACTATTTTACGATTTTTTTTTACCAATTTGCACCTGTTGAAAACCCACCAAAAAAACACATTTATTTTACAAGCTTGACATGAGACTTACCAAAAAAGCCTTGATGATCAAAAGTAATTTTCAAAATGTTTAAGTCATTTAACTACTTAAGACAATTATTATACAAGAGCGAGCGGCAGTATTCGCAATAAAACTTCAAACGGAGCAAACGGAGCGGCAAAGCCAGGAATGACGTCATTACCTCCATGCCGACCCGGATGTCCTCGAGTGTGTCGTCAACGATGACGTGGCCGACGTCATCACGGTAGGAGACCAGACCGGCGACGAGACTGGCGAGGCAGTGCACGTTGTTGAACTTGATGCTCCAGCTTTGCGACAGGCATTTGAGCGTGTATCTGTAAATCTACAAGATCAAACGTCGATTGTTAGTTTAGTTTAGGCAGTGGTTCTCAACCGGGGTTCTCGTGTTCCATTTCTAATGCTTAAGGGCACCGATAGGAATTTGAGAATTTTTAAAAATCTGATTTATGCTCAATTGGTAAGCTTCTTGATACTACTATTTGAGTTCGATTAGAGATCAATATATCAAATGACGTTTTCCAACATTTTAGGTTTTTAATTGTGACATTTCAGTAAAATACTTAACGAAAACTCCATTCGGGGTGGCGAAAATATATTTATTATTTTTTTTAGAGGGGACAGTAAGCCATAAAAGGTTGAGAATCAATGAGTTTGGGAATCAGCATATTGTCATATTAGAGCCTCCGGATCAGATCCCGCCTAGCCGTTGATTTCTTCTGGCCCCGTGGCATATTTTCCAAATGATCCTCAAATACGGTGGTTATACTCTTATTACTCCATTACCAAAAAGTTTGTCAGTTGTAGCTAAGTTTGGAAACCTACTTAACAAAACGACATGTTTGCTTTTTTGTAAACTTACTAATCGCTATTTATTTTCAACTTTTATGTTTCCTTTTTTACAATAATTCGGCCGAATAATATAACCACACCATAGATCAGTTTAAAAACTCGCTCTGTTTACGTACCTCGGGGGTTCCCCAGGGGAGTTTCCGCATCTGCCGAAGCACTTTCTCCACCGAGCTCTTGCTAAGATCGCGAAAGAGCAGCTTGCGAATGTACTCGTGCATGGGCGGCCGCGGTTTATACACAACCTATATAAATGATGTAATCACCAGGTTATAGGTACATTAAGACTATAATGTAATCAAGGCAAGGCTACGGTAGCTAGCCTGCTTAACAATTCAAACCCAATGATATAAACATACATGGGACGTTTGGGCAAACCTGTTTGTATTTTGAACACAAACAAGCGCGAAGATGCTTATATAAACTAAAGGCGGTCGTTTTTTTATAGTCTTCCTAATTACTGAAACCAAAAGCTAATATAATTACAAAAAGTGGACACGATTAGCAAATTAGAAATAAATGCGATGCTAAAAAAGATCAGAGAACAGTAGAAACCTAGTGCACGAGTTAAAAAAAAACTTTAACCGAAGATCACAAAACACCCAAATAAATTTCACTCCTAAAAAACCCGAGAAATATAAGTTTGTCCACCTGCAAAAATGATGTAATCACTAGGTTATAGGTCTATTAAGACTCTCATGCAATCAAGGCAAAGCTAAGGTTGCTGAGGTGCTTAACAATTTAAAGCCACTAACTTGAATGTTCATCGAAAGTTGGGAAAAACCTGTTTGTATTTTTAACACAAACAAGCGGGAAGATGGTTTTGCTTATAAGTGGAGTCGGTCTGTTTTATAATTTTCCTAATTAAAAATGATTACAAAAAAAGTCAAAATGATTACAAAAAACGGTTATCAAATTAGAAAAAACGTGAATCGAAACAAAGATCAGAAGAACCGTAGAAATCTAGTGCACGATTAAAAAAAAGCTTTAATCGAAAAAAATTCACAAAAATACTTAAATATATTTCACTCTTAAAAAATCCGAGAAACGTAAGTTGCGATAACGAAATTGTTTCGCTGACCTTTAGACTAAGACCAACAAGTTCATAGCGCGGCATATTAACCATAAAAAAATCGAAAATCCACTTTAAAGACTCACGGCGTCCGACTTTGGCGGGTCGCAAGTATAGCGCGCGTTGTCGATGAGCGTCGCGTAGCGCGGGTCGATCGCCTTGGCAACGCGCTTCCGGATGAGCTGCTCCAGGAGGACGCGCGCCCTCAAGTGGGAGGATTTGGATCGGAGTAGGAAGCGTCCGCTGGTCTCCAGGAGAGCACAAGCCATTTCAATCGCGTGCGGCGAAAACTCGAGGATCAGCATCTGAGGGAGTGTAGAAGATAAACGGGGTGTTGTAAAAGTGTGACTTAAGTCTATGCCTTGACTCCAAGTCTAAGTCAGTGTTTTCAGATGTGTTAACTTGACTTAAGTCCTTGCGACAAATGATATAGACTAATTCTAAGTCAAATTAAGTCTGTGTTTTCAGATATCGTTACATAACTTAAGTCCTAGGGACAAATGACTTGACTCTAAGTCCACTTGAGTCAGTGTTTTCAGATGTCGTGGTGTGACTCAAGTTCTAAGGACAAATGACATGACTCTTTAAGTCCACTTGAGTCATATGGACAAATGACTTAACATTAAGTATTTCGGGCAAAATGACTTGATTTCGATTACCTAAAAACAACGAAAATGCAATTTATAGCAAGCGAATTGTTTTATGTGCGAAACTTTAGACAAATAACCTAATTTAATGAAAAAACGTTCGTAAAACAATATTAACAAAGTCTTTTGATCTCAGTTTACGTCAAGTAATTTTGACAAAAATTTTTTTTGGTATTAAACATGTATTTTAGTTAAACAAACGAGGTTTTGAGAAAAGTAGAGCAAAGTTTGAAGTGGTTTGAGAAACTCATGGCTTCAAAGATTTAAATCCGTAATGCGATGTTTCATGTGTGGAATTGTTTATAAAAATTACCTTAAGGGCGTTAAGAGTGTCAGTCGAAGGAATCATCTCGAACTTGGTCATTTCGCCGATGAAGCGTACCGTCTTCACCTTACTCTCGATGTGAATCTGATCCTTCTTCCGCACCTGGAACAAATTGTAAACTTTCATAAGTAATATTGACGCAAACTGAGGATCGTAAATCACTCGCGATGCATCTTAAATATACAGGATACATAAACGATCCGTGCGATCCTGAAATATTTTAGATGCACCCCATCACTCGCACCAATGTGGATTTTGGCGAAATATACTGAAAGCTTACACAAGGGTGACTCGTGGAAGCATTTATAAATCAATCGCGTGAATGCACATCGTGATGCATTCACGGAAATCTAGATATTGGATAAAACAATCACCGTGAAACCCTTACATGAAAGGTAGCACTGAAGTAAAACAGAATTGTAAAGCACTCGCGTGAAAGCTCACCGTGGCGCACACACCAAATCACGACTCACGTGAAAGCGGAAGTCCCTGAGCAGCATGAGCGCGAGATGATCGGCGACGTCGGGCACGCACGAGTAGAGGGTGGCGGCGAGTCGCGAGTAGAAGGGAAGCAGATCGAGTCGAGATCGATGCACATTGAAAAGGGCTCGGGCAAGCTTCTTGCGGTTGGTCTTGGTGTTAATGTTCATGCAGAAGTCCTGCGCTGCCTGAGGATGGAGAAAGAAAAGTTACTGAACAGTGCAGTGATTCCCAACCTTTTATGGCTTACGGCACCCCTCTAAAATATTACATAGATGTTCGGCACCCCGACTGAAATTTTAGTTGAGTATTTTACTGAAATGTCACTAAAAATGGATCATTAACAACATAATCAACTGTATTCTGACTATTTAGGTCTTATTCCGATCAAGACGTTATTCCGACTATCATATATTGGTCCTTTTTTGGCTTTCTCCGAACTGTTTTTTGTTCTGACGTTAATCTTGTCCTAATTTCGGTCTTATGACTGTAGACCGCGCAAAGTGCTTGTTCTGCGCCCAAATTTATGATTTGTTTTCCCAACGTAAAGTGAAATTTAAAAATAAATTGTTTTGGTACACCAGAATGTGTGGCCGACAAAAAATAACCCCTAAAATACGTGGAACTTAACTTACTCCTAATACGAAACCGGCAGCTCCAAAACAAACAAAATCAAATTATGGTGAAAAGCGCACAGCAAATGATAAAAAGCGCTGTGCTACAAAGAATGCCATCACTGTGCTACTTTTTTACTCAAAATCGTAAACCCACTGTTTAACACTGATATCAGCGATTTAATGTTTCACCCACCCTATCGACGAGCTCCCTGTTAACGCAGTTCTTGAGGGCAGCGATGAAGTTGTCCATGATCAGCTTGGTGCTGGCTCCGATGTTAACGTCGTCCTCTTCCGTATCTACGCAACACAGTCCGACTTTTAGGGAGATTAAATCTACTTCCCGGCTCCTGTTCAAGATGTACGAAGTTCGAAAGAAACAACCATAATTTTATTTTTGCAAAGTGACAAGCAAAAAAACGCGAACAAAACGTTTCTTGAAAAAAGTAAACAAAGCTCCCTATTTTTCTACGAGACTTGAGTTTTTATTTACGCCGGATTACAACCTTGAACTATTGGGATCCAATAAAGTAATACTTCTACTTTTATTTGGACAGATACGCCAAATGAGCTGCAGAAACAGCTCGTACTGCTGTGAATATTCAAAGACGAACTACTACAACTCACTTTTTTGTTGCCTATCGGTATTGTTGGTAAGCCCGACGTAATTTATCTACACATACACAACTATAAGTAACAATACGTTATTCAAAAGCAAGGCGTCTAAATAGGATGTATTGAACAATTGTTTTCTAAATAAGGATGTCTTGAACAACTGTTTAATGAATTGGATTATTTATCTCAACTAAGGGTGTAACAGGATTTTTTAATCAAGGGTTAATTTTGGTCATCAGCTCTAAACATCATCATGTTGATTAAAAGATCATACGTACATCTATTTTGTTACCTGTCAAACAACTATCGGTTCAAACAGAAAATAGTGGTACATAGACAAAAACGAGTTAAAAAGCTCAGGCCCAATTCAACGAATATGTATAGCTTTGAGGCACAATCGCTTTCCCTGATACAACAAATAACAGCGTATAATCAAACGCTGCGGCACACAGCTTGGGATACACTGGTCTAATTAATCAAACTGACCACATTTAACAGGCGTGGCTTTACATGGTATCGTGTAGTGAATTCCAGAGCAGGGGTTGAGTCCAGCAGCAGCAGAAGAAGTCGGCCACCAGGAAGACATTTACAATAAACAGGCTCACCATCTTCGTGGCTGAGTTCCTCCTTTTCACCTTCCTCCTCCGACTCTGCAGCATCTTCCTTAGAAGGATCAAGAGGAGTGGCAACCTCCCTCGCCTCCGCAGCCTCCTGGACCGCCACCAGAGCATCCTGGTCGAGATCGGCGATCTCAAGATCGGTGAGGTCCTCGTCCATCTCTTCCGCCGCTAGCTCGCTGAAAACAAGGAGCAGATTTGTTCTTAAACGCTTTTACTGGAGGATCCATTTTGCTGCCTTGTAAAAAAGAGGACCCCATGTATCTTAAAAACAATATAATTTAAAATATCACGGTAGAATTACTTTTTTACTCGTGGTGAAAACTTATAAATTTCTAATGTAATTACGGAAGTAGACTATGATTTCTTCGCTGAAAACAAGGCGGAAGATTTGTTCTTGAACGTCTTGCTAGTTTTTCCACTGTTCAGTCGTTTTTTTAAATTTATTTTAAATCGTTAAAATGTGTATTGTCTATTTACGCCTTTTTATTTCCAATTATTGTTACGTTTAATATTGCCACTAAATCTATTAATTTTTAGTTGGCAGCTCGACTCGATAACTGTAAGGTCCTTTCGCTGTCCTGAGTCCTTGTGTTATTTTTTTCTCGTTTTTTCAATGTTTGCAAAGATGCACCAAAAAATGGATCTTGAATCTTAAGCGTTTTCATTTGGAGGATCCATTTCGCTGCCTTGTAAAATTAGAAGACCCCATCCAGACTTGGAACACTAAATTAATTTTGATAATGAATTGCTAAGCCAAAATGGTCGAGTAGATTGACATCATCTTGATTAAGACGTTTCGATACGAACTTGCATCATCTTCAGTTTATGTGTCAAAACGTCTTAATTAAGATGTGGACGATCTACTCGACCTTTGTGGCTTTGCAATTAATTATCAAGCTACATTACAGATATGTGTATACCGTATAGTGCACGCTAGATTTATACTAGCCTTTTAAAATTAGATGAGATTTAAAATGAGAATGCTTCAGTTTTTCTAATATACATCAGAATTAAAATTACATCAATTTAGTTTTCTCAAATTAGATTAGAATTAGAATTACACAATTCTTGAAAAACAGAATTTGAATTAGAATTTGAACTAGAATTACATTCTGAATTATTTAAATACAATTTAATTCAAATTGCAATTTATTATCTTAAAAATATGAATAGTAAATATTTGTGTGCTGATTTTAATATATTTTAGCATAGCCTATGCTTTTTTAAAACCTAAAAATGACCTACATGGAGTTCCGAGCACTTCTGGTAAAATCCAAATTTGGTTAGAACAAGAATTAAAGAACACAACCAACTTAGAAATTAGATTTTGCTCTAATTTATTAAATTATAAACCTAGCATTATCTAGTTGTCCAAGCCTGACCCCATCCATCATCAAATCTATAAAATATAAAATATAGCGGTGCAATCATTACCATGATGGTTTTTTAAGCTTTGGGGCCGAAAAAGGGACAAAAAATTTGAAATAGGATAAAAACATGGAAAAGAATTAAGGCTTTATTATTTACAGATGGAAACAAGGGAAATTTATTTCTGTTTTAGGACAACAAATTAAAGTGATTTCGGTTCACGGTATTTAAAAGTGGAATGTTTAACATTTGGATTACAAAAAGGGGCAGATTTAAGGCAAGGATTGGAACAAAAAGTTCACTTAGATCAGTGAATGAGAAAGTGATTGATTCAAAGTAGGGATTTCAGGAACAAAGGGGGTGATTATGGGGTAAGAAAGCACAAAAGAGAGATTTAACGCCTGGGTTGCAATCAATTTTATTTACCTTGAAGATTATTTTCCCGTTAAAAAACAACAAAGATCTCATAATGCCAACCAGACACTTATGTAAGTACCAATCATTCGGAATGTGCATTGTATAGTTGACGGCAAGCCAATCTAAAGCTCGTCAATAAAAAAAAACAAAAAATAAGGTATAAAATAAAAACAGAAAAACTGGTCGGATCATAAAAATGTAAAAAAATAAAGTTGTGCAGCTTTTTGGTTTTGGAATGTTATTTCCGATTTATGCCAACCAGATAAAGTCCCAGAACAACGGTTCTCCGGCTCTTTCAGCTTGCTAATTAAAATCAAAATTCCCGCCACACTTTCTACAAAACATCACAACTATAGCTCAACAATGACCCTTGCTGCTCCTTACTGCAAGGCAATAAGTAAATCCAATATCAATCTCGGGTGTCTAAATCCGTGCTCCGCGAATTTTTTCACGTGGACACACTACTGGAGCGAAAAAAGTTGGCGGCACAAAGGAAAAAATGTATATCGACAAATGACGCATGAGAAAAGAAAGTGAGTTTTATGATTAAATGCTCAAAACAATTGACGCAATATATTGCTGTATCTTCTAATTTTGCGGTTTTAGAGTATTTTCCAAAATATCTTTCATTCGTGAGCTTTTAAATGGCATTGGAAAATGAAACCTGGCAGTTATGCTTCATAGTGTTTTGCATATTGTTTCGGACCGGCATCCAAGATGATTAGTTTATTTTCAAATTACAAAATGCCCAGCAATACAATTGAGAACCTCTCGAGGCACACAGTTTAAAAATAAACGTCCTAGACCTAGACCTTGAGGTTCGAAACGGTTCCGTAATCCAAAAAGTTCGGGTGCCAAACCTAATCAAATCACGGTGAGTAAAACAAAATCTGCAATAATATGACAAGAACCCTTGTGTTCGAGCTTTTTTTGAAGTGGTGTTTTTCCTTACTTGACACTGACCGAAAACTTAAGGCAGTAGGGGTTCTACAAAAGGTTTAACCACTGACCTAGAGGGGTTCTTAACCTTTTTTGTATGTTTTACCCTTTTAAAAAAGATGAATATTAGATTTACCCCTAATATATAAAATGGTGCTCATTTATTTAAAAACTAAGGTAACAAATTACATTAGTTATATTCAATGCGATGGCTGCCCTTGCTTTTTGGCAACGAGTTGTTCAATTTTTGGTAAAGTATAGTAGATAAACAAGGAAAATGAGTCCCGTCAACTGATGTGGATATTTTGATTTAACCCCTAAAATGAGAAAATTTACCCCTGGGGTAAATTTACCCATGGTTAAGAAAGGCTGTCCTAGAGGGTCGGAATGGTCCCTTAACCCCACATTTACCCTTTTCCTTTGATCTTGGGCCCGATCGGTTTGACGTTCCCGGATTGCGAGTCGGGTCTCGGACGTCGGGAGTATCCTTGATCACTCTTCTGCTTGCCTCCTGTGTCCTTGTAGAGAATCTGGCGATGAGGAGAAAATCGGGATGAGGATTTACAAAAGACCTCCAAGGGATAAATAATATAGTTTATCTCGATATTGCCACAAGCTAAGTGTCGCCTATAATGAGGTAATCTCTCTTGGCCAATTTTAACAAGGTTCAACTTGTAAGTTTTTTTAAATATATTTTAGTACTTTTGAGCAGGGAAAGTCGGTTAGAAACAACCCGCTCCCGCTCCCCAAAAGATAGAAAAAGTTTGGGGAAAAAAATTGGAGACCAAGAAAAAGGTTTGATTCCAAGAAAAAAGAGTTTAGCAGTAAGACAAAAAAGTTTGGCCGTAAGAAAAAATAATTTTGGGAGAACGAAAAAATAAGTTTGGAAGCAAGAAAACAAAAGTTTGGGTCAAAGAAAAATGTTTGGAGGAATAAAAAAAAGTTTAAGAGCAAGAAAAAAAAAATTAGCACCAAGAAAAAAGTTTGAGAAAAAGAAAAATAAAGGGTTGGGAGCAAAAACAAAAACAGTTAAGCCTGAAAAAAAAACAACAAACAGCTCACAGCGGGCACAATAGCTTTCAGATCGAGCAGGTTGGTGTAGAACGACTTCTGGTCCTCGTCTTCCCAGATCGACTGCTCACCCACAAGCTCGATGCTGTGATTGGCCGGATCGCAGATGTTCACTGACGACACGTGATCGGACACGCCCAGATCTGTAACCAATCAGCGAGCGAGTTAGCGAGCGCTTCCAATGTACTGCGCGAAACGCCTAAAGAGCTGTACTTTACAGGTTATAGGTTTTTTCAAACATAAATACAAGTAAAAAACACTTTAGATGGAGCGTGAATGGATTAAAAGATGTTTTCGTAATCAATTTGCTCTAATTTGTTTTGCGTTTTCCTCATTTTTACATACAAAAAAAAAAAAAAAAAAAGACAAAAAATATGTATTTCCTGCTTTTTAATTTGTTAAAAATTGCTCTGAAAAAAAAATGAACCATTTAAAAATGCACGTTTAACATCTTCAAACTTAAAATCGCTAGAGTACTATAATTTAAATAATTTTATTGAGATACCATATTTTATTTAATCATAATTTGATTTTTAAATAGTAATTTGATTAATAGTACCATAATTTGATTAATTTTTACGTGCTAGGATACGTGCTACCGACAGACATAATAGCTTAGGCCCAACTTAAAAGTGTTTTCAGGGTTTAATTAAAAAAACATATTCACAGTTCACTTGGGAATAAATATAAAAAATGAATAGAAATCAAACCTGACTCAGGCAAATCCGGGACTTCAACATCAAGAAGATCCTATAAGAAAAAAACAAAACAAATTTTGAGTTTTCTATTATTTTTATATGACGCTAGTTTGAATTCAAAACAGAATTGGCATCAGAATCAGCAAAATCTAAATCCAAGACTGATAAGTTGAAAAATGAAAAACGAAAAATAAACAACTAAACAACGTATCTAGTTATGCGACATGAATTGTTGCGACCATCCAAACAATGGCAAGAGCGGCAGTCGTTGCTTATAACATTAGTTATACAAACGTAATTTAGAGAATCCAATTAAAGCTAGAGAATACAATTATAAAACATTTTGTAATTTGTTGCAATAGTTAGTTTTTCCAATGCTTTAAGCAATATACTGTTATGTGCAGTGTTTTGAGGACTTTGTTTAATGGACTATAAAATGTTTTCAAAGGCATATCAAAATATAGCCTACTACAGCAGAAAATTAACAGTAAACGATATATAGAGTATAGACGACCAATATAAAAGACCAGGTTAAGCCCACATTGATAACAATTTTTTCTAGCAAGATGCATAACGCAACTAAAACCAACAAGGAAAATCATTGAAAGGGTCTTCGAGTTCACCCTTTGGCATGTATATTATACCAGGCGGCCACGGAATACCCCATGCCAAGTGCCAACACCAATAATATTTGCCTGGCAAACACTCCAAGGGGGTGAAAAATTGCCAGTCGAGGTGTCAAAGGCCATTAATTTATCAAAGTAAATTTTGAAATTACTTTTTTCTCCAGGACACCGGCAAGTCGCACTTGTGAAATTACTGCGTAGTACATAGGACCTCGATGACAATATATTTAATGAAAAACAAAAACAGTCGGGGAAAAAAACGTTTATAATTGCAGTACTGCTCGGCCAGAAAATGGTTTAAGTTCAAGATGTCTTGGGAATTGAAAAATATTCATAAAAAAATAACAAAAATTTAAATATGAAACACAACCATCCTAACTTAAAAGTAATGCGACAAAAAAGTCCAAACCATAGAAAAGTGAAAATACAACACAAAAGCCTAATTTTTACAACGAGTAACGATAGTTTTAGTTTGCTAAACGGATGTTTTTGTCACGAACAAAGTTAAAATCAGAGGAAAAACAGATAGCACATAGTCTTTCAGTTATCCATTAGTTCAATAGCACCCTGATGAATCGAAAACTGCAGGCAAACAGGACAACTTACGGCAAGCGAGTTGCAGTTGGAGAGCATCTTCTCGTAGGCGTTCTGCTTCTCGGTGAATACCCTACTCCGCTCCTCGTGCAGCTCGCCTTTGTTCTGCAAGATTTGCCTGAAAAGTCAAAGGTTGTGGTTATATTCACTTTTTTTTCTGTGTATCTGCTCATAAGTGTATGACTATATGTGCTTGTATGTTTTGGGGTGCTCGATGTGCTTTTTTCCTTAATCTTTTAGTGTGAGTGTCTGCGTGTGAGTGTGTGAGGAATTGTATATTTAGTGATGTGTATGTTGGTGTGTTTGTGTGTCTATATATGTGAATGTCAGTGATTCTGTGTTTGTATGCATGTGTTTTCTAATGCGTTAATGCTGGTGTGATTATAAGTGTTTGGAAGTGTGTGTGTGTATGTATGTGTATGCGGTGGTATGTTTACACATATGTTATCAATGTGTGCAATGTGTGTGTAGGCCTACTCGCATACAACAGACGTTATTTTTAAACAGCTACACAAACAAACGTAAATAAGATTTTGTGGCAAAGAGCAAAATTAATCGAGTGCGATTAATTGGAAATGCTTGGCGAAACTTGGTGAACACAACCATATATGTCGAAAAAATTGACTAGGTGTAGCGAAATAAACAAGCTACACAGTAAGCACACTGCCTACATATATAGCAAAATATGACATAAAACCAATTATTATTGAGCACAGGCGACCAAGTTTCCGCCGCACGACCAGTAAATTCTCCTTTGTCGTGAGGAAAGTCAATACCCGGGCAACTTAACATGCCAACGCCGACAAAAAAGGTCTTTGTCGCCGCACCCGAGTCTTGATATATTGCTACAAGACCTTGCCTTGTTTTGGCGTGGCTGATAAATCAATTCCTGTGGTCGGGCGCAGATAAAACAGCGAGATAGCGGGCAAATGGCTTCCGCTTCTAATAGCTCCGGGCGGGATTAGGCGCGTTTTTTTTCGCGATAGGGCAAAAGTCGAATCGACAAAAAGCACGCATTTTGCTTTGCATAATCCCAAGGTCCGCTTCAAAACGTTCAACTCGATTGTGTTTAACGGATGCCAAACAACCACTCGATAAAATGTGAAGTCCGGCTGGTTATATACATGCCTCAAACAAAGCTCAAATCTGCCTGTTTTGTTTCCTTTGCTCTACAGAGATTTAAAAAAGTATGACGATTTTGTTTCATGCTCAACTACGAATTTTACGCGGGCGCAGTCTGGGTAAAATAAACGACAAAAAATGCCTGAAGACTTGTGAAGTCACACCATTGCGCTTGATTTCAGTCAATTGCCAAAGCACATATTTCAGCATAATCATCTTGCCATATACTGAAAAAATTGGGAAAAATCGGTCCAGAGTGGCAGCTTTTTTGCAAAGTTTATTAAGATTTTAATTAACTCTGGTTTATGGCCAAAATAACTCCAGAAACTGTAGGCAGTTGGGGGCCATGGGTCTGGCATTGGCCGTTCTAGTGGGGGTCTGGCATTTGGCCGTTCTAGACGTTTGGGAGTCCTAATTTAAATGGCGCCATTAGTGCGCCGCTGTTTTGGGCCTGTTTTGGGTTATGGGTGGGTAATAAATTAGGTTA
Source organism: Ascidiella aspersa (assembly GCF_963924565.1). Taxonomy (NCBI): domain Eukaryota; kingdom Metazoa; phylum Chordata; class Ascidiacea; order Phlebobranchia; family Ascidiidae; genus Ascidiella; species Ascidiella aspersa. The sequence continues at coordinate 7,006,248 of NC_139450.1, forward strand.
GAAAATGGGTTATGGTTTAAATTATTAGGGGAGTTAGTGTTGTACTTATGAGTGGGGTTTGGGGTTAGGTAAAGTGTTGTATAGGCCTGATTCTGACCTTGGTCTGAATTGGTCCAATTTTGATCTTATTCCGACATTGAGGTTTATTTCGACATTAAGGTTGTTCTTATCTCGATGTTACGGCTGGAGTCCAAACACATGTTTGGAATTGGCATAAGTTTCTGAAAACTAAAAAGGGCGTTGCTAGAACAAAAGACTTGAAACCACGGATCGAATAGATACACTTCCTAAAACACCAATCACCTGTTCCTGTACTCTGTCGACCTCAGTTCCTTGTGCATGGCCTCCAATCGTTCCCTGGCAGTGTTCCAGTAATCAAGCAGCAGATTGTGGAAGATCTTCTGCTTCTCTTTGGAAATGATCTTAAAATCGCAGTTGTAAACAGTTTTATAACGTCGGTTTAAAAATTAGAACCGATTGGCTTTTAAAGAAATTAATTCACCCGGAAAGCGAGATTTTTTATTCCTTTCTTCTTCCCCTTTTTTCGCGGCGACCCAATTAAACGTTTACGTAGAACAGCAAAGCATTGGTGACCAACTTATTTTCACTGGACGCTTTTAAAAGCGAACAAACATAACAAAATAGACAAATAAGTTCGAATTTGGCGAATATTGGTCAGGTCTTCGTGTTGGTTGTGCAAAGAAACTTTGCAGAAATCTTGCTAACAATCAATCTTTCTAGAACTAACTATATAAAGCTATTAGATTCGGCAACCCAGCCAAATTCTTAAGTTGCGACAAAATTTAGAGTCGCGAACTATGGTTTGAGAAGAACTGCCTTAATCAAACGAACGGTGTTAAAAAATATCATTTTTTGGCAGAAAAAATATCACGAAGGACTCTTCTAAAGAGCCCAAAGTGTTATACGTTTATTCAGCGAGTAAAGGTCTTTGCTGGGGGTTCAACGTGAAGGCAATAAAGTGTGCCGAAACAATAAAGCACCAACATTCAGTTTTACAATGATTTAACATCCGACTAAGAAATGATTGACCAAATTTTGAGTCGCGACCAATGGGTGGAGAAAAACTGCCTTATAACCAAAGGTGTTAGAAAAACATTCATTTTGGTAAAAAATAATCGAGAGCACTGTTCTAAAGAGACCCAAGTGTTACACGTTTATTCAGCAAGTAAAGGTCTTAGCTAGGGGGTGAACACGAAGGCGATAAAATATCCCAAAACAGCACAGCACCCGTTCCATCATACCGCACGCTACTAATCGATTTTTTACACTTGTTTGGATCAGTGGGCGACGAATTCACGGCCAATTGACGAGCGGCGTATGCGTGAGAAGGAACACCAAACAAAGGGTGGTGTTCCCGAGCTTGTTGTTTCTGCCTGTGACCGCACGACATACATTTTTGCGCGTGGATGCGGATTCGTTTTTTTTTGGGGGGGACAGCACAACCCCCTGTTCGGTGTGAAGGGTTTCACGGTCTTGGACTTGAAAGGCTGGGACCGGGACAAAAGGGAATAAAGCAAGAACACAGTTTACGAGCGACCTTTCGGGAAACGCGGTTTTAGTTTTGTTCAAAGACTTCAAAAATAAATCTCGAATCCACCGATGCGATTTTTTTCGTTACGCTTTTTTTAGGTTGTTTTTTACAGTAAATATTTTTTTACAAACTGCTTTGTCAACGTACGGGAAAATATCGTTGGAAATCCTTCAAGACCAGGGGCACATAAACTGGGGTTCGGGTAGCCCCAGTGGTACGAAAGAGGAATTGTGGGGGTAAGCGAACAAATTTCTCGTTATCGTACACGATTTTCAACAATAATCTACAGTAGTAGCCACAATCGAATGTGAAAGTTGCTTGAAATAATTACAATTGTTCAGTCATTTATGTTCAGAAAATGGGCAAAGTTGTGTGAAAACTATCTTGCTCTTTCCATCTACTAACTGTTATGAGCAAGGTTTCCATTTTTTTTCTTTCAGTTTCAACTTCACTTACAGTGTACATTTACAGATTTGAGCAACACCCATAGTAACTAGCAATTTTTTTAAATGTAGAAACGGTTTAACAATTATAAGATATATTTTGGTGTTTTATCGCGTGTAGATTATACCGAATTCTAAACAGTCCTACACCACACATACAGATTCATAGGAAGATTAAAAGAAAAAAATAGCGAAATACTACTGGTGTGTGAAAAAATCACACATCCAACCCATGAAACGAATCACAATCTGTCATAGAGTAGGGATGGTTCACCCTTTCACATCCCGCATACTTACAAGACCAACATCATGGGGTCAGGCGGATTCTCTTACCTCGCTTTTTGGCAGCTCCAAGCCGAACTTATCAACGAGGATTCTGTCAGAGTAAAAACAACAGCATTAGGAGGATTGCACAGCTGCAAAAGCAACACACAGCCTCGGCCTTGTATAGGGAAAGCAGTTCAGTGTGGGTTTTCAGACTTCACTCAGTTGTCTCTTGGGGTGTTTACGCAAAGGGTATTAACACGGGGTTAGCTGTGAAGATTTGAAAGCAGGCCAAAGCACACCTCTGAGATCAGTTATTTTCAGCCTGATTGAATAGGCTACCGAACAGTGTTTGTTTTTGTTAAACCACTTTTGCAGATCAACAGTATAGCAGCGCCGACATTTTTGGGAAAACTTTATGAAAAAAACGTAAAAGCGTGCATTTTAAAAATTGAGCAAAAAAAAGTGTTGTCGTATTTAACGCGTAGGATTTAATTGCGTGCAAAAATATTTCTGTTGTGTTTTGCTTTGCACCGACGTCAAACTTATATAGCACACTGCATAAAGCAGGTGTCTATTTTTATTAGCCATTAAGATTCGACAAAACGGTTTCGAAATCCCTAATTGTCGAACTTTCAGGGGTGCTAAATCCACAAATGCATAAAGGCAATCTATATTTGTGTCGGAATTCCAGGAAATTTTAAGTAAAAGCACGCGGCGTAATTGAAACCACACAGTTTACTTTCGAGATGCGTACAATCGCGTTCTGGGCCGTGTCCAGACAAAACAAGATATGGCGCCGTCAATCAAACGAGCGATCTGACAGTGTTCTGTTGACTTTACCGAGCAAAAGCCGCCAAAACGCGAGCTTGCTTGCCAAGATAGAGCCGGGAACGACAGCTAGTGACAGCCCTCGTCGGTCACGCAAATTTCTTCTGGAACATTACGAAATTTTCGTTTTAAATTTTCGTGGACCCCCTTTTAAGGAATGTGCCATTTATTTACAATGTAAAAGGTCGCGTAACGGTAGAGTTATTGCAAATAAAAAGATGGTTACGAAAAAAGGGCGAAAATTGAATAAGGGACAATGAGTTTCTTCATATTAATTTACCAAAAGTTACACAAACCTTGGTTCTGAAAAGACAGGTTAAAGTGACACTTACATGGGACTCGGATTTAGCCAACGAAAATAAATTCTTATTAACACAATTCAAAACAAGTAAAACAACTAACGTGGCCGTCTGATGTGCAACGCTTTAATTTTTCTATGCTGTTTATGTGCAAATTTTAAGGTTGGCGGCAGCCGAATCCGACAAATTTGCCAGGCTTTAAGCTTGGTTAAAATCTTTCCTCCGCGGCCTTCACACCGAACAGTAGATATCTGCGGTTATGCTGGCCACACAATAACGGATAATGTCATAAATATAAAACAAAATGCAAACTATTTAATTTGACAATAGTAAGCCCCTTAAATAATTCCATGAACGCCGGGCGAAATATCCATCTTAATGCCAGTGAGAAACTGGCTCTTTTTCTTAAATTAGATTTTATAGAGAAGACGTCATCAACGAAATGCATAAATCACCGTATGCGTTACTTGAAAACGGTATCTTTCCATTAAATGTTATATCTTTTTTACACTGCTAAGCAAAATACATGCATTGCATAATATATTTGATGAAATTCGTGTATCAAGCCATATGCGATCATCTAATAGAACAAGAGCTGCTGCTCGGTTTACATGCAGAAGTTAGAAGACTTTAACCCGGCTTGAAACCATTCAAAGTAAATAACAAATGCCGGAGAAAAAAACACGAAAACGCGTTTTTATAAAAACGGAGGCTGGCGCTTTACGAAGTGGTCGTGTATGCAGAATTAATTATAGCAGCAGAAGACTGTTTGCGTCTAGCTGTGGTTAACCGTCTGGCATGGGGTTCCGATTGGCGCGTCGGCTGTGGGCAAAACTGATTGGCACCGACTGATAACTCCCGCCCGCGTGTGGCCGTTTTCGTATTTGCGCTTGGAGTAAGCGGGCGGTGTAGACCTGATTGCACTGAGCAGAAATGCCATCTGCTCGTATAGGCATTATGTACCAAGTTTGGTAACATGCTGCAAGCACATAACTTGGCCATCGTAATACACTGGGATACCATCACGTTCTATTTTTACCTTAGTCTTACCATTGTATAACTACTAACTAGCATAACGTTTCACATATGTAGGGGCGATATACCTATAATCCATTTGATCTTGTTTAATCTACATTTGAGAACCGAAACTCGTAAACGTACAGGCAGCCGTCAAATTAAAGAAATCGCTTCATTATTTGTATTTCGACTCGAACCACACAAAAAATACTTGGCCTGGGTGCACCCTAAATGGCGAAATATAAAACAAAAGTAACGAAAGATTCCATTAACACTTAGGGTTCACAGCCGTTTAGTGTCTATGAAAAAAGGCCAAGAACGATGAAAAATGATAATAAATTGTCTAAAACTAATTTATAAAACTACTTAACATTTCTAACAGGTACACCGAAGGCACCCAACTGAAAAACTCAATGAGTTAGCTCCACCATGCAACATATTAATAGATAGAATTCGCTCTTCTGGTGTAAGCGAAGTATAAACCGACGTTTCGGCAGCAGATACCAAGCTGACCTCTTAACGGTTAACCGAGCGATTTCTATCTATTTAAAAAGTTAATGTTCAAGCTAAATTTCGGTCAGAATTGCCAAAAAAAGATACACGGCATTCGGCGGGATTCGAACCACCGACCTTCAGAACCGCGTACCTGTTCTTGCGCGGCACCAGGCCGGCCAGGTCCTCGCCGTTGTGCTTGCAAAAGCTGATGATGAGGGAGAAGACCTCTTGCCTGTCTCGCTCGCAGCTCAGGATGGCACACAGCTGGTTGTGGATTAGGGTAAGTCCCTCCTTGTCGCTGAGGATGCCGCACACAGTCAGCTGTACGACAAAAATTTGTGAATGAAAATAGTGCTGGACAAGTGGTACATACAGATAGCGATCCTTAAGCGTTTTCATAGGTTCGTTTTCGGTTGGACAAACGTAAAGGAAATTTAGCTTGGAATTTGAAAGTTAAGGATTGAAAAAAATTAATGAAAAAAATTGTTGTACTACCGCACTTTCTGGACAAATACCTCAAGCCACACACAAAATAAATGCAAAGATTAAAAAGTAGGGTTTTTAAGACTTTTTAATACGCAAATCAATTCAAAGACATCCAACTAATTTACAATTACTTAAGGACTCTGTTGCAACCATGTGAACAGCCAAAGCGCGGTAGACTGTAAACATCGGTCCCAGGGGGGGGGTGAGACAGACATACGCGCGTCACACATCAGGACAAACAGACAACAAACAAGTTTAATCAGAATCGTGTACGACCAAATACGAGGAGTCGTGCCGTGAGACGTTGGGTGGTATAAAGACCGCCCTCCCGCCTGGAGCAGACTTGGACAAATAGATTTATTTTAGTTTTTTAAAATTAGATTAGAATTAAAATTAGAGCATTTTAGTTTTTCTAAATTAGATTAGAATTAGAATTAGATTGTTTTGAGTTTTTCAAATTATATTAGAATTAGAATTATCGAATTCCCAAAAAAACATATTTCAACTAGAATTTGAACTAGAATCACATTTAGTTTTTACAACCAATTTAATTTAATCGCAAAGTATTCTTATAAGAATGTGAATGGTAAATATGTGTGTGCTAATTTTTAAGCCTTTTTATGCTTTTTAGACTGTAAAAATTACACACAAGTCGTACCAACCAAAAAGTTTTAATTGAAATTCTGTGTTTCAACTGAGTGACTAAAAATGCCGTTGGACAAAGTAGCAGTTTTGGAAAAATCCGAATTAGATTAGAACTAGAATTAGAGCACACAGGCAATTCATAAATTAGATTAGAATTAGAATTAGCCGCATTTTGCTCTAATTCAATGAATTAAAAAACTAGAATTATCTAGTTGTCCAAGTCTGGCCTGGAGTTAAGGCTGCTTTTCAGTTATCCTCCTACCCAGGCGCTATACTTGTGTAGAGGAATGTTGGCGTCTGGCGCGCGTGAGAAGCCTTTCAATACGCAAGTCAATTTAAAGACATCCAAATACTTTAAAACATGTAAAGACTTCCCTGTGAACAGCTAAACCGCAGAAGACCGCGAACGCATCGGCCCAGGGAGGGCGAGACAGACATACGCGCGTCACACACCAGGACAAACAAGCAACAAAATAGTTTAATCAGAATCGTGTACGGCCAAATACAAGAGGTCGTGCCTTGGGACATTGGATGGTGTGAAGACCTCCTATACCTCCCGCCTGGAGTTGCTAGTGTTGCTTTCCAGTCAGAGGCCAGCCTCCTTTACAGGCGCTATACTTGTGTACAGGAATGTTAGCGTCTGGCGAGCGCTAATCTAATTTCCTGTGGCTGTCGGAGCACGCCGACATCGCAGACCCGGGAATCGAGTTTAACACGCGCTTCTTTTTGGGTTTTTACAGATAAACGTGTACGGCAGTCATGATTGCGCCGCCCGCTCACGACTATAACTTGAATATTCGCGGGAGGATGAATTCGAAATATTGTGTCGCATTCCAGCCATTTCGTTTTTTTTTTATCTATTTAGCTATGCACATTTTGAAGCTTTCTTTTTAACGGAGACGGCTTGCTGGGACTTGATTCAACGCCCAAACTTTTTTTCTTGTTTTTTCACACATTTCTTTTTTTCGGGCGGGAGGGGCTAAATTGAACGACCAAGATTTTATTTTTTCGTTTTTCACACATTTTTTGATAGGGGAGAGGGTTCAAATTCAACGCTAAAAAGGGTTTAAAAGGCTCCGGTGTTTATAACTTACAATTTTAAGGCGACGGGTAGAAATAAAGCTTTGTTTTACATGCCAATCGAAAATTGTCGATGATAGAAACTCCCCCTAAACACATAAAATCAAAATTTCAAGAACTGCACAGTCGAACAGATACCGTTCAACCAAAAGAAAAACTTCTATAAAATTGATTTCAGACAACCTTTGCGCGTATTTGAAGTCAAAGAGCCCAACCTGAAGATTTCCTCGGGCCAGTCACGTTGAAAGTGTGACGAACATGGAAGTAATCCTCGTCAAAAAGAAACGCATTTGTTTCCATTACTGAGACCCAAACCTCTGACACTGTCGACAGGTTAGAGCAACAGGGAAAAACCACACGTGGGGCCACTTGCAATGCATTAAGAAGCGTCGGAAAAGCGACCAACCGCAAACGGCGCCGTCTAACGCGCATTAAGCGCCGCACAATGGCGTCGAGTTACATCTGCTCACACCTGCACTGTAGAGCCCAAACAACGGGCACATTCTGTTGTGTGGTCTATGTGGGCGCATCATGCGGTTGGGACGAGTTGCTTAAAGGGCAAATCAAATAAACCACAGTCAGTGAGTTATTTTTTGTTTAACCTTCAACAAGCGACTGAGTGTTGTCTTTTTCGCGGTTTAGTTTTCATCGCCTAAATACTTGGCAATAACAAAGCAAATAGAAAATAAAGCAAAATTACGACAGTCAAAATTACTGGTAGAAATAAAGCAAATTACGACAGTCAAAATTACTGGTGAATAGTTTGTTTTATAAACATCCACTGCGGACTAACCGCAGGTTTTACCCTGCTGTATGTTGTTGGAATTTTGATATTTTGCTCCGAAGTAATGGTAAACCATAGGGTGCGTTTTCAATAGCCGCTTTAGAAAGGAAATTAGCAAAAAAACAAGCCATTTAATCATATTTTTGTTAGCCTAACATATAATTGTTTTCGCTTGTAAATTGAGGATTCAAAATATGCTCTATACTTTGCTGCTGGTAAAACGAAATCGAAAAATTATCAGACACTTTTAAAAGCAGAATTTTCCAAATAAAGAATAATTGATTTCGAAAACATGTAGCATTCGAAGCATTTGGGATAACCGAAAAAATCTAACAAATAATGATACTTTACACAAAGCTGCGGCGTGCCAGCGTATGGCATATAAACCGGTGAAACGAACCTCGTTAAAACAACTACCACCAGAGGTGCTAAAGTGTCGGAAATCAATAGGGTAAAAAACGTTGATGAGAAACACGCTTTTAACTAGCAAACGAACAACTCGGTCTCCTGGGCATTCTAAACCGTGAAGCACACGAACTCGGGTGTGTGGCCTTATGAGGAGTTTGTTTGCTGATTTGCTAAGTCAAGACGCATGACATTGCCAATCCAATCGAACTGTTCAATATCTGTGGTAAGATTCACACCGTCCAAAAATAAGTACGAACCTCAAAGTAATGGTAAGGATTTACTTTTTAGCAGGCCAAGTCAAGTGTCTAGTGCAGTGGTTCTCAGCCGGGGTGCCGCGGCGCCCTGGTGTGCAATTTCTAATGCTCTAGGTAGGGTGTCGAGGGTATTTGAGAAGATTTAAGAATCTAAAATTTGCTCAATTGGTAAGCTTCTTGATACAACTAGTGTACGATTAGAGAACATTATATCAAATGACATTTTCCTACATGTTTTAAGTTGATTGTGTTGTTCCAGTTCCATTTATAATGACATTTCAGTAAAACAATCAACGAAAATTCTAGTCGGGGTGCTGAAAATCTATTTATTATTTTTGAGGGGTTCCGTAAGCTCTGAAAGGATAAGAATTACTGGTCTAGTGAAAACTACTTGATCACCTGCAAACTCTAACGCGACATTTTAACTATATACCTAGACCTAGACGGGCTTATCGAAAGTACACGTGTCCGGAGTTTTGTAGTTAGGTAAACCACAATCTTGTTTAACGTTGTTTTTAACAACGCTTATGAAGTTCGAATAGGTGGTCGTTTCCGCATTGCCGAACCGCGAAAATACTAGACTTTATGAGCATGTTCAAACAAATATCGTGTTACGGTCGCTGTGTATCACTTGATACAGACAAATCCGTTTTGTTTGTATTTGCTTGCGTTCAAAAAAATAAATAAATTACCAAAAAAACTTAGCGTCTAGCGCTAGGCCATCTAAGAGCAGCAGTCCACATCGCTAACAGATTTCAAAAATAGGGAAAACAAACAACCCACTTGGGTAAATTTTTCGAAATGTGCCAATATATTCTCAAAATTTTTTATAAGGCCCGAAAGTTTGTCGGTAGGGCTACGGCAGGTGTCGACACTCGCAGGATCAAAATACTTCATGTTGCTCGAATGCGCAGTTTTTAATCCGCACTGTAATATTTTTGGCGTAATTGCTGGATTGCTAAAGTCAACACAGGGTTTGTGTGAAAATTTCAGCTTATTAGCGGCACAACTTTCGGAGATATTGCCCAAAAACAATCTCGGCACGCCAAGTTCGCCCAGGTCTGTTAGGCCATCTAAAGAAGGCATCGCATGGCTCGAAATTACCGCCGATGCTGCAAATGGTTGAATTTCGATTCCTGCGGTAGGGGAAGGCGGTTGAGCCTATTATGTCAGCAACGCCGGCAACATGGCATCGACATTGTTATGGCCTTGCGTCATCACCGAGACCAGTCGACAAGGCAGCGCGAAAAAGGCAAAGTGATGGCGTTGGTATTATCACAACGACGACCTATAGTAGCAACCAAACTGCATGGGATAAAGCACACGCAAAGACGGTTTAAAATCCCAGCTTTTTTAGCTGAAATACGGTTTTCAGTAAACTCTAGGACCAAAGTCGGGACAAATTGTGACTAAGACAGTTAGTTCTACATTGCTTTGCAATTGAATTTTTCTGCAAACGTTAGCTGCAGAGTGTTGAGCATAGTTAGTTAGTATATTAGTTAAAAAGGTAACAAATAGCGGAGGCTTCTAAAAAGTAGTTTAGCTTTTCCCAATTTCGAGAAAATGCACTTGTTGTGAAAGTCTTACAGTAAGCCACAGTAAAACTCGATTCTATTTAGGATTGAAATTTGTTCCACGTCCGACTCGATTCAAGCATTCTCTATCACAGATTTCGTTCTAGTTTTACATTTTTAAGGTTCATTACTTTAAAAAAAACGGTCGTTTGCAAAAAGACAAAATTTTATAGAATTTTTTTCTTTTAAATTTTCCCATTAGTTTGAGATAAAAAATACCCTACGATAGCTACATTTTAAAAGTTAATTGCTGACAATATAAACTGCCTTTTTACAGCAACAAATGTGCCCAATTATCGAAGAACATCATTCATTTGAAATTGCCTAATTGCCTTATTGCTCAGTCGAACGCTGACTTGACAGAATAACAATTTGCTTCCAGTGCAAAAACCCTAACCAGAATGAAACCAACGCCCGATGAAAGGTTTCCAATTCGTCGTGATTAAGCGTTGAACGTTATTGATGGAAAACTGGAGCAATTTGTCAAGCGGGAAAACGCTGCTGAAAGCGCAAAATCAGCCCATCGTTATGCAAAAAACTGCTGGCATGCGACAAAAATATTAAACTCCCTCCGCCCTTCATACATTTGTAATTGACGGTCACAACGCAACGAACAGAATTGCAAATTGACCTTTTTTCAATTTTTGACATTCCGAATTTACCGTCCATACAGTTTGGAAAGCGTATACTGTTTAGCAGGGCAGAACAGACTCACCGTAACAAAGTTTACGGCCAAAAGTATTTAACCAATTAATTAAAGGAAATGGATATTTGCCCGAATCGCCTATGTCACGAATGTTCTGCAATTGTGTTCTGATTTTTCGCCCAGCGTTCATAGTTCATAAAATATTGCTTCATTTTTAAGTTGGGATTTGGGTTAACGTGATGTCAGGAATATTATTAATAAATTTAAATTCCCCATTGTTACAATATTTATACGATTGATTCCCTTATCTGTTCAAATTATTTTGTTAGTCCGGGACGCATTAACTTATTGGTGATTATGTATTGAATAAATGTGATTTGTCAACCAGGTTTGCCAATCAAACCCTTTTTCAAAACTTATTTGTTAAGTTGGCCTCTCGTTGAGGGGAGACAAGTTTACGGTGTCGGCGATAATTGTGTCCATGTCAACGTGGTCTATTTACGAGGTACTATTGGTTCGTTTTTTCAGCAAAAAACGCATTTTCCCCCTGATTGTTTCGCGTGGCCGTTCAATAGCATCTGCCCAAAATTTAGCTTTTTAATTTTGGCAAATCTATGAAAAAGGTCGCATGTTGCATAGGTATTGTCAATATTATTTGCCCAAATTTTCGTTTACTTTCCAATTTTCGCAACTCTATGAAAAAGGTGCCGGTTGCATTGTCAGGTGGACTTAAAAAAAATAACTGCGTCTCTCGGTGACCATAATTCTCGCCAGTAGAGCGTATAGCGAGAGTTATACTGGTGAAAGCCCGAAGGCCAGATGAACAACAAGTCACCATACGTTACACGAAGACAAACGGCGAAAACAATAGCGTCCCTGTGTGTGCGCTCTCGCCATTTCTGTTTGTCCTTGTACCGAAGACCGTCGCCCGGCTTTAACCCTTTTGTGGCTCGAAATTCGTGTGACTTGAGGATGTGACAACTGACAAAGCGTGGGCACGAAATTCACGGGTGTTGTAGAACTTGTAGGTTGTGCAGATCACATCAGAAAAATAAACGCGACACACGCTTTGGGAAACAAACAGATTCCAATAAAAGCGGATTTTTTAATGAGAAAACTTGGAATTACAGACATGGAACTTCAAAGAAACAGTATTTCGATCTTCAGGAAATTTACCTGCAAAGCGCAGCACTTAAAATGGCAACAAATTGTTAAAACGCCGCAACAGTTTACAACTGAGTGCCTAATGAACTAAGTAAAACACCAGGCGGATACATTTTGGCCCAAATGTCTTGATATCTGTAATGAAGACATTCACATGCTTTGCCTTTTTTTGTTTAATGCGATGTGTTGCAGTACCCTACTCACGTTAGACAGAAAGCTACGTGTTTGTGTTAGTATGACTGTCTTTTTTCGAAATAAAATGCTTTTAGGTTAATTCGGGGGCCCCATATATACGGGCTTATCCCGGCTATACTGTTTATTTGCCAAATAAAATGTCGTCGTCAGTTTTAAGAACAACAAAAAGCACTGAAATTTACGCGAAGGCGATTTCAAACTTAAGCAACCCTATTGTAGAATTATTAAAGGGTTATTTCGGTGTTTTAAGACGCTAAACTACTAATCGTTTTCAGGTGTTTTTAAAAGTTATGCGCCATTTCTGAGCTGTTGCGGTCAAGGAAAAAGAGAGAGAAAGAAAAATAGTGAAAAAGAAAGAAGGCCGTAAAAGAGAAGAAGGCGCTCGCGTCTCAAACTGAAACGCAGTTCGAGGCTTGAGGCCGTATGAGCAGCGCCTTCACTGCCGCCTGACGTTTAATGTGCGTTGACCTTCGTAAGGCCGATTTATAGACGTTAAACAACGCTTTACGGAGCGAACCACCGGTCGTAGCACGACGGAAGCAGGCCAGCGAGTGCAGCAGTTGTTGTGTGCTGATATGTTCTGAGTAGTGGTCTCTGCATTTGCTGCTGTGTGGTTCTTCTTTAAGTTTCAATACTAACAGCTATCCAACTTAAGGTTTTAGCTGTTGATTGTTGTTATTTTGTGTTTGAAATGATAGTTTTGAGCTGCTGCTGTGCAAAGGTTTAGTTTGTTTGGGGCTCGAAGTGAGTAATGCCTAACATTTGTGGGGGGATGACTTTCGTTTTGCGAATTTGGAACATTTTAGCTTTCGTGTCGAGGATTATTGCTGATCGTTTTTATGGATTTAACGACGGCTATTCAGGTTCCATCCGTAGGAAAACAGCAAAAAAATGGCTTAAGATGAGATCAAAGGTTTCGAGGCTCTATTTGTTTTTATATTTATCACAGTGCTGGTACTTTCATACACTGACTTCAACCTTTAAAACGAGATTTTTTTGCAAATTTCCTTTTGCATAAACGCTGGGAAATTATTATTCGTAAAATTATATTTGAACTTCAACAAACATTGCTTTCCAGTCTTAGTTAACGAGACGAACTGCACATGGGTCTCTACAGTTCATACTTTAAAAATAAGGACGGCTCAAAAATTTATTAGGCATTGGGAAAGAATGAAAAACAAAAAGGTGCGTGAAATGTCCAAAAGAGTAATATAGAGTTTGCAATTCGCCCAGACATCTGCTAAACCACAGTTTGAAGTCGTAATAAGAATATCAAAGCCCATACAGAAGTAGGTATCATTTTGTACGTTGAAACTATGTTGAAAATTAACAAAGAGATATTCGAAACGTTTAAAATGATACCTATATTTCTGCATGGGCTTTGATATATCTTACTACGTCGAACTACAACCTCCAACCATTATGCTCTACAGTTTAAAGTGTTCATAAACTCCTGATTAAGTCTTAAATTTGTCAGGAGGGCACGCTGTAAATAAAGCCAGTTATCGGCGAAATTTGTTTGGCGGCTTGCAGCAATCGCGCATATCTTCCAGTAAGTGGCGGGAATATGTCGTCTCTTCTCCGGCGCGTGAAGAAACAACGATGTTAAGGGCCGATAGGGAGGCTTGCGAAAAAGCGGCGCTGACAGACTGACAGGAGGCCAGGTCCCCTTAAAAAGCCAGTTCAAGTGGTCGGTTCGATATATACACCTTTCCCTACGATATCACTACTTAAAAATAGAGATGTCCGATTATATGGAAGCTACCCTATACCACGTAATGGTATCGCTGCTATTTTGGACACTAGGATGGTATTAGCGTTGATCCGATATTAAACTAACGTGGGCATTTCAATCATGGTTTGGAACCTTTTACGATACTCGGGGACACCAATTTTACGACCTTATTTTTATCGCAAATAACAAATTAGCGTGAGTTTTGGTATATTGAATCTTAGCGCTAATGTTCTGCCTCAGTAAGACTATCTCCCTGATTCTCAAAAAAAACAAGAAACGCAATTACCATTATTAATTATTGACAACGACAACGAGTTTGCGTATTACAAGAAAACCAAACGTAAAGTTATCGGCTTTAGAAGATTATTTTTTAGAAAATAAATCCAACCCACTTTTTTAACTAAAGACCAAAATGAGGCTTCCTATAAAACTGAAACAATTCGTCGCTTTATAACCTGGAAAACATTACCTTTGTACGTTTCAATTGAAACAATTTTGCTAGAAACGACAATACACTTTTTTTAGGTGGGCAGAGGACAGGTTTTTGAAGTGGCCTTGCAAACCAGATAAAGAATAGGCTAAAATCGCGGTTGAAAAAAAAGGTACACGGGCCGCAAAAAAAAGGTACACGGCCGCGAAGTTTGAGCGCTGCTGACATATGTGCTGGCTTTGTGGGAGAATGGGGCCAGCAACGCTCGAGGGACGTTTTATTATTGGATCGAGGCTCGCGGTCGTGGCTCGACCTGAAAGTAAGTTGCACGTTAAAGTGCTCGTTAGTACTTGATGTAAAACCACCTTTACACATTGACTGAAAATGGTGGAGTTTTCCGGGCTTATTTTGTATAGGAGTAAGTAAGTGAAGCAAAGTGTGTCTCAACGCCGGTTTTAATGCATTGAAGTCGTTTCACGAGGTTTGTATCTAAACATTCAGTAATATGAAAGATTGGGAGATCATTCCTTGTCTTGCTATAAGACAAACCCAGGTTACTCTTAGGCTTTAGTGAGATATAAACAACTATGATTGGCTAGCAAAAACGTGTATAGAGTAAGTTTCAATGACAGTCCTACTATTTACACAGTTAACGCACAATCGCCGTTGTAAACTTGTAGTATAGGAAAAGCTCAAGCTTTTGTTTCCACGTTTAAAATTCCGCCAAGTGCTGGAACAGCAACGCGAAGCCCCAGTCCAGGAGAGCAACTGTTAAACGACCCGCCTTCACTAACAGCCTTGTGTGCATAGCAGGGGTGGCGGGCGCAGTAAGCAAAGTTCAGTCTTGAGCCTGGGTCTCACAACGGCGAACTGCCGACGGAAACGCGCTATAAATTCCTGTAGCCTCGCAGTTGAGTCGCTTTACGGCTGTTTGATCGAAGAAATATGACAAACGGAAGTTTTAGCGCAACTGAATCGCACGAGTCGTGAGTTTACAACTGAAGACGATTGGGAGATGCAAAGTTAACCGACGGATATATCTCTAGGGAATGTTGGAGCAAACTTGAGACGACTTGATTTTCTTAGTGCTGCAAATAAACTCACTAACGGGCCATGTTGGAAAACAAACACAATCTGTAAAATATGTAAAAGCGAGATCGTATACAAGATGCCTTTGAAAAGGCTTGCCGAAACCAGTCAGCCTGATCAGGATTAAAGACATTGGACATTGAGTATGTACGCTTCAGGTTGTACTATATTTTCGTGTTTTGCTGCCTTTCTCATGTAAGTCAACGAAATTTAGAAAGAACAAAACATTGCAAACAAGTAACCATATGAAAAAATCCACAGACCTTTTTGTACTAAGGCTATAGTCAACTTTACCAGTAAGGCCTAGAGCCCAACTGGCCAATCGTAGATCATTACCCCACAAGCCATTAACCTCACATCAGGCCAGTAATGACAGCGGCCGACGCCAGCCATTCGAAAGCGAAGTTCGCTTCGATAGTTTTCGTCAGCGGCGGAACTTTACAAAGCCGCAAACACAAACCGAGCAAAGGAACAAAGCGGCCGCGACGTCCCAGCCACAGAGCGCAAGCAACTCGGATAATATTTGCCTTCGCATTAAGGCCGGGGCTGTGGACTGCAGGCGACCGTAAGACAATATAGCACGGCTGAGCGCTGCTGCGCCTGTACTTTGGGTGAGTGTGATTTACCCAGGCGAAATGGCAGCGCCGGTGTATCGATAAGCGGTTAAATACCCCCCCCCCCCCCGAGTTTCGACGCCCGACGCCTTTTTGATTGGAGGGAAAGCAGATCTATGACAGAGTAAACAGGGGCGGCACAGACCTGCGCGCCAGACATTGACAGTTAGATAAATCTTGTTTATACGAATTATAGCGATTTGCTGCGAATTGTATTTGATTTGTGGATTGCTTATTTGTTCTAATTTTAGTTCGAATGGAATTTCCGATTTAATGAAAATGGTATTTTACTTTGTCCATTGGAGTTACTTAATTCCTCAGTCGGAACAAGTTTTTAGACATAAAGGTGAAGTGAACAGCCTGAAAAGTGTCGATCTTGGCGTATAAATGTTTGCCAGTTATATTTTTATGGAAAATATGCCAATCATCTGAATTGGTTGTGAAATGATTAAAGGTATAAATACTAGTTTTGCAAGTTCGGTAAATCTAATTCTAAGCTAATTTGAAAAAGCTGAAAAAACGTTCAGTTGTCAATGTCTGCCTGGCACGGCGGTTTTTAATGCATTATGGGGCGTACAACTTGACCGGTTCGAAGGAAGGGAGGTTAGTTTTGTCGTGGTTTTAGAGAACTGGCGTGCACAAAACCCGTCGTTTATAAGGATTACAAACATATGAAGTCGGGCCAACGCGGTATAAAAAGCCTAAAAGCACAGAACAGCACAGCACATACAGATATAGCATCAGTGAGTTGGCGTAATGACCAGGTTTGTGTACTGCGGGGTGCGGCGTCCACAGAGGCGAAAAAGGCCGCCTTAAAATAACTCACGATGGCGAAGGCAAATAGGTGGGTAGTTCTATCGCGATTAGCATTATGCCCGCAACAAAGAGCGTCTCGCATTGAAAGTGGATATATAGTCAGGGCCAGGGTCAGTGTTACGTAGTGCAGAAAACTCGATGCAGGGAGATTCAAAAGCCGTATGCTGGAGTAGATAGAGGGTCCATTGTGTGCGGGGATAATTCGAAACGTAATTACCCCCTGCGCTATTTGTTCAGGGACAGGTAAAGGTTGCCTTTCATGCCCAGATGTGGTGATACTGGGTGTGCACAGGAATAAGTGGCGAATCTGAGAACTAGGCCGCATGTAGAAGTACACGGTTCAAAGATTGCTGTGTGTTTAAGTGGTTTAGTGGTGAACGAGCAATCGCATTAACCGAACTTGGGGTGCAAGTGGAATCAAACATAACGGCCAATATGCGCTTTGTCTTGACAGTTTGTTTTCGTGAAACGTATGGAACAGTAGGTTAAAGCTAGTTTGTTTTTCAAGTGACGACAGAATTTGGTTGTTTTAGTGACCCTATGCGATGAAGTCCCGTGTTTTAAATAGTTCCGAGTCGTATGGTAAAGTTAGATAAATAGATGACGGTATTTTAGTTTAAGGGGCAGGCATTCAATACAACGCAAAAACCAAAACAGTGATTTCCACACATTGGTTAGAAAATGATGAGTTGAGTTTTGAGTGTTGAACGTTACTTAATTATTTGCGATTAGTGCAAGTAATGGCTCAATATCGTGGCTAGTACGTAATTTACCTGTCAGTGACTGACTTTGTTAGTTTAAATCAAGGGGAATATTAGAATTCAGTTTGTTCCTAAAATATCGGACGTCGAAATAGAGGGAAATTACGAGGCCACGGCCACCTCCCCATACTATCCACTACAACAGTTGACTCCAACAAATACTTCTTCAAATGCGTTTTTACAAACGGAAAAGAGACGCTGGAAATTGGGCTCACCTATGGAAAAGCTATATGTAGCATATCGGAAGCGAGCACGAAAATGTCACAAGGCGTTATGTTTATTCCAAGGTAAGGCGCTTTGGCGGCGCAAGGAAACGTCCTGGCACTGGCAGCGAAGGGACAATAAAGTGTAGGTCGCAGGAAATTCCGGTTTCCTATGCTGCCAGTCAAGCGGACAGGTGCGATGATTTTAGGCGGCAATTCGGCATCAAATCGCCGCCAAACTGCCTCGTGAATTCCTGGGCCGACAAAGCGCCGGAAAACGCGTGTGTTTAGTGCGAGCCAATTTGCATTGCGACTGGAAAATACGCCAAGTCGCTTCTCTTAATGTCGTATAGTCGGGCGTTCTTTCACAACAGAGCTTGTGTAGTAAGTCCTTTTTATCAGACTTTTTCGTGCCGTTTTTTAGTATTGTAGCAATGAATATGAGGCCGACTGTTTTTAAATTAACCAACTGAACTGGCTGTTGGGGCCGTGTTGGGGCCGTTTTGCGTTTGTATCGGGAAAACTGCAGTTAAAAAAAAAACTTGGTAACCTTGAGGCGTTTGCAGTGACAATTTTAGAGTATTCTTTTTTCGTAATTGTTCACGAAAACATGAAGAAAAACTTGTCCATATTTTTCCTATCACGCTCTTTTTTCAGGTTCATTTCTACAGGTTAGATATTGGCATAAAGCAAAGCGTAATCAAACTGCCTGGACTTGTATTTAAAACCTGCTAAAAAGGATATATGATCTAATCGTCGACGATGGAGCTTTAACTTAAAAGCGGAGCTAAAAAGGATAAAAAAAAAACAAAGAGTCGCTGTATCTGGTGCCTGACATAGAAGCATCAAAAAACATCAAAAGACCAAGGTGAAAAAACAACGCGCGTGAAAACATGCGAACGAAAGCTCTGCATCTCCTGATGGTAATTTTCGCCGCTGCTAGCGCCGCGGAGCCGGAAGCGGTCCCAGGAAGCAGTGACGTCACAAGTCCGGCAAGTGGCGCCCACTTGCGGCGCCGGCCGCGCTACACGGTTACCAGCGGCAACCAGAGACGCTACTACCAGCATTACGGCTTCTCAGCACCGAGCGATTTGCTGGCTCGCTCGTTCACTGTGAACAGGCAGACGATTAGGCCCGAGCCTCGCTACACTTTTCCACACAGTACTGTGAGCCGCACGTCGCATTACGCACACCGGCGCAAGGGAAAGCAGCGCTACCAAAAGTTCGTCAAGCAGAGCATCGTGTCGGCCATGAAGAGGTAAAAATGCCCGCGCCACTGGTCAACAGGCGATCTGTTTTAAGGGTGGATTTTTTTTTGTTCTTTTTATGATATCAGTTTGGTGCCGAGAAGATGGGCGGAGGTTTCGCTTTTGGGTTAAGCGTTGTATTTATTTGTTAATTAAAATAAGATATATACGTTAAGGAAAGGCTTGGTCTGTTTTAGCCCGAACCGGGTGTATTTTTTGGCATTTATTCAGCTCGGTGCCAAAATGGGCGGAGGTTTCGGTTTTGGGTTAAAAGTCGTGTTTTTTATAATTTTTTTAACGATAAGAAATACAAGGACATTTCATTTACCAAATGTGGTCGGGATTTTATCAGGAATTTTCTGAGAGATTTAGGCCTATTCATCTGAAACATGCCACCCTTTAAACAGTAAGTAAGGCTGCGTAACAGAAAGCAGTTTTTCTCGTCAATTTTGTTCGTAGTGGTAGTACGGTAGCTACTAGTATTGTTAAAGGTAAATGATAATAATAAGTATCAAACCTCAGTAGCAACAGAATAATTGGCCGATACACGCATTTGCAAAGCTGAAAGAAAACAGCATTCGAGTCTTGCCAGGAGATATTCTCAAATTAGCTTGCGGCTTTCAATCAACAATCTATATTCAGCCAAACATGTCAACAGGTGTGCGCCACAATACGTCAATCATTCCAAACGCATTCTTTCCACGGACAGCGGCGCTACGTAAGTCACGAACAGATTCGCTTACGTGTCACGCCGAATGGACGACTTTATACTTTACAAGCGGAAATCCAACTCGGGCGGTGGCGCTTCACTCAACACCTATTATACACCTCGGGAGTACAATCTCGGCGTATAAGAAAGCACACGCACCCCGGCACATAGCACACTACTAGGCAAATACGGGCCCGTCGTCACCTCGCCACTTCACCGTTTATAAGCGAATTATAGGAATGCAAATAAATGTCCGGCCGAGGCTGGATGCCCTTTTTGACAGTGGGAAACCGTTTTCAATAGTGGACGGGCATCTTGGTTTTGAGATCAGAAGGTTGTCAAACTGGCGTTTGGCTTGTTTTTTTGGCGAGGTCAAGCGTTTTTTGCACGTGAATGAATGTTCTGGAAATCTGATGCATGGACATGAATGCAGCTTCCAAAGCAAAACAAGAAAAGTCAACATTTAAGGCCCAATTCGAACAATATTTAGTGTTTTTGTCATTTGTTTCGTGCAAAAACCTAGGTCTGAGTTAACTTTTGGCTATAAGCGTGAATACTGCTTTCAAAACTTGCGTTTTATTGATAACGCATTATGATTGATTCAAGCCTTTTGCATTATTAGGTAGATTTCTGGAAATATCGCAATTTTAAGTTCAAGGTGACCTATTTCGGTGCACTTGTTCAAGACGTGTATTGCCTGGATCGAACTTTCGCCTGTTGAACCGAAGCGAAAACAACAATTCCAATTGCGTCGCAATTAATCGATCAATCAAACGACAATATAGCTGCTCCTGGCAAATCGTGTAGAAGACGATATAGGCACCAGCAACACGTAGGTGTGTCCCGTCAAAGGCACATTCATCAGCCTGTCGAACTGATAGCTGCCCGGGAAATAAGCTGGGCACGTTGTCGAAAGGTCAGGCAGGTACCGCCGGTCCTTTTACGCCCTGGCTATCTAATGTCTATTTCTGTCGCATTACTTAAGCCCGAATTGCGCCCGACGCCGCGCTTCGTCGGTTTGAAGGGGCGACTTAGGGGTGTAGGGGATGGGGGCAGGGGTACATGAGGGTGCATGGGCCGATACCCTACACCGCCGCACGCAGCCTGGCCTGTAAACAGCACAGCGCTGTGTTTTTAAGGTAATACAAAAAAACCAGGGCGAAAAAGAACGGAATTTTCGGTTGCAACGTCCCTGACTGGGTTGCTACACATTTTATTAAACAAATTTGGATTAAAAAATCATAATTTGCAAAGACCTAATTTTTTACCAGTCGACGGTGTATATATTTCAAAAATAAAACAGTTTAAATGTCATAGTCAACACAATGGTTTAAAAGTTTGTTATACTACGACACTTTTTTGAAAACATACCTTAAGTTGCAAATAAAACCAATTCAAAGACATTTATAAAAAAAATAAAGTTTTAAAGATTTCTTAATACGCAAATCAATTCAAATACATTTAAAAATTGAAAACCTGCTTGAATTGCGAAATTGCGCAGAAAACAGACAGCGCAATGTAATGTACTTATACCAAACGCCGTGTACCCCTTCAAAAAGCAATTATATCAAACACAGCGTTGCAAAATGGTAAATTGCGCGCGCAAGTTCAAACAGGCGGCTAAAGAGAGTGGTAAACTGCTGACGAGCCTCAAGCCAGCATCGATTGCGGTGAGTCACGACGTTTATCCGGTCGAATCTTCGCGCGGACGATCCGACACACCCCGGTGCTTTTCCGACCGCGTCGACCGCGGCGCAAAAATCCAGCTTTTGCGAAAAGGGGCGACTGGTGTAAAGTTTTTTTCGACGGCTGCTGACAGGTGCAAGAACCTTATAGCACATCTTGCTTGTTTGGGAGGTGTTCTCGTGGAATCGGAAACTTTCGTTAACCGAACGGTTTTATTGCTCCATTGTATTTTGGGCAGTTCTTAAACATTCGACTCCAAACGCACCGCTATGTTTATTTATCAAATGATTGAACTTTTTAGAATTGAAAACTGTGCAAAACACTTCCCGAAAAGCAAAGTAGATTTTATTGATTTGAGTCCGCGAAAAATACTCGTTTTTTGGTGAAGTACGTGTTTGTTTGGGTCGAGTGAACGAAAAAACACTTCTTACTGTGTCGAGTAAGGCACAAAACACACTAACACTCTAGAGAAGAACTACAAAAGATAAGTTACTCGGCTGAGTTAAGTTGTCAGCGTCTGGGTGTAAAAGGCTTATTTCGCCCCTGACAATTCTCATAACACCAAGAAAAGGGGGTGACAGATGCACCAAGCAGCGTTCCACTTGGAAAAACACAAATAAGCAGCTTGTACGTTGGGTTTCCAGACCCGCGGCCAAAAATCAGCCTTTTTTTTGAAAAGGTGAACGTAAAACACGGTTGCCCTTCTCAAAAAAAATCCTACACGTTTCCAGTCGGTAAAACACAAATAAACGCTTACGGGTTACACCGGCAGCTGCGTGACAACATACCGAACACTTTGATTTCGCGACTTTCTTGTGGGAAACGGCGCTTTCCCAGAAGCGACAGGATTTGCAGCGGCGGCGTTCCCAGCGTGTTTCGGGAAAGGGGCTTTGCTTGTGTAGGAGCTTGCCAGGCCCGAGTCGGAAAATGTCGCGTGTATGGTTCTGTGGTTGTGTGCGAAACCACACGGCAGCGGCAAGAGCGGAATTTTAGAGCGATTCGCGGCTGTGCATTTGCTCCTATAGCTGCTGCTGTGAACTGAACATCAACATTGGTAATCAGCGCGTTTCGGCAGCCCAATTTTTTGCCCGACTCACGTGTGGGTTTTTGTCCGTTCTCAGGGATCCTAGTCGCAATACAAAGATATCACATACTGAGCGTTTAACGTTAATAGCACTACACGGTGTTTCGGCAAAAAGAAGCCTAAGTCTTCTGGTTATATTTTTCGAAGTTGATTTCATTGTAAAACTAACGAAATCAGGAAGGCTGTTACCTTTGGTACTGTTAGTCATCATTTTCTTTAGCTCTATCAAAAAAGCTGGAAAACTAAGTCTTTTCTACTATTGAATCTACAGCAGAATCTACACTTGCATGCGTTTTGAAGCTTTTGTCTGACGATGACGTTTCTCGCTCAGATCTTAATAAAAATATTCCCCACTTATTTTTTCAAAAAGTTGTTTTAAACGAAACATAAACAGGCCAAATAAATACAACCTTGTGACAAAAGGTTATACACTTTTAAACAGAAGCGCAATAAGAGCACTGTGCTTGAGAGGGCGACGGTAAAGTTTGTATAAAGCCGGCAATTTAACGCGCAATTATCAGCAAAAAGCAAACACTTAAATATAAAAATTAATAAAAACTTGCCTCATATATCAGGCGCGTCAGAAGACCTTTAAAACCGATTTACGCCAAAGTTCAACCGCAAACTTTGCGCAGCAAATGGCGACAGGAACAATAAAAAATACACCCTCGGTCCCGAAATTTAATTAGAGGCCGTTAATGTCACCGACGTAGATTAATGGTTCCCCAACCACCGCCATTTCCCAGTTTATTGGCCTGTTCACGGGTGACGATGGATCCGTGATTATTTTTAGTTTTATGTTAGTTACGACTTTTCAGAAGGTTATTAAGCTATCGTCACAAAGCGAGTTGTTCTTTACTGCAACGAGTTATGATCAAATGAGCAATTTTATTTATTCGCGAATTGCGAACTAAAAACATGTTTTTTGTCTTTGCAACGAACCAATATTGTGAGATGCAAAATAATTTTTTTGGAAAATTACCTTTACGCATTTTTAAGGCATAGAATACATAAATACACACAATTGATTAGCTATAAATGAAAAAAAAATGTTGATAAACCTATGCCATTTAGTGTATAGTAAGAATGATTGGCCATGGTAAGTTAGGATTGTAGTTAATTTTTGTTAGTTTACAAACTATGAGACGAATTATTAAATTTTATTTAGCATGTTGAAATTTTAACAGTAACTGATTACCACAAAGTTGTCAAAACCTAGTTTATAACGTTGTCGTTGTCCCATTAGGGCTATACTGCGGATAGATAAATAGTTTAGTTGGTTTTAGGCAAGAACTAGTTAAGTTAGTTGCCACTTGGATGGCTTATGTCTACAAAACGGCAGCCAAAAGGCTAAATGGCAATTGCACGCGCGAATGCCACAAACTTGGGGCCCTTTTAAGTCGCTTACTTGCGGTTGCTGGTGGTAAAACAAGCCCGCCAATAGACGTATTTGGCCTAACGCCACAAACGCTACTCTTGAAAGGTTGAGCCTCGCTCTTGAAAGGTTGCGGCGCAGAAAAGTAGGTTAAGTTGCAAACACGCATTGACTATTAAAGATAAACATGCGTTGTTTCAAATTTTGCAAGAAAAATGTAATAAAAAAACAAGGTTTATTACAAGCAGACAACCCGGCGTTACGGGCGTGAGATTTTTCGAACTTAAAATTAAAAAAATGCAGTTCGGGTAAAATAGGTGACCCGAACGGCAGCTCCCGCGGCCTAATGCATTAGTTCTGCACAAAGGGGCTACAATAATTAAATTTGTGACATTTACACCCTCTCAAAGACAATCCGTGCGATTGGCAAATTTAACAAAACACAAATTTAAAGCAAAAACCAAAACAAACTTTTACTGCAGCTGTTTAATCATATGGAACAATCAGGACTTTAAAATTACAACGGGTGAAAACTGATTAGGATTTTTTTGTCTAATGGTTGTTTTCCCTAATTTAAGTGATTACCTAAATTCATCCGGTAAATGAGTTTCTTAAAAATCACACCTCGACAGGATAGGTAAATTTTGAAATGAGAAGCTATAGTTTAGCGCTTTTGCAGCTGGGTTGCCAGATGGCCAAAGTAAAAAATAAAAACTTACGTCAAAAAAGAACTCTTTTTGCGATTTTTTTGGCAATTTTATTTTTTTGTGTTAGTTTGACCGGAGGTTCATAAAAGTCTGAATTTTTAATTTTGGCGTTAAAAAATTCTTACTGGCAACCCTGTTTTGCAGCGGCGGCCAAACAAACAGCCCGCTAGACTATTTGTAAGAAGGCCCGCCGCGGGTGCTTACAGCTTCGTGGAAAAGCCGCCAACGCAATTTGCGACACGGCAAGGTCGGCCAGCTATTTAGCCGAGGTGTGTACGCGATGGCGTGCCAACCAAACTAGGTAACAGTTCGAAAAATCGCCTTAATCCCTGGCGAGATCTCGGCATTGAGAAAAAATGCGCGATTCTGTCCAGTTTTGCCGTTATTTTCGCCTTCTCGGCAATAACAAAGTGGGCGAGCTCTTCTGATTAAGACAACGTGCCTTGTTAGCTGAGCTTACTGCTAAGCAGCATTTTCGATCCCCTTTCATAGCGAAATCCACTGGATAGAGTGGGTTTACAGCGTATACCTTGCGTCGGTGGTTTATTGTATCAGGTAATATGTGACCTGCAAAGCGTGGGTTGTGGCTTGCGCATTTTCAACTGAGCAATTACTTTCGCTGACAGCCCATATTTAAAGTTTAAATATCTCCTAAGATCTTCAGACTGATTTCACGCTTAATTTAGAAGAAGCCATTTAAATAATAAGACGGCCTATACAGCGACAACGAAAGTATATGTCTTATCAAGCGTATTGCAACAAAATTGGTTGCATTGTTCAACGGGTGTTTTTTTAATAAAAGCATTCGAATTTTATTTTTTCACCCAACTTTGGAACAATTAGAAACCAGCTAACCGCTGTAAAAAAAGGACCGGGTTTATTGCCACATGAACTTTGGTTGTGGCGTGGGTTCAAACGAAGCAGCAACGAAAGAGCTATTTGCTATTGCTTTGGCAAATTGCACGCGTTATCTTGGTCACGTTCACAGCCTCAAGGAAATAGGTCGGCGGCGCCGCAAAAAAGCGAAACCATAGCATGACTTTTTTAGGAGTTTGCTGCCTTATTCGCACGTCAACAGAAGTTTGAAGCTTGCAAGTCTGTGTTTTTACCTCGACAACACCTTTTTTAAAACTGCAGCGTTTCATATTAGTTGAAGAATAGCGTAACTTGCCTAGAGGTAAAATGTCGAAAACTTAATGATTCTCTTTCAATATTTTGGTCGACGATCTCAAATACCCACCCATGTAGACAGTAACGTTCATGTTTTTCATACATATAAAGGTTACAGAAATGATTCTGTTGCAATACACAAATGCTTAGGTTTTCTAAAACGCATTCCACATTCAACCGTACACACTCGTAATGACGTTTAGATGACTTTAAAGTATTGCATTACGGTTACGGCTGCAGATTTTATTTTCCGCTGTTGTTTTATTATTCGGTTTTTCTTAATTTATTTATGAGTTACGCGTGCCAGATTCGCGTGCGTTGTAGGAACTTCAGGTAGGAATGCCTGATACTTGACATTTTATTCCAAAACTGACAACCCGATATTTTTGACGTTAAGTCTCGCGATCCAATCCGATGCCAAATGACGTCATTACTATGCTGAAATAAGTAAAATAGATATAATAAAAACGTTCAAAAGCAATAATCTACAAATTATTCGACCGAACTTTGTTTTAGCGTTAAAAAGGTTCAGTTCAGCCACCAGTTGTTAATCCACTACTTTTATATAATTTAGCTCAAGTTAGAAATCACTTCGTTGGATCGCAAATCACGGCTAAAATTTCTACATTACTTTCGTATAAGATTAGTGTTCATACCAACATCGGACGAGTACCGAGACACCCACTTGGCATCGGGTATCGGCTCTGAACCGATATTATCGGACATCCTAACCTTATAAAGCCATGGTTACAAAGGAAGACCGAAAGGTTGCGACGCACAAGTTTACAGAGTGAGCAGCGCGGATTGGCAAAAATGCAAAGATGTGCAACGAGCGAATCCAAACAAAACATTGGGTTACAAAACCACAGACTGGACGAAAACAAGTCGCAGTGGTGATTCACGACATGTTTGACGTCAACAGCATCAAAAAATTTCACGCCTGACTGCCAAAGGGGCGCGCACACGCAAGAATACCTGCCTATAGGGTCAAAATAGGCGCTTTTGCTTTCGCTAAGTTCTCAATACGTTCAGCTAACCTATTCTGTTGTTGACGGGTCATTATTGTGCACATTTTTACCGGGATCTTGTTTTTTAAAAGGGGAAAACGGTTGAGCTGGCGGCGCTTCACTATTTCAAACCAGAATTTTTTTTAACGAAAAATCATTAGCAACACAACACACCCATATTTTGTGTTGTACGAAAAATATACAAAAAAAATTTGCTGATGAACACCGGTAAAAATTCCTAAACATGTGAGAGACGTTCAGGGTTGAAAACTTTTCAGCTTAGATGCAAACAAAAAAACTTAAAGTTTCTAAAATTACGTAAAGCCAAACATTTTTTATATAGTTTAAACCTCTTAACACCAAACAGCAAGAAAATCACTAAAACTTAAGAGGCATCCGGGTTGAACATTTTCCGCTTAAACCCGCAAGTACGTCGAAATTGCGAATATAACGAATAGACGGGCTGAATAAACAACAACAGCAAACTAAACGTTATTGATAAACTTCGCTGCGTTGCACAGGTACGAGAAGAACGGCAACAAGACAGAGCTGGCAAGGAGGTTGGAAAAGATCCTAAGTCACGTTTCCAACAACGTCGCGCAGTCCAAGGTGAACGGGATAAGGCTTCAACAGAGCAAGGAACGACAAAAAGTGTAAGTTAGCCGCCCGAAAAAATATTCGATTCGCGCAAAATACCTAACTATGCGGGTCGCCGAATATATGATATTTGAATAGATAGAAATCGTTCTTCTGGTGTTTCCGAATGTTCTGGTGAAGCGATTGATTTTTTTTAACGCCGGCTTATACTTCGTTTACACCAGAAGACCGAGCTTAATCTATTGATATGTTGCCTGGTGGAGCTATAACTCGGGACTTACTCAAAAAAACAACATTTTAATTTGTAACACGCTTTCCACGGCACTTAATTAATAACCCCCATAACTTAGCGCGCATAAAAACGGCTTCGCAGCCTAATTTAATCTACTCGCAGTTTGGCCGAGTTTCGGCGAGTTTGGAGCGGGATTCTCGAGTCGAAAGAAGGCCTCGGGTCGCTTAGGAGAACGTGCGGTGGAATGGCGAACAACATCACCATCCTACGCAACACCTTCCAAAGACAGAAGCAGCAGTACGACATGTGAGTTTTGGGTTTTGTTTGCCTGTGTCTATTCCGAGATGTTCGAAGTGAAGCAAAGAGTCGAGTCTGCGCCGAATCGGTTTATGTTCAGTTGCTTGACGCCGACGGCATCCAAGACGCAATGATTTCCACTTATAGTCGCCACTAGGATAACCCATATTATCGGATCGGGGCCAATACCCCACGTTTTTTTCTTGAAACTTATTTACTATATTTACCATATTTTGTTGCTACTATTGAAGAGGCAGCATACTCATCTAAAAATATAGGTGAGTATGCTGCTTCTTTAAAAGTAGCAACAAAATATGAGAAATGACTTCGTACCTATAGTTTGGCCCACTGAAAATGGTCTCGTGGCACACAGTTTGAAAAAATACTTTAAAAATTAGTAAAACCCCAAACCAACCTTTCACATAATCGAATTCTCAGCAATCTCAAGACGCAATAGAATAGTCACCATTGGGGATGTCCGATAATATCGGATCGAAGCCGATACCCGATGACAAGTAGTATTATCGATACTTGTCCGATACTGGGTGTTCGATCGGATACAAAATTAAATTATGCATAACTGCCATGCTTTGCGATCCAACCTATGGTTTTCTGTCTTTAAAGAAAAATTTCCAAAAAACATTACTTTAATAAACAGAAGATGAATATGCTCCCTGAAAAAAAAAAAAAAAATTTCGGTCTAATACCCTGGAAATCTTTGCCATTGTACTTTTCTATTTAATCAATTTTGATTATTTGATCCCATTGTCATGAAGTTATATGGTATCGGATCGCACCGGATCGCGATACTTTTTGCTCAAAATATCGGGTATCGGAAAGAAATATCGGGTATCGGACAACCCTGTAGTCATTATATTAGTTAAACGTTTTGGCTGACGGGCTTTAGAACAATGAAACATTTTAGCATCCATTTTATCAGTGTTGTCTATTAGTTACAGAAAGAGGTATGTCGATCTTAGGTTGGCCTTGAATTATGTTAATAAGAAAATAAGTTTTTTTCAGAACGGTAAAGTAGTGTATAGGTTGGTTTAATTAACCCAATTTTGACTTTGGATATCTAATCGCGCTTGCCTTTCGAATTACGTAAAAGGCCTGATTAAATTAAAGTTCAGCTCGACTGGTTGTTTGAAAAAAGGACAAACGTCGCCGCAAAGCAAAGGAGCTATAGTCGACCGGTTATGAGCTCTAATGGGATGTAAATAGGTAAATAAACAAGAAGCGCTGCTAATCCACGTCCGGGCGCGATCATTAGCAAAGATTGCTGCGATACGCTGGTGTTGGCAATACAGTATTAAGATCGACGAAACTTAGCGAGTCGTTGTGAATTGCGAACACATTAAGCGACTTGTGCAAAACGACGGGACACCAGAGAACCACAGGTCATAAGTTATGTAAGGTGTGAGTAGGCCAACTGTTCAGATGCGTAAACTTATCAAAAATATGTATATGTGATGCAAAAATTGGCCGACAAATTTTGTTATTCTGACGCTAAGTTTAAAAATTGCATTTAGAGCATTACTGCAAAGCTGGTGGCGTTACTGTACAGATTCAAACCTTTTTTTTTTTAGAATTTTTCTAAACATTACTTAATAATGTCAGAGCCAAAAAGGTCGAGTAAATCGACATCTTTTTCAAGACGTTTCGATAAGCACTTTGCGTTTTCAAATCTTTATTAAGAAGATGTCCATTTACTTGATATTTTTGCGACCTAACTTTCTTAGTAAATATATCAAGTTGTCATAGGGTCGTAAAAACGCGACAGCTGAACATCCGTAAAAATGCAAAAATCTGCTTTTTGTTCTTTTTTTGAAGTAATTTTGCGTGTTTTGCCCGCAGCCACCTGCAAAACATGGAGCAGAAAATGGACCAGATCGAGAACCACCAGGACATACAGGACAGACGCTACTTCGAGGTGGTGGGCATGGCGATGAACAACACACGAAGAGTGTCGCGTATGCAGGTGAGATGTAATTTGGAGAAGTACATTTATCACACAGTGTCCTATCATACGAACGCACACCACCTTGGAAGCGTTAATTGAAACGCAAAAGCATTTTTATTTGAGCACCAATTCAAAATTTAAGAAATATTATAAAGTTACACATCAAGGTTTTACGATGCGACGGCTGCAACACCATGAATTTAAACCGTTTAAACCCTACAATGCTTCAGAGGAAGGGCATAAAGAAAATTCACCCTTTTGCAATGATTCCCTTGTATCTTAAACGAAGCGAGCGGACTATATGGTATTTCAATTGCAAAAAGCTATTTCCAGCTATAGGGAAAACTACAACAGGTGCTCGATTTAGCCGTGCATAATTGTCGAAAAATTGCGCATCTAAATTCTAAAGCACTTCGTTTACCTGTTGGGGCTTCAAATGTTAGTTATTAAAAATGTGTTTACGTGCAATTGTCGAGGTTTTTCAATCGCGTTCAGCTGAAAAATAAAAGCTATTGGTGCAAAATTTGTGTGAATCTGTTTAGTGGATGTTCGACTAAGACGATGTTTTTATTCTTACACATTAATTTAAACGGAATATGTAAGCTTCCATCGTATACATTATTGTATGTTTGGCATTCGACCATAATTTAAGTATTGATTGAAACGGGTCGAACAGTAGACATTATAAAACTGGCGCCAAGTTCAATAAAACATTTTTTGTAATTTCCGAAGGAGAATTAGGTTTCGTTATAAAGAAACAAGCGGCGTAAGACATCAGCTAAGTCGCGGTCAACGTCAATAAAATATTAATCCTAGTGATGCTTTTAAAACGTGACACTTAACCAACTAAATCGGTAAATATTTAGGACGATAACACTCGACTCCCAGTCTAGACACATAATGCCAAACTTAAGTAATTTGAAAAGCGAACAAATTAGGCGGCGTCCCAGTGTTTAACGTTTTAATGAGACACACGAGTGTCGTTTTAAAACAGTTGATAATGCAATGGTTCCCAACCGGGTTGTCGTGGCAACCTTGAGTGCCAATTGTTAAATTTGATGTATGTGTTTTCCACCAAACTATTTCAGCGTACATGTTTATCAATATTTAATCTTAATACACATTTCTTAACTAAAAGGGAAGTTTAAAAGGTCATATCACTTGCCCCGAATTCGTTCGTAAATTTACCGTCAGCGGTTTGGTGCGGCTTACAAAACGCTTCATCCCCGAAATCACCATAAGGTCGCTTTGACGACGACACAAAGGCCCATTGTCAGAAATGCAAATTTAAAATTCAAATTGCCGCATTAAGTGTGGTCGTTAACACACAATGTGATTTTAGGGCTGCTCATACAAAAGAAAGCAGATAGATTCCATTTAAGGGTTCTCTACCTAATGGTCTTAAATTTATTAACTGGCAGGTTTACAACACAAGAGTTACCGCATCGTAATACGCAAAATTCGCATATTTTAAGCTATTTAGAAAAAGCAAAGAGAAGTTTAAAATTAAACAACAATGTAAAACATAGTTCAAATCAAGTCAAAAAAATTGTGTGGGTGCTAGTGTAAAATACTAAGTGGTCATGCAGATCTGTATGGCGTATGCGCTTGTGTTGAGGAATTTAAATTGCCCTGAACTGCCTTTTAATACAAAAAACGATACGGGAAACAAAATGTGTCGCGAGCAGCTATAGCGCGCCTCCAGCCATTTAACCGCGCTTAGGCACGACAATTGCCAACAAATCGCTGCGAGACGAGACCCAAGGACAGCGCGTGGACCGCGAGGAAGCGGCTGCGGTTTCAGTCGTGAAAACACTGCGGGTTTAAGACAAAGTGGCCTTTGCCGTGTTGCTCTACCAACGCAAACAGTTTTGTCCGACGCGGGCATTGCTGTTGCGTCGTATCGTGGCGCTTCAACGACCGATCTCGTGCGGTTTCGAGTGCTCTTTGATTGACTCGAAGGGCGATTACAACGCCTCAGTTGTTTTAGCGCGCTTTTGTGTTGCCAATGCGCCGGAATACAGAGCGACTCGACACAGTTTCTGTTTTGCTTTATGCCGGTCGAAGCAAAACACCATTTCAGTGAGATATATACCTTCTCTTGTAGAAAAGGTCTAAAATAATGGCTAGAATAAAACGAATGTTTAGCTACTAATATAAACTTGGACTCAAAACCTTTAAAATTAAGTTCTACACTTTCTTCCTTGATATTTAACTCCCAATATGATTATGAATGGAAATCTTACTTGTAACTTGCGGCTCTGTAGAGCAGCGGTTCTCTAAACTGTGTGCTGCGGCACATCGGTGTGCCGAAAAACTTATTGTACGAAAAAAAAAATTTGTTGCGAATAGGAATATAGGTGAGTAAAAAACATGCGAAACTACATAAACGTTATCTATTAAAAAAAATCTAATGGTTTTAAAGTATATACCTATTGTCATGCAGTGTATTGGGAGAGATTGTCAAGTTATGAAAATATTGCTTTTTAGGAAGATTTCGGTGCATATTTTTTCATTTTTTAGTGTGGCGAAAACTCCAAAATATGAAATGCACTTTTTTACAGTTAAGGAATGGCCACTGTAAGTTCAAACAAAGATAAATGGCCCAAAAGGTGACATCGCTTTAGCTCTAAAACGTGTTTGATCTCTTCCAAAGGGTGATTTGGAGCAAGATCTACGCAGCATCCGCATGGAAAAGAAGTCGATGGCGATGAGCTTGAACCAGATCCAGAGCAGACTGCACACCATGTTCAGGGAGGATATCAACCAGCAAAACACCATCCTCAGCCAGATACAAACAACCATGTTCTCGTAAGTATAGGCCGTGTCTAGGAACGACTGATCGCCGATCGCCTTTTTAACAAATCATGTGCAGCTCAAGTCATTTCGGCAAATAACTTAACTTTAGACTTGGGTCATTTAGGCAAATAATTTAACTTGAGTCAGTGAGGCAAATAACTTAACTTAAGACTTGAGCCAGTGAGGCAAATCAACTTATATTTAGACTTTAGTCATAGAGGCAAATGTCTTAATTTTAGACTTGAGTCATCGAGACAAGCAACACAAACTTGTATTTTAGTGAATGAGACCAACGGATTGACGTCCACTAACGTCACTGAGCCAATTGACTTGACGTAGACTTTCAAGTCACTCGGACAAATGACTTAAACTTACATGTCTTGATTAAATATTTTTTTCGCTAAAATATATATTCAATATAATAACTTTGCGCCAAACTTACTAAATCAACTGATTGTTAAGGATTAGACGACTTAAACAATTTTAAAGCACTAACTTTTTAGTTTAATGTTAAAATTTTACTTGGAACTGTGTTATTTTGCAAATGACTTGACCGGGACTTACGTTATTTCGCGATAGACTTTATTTCGATTCACCGTTATTCTACAAATCCTAACTTGGACTGATGTTATTGTACTAACGGTCTCAACTTTAAATTGCGTCATTTCACTTGGTACTTCAACACGACTTGTAGACAACACTACCGGTGCTTAAGAAAACCAACAAAGTATTATAAACCCAGGCACGGCGACATGCTACTGCAGCACGACCGAGCCTTCAACCAACAGCAGAGCAACGTGGCCGCTATAAACGCCACCTATCTACAGCAACAGCGCGATATAGAGCGAATCACCGACATCATTGAGCAGCTGGGATTGGACGGCAAGGCTAAGGGAAGCAGCGGGAAACTAACCGAGGTAGATTGTTTGTTTTTGATTGGGTAAATTTTTTGAATGATGCGAATTCAAACAGCGCGCGCTTTTGTTTTTCGCTGAAACGGAGATTTATGGACGCACGCTGAAATATGGCTACGGAAAACATTGCAAAAGAAAAACAAAGTGTATTGGCAAGGCTAAACAAACTGAGGAAACACGGGCTTGAGTCGAACTGACGACAAAGGCTTTTTGTTAAAATTTAAATTGTAAATTGAATACACTGTCGCAATCAGTCAGTTTCTCCAAAACAACGATTAGTATTTTATAAGCAAAAAATTCCGCCTAAATGCCACGAGTTCTGTTACTCAATAAACTGAAGCGTTGAATAAATGGCATATTCCTGAAAGCCAAATTATTCTTTGTTTAACAATATTAAAATCAATAGTAAAATACCGTAGCAAATCGATATCAATCTAAATTGAACAATTGAACTTTTTGAAAACTTAACAGTGGGGATATTGGGCTAAACCGGGCCAATCCGCAAAAACGAAATAGTCACGAACGAAATGGGTCGATGCTCTTTGCTCGGTGACTAAACAGAGGCAAGCAAGCAACTTAAAGCCATTCGGTGTTGACACGAGTTACATAATGCACCGGGGACGGCGCTCTGTTATCAAAGCAAAAGCAACAGCGGACTCAGTGTATTTGACCTGCGGGCCACTGGACGGGCGGACGTGCCCTTTACTGGCAAATGATTTATCTGAATATGCGCCGGCGGTTCCCCGGGCTGTAGTACTAGCGTAATCGCCCACCTATGTTCACCTACAGCGGGGTAGGGTGCGTGTGAGGCTGTGGTTGCTTTGCTGAAGGTCCTTCCATCATTGATAGTAAACCAGGTGGCTAGTTTTTTTTTTTTTTTTTTTTTTGCAATCACGACGAAAAAGTTAGCCGTCGCTTAATGTCCTTACCGCTTATAGTAGTTGACAGCTTTCTGATATTTGCACCCTGCCCTTGAACTTTTCAAGACATCAACACATTTTTTATATTATAAACTTGGCGGCGTTAGACATACGGAAAATGATAACTTTTTAATTAATCTCGCTCCTGATTTACACGTAATAACACAGTATAGTAGCTGCAAGATTTTACAAACAAGTTCTTAAAACATTATGGTATTTATGAAGATTAAAACATCATGGTATTTATGACATTATGGTATCACAAGAATCTGGCACTGGCAAAAACCTATTGTTAAAAATAACCCCCAGTGCAATAAATAACACGAATCAGGGCAAAACGGGTTAATTTGTGCCAGGTATACGCACGTCAAGGGTAGAAGCGACGCGTTAGAAATACCAAAACGCGCAAGCACGCACACACAATAAAACGCTCACGTTAATTTGCCGTCTTAAGGTTTGCGAGCTTTTAAAATAACCGGGATCGCCACCGTCATTTCCTTGCCCCTACACAATCGCAGCAATATGCCAAAAGTGGGAAGAAGACCTCCTGTGTGACGGCTGTCGAGAGAAGGCGACCGCACGACACCCGACAGATGTGCAAATAAATATTTCTCCAGACTGTTTGCTCGAGCGGCGAGATGAGACGCCCGACCGGATTCGATTTAAATCCCATTCACAAATACCAGGCGTTTGCTGAAAGCGATTCGTTGCACAGGGCGACAGACCATGGTGGGAAAACGGTTGTTTTTTTCATAAAAACAAATAAACAGCAGTCGAACAGCAACTTAAATAAAGGCAGTATAACCTTGTTCAGGTAGCCGTTAATGTGCCTTAATAATTCTCAGCTATGCATTGTCCTCTATATTGCAAGCTTTCGATAAGCGTTTATCAGGCAAAAAACAGTGCACAACCTAAGTCTTCGTAATGAAAAGGGTAAAGCCGCCACCAGAAGCTCCACTTCACAAAATAACCAGAAAGAGGGGCGGGACTTAACTGGGTCAACAAGCGGTTGGTGTATTTGCTGTTGGTCGTGCGGTCCGCTTGCCCCGGCCTATCCCCCTTGCCTTTGATGGATGGCAACCCATGCGCCGCGCCAGAGATTACAAGATAATCCGGTGGGGCTTTAAAAAGCAGTTTTACCGCGCTTGCCTGTCTTGTCTGTAAATTGAGGCTTTGAGGTTATTGCGAGAAAACGACCTGTTTGAGTTTTCGGCCTGTATTTTCTACGGTCCCCCGTTGGGTGGTTTTCGCTCAACTTTCAACACTAACGAGAGGTGTATAATCTTCAGACTTTCCTGTCTTAATATAAGCATATAAATAACTGTTTTGATAAACACACGAAAGTGTAACGTATATGTACTTCCATTTGAAGGAGAAAAAGCGTGTAAAGCGTGCCGGCAGTTTATGAAAAGCCGCATAACGTGGCCGATCCGGCATAGTTTGTGGCTTTAGCCGATGGGTTTAGCTGCGGATTGTTGACTAGTAGGCGTGCAACCAGCGCAGATCTTCAAATAAGGAAGCGTCGAAAAGCTGTCTGAAAATGTGCGATTTCTATCAGATTGCTCCATGTATAGGTCGTGGCCCGAAGTATAGGTCGTGGCCCAAAACAAAAACCAGAACTTCACAAACTTGTTATTTGCGGCCCCTTTTCACTTAAAAAACTTTACGCGATCCTTCAGGATGAACAATGATAAATAGAACATTAACATTTCCTTTTGCACATTTGTTGAAGTTACGTGCAACTCAAATTTCGCATATCTATAGTCAGAATAAGTATACTTTACATGGTTGTTACACTTAGGGTATTGATGGAATGCTACTTGTGGCCGCGAAAAAAACTTGCAATTGTAAAAAAAACAATATAGACTAAAACACAACACTAGCGAACGTCCAGCGAGAAAAAAGAGTTCTGGGAAAAGCGTTTGCCATCGTAAATTTCTGATGTCAAGTTCTCAACCAAATTCCAGCTTTAAAAGGAGTTCTTGTGATTTTTATGTGCGGGTGTTAACAACAGTTTCAATTAAGATATTGCCAGCCGTTTAAGCAAGACATTGCCTTTCTGTATTGAGAAGCAATCTAAACGACACGACGGTACGTAACTTGAAAGGATAACACTTTTTTGCAATAAATATGTTACCATTGTAGCGGACCAATATGAATAACTACACTCATACAGACCGCCGAAGTTACACACCATCATTACATAGTTTACTTATTTGTGTGGCAGGTCACTTACTAACCCACATCAAAGTTGATTTAGTTAAGGGTTTAGTGTATAGGGTTACGCGACTGACGTCAACTCGATTTCTGGAAGCTGACGTTTATTCGTGGCGGAACTTAAAGCAACCTCCGCCGACTGGTTTTCCGCGCCAACGGACCCTAACAGGTGTGGCGCCTCAAACGGCCGCCAAGAAGGTCAAACAGCAATTAACCTCGGCCTTGGCACAAACGCGGCTCTTGTCTTGTGGAGCCTGGGGCTCTGGCGAGCACTGAGTGACGTTACATAAACACACAACTCATTGGAATCCTGAGCGAATCATCCTGATTTAGCCGCCCCTTGCAAGTTGGACGAAATTAAGGGTCTTTTAGGTTGATGAAGTGTAAAGTAATTAGATGGGAAAAGAGGATGCCCCTTGTATAACGAGGCTGCCTAATCCAGACCATAAATCGCCGGTCTGCTGGGAGTTTAAAAACGTTTATAACCGCGTGAGGGACTTCGCTTATATGATTTAGCCCCTCGTAATTGGCAGGGAATCTACTAAAACCCCAATATCGGACGATGGGTTATGCTAAGTAAAACTAATTGCTCTGACAAAACGGCGGGCCCTTATTACAGCTGATAAAATCAACAGGGGCGCGCAGTTCCACATATTGAGCTGACAGCGTGATGCGTAGGGCAACGAGGTACAAGAAGCAACAGTGGTCTTTTGGGCAAAGGTTCATTAATAACTGTCAGCGGGAAGTGCAAATACTGAGCTTGTATGCTTTGCGGAACATAACGTTTCAAGTGCCGGGGTTTCAGATTGCTGTTTTGCCGGCGCACCCCGGCGCGAAATAGAATGCGAACGAGGGCTTTGGCAAAGCCTCGGAAAGAATAACAAACAACCACGGAGACGGTGAACATGGGTCAGAGACCCAAAGCATCACACAACTAGTTCTCACAGGAATTCCACCAATGATGTTCGAATTTTTTCAAAGAGATACACCCTTGGATCTGCGGACATCTAAACCCATTTGTCGAACGCGGTGGTACCACAAATGTGTCGCTAAAGGCCACACCCGGTGTAAGAAATTCGTCTATAACCTGTTTCTTGGAAGCGGCATGTTATTTGCGGAAGGTGTAACTTCGACGTTAGGCCACATTCGACAAAAGGAATTCGGGAAACGACCAAGCGCACATGGAAACTACACAAACACGCCCAAAAATCTGGTTTCGGAGGGCGGTCGGACACGGATTCCGACACGAAACAACAAAAAAAACACTCTCGCTTTCTCTCGCCGTGGGTGGTCGGATGATCCGGGAGTATACTGGATGAGAGCGGCGAAAAATTGACGGCTCGTAAATATTAACTAACGGTGACGAGCAGCGGCGTTGGAGGGATCAAACAAGTTGACTGGCGGGAGTTATAGAGGTTTGAGCGAGGCGAAGCTCACACTTGGCGATGACACGACGCCAATCACTCACGACTGTGAAAGGGAAGCGCTCATGGGAACTTTCTCACGCGTATCACGGGCCGTGATTCGTCAGGATCTGACGGTGTGGCGGTCTGTCGCGCGTGCGGTCGTTTGCATTGGATCAAAGTCGCTGTTTCCGACGAGAGTTGTAGCCGAGAAATGCACGGTGGTCCTCTGAACAATTCAGATAGATTGCAAGGCCAGTTGCCCGGCTGTCAATGGGTCACTGGCTCTGCGAAAACATTCCCCGATCACGGACATTTTGGGCTT
Organism: Ascidiella aspersa; assembly: GCF_963924565.1. NCBI lineage: Eukaryota > Metazoa > Chordata > Ascidiacea > Phlebobranchia > Ascidiidae > Ascidiella > Ascidiella aspersa. The sequence continues at coordinate 7,044,685 of NC_139450.1, forward strand.
TGTGGGCAAAGTGAAGTAAAATTTTTCGTCGTTTCTAGGAAATTTGGGTTTATCAGCGCAAATTTTTTCAGCAGTATTTGCGTGCAAACAAGCGTAAAATATTTTAATCATTAACAAAAAGAGTCATAGAGATAGCGCCACCAGGCAACATTTCAATAGATAGAAATCGCTCTTCTGGTGTAAACGAAGTATAAACCGACGTTTCGGGAGCAGATACCAGCTGACCTCATCAGGGTTAATAATCATTAACTTTATATCTATTAAAAAAAGTTATTTTTAACGTCGAAAATTCGGATCGAACCGTGTAAATAATATCTGGTAATAAGTTCTGGTAGAGACAAATTCCGTAAATTCGACCACAAGTTAATCCTTCAATAGTTTTTCCTCGGCTTATCAAGATGCCTGTCAGCTAATCAGCGGCGTTTTGATCATTTCAGATCATCAATTAGATTAAATTATTAATCCGCTGACAAAAATCCCAGTTCAGACAACAGACAACCTCGTCACGTTAATTTGAGAATGTTTTTAAAGCAATACACAGTTCGAAATTCTGCATTTATAGCGCATATGTAGATTTATATACTTAAACGAAATTTGCAAAGAGTCGAAGTCTAGACAGCTTTATTCCCTTTAGTTCTTTTTTGGGCATTAAGTGTTTTCGAAAGCGACTTCGCCTGATAAGATTATTTAGGGATAATTGTGACGCGCGCCGACCGGAATTCTGTCAAGTCAAGATAAAATAGCACATAACGGCGGAAGTGAAAACTAAATAAGACGGGTGACGCTTTCAAGCAAGCAAAGCAAGACGATCAGAGGCGTCAGACGGCCTATCTATCGCCCTATCTGCAAAAGAGCGGCCGTTTAAACGGTTGTGGCACAAAGAACAGGCCTGGGGATCACAGCAGCGTTAACCTGGGTGCTTTGAGTCCAATTTAGCGGTGGCAAGCGTATAGGCGAGCTTTGAAACCCGACAACCGCAAAACTCGAACGCATGAAAACAGAAACGCCTTATCTGAAACTTAAACGACAAGATTTTAGACTTGTATGTGAGCTAGGCTTGCTTTCCGTGGGGCTACAATGCCCGGCAGCCTTTTTCCATCCTGTTCTTGTAGCGAGACATACATACCTATTTTAAGTACTTTATAACGGCCCGGCCTTTTTCCTGCCAATTCTTTTTTTAACTATTGTAGCTAATTTGCATGGCTATACAACATATTCTTAATTTGAGACTGCCGCTATTTCCACCCTATTATACCTAAATCCATAACTGCAAGGTAATATGACTGGAAAAACTTCTTATTTTTCCTTTTTCAAATCCTTTTTCCACTCTTTTGTAATATTAACATTCAAAGTGGTTAGTTGCAAAAAACATTTTTTGTAAACTATCCGAATGTAGGTTAACAGAATTAGAAGTACACTTAAAACTTTCAGAAATCCCAGTTTTTGTAATATTGTTACACTTCTTCCACAAGATGACCATTCTTTCGTCAATATTTAAAGCCCAACTAACTATTTTTTTACATTTTTCTAGGCTTTACAATCAAAACTCTAATTTAAGCGTTCCGAACTCCAAAATTTTGGCACTTTAACTGGACCCCCCTGACACGGTCTGAGGGCTAGGGGTATCAGGTAGGGCTGCAAGGCGCGAAAAAGGCCGGGTGACGTAACAAGCGACCGACGCGTGACCCCGATTGTTCGTCGCAGGCGCGGTCGCGGCTCTCCAGCATTGCCGACCTTCAAAGCCTGGTGGCGCGTCTCAATCGTTCCCTGCAACACGCGGCCATCACCGAGCGTCGTTTCGAGACAAGGATGGCGCTACTGGAAAGGGTAAGAGAATGAAAACAAAAACGCAAGTCCGCCTGTTTTCGCGACTGCTGAATGTTCGATAATATCGGATCAGGTGCCCGATACCCGATGACAAGTGGTTTAGTATCGGTATTCGTCCGATACTGGGATGGCTATTCGATAGCGAATCGATTTATTACGTGGTATCGATTCGATATTATCGGCCAGCCCTATCGCTGGCATGAAATTGCGGACTCTATAAACGCGTTCGTTAACTTGACTAAAAACAGCTGTTTAGAAGAGTATCAAAGCCCATACCGAATGCTGTTTACTTCTGTATGGGGTTTGCTATTCTTACTATACAGCTTTCTAGAAGTTTTGCAAACTGTTGTGGCATAATATCAAAGCTGGTTATTTTATTAGATATTGAAGACAATTTGTTCCGCTTATAATGGTATTATTATCGGTTTTAACTAAAAAAAACAAAAAAAACACAATTTTAAAATTGCTATTTGCTTTCGTAAATCAGTGGTTTGTTCCTGTTTGGACGTGTGCGCTTACTGCAGAATAATCAGCATGGCATGGCAGAGCAGCCGTGAAAACGCGGTCGCTTTCATTTTCGACAGCATGTCTTCTTCACCACAAACATTTTCGTGTTGTTACCATATTCATCTTTCGGTTTTCCAATCATGTGTGCGCGTGTGTGCGTGGGATGTCACACAAATCGAACACGTCGTTATAATTGTTTTCTGGGGTTGGCTAAGGGATTAAACTGCATTTAAAAATTCTAATCTAATTTAGAATTGTAAAATTGCAATGCTGGCAACGATTTTCGCAGTTTTGTTTGCCTTATTTCTACCAATGAAGAAAATATTCCGCACAAATAGACTTGCTTTTATTAGCAACCGTCTTTGGGTCTGTAGAACATAAATGGGTGTGTAGAACATAAAAGTTGAAAATCTCAGATTATTCGCGGGAAAAAAGGTTGCCGACCAAGTCATACGAGCAAAGGTGCAGCAAAAATTACAAGAACTTTTGTTGCCAAATCACACCAAGGTATATTTACCGAGATTTATCCGCACCTGTCTGTGATAGCAAATCCATGTCGGGCCTATAGAGCATAAACAGCTTAGGAAAAAACGCGATCACCTGGCCTAACCGCTAATCGTTGCATGGTTTATTAATGACATGCCGCGAACGCCGTACGAAACGGCTCAAGCGTGTTTAGAATCAAGGCAAAGCGCCGTTTAACATCAGGCAAGGCCCACTTGACATGTCACATTTACACCTGTTCGCCGATCACTTTATTTATGTGTTTTGGGATAGCGAAATAGACCAGGTATTATAACCTCGCGTTTAAGGTCATACAGATTAGAATTGCAACCTTTCTATAAATGCGAACTGTAAATTAAAAAAGTCCAGTGGTTTTGTCGGTTGGATTTCAAACCGTTTTCACTGCGGCTTTCAATTATATGAGCACTAAAAACATTTCATCGAAAATCACATAAGTTCACTTAACCAGGGGTGGGCAACTACTTTGTGTTAACATTTTTCAATTTATTTCGTAATTTTGCTGACGTTGGCCACAAAGTTCAATCCATTTGCAGCAACTCAGGAAAATATGAACAGATAAAAGTTAGGCTTTTAGAAAAGAGGTGTTCATTGAAATAACAATGAAAAAAGCAAATTAACCAAAACGAGTGGCTTGAAATAAAGCTAGCCTTAAAAAAACTGCGCTAATAAACTTAGAATGCACCACTGCAAAAAAAGCGGTACTCATAATCATGAACGTTTAGTTTTTAATCATCCAATTTAGAACATTAAACGCGAGGTTTTCATTGGGCGAATGTTGAATTCAGTTCGGAGTGCGGCATTTCGTGATTAACAAAAGGCTTCTCGATTGCATGGCTGTTTCAATTGCAGAACATCGAGAAAATAGCGACGTACCTCAACACTCGAAGCAGGCCGAAATCGCATGACGCAGATGACGTCACTGATGTCACAAAGGGATCAGGGGGCAGCGTCAACCAGTCGACGAGCGAGCAGGTTAACACTCGAAAGGATGATAAGCTATCGACGCTAGACTTAGCTCGATTGGCAAAAGTCTCTCTTGTCGCACACTTATCGGCTTTCACGTAGGGTGGAAAAAGGAACGGCCTGGGCGTTTTGAATTTGATAGAGGGTCAATTTTTTTTTACAAACACTTGAAATAAGATGTTACTGGCGGAAAAATAGGCTTGGAAAGAAAATGCCGGCGCCTTTTAAAGATTCGGTCCGAATTGTTTTCGGTCAATTATTTTACAAATTTTGAAATTTGTTTTTTCAAATAAAATGGAGTTTATGATGGGAGGTAGACATATACCAGGGTGGAAAAAAGTGCTTCTTGAAGTTACCGCGCAAAAGATTTTATCGACAAACAACAAAAGCGATTTTGTTGATGCCACAGCCCGATAGGCCATCGTACTCAAACCAATGGCGAGTCGAACATACAAATGCTGTTGAACGTACAAAACTTGAACATACAAAAGCTGTTGACAGCAGCGTTCAGGCCGACACGCGCCAACAAACGTATATCGATCCGTCAAACTCTCCGCGATAAAACAGCAAAGGCTTTATTTACGAGTTCCGCCCTGAAGCAATTACGCTGGCATCGGAAGCGGCTCTTTTTCATTTAGGCGAACAGGGGCTCACTTTGGTTAAGTGCCTGTTGTCGGCACACACTTGAAGCGTCTATAGGGGCCCGCGCCATAAACGCCACAGCCTTCAAAGTCGCAAAGGGGCCTTATCAGCAGGGCACACACAGGACTTTACTTGTTTGTCAACGCACAGAACAAAGACTATGGCGTATCTCTCTCGCGAAGCTTCCGTTTGGCCGGAACGAAATTCGGGGAAATGTTTGCCACTAGCGGCTCGAGACGGGACGATACGTATATGGCGGGGGTCATTTGGGGTCGAACCCCGCGCCACTGGGGTTATTTAGGGTCATGGGTAAAAGAGCTTGAATGGAAGATGGGGGGGGGGGGGGGTGGATATCCGTGCAAACAGCAATGTTACGGAATGCAAAACATTTTAACAGTAGTTTTGTACGCCTTTATAAACTAATCTTGTCAACTTCTGGTAAAGCTAAAAAAAACACAAAGCACATCGCTTCAATCGTTCGGCAGTATTTTTTCGCTAGCTTTTATCATACAGACTTTTTCAACGTCGAAACAGGCATGCGATAATAATTGATCAACCTTAATGCAGAAATGACTCGACATATACCAATCGAACCCAATAGCAAAAAGTACGTCACTCAAACTTGGCCGTGTAAATATATAACGTCAAAACGTCACGCACTGAATGAAGTTCGACATGGGAAACGCGAAGGCCGTATAAATGTTAGCTTAATAAAAATCACAAGCATGGAGACCTGCTTCTTAAGCTGACGTCAACCTTGAAACAGCAATTTTATTTCTCAGGCTCAAAACTCAATCACGTCTAGCCTTGATTTGGATGGATTTAAGCCAATCACAATTACAAGGCTGGCTCCAACTTCGCAGGATTTGCTGGTGAGTGTTCTTGTGCGATACGAAAATTAATGTTTAAGGCAATTAGGTGCGATGTTAACATTTAATTTGGCAAATGCTTTATTTCAAATGCTTGCAAAAAAATAAACTTATGCGAGGATCAACCCAATTTATCACTATTATATACAGTGAAAATCACGCAACATTTAGTAACTTTAATTTTTAGAGGATATATTGAAATAAGCAAAATAATGATAAATACCTTTATCCTACGGAAAAATACTAAAAGTTCACACTAATTTGAAGAAAGTGTAGGTCAAATATTGATGTTAGAGTGCTAAACAATTTTTATGCATTTCTGACATCCTTGAAAGGTAAATTTCTTACAAAATAGCAAATTTTAATAGAAGGTTACTCAACTTTTTAACGCTTAATAACTACACTGGCTTGATAACATAGAAAACATATCCTGTGAACCACTGTATCGGATGGCTTTCAGTATCAGATGGCCGAATTTTTGCCTTCATAAAAGTAATTTTTTTGCCTTTCATGTCATCATAAGAAATACGCAATAAATATAGGAAGTATCAGGCATTCCCAAATAACCGTATCTTTTCCGAACACATAAACACAGGCGGCCATCGCGGAAACCGGATTCCAGGATCGCCTGGACCGCATGTCGCGCTCGTTACATCAACACGGTCGCAAGCTGAACAACGTGTCGAGCGTTGTGAACAGCGTGGCCGAGGACGTTCGGGCGCTGTCCATGACCACCGCCAATTATTTCGAGATCATCAACCAGCAGGCCCGCGATATACGCAGCCAGAACGAGACCATCAACCAGCTGCTGAACAAGGTGAGCTCTATATGTACTATTCTTTGGGCTCTTTCCGGTTCGAGTTTGACCAGTTTTTCAAAATGTGAAAGCGCAATGGAGTTTAAATATACATTCAGTCCTAAAACGTTTTATATTTAATTAAACACTTTTCTTTGAAAAAATTATTACTTTTCAAATATACACTAATATTTCAATTAGGGCCTCATGGACCCTCTAAAACTAGTTCCCCCCCAATGGGTCCATGGACCCCAGTTTAAGGACCCCTGGGTTAAACGCATCGAAAGAAAGATATTTTCTTTTTTGAGTACAACACGACATAAACCAGTCACAGTAAACTAACAAGCTTAGAAGTGATCTCGCTTAAATTAACCTTGCCTTGTCGTTTCAGTTCGACCGTCAAGAAAGCATATACCACGCGCACTTCGACTACCAACATCAGATGACACAAAAGCTGATGGAGGCAGTTATCGGATTCGCAAAGCAGGTTTCGCTTCAGAAGCCACTGGAGCAAAACCGAGGTATTAAACAAGCGTAATAACTGTCCGACTTTTCGTGTTGGTTTCAAGGTAAAATGTAAATCGAAAAGCGTGAATATATAGGGATTTTGGGGAAGAGGTAAATCAAGTTTATTTTTAGGCTGTTGTCGTTAGTAAAGAGAAAGGCTACAGGATTATAGGATAAGTGTTTTATAAAAGACTTATGTTTTCTTTGTAAAATATGACAAAAAGGCGTGTACATCGAAACATTTTTTAAAAGTACAACGGTTATGTTGAGCAGAATTTTTTTGTAAACGTTCTATATTTTTATCAGTAAACTGTTCCAAAAAGGTGTTCTTATGGGAAGTTTTTTATAGATAAAACGTCATGTGTGTCAAATATCCACGAAATGTGACTTTTGTTCGCTTTTACTGTAAGGCGATTTTCATGGAAATTAGACACAAAACAAAGGGGGCTTTTTTGTAGCGTTATTTAAAGAAAGGTGTCCTTTGTTTGGCATGAAATAGAAAAGGTCGTGCACGTATAAAAAAATAGGGGCGCATATATGGAAATTTCTACGTTGCTTTCAAAGTAGGGCGTCATTTCTTAGGCTCACACCGTAAACAAGCAGAACGGCGCCGCCTTATTGGGAAGCGAAATGGGCGAAACAGCAGATCGACAGCGATAGTCACCCACACGCTCGTATAGATAAAGCAAAAACAAAAAACAAGCCCTGATTTCGTGATGACGCAATCAATCTCGACGGTTCAGGGTGCGGTTTGCGGGCGCGAATTCGCCACAACGACGATCGGCCAACCAGCAGGGATCTCGTTGGCTTATTTGCGAGGACAAATCGACCTGAATTACACCGGGCGCCAAAAATAGCGTGGGACGCGCAAGTCGAGTCGATTTCTTTTTATAGACGCTCCTCGTGCACTTTGCACGCGTTAGGTCAGCCCGACCCTGCCAAGAACGCCTGTTCACCTTTACGCAAACGATACGCTGGCTTCGTAATGGAAAGCCTGGCAACAGAAAAGCAAGGGAAAGCAGAATTTTCGGCGGTAAAATTGTTATCGCTATCGTGGAGCGCCTTGCAGGAAACGTTCGAAGAGTACATTACCGCAAGTTTTTTTTCGCTTACGTATAGTGCTGCGAAATCTGCCTTGGGTGGTTTTATAGCATAACACCAAGGCATTGCTTCCCATGGGCCAACGACTTTTATCTCAGCAAGTAAAGAAACGGGATTTTTTTAACATAAGGGCGGATTGAGGGTAAAAAGAGGTCAACACTCATTTCAGACTAAGTTTTTGAACTGTTGACCGGCTCAAGCGGCCACATTTAAAGTAGGCTGCTTTCATTTTTACCAATGGTATTCTTTGCCATTTTAATTAAAAAATCTCAATTAAAAGGTGAACGCACTCGAAGAAGTCTGAAGCCGGCTCATTTAATTCAATTTCGAATTAGAGAAATGCGGCCGTTACTTTATTGGTTGAAAACTAGACAGAACAAGGCAACTGGTAAACACCGTGCCAGACATTATATATAGATAATGTGAATTCAAGTTTAACATGCTAACCGACTTGCCTATTTGCAACACTAATAGCTTGTTTTGCAAAATTAAAAATGGTTTCGCGGCACATTCAAAGTTAAGATTTCGAATCGTCCACTCGTTAATTCGGGGCCAATTCTCCGATTTACACACACTCGCCCAACTAGCGATTGCCAAAAAGTTGTTATAAGACCTACCGGACTTAATTTGTTTATGTACATCATATTACGTGACATCGTTGCACTCATAATCTATTAGTGAAAATTTATAACAATAGAAGCTTGAGCAACTATAAAACTGGTTATAGAAGTGCGTCAAACAAACACCCTAGATATTCATTCAATGCTCCTGTAAACAATCTAGGCGGGTGCTAAGAGAATTACGCAAACGCATAGAAATAGAAGAGCACGGGTTAAATCATTGGTAAAAACAGTTATGTAACATGAAATTTCCAACCGGCGAATACAAATTAAATTCAATATCATCCGTTGACAAACCTCTAGGTAAAAAGGCCAAAAACTTCATTCGAACGGGGGCACTGAAGCGCCCAATATAGTTACAAATATAACCGCCTGACCCTTGACCTGCTGCAGACTGTCACGACCTCTGGATGAGCGGACAGACGCACAGCGGCGTGTACACAATCGTAAAGGACATGCAGCTCAAGCCTGTCTACTGCAACATGACGGCAGTCGGTGGCTGGACGATCATTCAGCGACGAAGCGACGGAACACAGGAGTTTAACAAAGGTATGGTTTGCTTCTCATAGCCCCGATTGATGTTTAACCATGACGTGTAAAGACGTTTTGTGACGAAAACATGCCGTTTGGTGTTGGAGTAATTTTTTTTGTTGTGATTTGTCCCAAAATATTTTTTTTCTCATTTCTTACGAGATATAATTTAACATTGAATGCAACGTACATCAGTTGACCTTCGGATGAACATCCTATTTCATACACCAGTTACATGTTAATTATAAAACTAAAGTCGTGTTCAAACGCAAAAAAATGTTTTTAAAGCTTTCCATGCACCTTAAACTATTAAAAGTGGTTTCATTTAATATATTTGTTATATATTATTTTTTGCAAAGTTAATAGCAGCGCACATATATTTTAGTTCCATTGTTATCAGACATCAATACTCAAGGCTACACATTCACAAATAATTTGTTAATAACCCAGATTGGCCTTGAATTGCTTTTCGACATGAGTCTGTCTTCCGCCAGCAAATTGGTTACGTTTTCTGATTTGCCTTGTTTGTAAAAAACATAAGTGAAACGACATTATAGTAGTGCCATAGGTAAAGAACGTTTCAACATTTCGAAAGAAAATGTTATTTAATATTTTCGACCCTCCCTAAAAGACAATTAATGGTTTATTTCTAAATTAAGCGTCTGTAAAATTCTCCATTGAGCCCAATTGGATTTTGAATCAGGAATAACTAAATTAGCTGATTTTTGCAGATTTAACAAAATATGACAAACAAAAATGTAAACAAATCCAGTTGCGCGGAAACCTAAATCCAGTCGAAAGAATTTGAATGAAACAATCTGCGATAATTAAAAGTGTAATACGCTTCAATGTGTAATAGTGACGTTCCGAGGCAAAATTGTAACGCTTCAAAGCGTAATTGTTACGTTTCAAGGCGCAATTGTTACGTTTCAAGGCGCAATTGTTACGTTTCAAGGCAAAACGTGATATGTTACATTTTAAGGGGTCAACGACTACGAGAAGGGCTTCGGCAGCATTTTCGGCGAATATTGGCTTGGCTTGGACATGATAAGGTGGCTGACACACGGCAGGATTTACAGCATAAGAATTTTGCTGGAGGACTGGGCGGGACACCAGCGATACGCCAACTACGACCGCTTCATGGTATACGGACAGCACTACGTTCTGATGGTAAGTGGCGGCGGTGCGGTTCGAACGGGCGACCCCGGGAATATAGACTCTGTTGTCTAAACAAGGGTGCCAACGACGAAAAATCGGCTAATCTTTAAAAGAACAAGTTGTTTTGTTAAGTTTTGTAACGGTTAAAGAGGTTTCAGGTTTGGAATGAATAAAAAAAATATTTTCATTTTATTTTTCGTTATATAAATTCACCAGGTGAAACTATGAACTTCTTCAAGTGCATATTCACGACACACAATAGTTCCTTTGTTGCTCACTGCGATCAGGCTCATGTTACCCTTTTACCGCGAGTTGAAAATGACGGAAAAAGCACAGCATTACAGTATACAACGACAAAGACTTACACCCATAGGGGTGGTCTGTATCGCGAGATCAAACTTACCCCAGGGGCTGGATTTAACCGGGTGACCTGCGCCAAGCCAACCATTGCGACCTCGCTTTTACAGTTAACACGGGAGCCTGGATTGAAATCAAGCTCAAAACTACCCAAGCTCTGCCGGATTGATGTATACGTAACACTCTATAAGCAACACCAAGCAAGTTTGAGCTTGATCGCTTGATCGCAAGATCGCGAACTGAACGATTACATACGCGTTGCAACTGTTGCGTGATCGGGACCAAGTGTCGTACTGGGTTCGCATTTCAAGGGCTTAAGTTGGTGTTGATATAACAGCATTTCGCCATGCGCGCGATTCTCACGACCGTTTGCCCATCGCTCATGTCTATAGAGTATAGTACAGGTTTCGTTCGAGACGCTGCGGGCCCTTACAGATTCGAGTGCTGCGCCAACGGACAGGCGGCCTTGGGTTCCGGCGCCGTTGGGCCACAGAGATGACGTCATATTTTGGGTGCAGCGCCAAAAAAGCAACAGCGGCGTTGCGACTGATAATAATTAATTGACAGCAGGCCGTAGGGACGCGATTACCTGTTTTGACTCGCGGTGAACGTTGCGAGAAAAACAAGCTAGCGGTGGTTTGGCCTTGCAATAGCAAATAAGGTGTTGGCGCGAGGTTTAAGGGCCGCTCAATAGCTGGCGGCTGGAAGGGCGAATGGCAGCGCCGTCGTATTTTCCATTCGTAAACACGCGCGCACAAAAAAAGCCTTTTCCGAGCGACAAATAGCTCGGTCGTCGAGCCGGCCATTTGGCATCGGCCTTGACACGCGTGTCGAGCTTTCGGAAGGCAAGGTGAGGAATAATTGCTGACATCCCGGCCGTAGCCAAACGACTAGCGACGAGTATAGGGGATTTTGGCTGCGAATTGGTCGGCTAGTGCCAAAATGCACCGGCGTATGTCGTCGCGATGTAGACAAACCGCGACAATAACGAGGCAAGCTCAAGCTTGGTGGGCGCCGAATTTCAATATATATAAGTCTTGTTGACTACAAGGCCGCGGAAAAAAAGAGGCGGTTGCAGCGAAATGAACGAAATGGTAAAAAGCGAAAGCCTCGATCAAGTAATACGCCTTACTGAAAAACAAACAATTATTCGCGAGGCTCTAAAGCAGTGTTTATCAGCCTTTTATGGCTTGCGGCACCCCCCAGCAATAATAAATAGATTGCGGTAATTCACTATAATGTCGCAGTAAATGGAACTGGGGCAATACACATCAAATATATACAACGTATGAAGTTATTGCATTTATCCACTCTTATCTTACACAAAAAATTGTAAGAGTTGAGCAAAAACCAGATTCTTAAAGATTCTGAAATATCTCCAGGTACCCTTGAGAATTAGAAATGGCACACTAGGGGTCCACTGCTCTAAAGTTTAAAATATAGTAGTAAGACCCTGCGGTTTCGCATTGAGGCGTGACTTTAAGGGTCAGCGGGATATTGGAAAAACCCTCTTACATTGACAAACGCCTTTGTAGGAAAGGGAAAGCGTATTTCGTCGCAAGCTTTTAAACACGGAACTCGTCAAAAGACAACAACCGAACATCAGCAGCGCAGTCGGCGACCTATTCCATAATTTGTGGCCGCGAAAGATTCAAAGCGAATTTTTTGACACCAAATTCTGCGATATTCACGCCGGGAATGTTATTTTTCATTGTAACACTACGACATTTCGGCAAATGACGTCACTGGCGTGGTTTTGGCTGAGCATTCAAGCCGAAGATCTTTGGCGGGAAGGCACTGGAACGCAATCGGGGTCGGAGGCAAAAATCCCAAGGAAAGCAGCAACCTGTAAATTTACCGCGCGTAATATGCCATACTGTCTCTCGCACGACAAAAGACCACCGTCGAGTCAAAGCCGCTATTCAGGCCGTGACACTCAATATGAGCGAACGTGTTAATCCGAGTATGACTTAGCCTGAACCTTCCACATGCGTACAGTGCTCTTAGGCTTTGGCTGTGGTTTAAAATCCCGACTGGGTGCAATGGAAATGCGGTTTTCGGTCGGCCCAAGTCAACAGTTTGCTTTTGCGCTCGTCAAAATTTGACGAGTCCACGAAATACGAGCCCACGGACAGGTGCTGCAGAGAACTGGCGAACGGCTTTGCCCGAAAAAGGGCACGTTATGCATTCTTGCAAGTGCGTGTCGATAACCTTCCACTTTCCACTCATGTTTTTGGCTTTTTTCGTCAGTTTACGTGGCTTCGCAAAAACTTGACCTCAGTAAATGTCGAAATCAAGCAGAGTTTCGCATCGACACTTAACCCTTGTAATTTCGCAAACCAACATAATTTATTTTTTTGTTTTCAAGGTGAGCGGATACAGTGGAAATGCGGGGGATTCTCTGACTGGGAGTAACGAGGTCCCGTTCAGGGCGAGAAGACAGAGCAGGGAAAATACCATCACACGCAATTCAGACTGCACGTCGCGAAGACAAGCAGGTGCATATCTTAGTTAAACTTTTTTTTATAATATGGCGTACCATATAGGAAGTAAAATTATTTTCTTTTTAATTTGCCAGAGTGTCCTATACTTCAATTTGCATAAGGTTACACATTATGTCATTGTCCTCAATTAAACCTAAAAAAAATAAATTGCCAAAAAAAGTTTAAATCCGTACACACAGGTATTTCTAGCTTTTCAACGTCCAGAAAGCTATATTTAACGAACAAACATTCAGCACAAAACTATAACCAACATTTTTACGGTATTTGCAACGCTATACTGACCAAATAATGTTTTGCCGTCTGGAAGAGTAACAAAAAACTAAAATAATCCACCTTTTCATTTTACGAATAATTCCTAATCTGATCAAGTGAACAACCTACACCGTTTAACGAACGAATTATTCACCGCCTCTCTGATTCTAAAAAAGCTCCCTGGTTCTAAAATAATTTGCTTAGCGTATATGTAATCATTTTGGGCCCGTCTCCTAATCAAATTGCGGGCAAAACAACGCATAATGACCAAGTGAAACAACCGACGTAACATATATGACCGAGTGTTTCTTGTCCCGGCAGGCTGGTGGTTCCCGCGGGACTGCGGCCAGGCAAACCCGAACGGGCCGTACCCAGGCGACCCGCGTGACGGCGCCAACAGCAAAAAGGCCGAGGCGCCGAACAAGTACAGCTACATGATCCCCGATTTTGAGTGGATGCGCTGGAGAAGCAACCAGTTCCCATTGCGCAAGGTTTCACTGCAGATCATTCCCAGAGAAGCGCTCATTGAAAGTCCATTCTCGACTATCGGCGATACGAACGGCAACGCCGATGGATCCGATGGCGGCGACACGCAGGAAAGCGACGCCGGTAAGAAACGGGGTCAAGGGTCAAGGGTCAACCGGCGCGGTTTTTGTGGTTAAACAGGACGAATTAGGTATAGAGTGCAAGAACTAGATTTTTTAATTTTTTCTGCACAAAATCTAAACTAATACGCAGGAAAGCGACGCCGGAAAGAGGCAGGATTTGCTGGCTTCGTGGATAGACCGTGATTATAAAAAAAATTAATCCCGCAATTCTCATGTAACAAAAACTCGGCTTACCTTCTAGAAAGAGGCTTCTCTTAGTAAAACAATCTATTGCTCCTATAAAACAACATATTTTACTGCCGCAAATTTAAATGCGATATCTCAAGGCAGTGTCTCTGTTAGCACCTGTTTCGCATGTTGCTCCGACCAAACATATCAAGTATAGAGTGTTACAACTATAATTTTTTTTTTTTTCAGCAGAAAATCAAAACTGTAATGCAAAACAAAACCCTCGAGTTACAACAAACAAGGAGAATTGTTCAGATATCAGTCCAGAAATAAGGCCGAACAAATCAAACGACAAATTAAATATTAAAATTATTATACAAACAAAACTGCGCTGGAGGATCGTTTACTTTTTGCTACAGCACTCAAGCGGGTCTCTGTTCACAATTTTCTGCTTGTTTATGTGTCATGTAACATGTTTAAAAACAACTAATTTTCTTGCATATATGTTACGCTCTGCTGACATGTGAAAGTAAAGCAACCAAGTGACCATAAATATAAACTGTAGAATATTAAGGTTTGCATGGGAAATGGCATTTCTTTGGGTGTAGTCATATAGCCTTCATTAATAGTTTTTAGCACAATAAAGCATTTTTAGCAACTAAGAATACAATTTAAAGGAAGTTCACATAATACAAACTAAACATGTCCAAATAAACCAACGAAAATGGTTGTGAAAACATGCCAGCCCTTTCTCTTTTGTAATTCCGTGTGCGTATACTATGACAGGCATGGAAGGGATCATCATTTGCAAATATACTTTTCGCCGACGATTAAACACAGTCGCGGCTTTAAGTTTCGCAGGCCTTAATTTAGCCGAACCGCGTTTTCCCGGGAAAATATTTACCAGTGATTTCACGCGCAAGGCCTCGCCCAGATTTACGATAAGGGCAGACAAAGAGACAAATCGCGACACCCCGGCAATCGATTTGATTCAAAGTCAATATTGACGTTTGAGGACTGGCTTAACAGTGACACATCTGGACCGCACAAAGGGCTAAATCACCTCCGTGAAAGAGTGAACACTCAGACGGACGTGTTGTGTGAAAAGTCAATGTTAAGTGGAAAAGCATTTGTCTTTTTTCAAAGAAAAATCGTCGTTTACCTATAGTTGTATTGTAAGAGTTTCGTTCCAAAAACCTAGCTTTTAGCACTCAGTTTGACATGAAACGGCTATCTTCTAAACTGGTAATTAAAGCGTATATTTCTAACACGTTGTACTAGCGAGATCTTTAAAACATAAAAAAATAAAATAAAAATGCGCTTTTAAAAAACAAACTGTTGATTTTACTAGATTGACTAGATACATTTTGTGATAAAGACTTGCTTCTAACAGAATAGCGTTGTTTTGCATTTCACTTGAGCTTTAAACATTGTAATGGCCCAAGTTTAAATAAAAATTATCAAATGTTGTTATTTCACGATTGATGTGACTATGGGGTATCGTACTCATCGTATGTAGGCATAATAATCATTTCTACAGCTACAATCTCACAAAATGCATTGCAGGCGACGCGGCCGACGACTCACAAGAAAGAGACACCAGGACAAGTCGCGTAAGAGAAACCGCACAAGCAACCACCACCAACAATAACAACAAGAACAATCGCAACAGCAATAGCAACAACAACAATATCAACAGGCGCAAAAACAACAACGCTAGCAAAGGCGGCGCAGGGTCGAGCAAGGCACTGAGGCGCATCTACAAGAGAAATAGCAGATGACCGTGCCGCGTGCTGGTACTTGGCTACTGCGAGACTATATGACGCTGCCCTTGGGTCGACCTTGAGTGTGAAGGCAACACGTGGGCGCGCGCGCAAAAGACCTATGCTTCTTTTGCTGCTGCTGCTGTTGTGCGCAAAATTCGACTCGTGTCGCGACGAGAAATCGAACCACGAACCCTGGGAAAATGCGGGACACGTCACTGGAAAAAGGCTGCGCGTTGTTTATCACTTTTGTTTTGTTTGCAGAGGTTTTCTTGAGATTTTTGTGTTTTTCAAACAGCACCTTAGGTAATATTCGAATCGGTTATGAATGCGCAAAGATATATTTCAATCATAAAATCGACAGCTGTCAGTTACGAATCAGTTATAAATAGGCGAAGCAACATAAGTTGAGAAATTGAAATATCTGTATTTTCACTATCACGATGAGCTACAATCTTAATGCGCTTATCTATATTATAAAAAGTTTTATTTCAAGTATAATATGAGATATATTTATTGTTAATGTAACGCAGGGGTATATGGGAAAAGCTGTTTTTAAAAAACATCGAGTATTAAGTATAAAGTTCAATACGTACAGAGTTAACGTATCTTGTAATTCCCTGTTGAAGTAATGCGGCAAGTTTGTACTTTTAAGTCCAAATGGCATTTGTACGAATTTGTCCACAAAACCTGATCGGCATATTTTTCGGTTACTGTTTATTTGCAATGCCAAAAACGTGAATTCGCTTTATCTTCAAAATAAATCGTTTTCAGCACGTTACGACACTTCCTAATGTTGTTGTTTAGGTTGCCTTTTTGGAAAAAATAGCGCTGTTTAATTAGCGAATCGTATCTGTTAGTAATCGAAACATGAAAATGATGAGTAATGCATTAGTTCGGAAAGTGGCGGAAAATGAACATAAAAAGTCATAACCATTCACTAGTTTAACCATTTTACATTATATAGTAAGTTCACAAATCAATGCCAATGGTCACCAATTAAAGATAATAATTAAACCTGGTGCTGGCGGATATGTGGAATGCAAGTTCATCTATGCCTTGAATAGCTAAATTGTTTATCAGCGAGACAGGCAAAATAGGTATGTTACTTGATATATCAGAAAAATGAATAAGCGGCCTTTTTTAGTTAATAAACATTTTGATTCTGATTCTCTTCTCGTCGTGGACTATTATTATTAATGTTAGAAAACAAAACACTGTATTAAAGAGTAAAATCGTGTAATTCACACCAGAGCGATCTTGAACGCAATCAATCAAAATAAAATCAAGTGGCCCAGACTTTTTGAAACTCAGAAAAAAACACTGGCCACACGCTTTGACACTTTATACACGCCAGTCCCCTAATTTCGATGTGTTTTACCGACTTGTCAACTATATAATTAACTGTAATGGCTTGCGTAATGTTTGGCTGGTTTCGGATTTTGTGTGTTCGCCAAACCTCAGGAAAAATAAGCACCCTTAGTCAAGGGTGCACATCAAAAATAGATAAAATTTCCGGAGCTCTACGAACATTCCCGTTATGCTAAATCTCAGTTTTACACCACAAGATGAAATTTTAGATCATATTTAGCATGAAGGAAGTATCTTGTTTGGCGTTTTGAGTGTTCCACTTTACGAATATACGTCTGTAAAACTAAACGAGCGTGTAACCATAACTCATGCCTTGTTTTTAATGTTAAGGCTCTGACACTTTGCGAAGTTCTCGCTCATAGTTAAGTGCCACTCGAAGAGATGAAACACTCGCAAATCAACTTCAGCCTTAAAGGAAACTCAATCAGACGATATTAATCATAAAGTCAAAGGTATCTGAACTCAAAAGCAACCCGATATACACTCACATTTACGTCGCAATAATTTCCATGTATTTTTTTTTGTTTTAGAAAACATTTCACATAACGACACCGAATTATCGATTCGATAAAGTCATGATTTATTCAAAAACGTGTGAGGAGAAATCCTATGGAGATTGATGAAGGCTTTTTCATTTCAGTTGCCGTCATAAATTACTGACGCGTACATAAAATGCAATAATTTTGTTTAATGTTTTGCAACTCCAGTTGTGTTTCGTGTTTTTCAATTTTAAAATCCTTATTGCGAAATTTATACCAGTTTTGAAGAAGATTGGTCCAAATGCTCGTAGAGAAAGAACCCTGTTCCATAGACAATACACATAAAATGTTTTTAAATGAATGGTAACATACCATGCCGGTCTGAAAATACTGCCCCATAAAACCAGTTACGCAATACAAAATACAGTAGTAGCTGGAAATTTGTCCGTCCCAACAGCCAGCAAAAGGTGGTAAACGCTATAGGGGCATCGTGGCGTGATAACCGATCGGCGGGTCACGGTCCTTCACGTTCAATTGGCCCCGGAGCTGTGACAGGGTCGAATAGTTGGTATCGTGGGGAATTCATCGCCGCCGAAATATTACGATCCGGAACGCGCAACGTTTTTTCGTCGGTTTGAGCGTCTGCTTTCTAGGGCAGGTGATTATTTACACACAAGGCCCACGAAATAGGAAATACTGAAGAGTAATAATACCGAAAGGGTATGAATTTAAGGGTATTATTGGCATACTATATTAAACGACGTAGGTGCAACAATGATAAAATCGCCTTATTATGAGTGTAGTTATGTAAAAATCCCTGAATATTTCTGAAGTATTATATTAATACCACTGAATGAAAATTATAAGTATTATTTAGACTCAAAGGAGATACAATTTGCAAGGGTGATCAAGTAGGGTTGGCCATATGTTTTGTTGTAGTTATATCATGCCAAAAATGTCGTACTAATATACGTTCCATTTTCAGACCACCCACTTGTAACGTTACAAGTCTTAAAATGCGACCATCAGATGCAGTTATCAAGCAATTCATTTGTTTAAAGTAAACTTTTCGAAGAAATATCGGACAGTTTAAGTTTTCGCATTCTCACTACTATTTCTTTGTAAAACAAAGAATCGGAGTCGGCCTGATTCTATTCGTAAAACCCTAAGCGCGGGAATATTTTGCCGTCGACTGTTTAATGCGAACGATTGATCGCCGAAAACTAGCTGAATAACAAAAGCACATCGATACTTCGCTTCAAAGACAAGTCGCAACGCAGCGCCGTAAATTACCAGGAAAGAATTCTCATACACAGTCAGATCCGTCTTCCTATTTCTGTCAACGCGAGGCCGTACGGGTCTGCTACGGGCGACCTCAGCATTTCAGCGATGAAAACAAAACAGCGGGCGCTACAGAACAAGCGAATCTCGGCCGAACCGCCAGAAAGTTGTCAGAAATCGTGATAAACGATGACGGTCCTTCGTGGAATTGCGTTTACGTGAATGCAGCGGGATTGGTTTGAATCTGCGATTCTTAAACTGGGGGTAATTACGTCACAAGGTGCTGATTTGACAATTTATTGGTTTCGGTGGAAACGTGTTTTGCTTGCGGCGAACTTTTGAGAAAAGTGTTTGTACTTAATAAAAAAGAACTGCTTTGTCAACGTTTATAGTACACGGCAAAGTGATTAGAGATGTTCGATACTTGACATTTTGACTTTGATAACGATACCGATACTAGAGATAGTCCGATATATCGGTTTGCCGATAATATCGGCCGATATTTGGCTTCTACCGATATATCGGTATCGGTAAATGTAGGCCGATACTTTTGTCGATATTTTAGTACCAAAAAATGATATCGTTTTTCCTGTACAACAAACAACTTATCAATATTTTTATTAAAAAAATTTGGTTTTAGCATCAGGTCAAGTTAATATGCAAAATAATAGTTTAATAATTAATAAAGGTTTATAAACTAAAACATTATTAGGATTTTTTTTTGATAATTGAAGTTTTGAACATTTCTGAGGTATATAAAAAAAATCGGTATCGGTATGGGTTGAAAAATGTAAAAAATCGGGTATCAGTATCGGTCCAAAAAAATAGATATCGGTCGACCTCTAACCGATACCGAAGCCTGCTATTTGTGACAAAACTTATAGCGCTCCTTTCAGATATCAAATGACGCCATGACAGTTCCAAACCAAACATAATAGAATTAATTTAAACGTTCAAGGGACAAATTTTTCTTTAGCGTTAAGAAGTTGAGTTACGTCCAGCTGTTAAGCTACTAATATTATTTGACGTTTCTTATCCTCTCTTATTTCAATGTTTGCAAGATACTAAAAAATAAATCGAATCTTGGGTACACTATGCACGGATCTGTAATGTAGTTTGATAATAAATTGCAAAGATAAAAAGGTCGAGTAGATCGTATCGAAACTACTTAATCAAGATGATGTCAATCTACTCGACCTTTTTTGGCTTTGCAATTTATTATCAAGCTAAATTGAATCTTGATAGAGCAAATGAGGACAACGATGCCTGCTACCGTCAGCAAAGCCAATTATATCGACCATTACGCCATTACTTCGAAAATGGCTCGTGACGGTGGTTTCGGCTTGAATAGAAATGCCGGCAAAAAGTCCATTAGCTGTTACTTTGAAACGCCTTGCTTCGATAACAAAACAAAAACAGCAACGGTCGCAAGTTGCAGGACCGACTTTCGTTTCCTTTATCAAGTGCGCGTGTCAAGATAATTGCCAGCCACCGTAAACAAACGTATTCACAGAGCAAATTTCCTCTGTCTGTTTTGCAAACTCAATGGTGCCATCCTAAATAGGCATACAGTGCTTACTGTGAACGTTAGCGCGCGCAAAAATAGACATGACAAAAAAGCATAATGTGAAAAACGTTGTTCCTCACAATGCCTTTTTCTTCTTCGTGCCAAAAAAGTCCCAAAAGTGGAAATAAACCCTCAAACATAACTTAAAACGTAACTAACTTAAGTTACTTGTGCAAGCTTTTGGTGTAAATCCACACTTTCTTGCCAACTTTTGCAACAATGTTTTTCAAACACACCGTCTAGAAATGTTAACATACTGCCAAACCGCTTATTATCTAGTTTTGTGTGGGAACACCACAATTAGGGGCCTGGGGGGTCGCGTAGGTTTTCGAAAACTGAAAAGGGGGTCGCGACAGCAAAAAGGTTGTGTGAACCTTTGATGGAAAAAATTAACAGGCTTCCGCAGGAACGTTCTTCTTTAGTTGCCCTTTGCACAATAACTTTAACGTTTTCAAACTTTTTCTTTTTAGAAAAAACAAATGAGGTAAAGTTGACGATCGTGGTAAAGCTAATTAATTTTAGCGAGAAATCAACTGACAGAGAAAAAGTATTGGAAGTTTATTAAAACAAGAAAACACGGCATTCAAAATTAAATTGTCCGCGTTAATAGTCAAGCATTTCGATTAAAACTATAGACAGTTGCGTGCCAGTCCGGGTGACACCAAAACTTAAAGTCAAAAAGTTTTCGGTGAATAATTAAGATAGGCTACACTAAAAAAAAAACAGGCCGCTAAAATGCTTCGGCAGTTTTTAATTAAACTTTTCGACTGCCGGCACTTTAACAGGGGCAGAATTACCCTCGAGCCACTTTTATCCGGAGCAAATCCCGACGGCAAAACGCGCTTACACATAACGTACAGGGGCAAGTTCCTTTTGGCGAAAGAACGCATGTTTACAGTCTCGCCGTCAAGTGGTGTAATGACCCTTGAAGCTGGCAAGGCCTCAGACCAAAGTCAAGCGATTTACGTTCGCTTCGATAGAGCGAGCAATGCGGGCAAATTGCGCACTTGGTTTTCGGTGAACCGCGACGGAAGTCGAAGTTTTGGCCCACACGGAAGTTCGGGCAAAGGCATCAAACGGATCGGCAAACGGCTCTTGGCCATTTTCGGTGCATCTGGGAGATGGTATAAGACTTGGGATTCTTCGTCCAAACCAATTTTCTTGTATTTTTCCACGTTTATTTTGGCGAGGCAAAAACTAAACGTATATATTAGAACGAGGTTTTGGCGACCCAATTCTTTTCACTAAACTTCTTTAAGCAAACAAAACATAAGATATTGGCATAAATTAGTTTAAATTTAATTAATACAAGTTATTCTGCACTTCTATCAAGCATTTGAGAAATCTTGCCCAGAATAAACCTCATTTAATCTAACCAGAAGGTAAACTTCTGCAATCGTCGACTCAACCAAATAAGGGCCAACCCTGTTTTGGCGCGACCCGTAGGTTGAGAAACACAGGACTATGAAAATGCGGGGTGTATTTTTTTAAGCAACAAAACAACCTTCAACATCAAAGTGTAGACAATACGCGAAACCAGTGTACCAAACTGCATTTCACAGTAACATGGTCGATTAAGAAAGCAAAAAAAATTATCCTCAAGACAACATCGATTTTCAATAAACGCTACAGAACAAACATAATCACAAGAAAAGCTGTTTTAAACGACATTAGGCCTTGCAACAAATATTTATGAATTCCAAGCAATTAATATTACAGAAAACATGGCTAAATCAGCATGTCTGAATACCCTGAATGAAAATATGAACCTGTAGAAGGTATCCTGCAATTTTTAAATCAAGATAATGTACTACATCCAACATAACAAATTGGAAGTTAAAAATGCCAAGTAGTCCACATAGCACGTATGGTAAACTAAACTATTGTTTTCAACTCACAAAAAATACAATTTTCAAGCTACAACCTGCTCCCGTCTTACGACTAACCACTGTCCTGTCAAACACTGTTTAATAATCTAAACCATGAACTGCAACACAACAAACAAACATGCAACTCACCTCTGCCAAGAAGCGCAGGTCGGTCCTCACTTTGCTGATGTTGGTCAAAAAGAGCTGCAAAAATACAAGTTGAATAACTTAACACGACAAGAAAAACAAAAATACATATGGAAAATTTAGCAATATATATGCCTCACAGTCTTGTGCCGAAACGCAATTTCACACTTGTGATCAAAGGCGTCAAGTTGCTATATAGTTCGTTTTGGTATAAAAATGCACGAATGTAGGCAAAAATATACTGGGTCACCTACAATTAATAAGAAAATAAATTTTAATTTTTTGTTGTTGTTCTTAATAACTTAACAAGTGATTTAAAAAAATTGTGATTAAAAATTATAACTTGTTAAGTTATAATGTAACAAGCGATTGCAAGTTTGCGTAAACTTTTTTTGGTACTTTGGCGACAGCTAGCGGAGCGCAATGCGTACGGGAAAATAAGTATTAATCGTTGGCACAAAATGGGCGGCAGGCCACGAACAAGAACTTACTTTCAGCCAGTTGAGGACCCACAAAAAGGCGCAGCGGCTGAACAAGTAAAACAAATAATATTCCTAATGCTAGCCTCATTCGAAACCTGTATAACTTCACCACTAAGAGCGGTTCTGGTAGGAAGGAATTGACGACAAATTGTATAGAAGTAAATTACAATAAAATTAATTGTATGTTTGAACAGGTAAAAGCTTTAATTTGCTGGAAGAAAATAGAAATAGCACTTAATCAAAAGTGCACAGCCCACGGGTTAAGGAGCGCTAATCTAGATACGTTTGTTTGCTTTATTTAGCCATTTCGTCTACTGATTGAATATTACTATCGATTGAATAGGTAATAACGACAATAACGAGACGAAAACAGCATGGACCACATAAGCTAAACAAGATTAATTTGAATTAAAATAGACTGATGATGCCGGATTGGAAATAATATATTTCTCTATTGATGACTAGAACTTAAAAATGACTGATTTTGACTCAGACAAGAAAGTCTAAAGTATATTGCTACAATTTGAAGTCATTGTTGTCATTTACGTTAAAGGGCGAGGAGATGTCTTTATATTTTACATAATCAGTTTGCAATTAAAGAACATTTTCAGATATGTCTTAATTTCAGTAACACTAGGAAAACTAATACGCTTTAAATCAGCTCTAAGTTTAAAATGACATTCTTTAGCAGCACCCAGCGGACGGGCGATGCTGCTAATCACGTCCGCACGGTGGCAAAATAACACACAGACGACCAACCGATTTGTCTTCGATCCTGGAGAGGCAGACGCGCTTGAAGGCCTGAAAGAGTTGGGGCGTAAAGTCCTGGTAGCGTTTGTGCATCAGAGAGCACATGTGGATGGCGCACGATACGTCGCTCATCTTCAGCTTAGCGTCAATCAGAGTGGACACCTGCAGGACGAAAAATAAGAAGAAATTTCAAAATAGGAATCGATCTACGAAACTGCGTTTACGCATTTGTTCTATCGAACATTTCCGCCGATTACAGCATTATTATACTTTTATGAAGCATTGACGGGCTGGTAATAAGTTACAATACCTAACTATCTAATTAATGCTCTAACCCAGGGGTGGCCAACCTTTTCCTATAGTCGCGGGCCAAAACCAACCTCAGAAACGTCTCTGCGGCCGGAATAATTTTAAACTGACAATTAAACATTTAAAAATCAATGAGTTTCAATGAGTCGTACAAGTTCATGACGAGATGGTAATTTTCTAACCTGAAATCAGGGATGTGGAGTCGGTTAAAAATAACCCAAGTCGAACTCTGACAAATAAATTAACTTGAGTCAGCGTCCGGCCAAATGTGCAATGAGTCCCAAAGTCCGGGTCCTACACTACAGCCGTATTTCACCCGTTTACTGAACAAAATTATGGTGGATATTCAGCAATTTACTCACAAGGGTGTCATATAATTCATCCACCCATGACAAGTAAAATGTTCTACCATACCATGCTATCCAAAATTACAAGTTGCGGCCTTATCAGTAAATTGATACTGTGCATGCTCGGGGGTAGTCTTACTCAAGTCCGGAGTCAGACTCTAGCAAAACAAACCAAACTCTATTGAGTCCCGAGTTTGACTGCGCCTTAGATTAAAACAATATTAGAAAATTATAAAATAAATGAAAACTTACAACTTCTTGGATGTATCTTGTCAAATTGAGAGACTGAAATTCGTTTGACAGTGCAGTGCGTTGTTGCTCTGTTAACTTGCCCTAAAGAAAAATCATTATATGCTTGATTATTGTCTTTACGGCAGCTTTTACAAATTACATCTATTTTGTAATTTACTTGAAAATCATAACCAAATGGCCTTGCTTATATTCACAGAAAATTATTTACTGAGACCTTATGCAGGAAATACACAATAAGATCTACAAAGAGGGAAGTTTATAGCAAAGAATCTACATTAACATAGTATTAACACCATTAAAATAAGAACGCCAAATACGCAATAATAACCACAACAGAATAAGATATAAAATTGTCAACCGTTCGGCATCAACAATTGGGCGCCCTAGTTTTAACGGCACCCCTTGCATGCAGCGGTTTTGAAACCCAATATTTTGCCCCTGTTTAGGATTAAGGTGAGTAATGGGATGTCGTTAGAAATCCAATTAGGACATCAAAACTATGTGCAATATGTATACTGCATAGCAACTAATGATCTGAGCAAAATACAATACCGAGGGTTCTATACCGGTAGTTTATAAAGATCGCATTTAGTATTTGGCTCTGTAGAACACCAATATTATTTTTGTGCTAACATATAAGTGTACCAGTTTTTTGACAAAAGATGTGTTCTTTTTTAAACTTGAATCCAGTTTCCTGAAGAAAACTTCATCTGGACGCTTTGTCGCTGCATTTTGATACTCAATCCGAATACTGGATTTCTGTTCATTTCTTTTCTTTATCTCAACAATTAGTTGTAATGCTTGTTCCTAGAAGAAAAAAATAGTAAATCAAAATCACATGATGGGTATGTACGACATTATTTTGGCATTATCTGAACATAGTTCAGCTTGATAAAAATACATATAAACAAATATCTTCAATGCAAAATTTTTAGTTACTCAAAACAGCCAAAAAAACAATTACCATAAAAATGTAATAAAAAAAAGAATATTTTAACAAAGTTATTATTTTCACATTTTATTTTATTGCAATAACTACATGGCAGATGGCAGAGTTATATGAAGCTGTAAATTCAAACATAGGGCAATTATTACTATAGGCATTGGGTATTTAATAGTTTATGGAAAACATTAATAGTTTATGGAAATTATGACAGTGCCCTATGGAGCATTTACAGGATTCAGCCTGTTTTTTTTGTACAGAATTATTAGGAATTCCTCAAATAAAGTCAACAGAATAGCATATTTTGAGATTTGAGATTTTTAGGGATTTCAAAAATCTCTAAAAGACACTGTTTAAATCAGCTGAATTCTACATATCACACATCCATACATATATATTTCTGAGTTTAATTACCTTCTCCTTGGCAAGTTGTTCTTCGTCTTGAGCGGCTGACGCAAGACTTGTATCACCGCCTTCTATATAAAATATGCACTGATATGAGACTAAAACCAACGTCTAAATAAAGGGCAGTTTACAGCATAATGTTAGGTCAGTAAAACTTTATATTTTACATATATATAACAGAAAGTCGCATGTTTATTAACGATTTAAAAAAACACCGGAACCTAAATGCTTAAAATATAAGTCAAACAAACCCTCAGTATGCATTTTCTGTACACCTTCAATCTTTGTATCTCCTTCTGTATCCATTTGTTTTAACAAAATAAACCACCACTGTCAACACTATAATCAAAACCTAAACATAGAACAAACAAATGGAAATGTAGGCACATGCCCTAAATTCAAGATAGCATACATATACATATATATATAGTGTTTCAATTATATAATTTCAAAAGCCAAAAAGTTCAAGTAAATCAAAATCATCTTATTTAAGACGTTTTAATACAAACTTGTATAATCTTCAGTTAATGTGGCTGAGAAGTAAATGAAAGCATAACTCATAAAAGGTTGAACGCATTTTTTTTTAATTGTTTAGAGCATTAATCTCAGATATTGCACAGGTACAGCGTTGTTAATACGATGTCAAACTTCAACTCGGGGTCAACCTTCAATTCAACCTTTAATCAAACCTTTTGTATAATGGCATTTCAAAAATCTGAATTGATGTCCCACAGAAAAATTTGGGGGCATCAACACAGAGTAAGAAGCATAACTCACATTAAAAGCATTATCAGTTTTTTTATTTAATGATTTTATAGTCAACATTATGTATGACTTGAATTACAGTCAACATCATAAAAATTTGCAAAAATATACCTTCCAGCAAGCATTTAGCAGCTTCAAATGTATTGCATACCATATATTATAGTTGGGAATGTGATACTAATTGTGTTTCTACATGCAAGATGTCATATTTGTTTCATAGGATAAACGAAGAAACCTCAAGCACAAAATTATCTTACTGATAGCACATGGGCAAGTTTGCATTTTGTGGCTGGTGCATAACCAATTTTTCTTTATTTTTGTGCAGTCATAAATTACACACATAAACAATAATAATAAATGATTTTTTGTGATTCCAAACAACAGGTGTACTACATGTACTTAAAATCCAAATTGCACAAATGCACATCTAAAAATTTGGCACTGCACACCCAATATCATGCTGAAAAGTATTGCGAAATGCAGATTGTCACTTGGGAAATTGATAGATAAGGTCTAAACATTTATAAAATTCTCAAAAACATTCTTCAGGATGTTACATTTTTAAGTTTGGTGTTAAACAGTAGAATTTACATAATAAATATTCTGTTAAGTTTGTAATGTTTTCGGTTGTGCACCTGCAAGATCTCGTCAGGATCTGCCATACTTACCAGACTAATGCACAAGGGATAAATGCCCCGCACAGGCTTAACTTTCAAACCAGGTGCAATACAAATGCTACAGATTTTTTTTGTGTTAATAACAATATTTTGGGGTTTTATTATTATTAATTATTATGAGAAAATTGCAAAACTATTAAAACATACAAATTCATTCCCTAAAAGATGAAACTTTACAGTTATCGTTCACTCCTAGAATCATGAGTAAGTTTAATTAAGGTGAAGTATTAATAAAAATAATTTAATATAAGACGTATTTTTTTTCGCTAAATTACATTACCAAATCATATATAGTTTAATAAGCGACACCTTGGTTCTAGTGCACTGTTACAAGAATACAGGGACAACAGGGTAATATGTAAAATGAACAGACGATTTCAGGAATTGTTTAGGTCTGGACGTCTGACTTTTCCGAAGAAACTTACGTCACTAGATTCACCTTTGTATTTGTTTTGCCTTGCATTAAATTTTGCAATTGCATGTTGTTGTGTCTGACGTCATTAAATGATCACTCGTCTCGCTCCAATGCTCTGTATTATTTTTATTAGGCATTTAGCAGAAAACCTTTCGTTGATTTAATCTCATAAAATACTTCACATCAGAAAAATAACAAAGTTAGTTGTCACATTTTGGACGAATATTGTTTCGTTTATTGGCACCAGGTAATAAGAAGTCTTCAACAGCAGTATTTGTTAACAGAATAACGAAACGTGTACAGTGCTTATTATGCTTGGTTGCTGGTTCATCGTAGGATGGCAAAACTATAGTACAGCTTATTTTAGATAACTCAGTTTTACTAAACAATATTGAACAGAAAACTTTCTTTATGATGTATTTAGTTACCTACGAAATATTAAAACCTACGAAATACAACTTGTCGAAAGAGGGCGCAAACGAGATTGTTTCTTGAAAAAACTTGTGTTCAATCTGCCTTGTACGAAAATTTTCAGACGTAAACAAAGTGTCGTTTTATAAATGTCGTGTCGTCTATGTGTTGACAGTGCTAGTACCATATTGAGGTACATGGTTTTATGAATCAATTTGACAAAAACAATGTGGTATGTCGTTGGTTAAACGATGTGAAAGTAGTTGTCATATGACGTTTTACGATGTACTAGATTTATCGCACCGAGCTAGTGAATTTCATGCCAGACTACAGCCCCCGATCCACGTGTTTCAACCAATTCAGCACTTTTAGCAACAGCGTAAGAGCAATCCATGTTTGAAGGAATGATTTTTTGATGATGATAACACTCATTGAAAGAATAGCAAAGTGTAATAGAAGTTTATTGTTTTTTTAGCTAACGAATAAAACTTGTTAACCATCAGTGTTATAATGATCTAAGTCAATGTTTTTAAATGACTTGACTTAGGACACATGGACTGATTTTTAAGTTATTTGGACAAATTACTTGGGTTGAAATGAAGTGGTTTCTTGAAGTATTTTTTTATAAAATTGACCTATTTATTCAAATTTGTGCACATAAAACAATTTGCTTTCTGTATGTTGTTTTTCTCATTTCATACTTGAGTTGTTTTATGAATGACTTGACTGGGACTTGATTCATTGCAAAATGACTTGTTTACAAAACTGTTAACCATTGCCTATATTTTGAACTTGTAATATTTATTGATAAATTGCAGTCTTAAAAAAGTCTATTTAGTGTGGTAGAAAAGTCTATTTCATGGTAGACAACAACTTTCCAGGTATGAAAGCACATGGATTTGTCACCAAAAGTTAAACCAGTTTAATGAGAAGATTTGTGTGCATATATAATTAATCAGCTTTCAGTTTAATTTTGCCTTTTTATGCAGAAAATAATGAAGTATGAGTATAACTGTATACTGTTCACATTGTAGTTATTTCTTTTAATAATTACATTTGCACTTGTATATTTATTCAATACATTTGAATTGATAAAATATAGTGATCTTAATTATAAGATTGTATTTTTTATATTTTGTACTCTTTTTACAATTTTAAGGAAAACACAAATTTAACATAAAGTTTAATTGAATTTGAAATACCAAACTTGTTTTTTACACACTGTAAGTGCCATGATTATGGTTAGAATTTAGATTCTAGTATGAATGGAAAATAAACTATGATTTAATGCGTTATTTCTTTAAAGTTAAATTGTATCAGCAATAATTAATGATTATAAACATATTAAGAAGTGTGGGGAAAATGAGGCTTTGTTATCATGTTCTTGTCTTGGTTTTTATACACTGTTGTCAGCAAAATTAACAGTCACAGACTACAAGTCATAACTTGAAAAATAGAGCACATATATGGGTTTTGGAGTGCCTTAAATCTCTTACTAGAATTGTTTAAGGTATACCACACATTAACTATTCTAGGTGTACAAACGAATTAATCAAAAAACTTTTCAAGTTAATTTCAAAGACGGCTCAGCAATCAGCATATCTAGCCGTAAAAGTGAAAGTTGTGAACAGCGTTTCTTTACAAACTACCAAAAACGTCGAATTTGTGTACAAAAGACTGCACAGTGTCACTCTTGCCGCTGGCCGCCTTTTTGGCCACATCATCTGGCGACGATGTATTCAGGTTTGTTCTTGATGCAATCTCGAGTGGCCTGCGGCGAAATCAGTCGCCACTATACCTTCCTTAATTCGAATTCGATCGAAGCAGCAGTTTCCAGGCCTAAAAGACAAGTGTAGCGCAGCGCAGCTGAGTGGACTTTTTACTCTTTGTCAAATCACGTTAAGTTGAGTTGTGTTTTACGTGGGCGTTTTACCGGACGCAGCTGCGGCAATACAGGATTTACAGAACTGAAGCGCAGCACAGATCTGCCAGTCTTAAAGGCATTTTTATGACATGTTGAAGAAAGTGTTCGATGCTAGCCCAATTCAGTTGGTTCCCATTTTTATAGTGTTATAGAAAAAGTATATCAAATTTTTATCATCGAATTTCAATAAAGAAGGAAATTCGGAATTATTTTGTTCGGGGCTGAAGGAAACAGCTTTCCAAGACTTGGATTTATTACGTCAGACGACAACGCGAATTGCTGAACTTTTTGGAATGTCAGGCCAACAAAATTTGACACAAGACCTTACAGTTTAAACGGGGTTTTACAGGAAAAACTTGAAATTTCTGGCTGTAAATTTTTAAGCCAAAACTGTTAAAATTAAAGTGCGATTTTCGCCAAGAAAAGAGAAAACGCAAATAGTTCCGTCAGTAGACAGCGTAGCGGCTTGGACACGTGTCGCTTTGCCGCCGAAACGTCAGGGTACGGTCGCTGAGCATTCAACGGCGCAAAAAGCATTTTTAATAGCGGAAGAACGATAACTGCCGAAAGTCCGGAACTGAACTGATGAGGCAAGGGTCGGAGACTCAAAATCCACAATCCCTCGTTGTAATGCAAATTGATATAAACCAGCAAAACAAAATAAATTAGCGTATTCGGGTTACACTATAAACAAAAATTGTCACCCTCCGGATTACCTTATTTAGAATAAGACGAATACGGCAATTTACAAAGATTAGTTAAAAGTATAGTCCTAGTTAAGAGAGCCAGCAGTAGGTAATCGCAGCCCTGGTACGGTAGCGTACATTCCTCAGTCGACAAATAAGGCGGCCGGGGAAAGAACGCCCGGAATGGGACGCAGGTCGAGCGCGTCGGCGCACCGTGCTCAGGCAACCGTGCGATTTGCGAGATACCAATCGTCAGCAGACTGGCGGGGGATTGCCTGTTGTTTTTCTGCTTGCGCTGTACGAAGAGAGTTGTTTGTAACTCAGCGTGGTAACATTGCCGCAGTTCTAGGTTAGAAGGATAGGTTTTTAGTTATAGGCCTACTTTAATAGCAGACTTAGCCTAAGTAGGCGTCTCGGTTTTTTAAATATTTAAACTATCAAAACGAGAGCAGTGACATCTTCATTGCGAACCGTGGTTAAAATTGGTTTTATTGTTTAAAAAGTGAGTTTTGTAATTTTTCGAGCAAAAGTTATGCGTAAAAAGTGTGTTTGTTAATCGAATTTTTAGCAGGCTTGAATGAGATTTGCACCAGTTAGCAAATCGTATTAGTTCGACAGCATTTGTGCCTTATAAGGCCCAGACGAGTAAAGAAGAGGCGTTGGCCGTGAAAGTGACAGTTGCCAAAAACGATCGCTGCACGCTATATGCGAAAATCCATATTGAACGACGTCGTCAACTAAAAACGTACCGCTTATCAAAGCTAATTAAACGTTTCCTTCAAGGTCAAATTGCTGCAATCACGATATTATTGAAATAGGAACTGTAAAATTTTGCCTACTGTATTTTCAGTAAAAAGTTTTCAAAAACTGTAGTTACTTTTTGACCAGCCGGTCATAAGAATTTTGCATTGGGTTGTTATTTCCCTGGAACAACAAATAACTGGCGGATATCCTGTACAGAAAACAAAAATCGATGTGTTTTAATTGTGCAGCTGATGTTTACGGGATATCGCAACGCGGGCAAACTTAAGCGGAGAAATTGTTTCTGTCCAAATATTAATTATTTTTAACTAGTCAAAATTCCTGGCGGGCAACGTCATTCCGACACAACTTGGTGAAAATGGGCCTTGTAAGTGCTTGAGTTGCGGTTTAGTCAAGTGTTTCGGTCGAGCCTGTTGTTTTCGACAGCCAGACTTTTACGGGGCGTTTCTTCTTAGATTCCCTGTTCGCCGAAGCTTTGCCTTGCTTCTATTCGGCGGCAACGAAACACCAATTGCGATATAATCCTTACGGGGAAATCGACGTTGGGCGATTTTAAGTCTAAAAGAAAGCGAGGCGATCTTAAATTGCGCAACAGACAGCACTTGTGTTTACCGGTAATATTTATGATTTATTATCATGTTAAATTTGTTCAGAGCCCGAGGCTACTTTTATATATTCCAGCTGTGTAATTAAGGTTCCAACCGCTGAAAGATTAACGCCATGCCCCAGTTCTCTTCATTCTCTTAAGATTTACGGCATGTAGATTGCTTTTTCTTACAAACCGTTATGTGGTCAATTGTCAGAGGCTCGTTGAAATATTTGAACGTCCAAATGGTAACCCTATTGCCCGAGACAACACTGAAAAACCGCATTGCCAGCAGCATTCGTTTGTCTAAACAAAAATGAATATAAATTACACCCGGTTTCGACTGCAGCAGAATCCCCGCAGTTGCTGCTTTCCTCGAATTCTACCGGATTCTGCTAATGTTAGGCGACAGACAATAGATCAGTAAATTAGCACGATTTTTCACTGCTGGTGTGCGATTTCGCCAACAGGTTGCAACACGGTAAGTTCGCAGTGCCGGCGAATTGCCCAGACTCACTTATTTGACTGGGGTTGTATTACTTACCCATTTGTCGCTTTAAAAGCAGTACCTTTATGGAGAGAGTGCTTGGTTGGAGAAATTGGTGTCAACTGCATTTATAGCAGTAATTCTTAAAATGTGCGCTTGAGAGAGATTCTAAACTGTCCCCGCATATCATCCATTTGGAAACTGATAATACTTGGATATTTACCTAATGGCTTGCCATGTATTAAAGGCAAATGTCAGGTTATGAAGTTGTAGTTTTGCACAAAGTGTGTCAGGAATATTTGTTCTGTTTGGAGTTCAAATTGACAGCCTGATAAGATCGAAGGCAGGGTGCTGGTGTTGTGCAAACCGCACACCAGTAATGCAAGTCTTAGTTGTGCGCGCGCCCCAAGTTCTAGTTTGGAGTTGACTAATATGGATTTAGAGTTTCCCCAAACAAAATACTGTTAATTTATTAGAAAAATACTATATATCCCTGCATAGTAGGTTTTCACTGAAATGGGTACTTGAGAAATGTTAATCTTTGCTCTATGGGCACTAAAGTTGTAAAGGTTTGTACTGGTGAAATGATGGGTCAATTTTAGCACCCAGTACTCTTAGCCTCGTGGTGTAGGAACCTGTTAAAAAAGCAAAGCGAATAAAATTAAAAAATGAGGCCTTTATTTTACCAAATTACTGTATTAAAAATCATGTTTAACTTGCAATAAAATCGGCTTTGTACAACCCAGACAGACTACTAATGTACCAAAGTACTAATATTGTTAGTGGTTATTTATACCCACTGAACAATGTTTTCTCAGTATCCTTTGTCTAGGTGCCGTGCGCTATATTTTAACTTGTAGTTTGCTAATTTTAAAAGCGCACCCTTGCTGCAGAAATATCCCAGAAATGAAAATTATACACCTCCATAACTTAATCATCTCACTTTGCGTGTTAAGTATGCGATAACAGGCCAAAGTTGTACCTAGCTCCCAGCTAACCACAGCAGAAATCGATTTTCGTGTACGCGATTGCGTCGTGTGGTTTTGAAGGCTTGAGATCATCTCCTGTGCGCGCCAAAAACGCTCCCAGAAACAGCAAAAGCAGCAGCAAACAACGTGCGCGCAGTCCGCCATTAATAACTGTGACGTCATAACGGCCTACTGTGACTTTTGTTTATAGGGGAAGCGAGCTGAGAGTGATTTTGCTCGGAACGGAATAGTGTTTACGCGCGTGCTGCTGCGTTCGGATACTATTTGTGTTTAGAGAGCGACGGCGCTGGCCCAGGTGTGTTCTCCACTGGGTATGAAACCCATTTTTATTGGCAGCAGAACCAGAAAGTGTCGCTTGGTTGGATTTTATCCATGGCGGAATATTTTCAGAAAAAAACGTAGAACAACTGATATGATTTTATTACAATATTTTTTAAGGAATAAAGTAAAGCAGGTGCAGAGGACCCCACACCCAAAGGGGGACCCCGCACATACAGAGGACCCCGCACAGGTTTAATGTACATACATACCATGATATGAAAAATGTTTGTCCAAGAAAAATGGTTAGCATAGCCGATTTGTTGTTTTTTTTTTGTTTTTTTTTAGTATATATATATAAGCTTTAAAACTAAATTTATTCATTAATCTACGTAGGTACTCGCGAAACGTCTTGTCTTTTGTGCAGTAAATGTGAAATAACGGCATGCCAAAAAAAGATTTTTAGTGCATTTTAACGTCAAGTCATGCGTCTTTGACCTGAAAAACTTTTAAATTTATCGATTCATGGATAAGTGTAGAAAGTTTTTTTTTTTTATTTTACCATCAAGTAGGGAAGGAACTAACGCTACCTACGGTGTGTTGTTTCGCCCAGTCTACAAATAGCACAGCCGTAATCTCTAAAACATGCTGAGGTTTCGCTGTTTCTCTGTGTGATGAATGAACTAAAGCAGCCAACCAGCCAGCTAATTACAGTCGGTTGTAAAGTGACACCTCAATAGGCGAACTGGCGCTAATTCGCAGTGTTTGGAAAGGATTGTACTACTTTTGTTGTTATCTTTAAAGTGCTTTAGACAGTTAATACAAACCGTATTTGAAATCATTTGTGTTACGTTTTAAAGTGGCATACACTTTGAAATTATATTCAGCCGCCATACAAATTTTGAATAGGTTTGCGTGATTTTATGAAACGACATGCGCATTTTTAATCAGGTAATTTTTAAAGGGTATTTTCGACCAGTTAATTTCCCTACCGAATTGTCGAAGACAATAAATTTATTTTTTAACTATCGTCAGCGCAAACTTACAATCGTCCATTTTGTACAAAACTGAAGACGAAAACCAGAAAGTTAGCGTTCTTGTGCAGCCTGCCGTGCGTCAATGCGTATGGACGACGACTAGCTGCAAACAGTTTCCCGGAGTTTTCATTGTTGTTTTATTTCGATTGGCTTCGTTTGCCGACGGATTGTGAAACCAATCAAGGCGGCGTAACTGGAAATCCAATAACGTAAGAGGAGCCGCTCGCCTTTTTATGTGGAACGTTTCTCTTTTGTTGCCGCGACAATCCTTTTATAAATCGAGCTATCTGGAGCTTTTCGCAGCCGCCGACGACAGCACTCGGCTCCTGCCAAAAGCAGGCGTGCAAAATGTGGCGCTGTGTGCCGTAGAAGGGTGTTATCGATGCTGAAAACCGCCGTGTTTGAACGACCTGCCTTCGCCCGTTACGCTACAGCCTGTGTTTGTCTTTTCCCGGCGCCTGAGCCAAAGTTAAACAGCCGTGCTGGCCAAACAAGGGAACCAGTTGTGTGCGAGTCAATACCTGGCGCACATGGGTTGCGTATGTCGACAAAGACAAAGAGCTGATATTTCAGATCAAGTGACTTACTTTGTATTTTGTTGAGCCCTGTTGCCTGGATTTCCTTAAACCTACAGTCAATCAAAGATTTCTGTAGCTTGGCAGTTTGGTAGGATCAGTTCATTTGTGGTTTCTTTAACGTACAAAATATATGCAGTCCAGCTAACTTTCAGGTGAAACAAGAAAAGGCAGTTTCACCTATTGTACCAAAACAAAATTTGAACATTCAGTGTTGATTAATATACAAAAAGGTGCTCCTTTATTTTGTACTTTTATATGGTTTCATAGGGCTAGTTGTTACCTTGTGCTGAAAGGTTTAAGTGTAAGTAATTTCAGCTCGACTAATCTAGTAAATATGATTCCCATTACAAATATGACTAGCACAACTACTTTAAGAACCCGAGTATCTTGTGAGTCATTGTTGGCTAGCAGGGGGAGTTTTATTGTGTTAGTCAACAAAGTTTAACTTTCACATTCACCATATGGGCCACTTGTAGAATGTGATGGGCAAGCCTTTATACAGAAACAGCAGTTAATAAATTTTGGCACTATTTCTGAAGGAATTTGATGACATTTGATTGTTAAAATTGTGATTTTGGTAAATGCATTGTTTGTACGTTTAAAGTCAGATAGCTTAAGATCTTAATAACATTTTCATGCAACAGTTAACATTAAAGTAAAATAATTGAAAGAGTTGTTAATAACACTTAATTGTAATAGTTGTGATATGTTGGTCAATGTTATTGCAACTTTTAAAGACAAATGGTTTAGGAATTTGATAACATCTTAATTCAATAATTAACATTTGGCAAATATGTGTTATCTTACAGTAATATATAGTAAGAAATGGTTGACAATTGTTGTAGTTGAAATTTTGGTAAATACAAGTTTACATTTAATTAAACAGTTTGATAAGTTCATAATATTTGTTTAATCTAGATGAGATTTAGTTAAAAACATTGGTTCTACTTTTAAAGTCACATTGGTTCTGACTTTTAAAGTAACTTAAACAGGTAGATTATATTTCTTCAGAATAGCTAATGTTTTACGCTATGTTTATAATATTTTCTCACCTTTCAAATCAATAAATTAATTCATCTTTATTTAAAACGATGTACTGATAAGCTCGTCTTCACATTTTGTAGCAAGCTGAACAATTACAGTGTAAATGGTGGAACACCTGAATCAGATAAGCAGTTTATTTTGCAGTACAAGCCAAACGCACAAGTCCAAAAGCGATTGTAAGTCAAAATGCTCCAAAAAAACGAACGCCATTTCCCAGTCGGCGCAGTGGTGTCCAGGATTTTTTCGGCGCCGCCTGTAATCTGACAATAAACTTGCGCGGCCGGGGCACTATTAAGCTTTTACAACGCAGTGACGTCAGCCGGATTGACAGCAAGGGCTTTGAGATCCTTAGTCAGCGCACATCCTGTTGGCGGCCTAGGCGTGCTCCCGCTGCCTGCTGTATCTAGCAGCAGCAGCCGCCAAAAACTCGCTCAATGACACATGCGCCAGGGCCAGGCGAAAATGACAAAAGTGCAGCCGCAGCATTGCAACACAGTTCCTGCTTATAATGAGAGGGCGACGAAGCACACATGTGCGCGGCAAGCATGTCGAGCGCAGCGTTCCAGCTTACTGCAAAGTCATGTGTGCAAGGCATGTGGCGATGCCCCGGGCTGCGTCGTCTATACTCGCTCTTGTTTATCGCCGTTTCCAGTTAAATTTTGCGCGGTTTTGCGACTGGGAACTGTTGTTATTACAGAGTCAGGCTAAGCTTAGCGGTGTAAAACTCCCTGGCAAAAACCCTGCTTTTTAAGACATGTCAGGGCGAACCAGTAGCTCTTCTGCAGCATCCTAGCACAGTATCAAAGGTCTGTCAGTGGGTTAGATGATGAATTATTTATCGATTAGGCCTACTAAGCTGAATACAGCTGACAACAAGTTGTAGGGATTTTCGTAATAATCCCCAGGTTGTGTAACATAAATATTTAACAGCCACCCTACGAGACAGTTGGTTGTCTAGCTTAAAATATGTTTGCCTGTCTTGTTTGTATTTTAAGTATTTTGTTATGTATAGTAAGATACGTTTTTCTTAGTACCTATCATTGCAATGTAATTGTTTTTTAAGTTCATGTTGTTGGAATTTCTTCCGGGGTAAACACTTTTTGGTAATTTATCAGCAATATCATTTATGGTCTAAAGCTAATTCTTAAGTACATATTTTCAGAAAAATATTTTAATATATCCAAGTCTAAAGGTGTAAAAGCCAACTTTTATCTTTGTGGCATGTGAAAGAGTAAATTTAAAAACCTAGACCCATAAGCGAATTTATAAAAACGTTATGAAACTTAAATGATAGTTAAATTATGCAGAAGTCCCAACAGAATCTAGGGATATCCAAACAAAATTTAGTAAACATATGTTATGTTACAAGTATTTTAGTTAAATTAGTCGATTCACTATATGCGCAGATCCATGTATAAGAGCAACTCGCTTTGCACCAAACCTTATTGCCTTGCAGAATGCTGGGCACACAAAGAGCGGTGCCAAGGGCTCAAAAGACTTGATTAATATTCAGCCATCAGCCCGGAAGCCGGGTTAATTTGTAATAGAAACTAGCCCGACAAAATGACGACGATCCAAAATGCAAGGCAAGACCCAGTACACACTAACCCAAGTAGCTGTCGACTGCTGCTCCATTATAACCATCGAACACAAAGGGGCTGCGTAAACAGAACAGCACTTCAGCACCTTTCCTTGCTCGAGCCTTTTCGAGATACTTAATTACCGCCATGCTCGATTGCACACAGCGGCCAGCCATTGTGCCGACCCGTAGCCACTTGTACTTGTGTGCCAGTCGTCGGTAGCGCCTTGTTTTTTAGCGTTTCCTTGCCTGGCACCAGGGAGGGGCCGATTTCTTTTGTCTGCAAGCGGAATCCGTGAAAAGATGTCAACATTTTCTCCACCGCGCAAGCCTTTTGGAGTCAACACGTGCCTAGCGTGCCGCGCTCTGTCCTTATTTACCTGCAGCTTTGACTGTCATGGTTTTGCCTTTGAGCGCGAGTTCAGCGTTAATAAAAGTACAACTGTTTTGTGAGAAATGAGAAAATAGACCTGATAAAGTAAACAGCTCGAATTACATGGCAAGAAATAAAAGGGCTTTCACTGAGGAACGTTTGTAAGAATGGTGCTAGAAGCGTGTTACGGCATGCGAAGTGATTTGTCTGCGTTTGTGTCTCCTAACTTTATATAACTAAAACATAACTTCTAAATATGGTAGATCTGTATTGAGCAATGCAATAGCACGGCTATCAATTTTCGTATTCGAGTCAATAGGGTTTTTGGAGCGTGACTTTACTGCAGTCTTGTGTAAGTTACCTGGCAGATACTACGGAACACAGATTAGCACATTTTCAAAAAACTTAAAAAACAGTGTTTTTTAGATTTACCAGGATTGTCCAATAGGAGGTTCATTATAACAGTTTATGTTTGTCCTTTTCACCATACCTT
Organism: Ascidiella aspersa; assembly: GCF_963924565.1. Classification (NCBI taxonomy): domain Eukaryota; kingdom Metazoa; phylum Chordata; class Ascidiacea; order Phlebobranchia; family Ascidiidae; genus Ascidiella; species Ascidiella aspersa. The sequence goes on from NC_139450.1 coordinate 7,083,648, forward strand.
AGCATTGCCAAGTACAAAAGCGTTATTTTTTACAGGGATAAGGGCCGTCGCAAATCGAGTACATTGTAAGAGGCTCACTTGACTAAAGAGTGCAAAACGGTTGTACACACTGTTTCGATCGTTTGGTAAAACGCTTCTGTCTTTAGAATAGTTCGGACTTGAATGGGCCTTGTAAATTGCCATAGGTTCAAATCCACAGTCACACTTTTAAGATGTACCTTTAGTGCGCAAAAAGCGAAAAACGCACTTTAATCGTTCATTTCTGTGTTGCCTAAACCTTGTTTACAGCAGACTCGCAATGCCTTTTCGAAACCACGGTGTTTCTGTGTAACCTAATAAAAAAGCGGTCCGTTACTTATTGCATTACTTCCTCGAGAGAAAAATCACGCCCATCCTTTGGGTGCTGGATTTCACTGCCACTGTGCGAGCCTGGCTGATAGCAGTGATGAAATTGTGCTCGAATTTACAGCAGTGGCTGTCAAACAGTCCCGGCCAAATATGGCAAATCACACGTCACCAGTGCGAATAACCGCTCGGTTTGCGATGAACCGAGATACGAAGAAATTCTGTTTCTTTTAAGTACCGTTTGCTGCATGCGAGGCGTAGTATTTGTGCCGTTTTAGTGGTTAACCAGTACACCGATTTACCATTGGGGTCGCTCGATTTAGGCGTTTTACTTTTCTAATTTGATTTTTTGACTCTGAAAGCTGGGTGAAATGCACATTTTACCAAAAGTTGCCAAACTTTCTCATGTCTGGTATGGCCTAACTCTTTCTGTCAGCTTTTAAAACTCTTCAAATGTTGCGCTTGTAGACTACCTCAAAACAACACACTTGTTTTGAACTAATAGAATCATAGGTTTTAAGTTTTTTCCTTTCGAGGTCACACTTAAAAAAATATTTGCTTTTTGAATATGAAGTGATATAAACGAGATACCTGAAATTCAGTTTTACAAATTAAAAAAAAAAAAAAAAAAAAAAAAAAAAAAAACTTGCGTGCATTTGACTCTCCAGTATTTATACGAACCATTTTTGAAGATGAAATTTGACTGTTAATTTACACATAATAGTTTTTCAATGTTTAATTTCTATATTAAATTGATAGTGTATAATTAATGAACGCTTTTCGACTAACAACATACGCCCAAGTAATTTGGTTTAAACAGGTGCGTTCCAGGAGTTCGAGTTGTATACTTACGGTTAAATTCAGCGCTGAGTGACCGTTTTAAATGAGCGCGAGCCAGATTTTTGGTGCTTTTATCACCTAGGAACGACTGGTTTTCGTGTTTTTTTAACTGTGGAATTTATAATAAAATGACGCTACAAAGGAAAATCTAGTTTTAAGAAACAGCCCTTCTTTCAATCAAAATACTAAAGCCGTAAATATTTTATGCCATTACCAGTGCAAAACAATCAAGTTGTATTTTTTGCTTATGTTTATTAGATTTTTTACCCTGATGTTGGGCATGCAGTATTACCGAAGTGTTTGTAAACAAAAAACACTAAGTTAATCGAAAATTATGGCTTCGGATTTTGTATTTCAAATACTAAGAAAACCCGTGTATTGTGTTTAAAAAAAACGTCGGTGTTTTTTGCTATCAAGAACATTTCAGCAACGTTAGTTATTAAAGAAAAGATTTAAAAATAGGCGAACGTCACAAAGTTACGTCATAAACTAAGGACTCTTCAAGTTACTTGTCCACCTGGATAGCGTTATGTGTGTCTAGCCCAGGGGTTGGCAATTATTTTTGACAGCGTGCCACACGAGAAACAGAAAATATCTTGACGGGTCGGGTCACAAAAGGATCTGAAATACCCGTAATGCAACGTGTGATTAAGTTTAAAAGAATCTTTATCTTTGTTTTGACAAGCTGGTAAGAGTATAGGAATAGGTGAGGACGCCTTACACGAGTATAATGCAGTCAATAAATAATTTTAAAATCAATACAAAAATGTTAAGACTTATTTTTGCCTAACCTAGTTTTATTTAAGATGCTCTGCTGGTCTGATTATATTTCTTGTCGGGCCTTAGTTTGCCCAGGTCTGGTCTAGCTGGTCTAACCAATGCCCTTCTATTTTTCAGATCGTCTACTTAATAGGTTGTTTTGTTGTTAAAACTGATACTTTGAAAGAAAAGCTATAACCGAGAAGGAAAAATGTGCAGCCGACGTTCACAGCGAGCCCCGCTGAAACGCTAGACGCGCGCGCGGCGATCAAAGAAAAAGTATTAGTTATAGAAGAAGACTTATTAGGATGGAATCGGCCCTCGACGTCCTCACAAAGGCGGCGCACTTCGTCGAAAATCAGCAACAAAATGGATTCGAGCAACGGCGAGCACATGCCCTACAGCAACAGCAGCAGTCGACTGGCAAACAACAGCACCCAGTCAAGGAAAATGGAGACGCCATTCCCGGTATGCGGTTTCAAATTTTCGAATTGCTATAGCGTCCGAACCTTCATGGGAGCAAAATTTACCTCGATTGCGATTCTAATCCGTTTAGATTTAGACGTATAAGCGGAATTCGGCTGCCGAGCCTTCCAACTTGTTGTACCCCACGCAGTTAGCCAAACAGGATTTTTTTAGTATTTTCTTTCCTCGAGTGTTACTTTTGTGTTGCGGGTCAAGGCGTTCTGTGTTAGTACGGATTTCTAGGTCACCGTATGGCACAATGTTTTTTTCTAACTTTGCGCGCATAATTTGAAACGCTAGGACAGCATTAGTAGGATTTTGGCCTTTTGCAATATTATACCCTTATTGTTGCTACCCTTGAACAGCCCGTTAAACAGTCTGTTTGTACACTACTTATATTTACCGAAAATAAAATTCTTTTTTGAAATCTAATTCGATGGCATATCGTATCGTACTGCTAATTAGTTTTTTTTTGTTTTGAAGGTAAAAATAATTTGTTATATTAAGCCGTGAATGCGCTGCACAAACAAAACGTGCTCTTTTGGAAAAGAAACGCCTTAATCGTTGCCAAACTTTATTACTACACTCAAGATCAGCTTTTATATCGTGCAACGTAAAAACTTAAAATAGATACAATAGGTAGTTATAGGACAGCGACAGAGAACAGTATAGATTGCATTTAGGTCCATACCGCCCTGTCATGTTATAGGTTGATCCTGCCTTAAGAAAGACAACTCTACAACGACTGGTATTATTATTAATTGTCCACGTGACGAGCGATTGTAAACCAATCGCAGTCTTTTCAAATTTCCGGTATTTTTTCTCGGAAAGTCGAATTTAGTGCGCGCAAAAACAAATAAACTCCCCTGAACCGCAATTTACCAGTTGCTAAACCGAATTACCAATGAACTCCAAAACGTTTTGTCAACGACAGTAGCAGCAAACAACAGATTTGATAGCTATAGAGATTGCATCACTGGTCCATTTTTGAATTTGCGCAAGGCGGGGAAATTTTGCCACCCGATTTTGCTCGAGTGGTATCCCGTGACACAAATCAGGCGTGACTACTACTTTTAAATTGATGATTCATTCGGCGCTTAGTGCAACATTTCTTTCCGGTCCCGGTTTCTACTATTTTTTCAGTCACAAGGTTATGGTGGGTTCTAAAACCCCCATAGAGCGCTGGAAGGACCCCTAAGCACCCCGCCCCCCTATCTCAACCCTTTCGTGTGACCTAAAGACCTACCGCCGGAAATTACTCGAAACGACATTATCAAACGAACGCTTGCGTCAAAACCTTAAAATTTTGGCAGTGCTGCGAATTGGTTGCGTCACTTGGCAATCGAAGAGATTGGCACAAATTTGCGTGACTCATGATCAGTAGAATTAAGTGTGCCGTGGAAAACTCTAGGGTTGCAATTTTAATTTGCTAAAATTTCCAATAGGCCAACAACAGTCGCCACCAACTCACTTGCGACGATAATAAATCAAGTTGCATCGCAATTTCCAGCTGTCCGCACTTGGCTTTTTTTACAATAAACACGGCCGGTCTTTTGTTTACATCATGTTCACCGCGTTTCAAACGAGTGTAGACGATTTCTTAATGTTTAAAAGTGCCCGTTGGTTTTATAATTGGTTTGGGGTCGGTTACATTATTGTAAATAGTATGTAGTAGTGTAGTACATTTTATTTGATCTCCCTTTTATGTTTTTTTATACATTGGTCACCTTATATGTCCACTTCATATTGTAAGTTTTTGCTTAATGAAAACTAATTTTCGTTCTTTACAAAACTGCTACTTTGTTTGCGCTTTTCACCCTTTCAGTCAAAACAAGAATTCAGCAAAGGTTTGACAAAAAACGCCCAAATCATGACGTTAAAATTTTGCCTTAAAAACTCCGTTGGAAATTAATTTTGATTTTACCTAAATTGTTGGTGAATTATACCTGATTTTTTAAAGTGTATTTCGAATTCGAACTTTTGTAATTGTGATGCTATTTGAAAAATGACAAAAATGTAGTTTAAATCGTTTTGGGAAAGAAGTATTTCTAGTTTATCCTATACTGGTTGTTTTGTCCAAGAGTATAGGCAAGCTATTTGGTTGTAACAAGTAAAAAAACTGACAACGTAATGTCAGAAAGGAAGCGATCACCGTATACATGAAAAAAATTGGTGTTTTACATGCGCGTTCATTCAATTTATTTAACGAGTTTATCGTTAAGGACGACTACATGCATTTTGTTTAATCCGCTCTGTGTCCATTTTTCTTTAGCAGAGCGCCGAATTCTAACCGTGCTCACCCAACTGTGTAAATGTTGTTTACAACGTGACGTGGAATCGAAATTGCATCACATGCCGTTCGGTCATCGATAATTCCGCGTCATGCTGACGGCTGCATAATTTCCCAGCACTGGGCGAGCAGCTTTTAAATTCCTCTCGACCCGCTTTGGCCAAGCTAGGCCAGCGACCAGCTTACAATATGGTTTCGATTAATAGGCAGCTGTCTTCACTTTTTATTCAACAACAGCTTTTTTTCCGTCACATTTGCACCTTAATGGTCCCGGCTGTCTTTAGAGTTAGCATGCACACACTACTACTTTTTAATGCACTACTTCGCGCACTGGATTGTTTAGACACGCAACCCTAATGGGAATTCCTTGTAATCGACTCGCCGCCCCATCTTGACGCGGAAATGCGAATAAATTGCTTACTTGTCGGAATCGCAAATCGTTCGTTCGGTAATAAGAAAGTGCTTGGCTGTCAAACCAATTAAGGACGGCCTTATCCGCTTATGTTTTTCGCATAACTTCCAATTGAATACGGTGATGGACAGGGTTGTAACTACATATTTCTGTACACTTCCGTCACTTGACTTAAACTTTAGTTGTTTAACTTAATGGATTTGACACATAAAAAAGTTCTTTGGAATAGTGTTTTGTTCCTTGATTTCCTAATTTTTACACATAAAGCGTTTGCTTTACCCGTGTTCAATTTTAGGTGTTTGTTACGCAAAAATTCCTAGAAATCTAATACCTTTGCAGATTTCAGTGGTATAATTATCATTTCAGACTTCTTGTCTTTCAAAATGATTTGTGCTGTTTGTATCTCTATTGTTGACACAGTGCTTAACTATGTTTATTATAGACACGTAACAGACGTTGTAGTAAACTATAAACTTGTTTGCTGTAAAGTTGTATCCCAGATTTGGCGTTAAATTGCGGAAGCAATAGGAATACATTGGATCATATCATAATAGCTAACATTTTATGCTTTGTTCGTTGATAAAAAATTCAAAGAGAATTCCATTGCCATAGCTTCGATGTTACACTTTTCGAAAAAAGGTAGCAAAATGCTGCTTTTAATTATTGATAATGTTTAGTCATTGCCATTTGCCGTTTCAGCATTGCGCTAAATTATATGTTGTCAAAATCACTCGAATGGGCCATTCATAGATCTATTTCTAGCTTTTCATATAAGGGCAACTGCATTCAAAGTGGGAGGAAACTGTTTTGCTGAAGAGTGCTTTTGTTCTATTTTTAAAATATCGAAATGTTTGTGCAATAATCACCACTTAAAGTTTAAATATAAGGGGTTATACAACCTAACAAACTTTAATACACATTTAACTCCTAATTTTGTCACACTATATACCATAGGCAATCTCACCCAGGTTAAAAATTATGTAATATATATATTTAACTAGAGTCCAAAGATGATTGACCGACGCCGCGTGAAACCATTATTAGCGTGTTGTTTTGAACTTTGTTCAACCGTGCCAAGATTGCTTGGCAAACAATAGCGTGTCTATAAATTATACCAGCGATTACAACTGGGTTGCGCTGCACCTTGGGGTGCCATGTATAATTTCCAAGCATGCCAAGCGGTATTTTAAATTATTACATAATAATTATTTTGCTTTATTGGTAAGCTTCTTGAAAAAAAAAAGTTTGTGTACTATTTGAGTAAAGTTAATCGAACTTATATCCCTGCATAGTGCACAGTCGTGGCTTGGTGGTGTTTCGTTTGTTTACTTTTCACTGTAAACCACTCGGGAAAAATGATTGTGACTCAATCTACTTATCTTTGGTGAAGGGCGCCGATGGCTAAAAAGATTAGGAGCTACTGGCTGGAACAGGCCGGTGTTTAATACGAGTAATCGTTTTTCAGGCGCAGCTTTTTCTATTCTTGATTCTACCACTTAAGCTCAATAGGCTTGCTGAACTTTTTAACAGGGTTAAGTTCTTTCAAAGTGACTGTAAACGCTCGCATAAACACCAATGTATTCATCTGGAATGGTTATGGCATTTTTCTTTTTACAACGTATCCGGACCAGTTGTACACCGGTAAATTTTGCCACGAATAACGATTTAGTTAAAAGCTAATCTTTGTGATTTAAAGTACAGTTCAACTTTAAACTTGTTTTTAGCCAAGTCTTCTTTCAGTCACAGCCACAATCGACATTTATATAGGTTTAAATCATTTAAATATTTTAAATCGTCATCAGTACACAGAACAACTGTTATCAATACAATTAAATGCTTAGACGTATTTAATTCGTTTTAAGTTGATTTGGAAAACTATACAATGCCAATTATAGCCAATCTGTCAGCAATACCGGTCTAACACATCAGAAGGCTGCGGAAAGGAAATAAATTGACTCATCAAGAATAGTGACGCCTTGAAGCTAGACGGTTAATTTCAGCGACAATGTGAAATGGTATATGACTGGTAGAAATTTGTGGCCATTTTTTCGGTCTTTGGTACGCCCCCGAAACTTGACTTGGCTTTGTTATTTTGTTGGTCTTAATGCTGCTGTTTTGTAGATTACTTTAATTTAGCTCTTGTTGCTTTGTATGTCTTATTGTGTGTTTCCGCTAAAACGCCCGGCCAGACTTATTTTGAACTAAGGCTCGTTCCCAATTGCGTTAAGTATCCACTGGAAAATAGCAGCAAAAATATCCACGTCTCTGTGCTGTCGATAGCTTAATGCCTAGCAGTTCAGCGTCACCAAAACCTGTCGAAATTGCGCTGGCGCGTCAGGCAAACTGCTGGGCATAACCGCCGGCATTCCTGGCATGCCAGAACCGTTTAAGCAGCGTACCTGGCCTGCTGGCCCCGACGCTGTGTAATTGCCACCTCGCGTTCGGCAAAGGTCGGGCGACTGTTTTCACGTATCGCTAAACTGGTAATTTTTTTACAAGTTTTAGACGCCAATCGTCTCCTGGAGCCCATCAGTCTATATTTTTCAAGGTTATTGGAATATCATATCCAATGATTATACTCGATCAAAATTTAAAATGTGTGTCTAAATGTCCGCCACTCGTCCACTTTCTGGCACTTTTAAATTTGATAATCTTAAATCAAATGGATTCTTAAATCAAATTGATTTCGAGAAGCTCAAGTCGATTCGTGGTTTCCGTAAATTTTAGTGGGTAGGGGAGTTAGTGATGTACTTAGGGGTAGGGTTTTGGGTTGGGTAAACATGCCTTATTCTGGCCACTAGTTCTTGTTCTCGCCTGTTTAGGACTTACCGGTACTCTGATTTTGGTATTATGTCTATTATAGTTATTAGTCCTATTTTGGTCTGATTCCGAGATAGGTTTTATTCCGTCGTGAATGTTGTTCTTATTTCGGTCTTATGGCTAGAGTCCGATCGAAGATGACTATAATTCATATCGCCAACACTTTTACCGCATGACATAGAGCAACACTCCAATTAATGGCGTCAAAAGTTAACGGACGATTAACGATCAAAAGACGGACTTTATATAACTGCGAAACTCTAATTCCCGCTTAATTAGCCTTAATTCCCAGTTATATAACTGCGGTCCAAACTCTACTGATTCAAGTCGACAAGAATGCCGGTTGTCCGCTGCACGCACGACACTGATAGGTCGGGTTTCGGGAAGCGAACTTTCCGCTTTGGAAAAGGATATCCAAGTCTGCAATATGCCTATCCCGAAACGTTTAAGCCTCGCTTGACGCAGCAGTTCTTTAAAGTGCCTAAGTTGCCCATGGCTTACCTTGATTTTGTCCGAGTTGTAAAAGCTTGATTTTTACTTACTATCCTGTTGCACTTTAATTTACTTATCATTGTCTCAGAGTTACGTTACACGTGACTATGTGTGTGTTTAGGCGAAACGAAAAGATCGCTATTAGGGATGACCAATATTTGGCATTTTATTCTGATAACGAGACCCGATATTTTGGACTAAATCTAAAAGTATCACGATGCGATCCGATCCGATCCGATCCGATACTGAATGAATTCACTGATGTGCCCAAACAAGAAAAACAACTGAAATAAAAACCTTCAAACGGATTTTTCGGACGAGTACCGATACTACCACATGACATCAGGTTTAGGCTCCGATCCGATATTATCGTGGCATCAGGTATCGGCTCCGATCCGATATTATTATATATTACTGGACATCTCTAATCCCTATTATTTTAATTTGAGGCAGTTTCTTAACGTTTGTATGTGATTTAGGCTGCACTGGTTTCTGAACTAAACGAAAGATGACATTACTGTTGAATGCAAAAGTTTTAATGTCTTATTTAGCTGCGAGCGATTGAATGACATTTTGGTTATTGAGTTTTGTAAGATATTTCTCTTTACCTCTACGCTAGATACACATGGAAAAGACTGTTTTATTGGGCTGGTATTTTTAAATAGAATTCATGACATTTATTCTTATTTTAAGAACCAACAAAAAATGTGCAACTTTTATGGAACGAAACGATCGGTTGTGTTATTACACTGTTTTACTACCTTTGCTAATATTTTGTTGTTATTGCAAATGATGTGCTGCAGTCCGCCAGATGAAATATTAATTGAATTATTTCCTTGCCTGCCTGATTCAAATAATCGATTTGTAATACCCTGTCTTCTAAGTCTTTGAACTTGTCACGTCTTAAAATTCCATGAAATGCCACAAGAAAGTGCCATTTTCGAGGGTTTACACAATACGGTAAACACACTTTCGGTTTCCAAAGGGTAAACCCTCCAAAAAAGTAGCTTATACAATATACCCTAGTCTTTAACTTGCATTAAACCATTACCACAATTTAAAAAAAAAATAAAAAAAAGCCTGGAAAACTCATTCAAAGCCCGGTTTTCTTTTCAATATCGAGGCATACCGTACATATTGTATCTCATCGTCTTATCACAACAGCAAAATCCGCGCATAGATCTTCTCGGCTCGCCGAAATAACCTTGTCCTCCAAAAACGAAATGCTCGAAGCGAGACAAACGAAAACAATTCGCGGCCAAGCGCCTCTCAGTCTGAAGAGGTCCAACCAAAGTCGAAATTTCGATTTTAAAGCTATAGGTTTTTTTCTCCACGAAGCACTTGAACGCGAATCATTCTCAGCTTTTCGGTAAATGACATGACGAGTTTAGTAGGTAGGTGAAATAACACATTTCCACATATGGCTTTGGTATTTGCCTAAACCCATTTGTTTTTCACACTAAGATGTAATGCGTTAAGTGGTATGGTCATTTAGTCATTTAAAATAAATCTCTTCATGTTTTTAATAATAAACCTGATTCATTTATTAGCCCGCCAGTCACGAAATAGTTTCAAGTATAATATCTTAGATGTATGTTTTGCCGACGATGGCTTTTTTTGGAATTCTGCTGATCGACTTTTTGTTTACGTGCCTGCTAGTTGTTAGCTTAATTTATAACAAGGACGCCTCTGATGTGTTAACCTAAAAACAAAACATAGACCGATATATTTTACCGCTAACAACTAGCAATAGTTTCTATTGATATATCGTTATCGCTAAATTCGGGTCGACATTTTACTACATTTTTCCCTAAAGACCAACAATTTTTTAGTTTTGTTTTGCGTCATGCTAGGTTGATTTCGATTTTATTTAATTACATTGAAATTTTTACCATATCCCAGATATATGTAAATCAGGTAACGATTGGCAAAAACGTAAAAAATCGGTCATCGACATCGTTCCAAAAAGTGATAATGGTCGAATCTTTTAACAACTCCTAAATAAGTTAGCCGTGGGAAAAACTAAATCGTCCACCTAAAGGAAATATCTGTCGTTTCATATCCATCATAGCCATTCGAAGAACTGGATTCCGCCTGAGTTTTTTTCAACCATATCAATTGTGCGCTCTTGTTTTTTAGGACACAACGGTGGCGACTATGAAAGGCAGTCCAGAAGCCTGGATTCAACGAGGCTTAAGGAACGACACGCAATCCTAAAAACAACTAAAGGTAGGTGGCCGTTTTTACATAGACGAATCGTAATTTGCAAAAGCCCTTTTCATGAAAAATGATATATTGCTTTCACAACGTTAAATATTATGCGACGGAAATCATGAAGCAGTGTTGTACACGCATTTTTTTTATGAGAAACTTGGCTCAAGCCGAGTACTAAAAGTTTTGTTAAATTGTTACCATTTTAAGCCAATCTAGAGGGCGTGGCCGCAAAAATTTTTTCGGGGGAGTACCCACGGACCCCCCAATATTTCGGCTCTCTAAACTCGCCTGCGGTCTATGTTGCTTACCAAAAAAGTCGCCGCCCTTGCCCTGAAATCGCTTCGGCGTCCCTGAGTGCAGGTTGGCAGTAAGTATCCAATTATGGCCATGGTAAGTTATTACCGCTGTTAAAGAGAAATTTCCTCCCAAAAACATTGTAGTTTTACCCGTTTTGAAACGGGAAAGAAGTATAACATGTGGTATTCTGTTGTTTGTTTGCACCCCTGTCCTACGAATATTTTTAAAGCCTGGATTTTATTCCCCCCCAGTTGACTGAGACTGGCGATCAAATGTCCCTTTATGGGTAATGGCTCCCTTCTAACGTTGTTTTCGTGCTTCGTGTGCGATATTTGCATGAATACGAAATAGAAAAGGAAAACAGCGCGTTTCAAGCGGCTATACATATTTAAACCAGGGTTTCCCAAACTGTGGTCCGCGGACCACTGGTGTTCCGCGACGACTGCACAGGTGGTCCGTGGCGATATGATAATTAAAAAGTTACACATATATATTGTACAGCAGGGGTCGACAACTTACGGCCCGTAATTTATGTAATTTATCCTACCAACTAAACACGAGTCCATTTCTCATACTTTTTGACTATTTTAACTATGTAAGTGCGAAAATTTTTCGCGCTTTGCGTTAACGATCTTTATACATCAGGCATCACGTTATGATGCTGTCATTTGAAATAGATTAGCGCTTCTTGCGCTGAGGAAAACTGACTGCCTAGTGCCAAAGTGCGTCGCGTTCCAACGGAAAACGTGTTCAAAAATATTGGACATAATTTTTTTATTTTTAATTTTAGAAATGTAATAAATATTGCAAGAAATTTGAAAGAAATGCCCGTATACCCCCTAAAAAATCGCTCTCGCTTCGCTCGCCAGGTGCGCCCGGTCTTGAATACAGTATGTTGACAAACACTGAACTAGATTAACCATTAAGGTTATCGCGTTTTCTCAAAGTGGTTTTATTACACTTTTCAATATGAATAACGAAGTGTGGACTCGAATTTTGAACCTAACATATGCTTTTTGTCCCGCTTTGCGCCAACACTTTACTGCCTCCTAAAAAGTAACTAAACACGATTTTAAGTGCAAAAACATATCCGAAGCCCGCCTGATAACAGTTGTTCTAACATTTTAATAACGTAATTCTTAGTTAACATTTTGTGCGGCCCGCAGAGACCTTTTTGAGTTTGGTTTTGGCCCACGACTAGAAAAAGGTTGCCGACCCCCGTTGTACAGCATGTGTACTCTTTCAAAAATAATTAAATTGCCGCAGTTATTCACAACTTTGATCTCGAAAGCGTTTGCTATCCAGTATCGTAATTCTTACGTGTTGCGCTTTGAATTTATGATAAATTAATGATTTAAGCAGAGAGAAGCAATCCCATTCGTCCCATTGATGTTGGCAGTTTTGTAAATATATAAAATTTGTTTTTATTTATTTTTTGCTTTGTATTGCGGTCCGCGAAAAAATAGATTCACAAATAGTGGTCCGTGGTCCAAAATAATTTGGGAAACCCTGATTTAAACAACTATAAAAAATGGCGCACGTATTAAAAACTGGGATATAGTGTCTGCAAAAATTCTTCTAATCATTCGGGTTAAACTCGGCTATACTCGACTACAAAAACGCATGTGGCACAGAGTACAATTTTTTATTGTACTTAGGAAAGCAGCATTGAGGGGCTTGCCACGGTATGATCCCCCCTCCCCAGGCCCGGTACACCGTCGAAATGATTGCCAGAACTTGCGCGGGGCGACGTCTTTGCCATTGTTGTCGTTCCGGGCCGCTAAACCGTCTTGCCTTGGGCGACGGGCTTTTGTCTATCTGACCCTGTTAAGTCAAGCGATCTGTCACGCATGGTTTAAAAGATTACGATTTGACTGATGGTGCCGGTTCTGTTCTGGCCGAACATTGTCACAAGTTTCACATATCAAACGGCATAACTTTAGGTGCAAAACCTTAGCCTTCACTTACTGCAAGTTTGCCCATCTGTCTCGAAAGCAAATCACTATTACAAATGCAATAACAAGGTCGGAATAGGAAGTAGTCTAATTTTTAAATGGCTGATTACAGTGTTTTCAACAGGCTTCCAGCATTTTATTGTTTTCGAAGAGACCTTTAATATAAACCCAGCTGTGCATAAGTCTGAAGGTTTGTTTTCACTATGCACCCATCCCCGTGTGCCAATATATTTTCAATTTTCTGATCGCGAATTCGTTTTATTTTGACAGATGTTTTTTGCAGCCCGCACAGTTAAGGTTACAATACTGTCTAAGGCTTTGACATCAACGGGTAAATAGGCGTCCAGACTGTCCCTATTAAGGGTTTTGTTTTAACCAACAGAGTCAAGTTTTGTGTTTGCATTGCAGCGCTTGTCTTTCTGTCACCTAGTTAAAATTTCAATATACAAAATTCAATACCCATAAATAGCAAGGTGCAAATCCCCGCCGGCGGTTTTGTAATGTTAAACATGTACTTGTAACTGTTGTGAGACTTGTATGTATGGAAGTAAATCGTTAGACGTCGTATTGAGCAAACAAAAAATGTGACAAGTGTGTTACATTCCCAGTTTGCCAGCCCTAGAATCGAGTATAGTCAATCCTCTAATAGTGCTCTCTAATATAAACTACAAATATTTCTTTAAACTTTGTCGTATAATAAAAATTACCATTTCTTGCCGAAATACATTTTATTTTCTGCTCTCTAATTTGAAACTATTCCATAATTGTGCAGAACAAACTTGGCCCTTGTATCGAAAATCAGCTTTCAGTTAAATATCTTACATGTTGCAGTGTTATTTTACTTTTAGCTGGCGTTTTATCCCACCTCGCGGAAAACTTACTAAACCCCTACCACCGCACGTTGGCGGTACAGAGCCTTGTTAGCATAGATCAACGCACGCGGAATAATGGTTTATTTGCAAAAACTCGCTGCTTTTGCTCAAAAGTATTACAATTACTGAATTCCAGCGCGAATCTTTACCGCTTACTTATGGCGTTCGAAGTAATAAAGCCGTCGGTTCTGCGAAATACACTTGCTTCTGTCAGTCTGCGATATTTTCTCAAGACGAGTCAGCCTCGCAAGATCACATCTGAATAAGGAGTGATTAACGTCATGCTCATATTTAGGTCGAGAGCTGTTCAACGGTAAAATTGATCGCGTTTAGTTACACTTCAGCTCAGCAGAGCTTACATCAGTAAGCAATGTCGAGTAGTAATTCCCAATGGTTGAAGAGAAATTTGTTCCCAAGTATTTATTAACCATCAAAATTATCCTTCTTGTAACGCTAAATTTGCAAAATATGACTTTATTGCTGTTTATAACGAAAACATCCAAATAAATGCCACTCTGAATTTAAAAAATAACCAAAAAGATCTTGATTTTTAACGTTTGGTTTTGCTCTAGGGTCTACCAACTTTTCCCTTCCCCACCCCAAACTCAAATGACTTGAGCGGCGAAAAATTTTTTTTGACTTGAGCGGCGAAAAGCAGTTTTTCTCGGATATCTTTGAAGTCATAAAGAATAATTCAATTTTAGGTTAACCAGTTGGCATAAATAATAATAGCTGGGGTGCGTGACCTTGAGCGCTGATACCAAGGTCAAATATGTGGCCGATGAGGCTGACTGTAGGGCCGTGGAACCTGCTTTTTTTCCGATGTTGTAAGTTACGTTAGCAGCATTGCACATACGCATGTAGGTTGCTTATCGCTATATCTGCGGTATCCCAAAAGGACTCCATTACTCCCTTTTCATGTCCCTGGAAAAAGCAGCAACAAATATGATTTGTAGAAAGTAACCCGCCCGCTTTGTATGTAAGTAATACCCTGCGTCGAGTGGCACACCGTCGCACCCGCTACTAATAGCGGCTTAACGCGTGACGTCGTAATTGCTTACACTTGGGTTAAAACCACCAGAACACGCCCTGAACCAGCTAACTTTCAACGAAGCGCGAATTGCGAGTCCCCCGCCCGCCAATTAACGCCCATCGCTCGTTTTGTTTCCGTGGTCCGGTTGGCGTTCCCACCGAATGAACTGGACCTATGCCCTTTTGTTCGAGGTGCTATACGCGTCAGCCTGCCCGGCCGTGTTCGCCAGCGGTATAGGATCGTTGTACTAGCTCGGATAATTGGCGCCCAGACCCGGAAGCAACACCCGTTCCGGATATTAAACGGTTTAAAGAGTTCATCCGGTTAAACGCTGTTCAAGGTCATTGAACAAGTCATTTTGAAATGACTTAAGTCTTACAATTACAATCAAGTAATCTGAATAATAGATTTAGTTCAAGCCAAGTATTTTTGCAAAAATAACCAGCAAAGTCCCGGTCCAAGTTATCAATTGCCCAAGTCAAGTCATAATTAAAGCAAGTTCCAGATAAAATCATTAACATATTAATAACCATTAAAATTCATAAGTTCGTCCGTTTATTATGAGCAACATCTAAACTAAAAAAAATAGCAACAATGCAACCTATAGCAATCAAATTGTTTTACGTGCAAATTTGAGATAGTTAACCCAATTAAATTACAATATATTAAAAGAAAACACCTAATCTACGTTATTCGACACAATGACTGAAGTCCAGGTCAAGCCATTTGTCCAAAAGATTTAAGTCAAGTCAAGGTATTTTACCCAAAAGCTTTAGGCCAATTCAACAACACTGTTAAAGTCGAAATGGCTTTAACTAGCTTGTACAAAAACATTGCATAGCGCTTAGAGACTTTTTTAATAGACAGAACAAAACCTAGCATGGTTAATAGAACAGCTAAATGCCGTATGACATATAGTTGGTCTCAACCTGTGGCACGCAAATAGCTGCCAGATGCAAGGGAAGCCTATATTAGTCTACTGTGGGGTTACGAATTTATCTAAGTGTACTGCACTTTTTGTATGAAAAGATTTGGTCTTTTTGCAGCCAAGATGGCAGTAAACGAAAGATTTACGTTTAACATCTGGCATTTTACCGACAAATTGAGATTAAATAAAATGTGTAACAGCTGCTATTAAGCGGCTGTGAAAAACACACTAGTTGGGACGCGACAAAAAAAGTTTCATTTCAGAAAAAACACCTTTTTTCGGTTTCTCTAATCGGGGCTGCAAGTTACATATCTCGGAAAACAACCGGATTCTACCGTTATTGTGCTACATACGCCCGCAGGTAACACGGCCGACCTATGTTCTAATCTTGCATCATCACACCACCACTTGCCCCCTCAACGCCCACGCGCTCCCTGAACAATGGCGCTACTATTATGACGTAACAAGTCACGCGCCACCATGCTCGGGTGCCCTTTGCCTTGCACAGTCTGCGGAATGTGGTGTAACCTTTTGCGGCGACCTGCCTTACAGGATTGTAGTGAATTGCTTCTAGTTTGTGAATATTGAGTTGTCTGGCATGTTAAGCCGGACTTGCTGCAATGTCCTGATAGATCTATAATATCGGCCGATATTGCACTACTACCGATATACAGGTATCGGTAGGTAGGTAAACGGAATGTATTTCTAATATATCTTGAAATAAATAAAGTTACTGCTGGATCTCAGCTGTATTAAAAAAATCGCCTATCGGCATCTGTCTACAAGAGTGACATCGATCGGCTTCCAAATTATGTGTCCCCGATAGGTTAAATGGCTCAGAGCTTTGGCGGTCAGAATGTCAGATAGTGGTTCTCAATAATTGATCACCCGGCTGATCATATCAAATTATTTAAGTAATGCTGGAGGCAAAACTTTTCAAAGACCCTTCTACCTGGGTAGGATTTCTGAAATATCGTCTTAGTTAGGTAATGGGCGCGCATTGGATCAACGAAGATGGATCTTGTCGCGGGTTTCGCCTTTTTACTCGCCTGACCGCGCAAATTACCCCAGGGCCCATCGGTATCTAATCCATCGTTTACTTTTCAAAAAGTGGTTTTGTCGATTAGCCGCGGGTTCGACAACATAAAACTTACTCAAAAACAAGAGAATTCTTCTACAAAAAAAAATTATGTCTTGTGCTGTATTCATTGTTTCCTTCTTTTATTTATTTATTCCTTCCGCAACATACGACACCAATGGTATAAACAAATTAACTTATAACGTTTGTTGGTGCTCGTCGATTAATTCGCTTTACTCGTCGTTCGACTTGATATGAGTAAAGATCTCCGCTAGCAGTAATTTTCTTGCGCTTTTCGCTTTGCCAAGTCACGTTTTTGCACCGAGCAATGAAAACGTTAACACTACTTGGTCCCAACCTAATTTTCGCGCCACACTTGAGCACACTTCCTCGATCTTATTGTCGCACGATAAGGCAGAAAACCCGGGCCAAATCACGGCAATCGAATTCACGCGGCGTCTGGGCGAAAGGTGAAAAAATCCTGCGAAACGAAACACCCCAGTCGTAACCCCGAGCCAGTTAAATGTCATCGGGGCGCGTTTCAGGTTTCCGTCAGTTGCATTTCGAGCGAAACCTTAGCCTAATTGACCCCGGGACGGCTTGCGTGTCGCGCTATGCCGTTGCTAGCGACTGAAACCGGATTCGAGCAAAACACACGATTTTTTTTCGCTTCTTGCAAACCGCGTGTACAAGCGCTTCGTATCGGCTGCAGACGCCAGGCTGCGTTTGGACTTTAGAGTGTGTTGCAGCGACTGTTTTATACGTGAGCCTGTGGTTGTCTGAATTTCGGGCTTTCTGTAACCTGCGAATGTCGATTTTTTGCAAAAAAGGGGGGAAATGAGGTAAATACAATTATTTAATTTTTCGTTTTCGGGCTTTCTGTAAACCTGCGAATGTTATTTTTTGATAAAAAAAAGGGGGAAATAAGGAAAATCAACAATTTATTTTTTTTTGTTTGTGCATTTTGGTTCTGTACATTTTAGCCTTTGACGCACTTTAAATATATTGAGGCACAATTTCTACATTTCACTACAATTATAACTTAACCCGCATCACACGGCAAGGCAAAAGGTAAATGCCATAAAATTTTCACTTATTTATTTATCCGTTACAAAATAACTTTTGTAGTCTCGCATGCTTACCCTGCATATCTAATCGTAACACGAAGGGGTTATTTTCCAGAATTACATACCGTTTCGCGGCACATTTAGAATCTCTTGATGCCAACAGTTTAAAAACCACTGGCTAAGATCCAACAACAATTAAATTAATGCCACTTCAATACTTACCGTATGTGTTATTGCAACCTGTCGCACTTTCTCTGGAACTTAAGGAAAAAATATCGTTTTTTACTTCTTAAACTTTGTAAAATTTACAAAGGGTTGTTAAAAGTTACAAAGGCACTAACAAAACAAGAAAATTAGGAGTTGCTGTCGGCCGTTTTATGTGTACTTTCTGAGTCCTGACTGCAAGGCAGTGGCTCATGTAAATGAGAGAGTGTAAAACACGAATTCAACAACTTACATTTCCGCTTTTGCACGTTACGGGCGTACACCACTACACCGACCGAGCCCACACCTCGACTGGCTAGGATTTATTGACCGCATTTTTTGCCTATACATATGAAAGACATTGCCATTTTTGATCTACTGATACTGGTACAGTTTATGGCCTACGAAATTCTCTATCTGCTATCGAATGTGGCGCCTTGAAACGCGTTTGTAAATAACAATATAAACTCTCTGATTTTAAGTGATCTACTAATATAATCTTACCGGGAAAGGAAACATTCTAACCTTTAAGCCATATCTTAATATATATGCCTTCAAGGGTACCTCTGGACTATTATGACAATTTTTTTACGCTTTGCTTTTTACATATTTTTTTTCTCTCGGTGAAAAACTAACCGTCAATTTGAAAAATAATTGCAATAAACAGATGTTCTTAAAAATTCACGAAAACCAAGATAATTTCGCCTCCTAATTAACGTTTGTCAGTATATTTCTTCTACGGCCTTATTTGGGTGTTCCAACCGAATAAAATTAACTCGCACGTCGCCCACGATGAAAAAGAACCATCACAAGTCGATAAAATTACTTGGATTATTGCCTCCTTTTAAGTTAATACGTCAATCGATGCTTTGGGTTGTGACAGGTCAGGGCTAACAGTTTATTCCTAGACTCATATATATTTTCTCGGGAATTTGCTCGGAAAATAAACCTACTCTCCACAATTCCCCCCAAATAAAATAAATGACGATAACTTATTTGAAGAAACCCGAAGTGGACGGTCAAAACCCATTTTAAAAAAAACAATATTTTAAAGAGGAATACGGCAAATTTGTACGAAATCGTGAAAGCAAGTCGATAAAAAAGATTAATCTGGTTGTTTTTTGAAGTTAAAAAAGAAAAAAAGTCGAAAAATTTGCAAAAAAGAATCGTAAACAGGAAGCCTTTTTTCACGTTGCAACATCTCTAGGACAGGATCGCGATCCAAATAGCAGCAGCCTCAAGCACTAGTCTCGCAGCAGCCGCGCGGCGCGTTCGCTGTTCGGCGGTTGTTTGCCTCCTGGCGCCGCGCCAGCTCACGTTCCGTCCGAGAGCGCGCGCGCCCATTGTGATGCAACAAGCAAGTTGCGCGCGACCGAGCCGAAAATTGCAGTCGGCGCGCCTCTACGCCGATTATGACGGCCGTCGAAGCGTTTCTCGGGCGCCGTTTGCCGCTTTTAGCCGACCGAGCGCCCTTTGGCGCTATTTTTTTGCGCGATAAAAGAGACTGAGCCAAGTCGGGCACTTGCTGTAGTGGCTGCTGTTGTTATCTGCGGCCTCCCCGCTTTAACGAGCAGCGACAAAACAAAATTTTACAATTTCGGGCCTAAAAGGATTCGGCAGGATTTGTTGGCCGACCGCATTGGTGTTTCTTTCACTTTACCTGTGCCGCAAAATTGCGCCATGGTTCTATTTTTAAGCAGATCCGCCACTGCTGGTTCAAGATGGATTTTAAAACGTCAACCCTTTTCCAAAAGCTGCGCAAAGGTTTTTGCTAGAAGTTTATGCCTAATGTAAATTAAAAAAACCTTACAATTTTTTGTCGCACTATGTAGGCACCAAAACCCCGGTAGCATTAGTGTCGTAATCCTGGTTACCAACCTCAACTTAATCTATTTATATTCGCAAGGTAAGGTTTATTTGGCTTGTACGCCAAAGATGAATTGACTCTTGCCTTGGAATTACTGTTGTGAATTAAAGACCAAACGCAAAGCCAAACCCAATTAACAACCTCAATTTACTCTATTTATATTTGCAATGAACAGTTTATTTCGCTTGTACGCCAAAGATGAATTGACTCTTGCCTTGGAATTACCCATTGTGAATTAAAGACCAAACACATGCACAAACCCACGCGCGTGTCCGAATGTCCGTATATATACTGTCGATGTAGGTTGCGTAGGCGTCGCAAGCCTCAAGTATCATATTCACATTGCAACGCAATATGCAGGAAACGCAGATGAATTGGATACATCCGGCTCGCGAGGTACCATTCGCCTGACGACCTCGTGCGTTGTGCGTTAATGGTGGTGAAACCTTAGACTTCATAAACGTCAGCGATTATTTCTGCAAGATACGCGCTTCGGAATTACGTCATTCAGGCTATGAAAAACGTGATGTAGAGCAGTGTTCCTTAAACCTGTGTTTTTTAACCGGTGGTCCGCTAGGATTATGACTAATATTCCTACGGTCGAAAATTGCTGGTTTACATAATGGACAAAGTAGCTTTTGTTTTATGCAATTAATTTATACACCACAAATTTAAATGTTCCATAGTGATTTGCCCTATTTATTTTGGTGTAATAATTATTCATGATTGGAAATGCGTGGACAATGGGCATCTTGCTGCTTTAGCAAAATACAATACCAGTTTTGTGCTCATTCAAACAGGCGCAGATATTGCACTAAGATAAACTGAATAAATAAATTGTTATTGTGTTGTTTATTTCTATGCGTAAAATATTCCGTTGCTCAACAAAGATGGAAAAACATGGCCTTAAACAACATAATGGTGTAGAAAAGCGTAGCTATATTTTTATTAACAGAGCATAATACATTAGCAATCTTAATAAATCTTTCTGTTTAAAAGCTTTACAGTCGGCGACCTAACCAAATCAGACGACGGCCAAATTTTGCATTAAAAAACTCCGGTGTAGATGTGCAATAAGCTAAGCTGAGCATAGGCGGGAAATTACGCCAAGCCATTTAAATTGCTGTCAAACTTTTACGAAGCCACCAAAACAAACACTTGGGTGTTTGGCCCAGCTGTTTGACAGGAAAGGAGAACAACTCTTGTATACAAATTATGACTCGTTCCTTTTTCTCCACGGTTCTCTCGGCCATTGTTTTCTTTACACACTCCGGGCCCAACCCACAATGAAAAGCGCTATTAATAAAAGCGGCCACGTCATGGTTTGACTGCTCCCGCAGAGAGCGGATTCGCTTCGATAAAATAAGGGAAGATCCTGTGGGTTACAATAAGACTTTCCCTTTTTTATTTTATTTGTAACCCAATAGTAACAATTGAAGCTTTGGGAACAGTTAGCTTTCGCTTTCGTCATTCGCTTTATACGAGCGCGGAACCTTTCGTTTAAGCCGCTTTTCTCCTTACCTTACCTTACCTTACCTTACCTTACCTGCTGTTCGGGAACTTGAGCCGAAAGTTTCGAAGTAAACGTCTTTGTAACGAACAGATTAATTTTAGGAAGTGGCCATTTGCCCGAATCGCTCTTTTACGCTTGCACCCGTACGTGGCTATGTAGTCAACCAACATACAATAAAACACAAAGTTTTAAAAGCCGACTAAGACCAGGATCAGACATGATTTAAAGGAATATATATTTCGCCTATACTGGCATTATCAGTTCCATATTAAAATGAGCATATGCAGTGATTTAGGTTAGGATTTGAATAAGCGTTTTGGCTTGGGTGTTTGTGGTATTAGACTTTCCCGAGTTTTGGATAATCCCCATGCATTATTTCGAAATCGATTGAAATTACTTTGTTTGCCGGGTAAATAGTCTCAGAAAGTGCGGCTATTTGGCCGGATCGCTCTTTAAGTGATAATATGTCGATTGGAACTACTTTAGTGTCCGGGTATGTAGGCCCTTCCGTTTTTTTACTTCAGGGCTTCAAAGCAATCGCACAGCTCCCAAAAGTTTTATATCTCGTTTAAGGGACTGTAAAGATTTAATCGACTAGACAAATATCGGAATACAGATATATTTATAGTACGTGTCCGGCGCCTTTCACTCTTCCAATGCAATGCAGTTAAGGCTTTGCTTTTTTGAAGGTTTGATGGTTGCGGTTAAGCGTGCCAGAAATTTTGTAGACTATTTACAGAAGCAAGGATTTTTTGCGTAGCGTTTAAAACGTTACATTTTTTTGCCCATTTTAACGTAATCTTAACTAATGAAGTACGTGCTCTTGTATTTCTTCTGCGATTCATATTTTTCCCAACTGCGTGTCGTGAAACCGTAACGCGTAAAGTTTGCGCTTTATTACGTCTGTATTCCTTTGACTGCTTTATAAGTTCAACGACCTCGTCTTATCAACCCTTGGCTGATGTTAAACAGTGACGTAACGTGTTGCGTCACCCGTTGTTTGTCGAGTCCGCCAACTGAAAACAGTTCGCCGGCATTTACAGCAGCGATTCGTCATCTAGACTTTAGCTCTTTTGAGATCATTATTTTTGACGGCACGCCGATGAACTAAAGACGATACAACGGCCGGACGTTAAATTATCATATCCAGCCATTTAAAGTGAAAATGTTTAAGAACGGGTCACGTTTAGGAAACCGTTTCGTTTATCTGGTGAAACGTGTTTAATTGCTCAACCGAATATCTATTGTAAACGTTTACGCCATCGTTGCTACGATTCTCGGCATAAAATTAAATGTTATCTTTTATAATAAACAACTTTTAAAAACAGTGAAAAGCTTACAGCGTTCATTGGCATAATCGTAAATCTTAAAAATGTTTATTTTCTTAGTAAACTTAAATAAAACATTATATTGGTGTATCAATAAAAAAATGTGTGTTATTTCAAAGTTGTCCGCATGTTTAGCGTTTTCTTAAATCGAACCTAATTTAAAAGTTAACCATGGCGCTTTTTTGACAAAATCACGTTTTTTGTTTTAAAAAATCCCTCCTGCGAGAATTTTTGTTTTAAAAAATCCCCCCTGCGAAACACATTAGCAACACTTCGACCGCTAGAAACACTCAATGTGCCCAGAGAGAATCTCAAGTGTGCCGCGCACCTTTTTGTTAATTTGGAAAATCACCCATTTGTATTACAAATATTTATGCAAGACTCAATTGCACAATATCCATTTGATAACTGAGGATATTAAGAGGTTTACCTGGTGACTCGCGTGTATTAAGGACGATTGACAAGTTATGAAATTGTAGCTTGGTAATGAATTGCAAAGCCAAAAAGGTCGTGTCGGTCGAAATGATCTTGATAAAGACGTTTCAATACGGGGCCGGGCTTGTATCATCTTCAGTTAATGTATGATGTCGATCTACTTGAACTATTAGGCTTTGCAATTCATTATCAAGCTAATTACAGATCCGTGCATAGTGTACCCAAATATGAAATTGCAGTTTTTATATTTTTGTTTTGCTTTTTGCTGTGCAGCAAGCTAAAAATGTCCCACTTCAGTAGGCGACGGTTATAGACATTGTTATCATCACTGTTTTCAAACCTGCTAAAAACATAAATTGAATGTATGTGGGTAATTTTAAAATAAATATGAAAATATGTAGTTGGTGACTTATTTAAAAGCTGTGAAAACACCAATTCCGCATCTTCAAACACAATTGTTATTTTTTTTATTTAAAATGACGTCACCCGTTTCGTTTTTCGCACTCGTAAACTTGTAGCGCCGCGGCGGCGACGGGTCGAGAGTTTTCGAAAGCCCCGACTAGAAGGACGTTCGTTCAGCTGTGACGTCACGGTTCGACTAAGCCCCTGGGACGGGGTAATCCTGTGCGCCCTCAAAGGGGGTGCGTGACTCATCAAAACTCGGTTAGATGTGCGTCTTTGTATCCCAGCGTTTAGTGGTTTAAGGTGAATTATGTGAGCTAGGAAAATGCTGATTTATCTCGGTAAGCTTTTACAAAGTCACTGTACTTTTGATAATGACGAATTGCAAAGCCAAAAAGGTCAAGTAGATCGACTTGTCGTTTAAGTGCTTACAGATCCGTGTCAAACGCCGTTTCGCGGCGTCTGTAAATGAAACATTCTTGCGTCACATCTACATTCAAAAAACGTGTAATTTAAATGCGGGTCTTAGTGTTTCCGAAAA
The DNA here is from genome assembly GCF_963924565.1 of Ascidiella aspersa. Classification (NCBI taxonomy): domain Eukaryota; kingdom Metazoa; phylum Chordata; class Ascidiacea; order Phlebobranchia; family Ascidiidae; genus Ascidiella; species Ascidiella aspersa. The sequence goes on from NC_139450.1 coordinate 7,107,805, forward strand.
ACTTGGAAATAAAATTATTTGTCGCATAGCAGGAGCACCAGAATACTAGAACCAAGCTAGAAATTCAGGTCAGAGTTGTCAGACACTTAAAAGATCATAATATTTATATATTTTATATTAGTATCAACCGCCAGGGGTTCCTAAACTTTTTAAGCAGTATTGTTCATAGCCGCAAAAGTTCGTGGACACCCTTCCTTAACAACAAAAACGGCCCTTTTGCTGCTACAAAGCGCCACGTGCCGCGTTGGACGGCGCAAAAATTCTCGTGTAAAAACACGACTCTTCGTTTAGCGGACGTGTAAGGCGCGACCTGGGCACGTGCGTGTCTGATCGGCCTTCTAAACGTCAGACCCTAATGCGTCGCGATCCGTCCTAATCCCTGTTAATAGCGGCCTCTTCTGCCAGATTACACTGCCACCGATATTGCCACCCTTGTTTTTTGTGGTGTTGTGACGCGGAAGGGCACACGCGTCATAAGGACGACGCGGAAAAAAATAGGAGGACCGCGAGATTGGCGATCTTGTTCTGGTTAGCGCAGAGGAACAGGGCTGTGCTGCAGTTTTACGACTTGGGTAGAAAACGCGCCGCTTTTTGATCGCACATGTTGGTGTAAGTTTACGACACAGGCACTTTTGGTAAGGCGGTGTTAGTTTAAAAGCCTAAAATGCAAAAGACCATCATTTTTCAGATTTATGCAGCGTGACATGTGCTTTTGTTAATTGTTTAGTTCTTTCTTTTCTGTAGAATTTTGCGAATGGTGTATTTTGTACATTGGAGAAAATATTAAAAAGGAGACCAAAAGATATATTACCACAAAAGATACGACTTTTAGGACGATGCTTTAGTGTTTATCCTAATGCTTTTATTAAGCTTTTTGGTCACACCAACATTTTGCGACTTTCAAACAGCAGATAATGAAGGTTTTTCGTGAGCGATATGGCGAATTTTCACAGTCGTTTCACCGAAATAAATTAACTGGAGAAGCAGCTGTGTGCAAACTTGCTTCCGCTTTTAAACGAACAACGTTATAGACCGCCTCCTTTTACGCAAACGAATTCGACGCAACTACGTATCGCGCGGTCCGCCACTCATGACACTTATCTGACGCAATTTATTCATATTTAATGCGGACGTGCTCAGCTTTGCAATTCCTCAGAAACTGAAAAAAATGTACCACATTTTTTTAAGAAAATTATTTAGTGCATCAAACGTGTCTTTTTTTACTGTGTTTTAGGAAATACTTTTTTTTACTGTTGTTTTAGGAAATACTTATTTATATCGACATTTAAAGGTAATTTTTGCCTTCGGCTAATTTGTTTTACTTTAAATGCTTCCAGGCCTGCTGGATGGCGGACCGATATAGATTCCATTTCGCAGCCGTTTATTGCTTTTAGCGGATAAGAATCTGTCTCACTGCGAGTGGTTCACTCATTTTGGTGCAATTTCCTTGTCTGAGATGCAGTTTTAATGGCATTTTCGAGTTCCCTATCTCCCCGATGCAAATGATGCAATTGCGTTTTGCAAGGATGCAAATAGCAGCGCTCTTTTCATAACGCCTCAGACGCGCCCTATGCGCCTATAGGCTGTGTGAAACCTATAGGCAGAATGTTCGTGAAGATCGTGTCTCCTTTTGATCAGTTTGGGTAGATGTCTGCAGTAGTTCACATGTTTGGATTTCTTAAATTAGTTCTGAGCAAAATTGCTCCAAAATTTGAGAAAACTCTTGAGTGAAATACAAAGGTTTGGCTGATATCAATTAAACTCGTATATTTTTTTATTTATGCTATTGCGGTCGACTTGTGTTTCGCGAAATAACTATTTAATTTTAGTGATATCCCGACTTTTTTTGTTGTTGTACCATTCGAAGGTCCACAACCTTTAAATATCCAAACAAAAAGATCCAATAAAGCGTAAGACATTTCAGCCAATTGAAATAACACCAAACAAAATTGAGCACTTTAGTTCACACCCTATTATTTGTGTCCTGTTAAAAATCCACAAATTTGCCGTGTCCCCATATATGTTCACAACCCTTTATGCGTGTCCCGGTAAAAATCCACAAATGTTATCGCGTCCCCATATGTGGTCAAACTTGCCCCACCCATATCCAAACTTTTACAACTGTCGCTTGATATTTCTAAATGCCCGTAACTCTGTCAAAAAGAAAGCAGAATTGAGGAGCTTATAGCTTGTGTATCCGGCCACCACATTGGCCTGGCCCATTCAGCTGCTTCAAAAAGCGACCGCAGTAGCGCAGTAACCCCGCTCTACACATCCGCGCCTGTTTTCCACTCTTGAAGTGGCGCGCTGGCAGCTGGCTAAACCCGATCCAACCGTCGATTGGGGGGAGGGGGTCGCCTAAAGGTCCGTCTGTCCCCAATCAGCTCTCGCACTTGACTCTGACGTAACTGCGACCTGATGCTGACTGCTGTTTTGTTCATGTCGAGCCACTTGTCGTAAATAGATGGCAGTGCGCGTTACGACGTTACGTGATGTGTGCATATTCCAGCGGCTAAACCAGGGGTTCTTATCTTAAACGTCGGTCCGTCCCTTGAGGGTACGTGGATTGGTTTTGGGGTTCTATGAATGTCTAAAATACATCTTGCTGTCTAATTTAAAAAATAGAATGGCTTTTTCAAGAAAAGTGTTTAATTGAAAATCGCTTTGGCGCCTTTAAATATATTTCGACTTCATTTTATTTTTTTCCTGTTTGTTGGTCAAAAACAGCTGTTTTTTTAGGTCTGCTTGTTCTATGACATCAATTTATTACGTAATTTTAAAAACTGCATGTCGAGAGTGCCCCAATGAAGTTGTTATTGCAGCAATTTTTGAAAAAGTTTAATGTCTCCTCTATACGTTTAATTGTCGGATAAAGATAGAATTTTATGACAATATCACACCGAGATAATAATTGCACAAAAACATTTTTTTTTACTTTTGTTGCCGTCTTGTACTTTATCGATTACATTTTGTAAGCGAGACGACGCAGATTTACAAACGTTTCCTAAGCCCTTTTGTCATAAGTGTTGTCGCTCTTCTCATGTCGTCAACCCTAGAAACACTGTTTTAAGTTCACTGCACTTAAGAGACTGGAAATCAACGATTACAATGTTTGTCAGTTCATGAAAAAAGGTCTTACTATTTTTGTTTTTTGTGGTAGTTGGGAGTTGGGATGCTCAGCTAAACGTGACTTGAGATAGCGGGCGGTTGTAACGCTAATATATAAAACGTCTTTATATATCAACATCTTACTACAAATATAGTAGCTATGCCAGTTCGTTTGTTGTCAATTGCAACTATAGTGCTCGGTTGTTTATCGTGCGTTCAGTGCGAATTTTAAACAACCTTTGTCCTTTTCTCTTTTCTACTTTTGCGTGAAATTAGAACGCTCTTATCAGACATGATTTCCAATACCGTCAGGGCAGTTTTAATTTATATTATAATGTTCGGCGGTGTCGATCAAATTTAAATGAGCACGTCATGCCTCAAATTCAAGCCTCATCATGGCGAAATTTACATACAATGGGCTTACGGATGTGTGAATGAACTAAAAATACGCCGATTTGCCTTTCCTGGAACAAACCAATTATTACTTCTGACCGTTGCAGACTTATTTGTTCTTTTGCCAGTTGTTGTGGGTGTCATTCGAGTCAAATGTAATAAGATTTCAGTGAATTGCATTTCAATACTGTATAGTGGTTAGCTATGCAGACAAAAAATCGCTTTGTGTGTGTCAAATTGTGCTTCGTGAGAGAAAACGGAAATTGTTTGTCTATCGATATAATTTTTTCGGAAAAGCGAACGAAGATGGCAAAACGCAAAATAAAAAAAAATGCATTGTGGCATTGCAGCCGTTGCTTGAACCACCTCCAACTGAAACGAAAGGCTTAATAAACGGTTATAATTTTCATTAAAAACCTCGTAAACCCGAATAACTTGAATATAGTCTTTCACAAGGTTTCCTATTGGCAGTCAGATTTAGTATTGTACCGCATTTTTACAGCAACGAAAGGTTTAGTACCGAAAATTGAAATTGCATGGGAGAAATATATATGGGAGAATAAATATAATAAAATTATACTTTACCCACCCGACTGCAAATACTAAACCACACCCTAACCCAAATAATGTTTGCAATGCTATAAACATACTATAAACCCCCAGACTAAAATGTATTTATGCCCACCCGAGTTTGGGCTTATTCCCAGCGCAGCGTTCAAATAACTATTGAATCAGCGCAAGTTATTTGGGCTAGGGCGGTGCGGGTTAGCGTTTGGGTTCGGTTGGGTTAAGTGTTATTAATTTTATTCTACCAGTTGGCAATTTCAATTGTGTCGACTGGTTTTGTTACTGTACCGAAAATAATGTGGAATGATTCTAACCGGCGCAAAACGCTCTAATCACAACTTCTCTCTTAGTTGATCATCACTGTAGGCTGGAGCCGACGTCGACTGTTCGAAGTCTTTTAAAATCGATGATCCCAAAGTCGATTTTGGCCCGAAATATTTCAACGAATCGATTCGGCGGGCCTGCCGCAATTTCGTCAGTCCTTCCTGTTCTATTTTCTTGCAATTTAAATTTAGCAGGAGTAGCGTCATTTGCGGGCGCGATTGCTGGCCACCACCCGGGTCGCCGGTTTGATTTTGGGCCAGCGACTGATCGACGGGACGAGTTTATATTGGGAGAGACCCGAGAAACGAAATCGCAGGCCGCAGGTCGTTTTGAGAATTGATGCTGTCAAATCGTGCTTGTTTCTTCGATTTGTTATCACTATTGTTAGGAGCTGCGTCTTAAAAAACTGATAATGCGTTTTTTTTCTGATTAAGGCGCTCTGATTTTAGCGAGACCTCCACGAGTCTTCAGGCCTGTCGTTTGGTAGTTTTGTTTTAGAGTGACCTTGCAGCTTGTTAGAATGGCCGGGTCACGATAGTGTATGTTTACACACTGTTGTTTTAAACTTGATTTGTTTTTTTAAGTTTGTCTTACATTTAAACACCACTGCCGAAAACCACTTTAAGTTTCGGGCAAATTGAAACAGATTAGTCCTAAACAAGAATATCGAAGTCAGCTACTTAAATAAGAGTGACGTTAAATTTGTGATTGCTTTTGACAAGAGTGTAAGTTTGTCTTCAGATAGGGAGAACTACTTTTAAAGTTGCGGAATTTCGCTAACCATTTCTTTTTTGAAGACAAAATCAATCACAGCTTTTCTTGTCTACCTCGTTCTTCGTCGTTACGCAAAAAAGCGCTTAAATTTCTGCGCAAATCTGACAGGCACTTTGACCTTAACTGCCGCTCGACAGACCTGCTTACACAGGCTGCTCCAAAGCGAATAAAAATAAAAAAAAAAGGTTTAGGCAGATTTGGAAGCGGTCAAAGGGGGTTGGGAAAAAAGCCCAATTAAAACTTGGTAGGTAAATGTTTTAAAGATACTGGATTGCTAAAAAAAACTACCTCACTTTTACTTGGCGAGGGAGCAATCTGTTTTTAAAGCATCCAGTCATGGACTAGTTTTAGCGGGTCCATATGAAGGCTTAATTGAAAAATATTCATATATAATTACAACAGTGGTATGAATTTTTCAAAAAAAAGTGTGGTTCAATTGAAATCAGCTTTGGTGCCATCTTCCTAGTAAATTTACTTTGACTTTATTCAAGCTTTACATTTGATATAGCAAGCAAGCAGGTTTCTTCTTCTGCTTTATAACGTCAGTTGATGGCATCCTCTCTAAACATTGCATGCCGACATTATTTCAGGCGGACAAAAAATATTTTTAGGGGGTGAGCGTTAAAAATGAACCCCCACTGTACTTACACTGTCGTGGTTGAAAAAGTACTCCAAACCTATACACGGGGGTGTAAAAATAGTTATAAAAGCTAGTTCCATGAAAATGCCGCAAACAACCACCCAGGGATCTTGTTTACGCCAGAGCATGGGCGGGCGCGCATTAGTCGACGCCGAGTTTTCAATCATAAGCTGTCAGGCCCGGGGACACTTCGTGACGCGGCCCGGCCCCCTCCCCTCTGTCACAGTTATCTCAGTCCCCAAGCGCTTCCGACCAAAGCCACAAGAGACGCCTTACCCACTTTACCCGCTCGCTTGCAAGTCACGTCTCTCCAGATAACTGTCACTCGGCTTTTTCCTGCGCACGTGACCTCACTCGCAAATCGCCTGGCTGACTGTGTCGATCTGACGGGCGAGCTACTGTGTGCTGTTTTCGGCTGGGGCGTTGGCCTAATCGCTTAGGGCGCGCGCCAACTACGATCAATAGACGTTTTGAGAAATGCAAGGGCAGCGTGCCGCCATGTCTAGAACCTATGGATTATACCAGTGTTTTTATCGCACTGAAATTTGGACTGCCGTTTGATTTGGTTTGGGTCGCCGATTGCAGTAGTTCACACGGTTGGATTTGTTGGGATTAGCTCTGAGCGAAATTTCTCAAAGAAAAAAAGAACAACGTAAAAGCAATACGAAGACATGTGAATCGTAGTAGTGAAAAAACGTATTTCGGGGCTCAGCAGAAATTTTACAGATAATGGGTGGCAGCTAGCTCTAGAATTAGTAAAAAAAATGCTTAAATGAAAACACTTTATTTTAATCCAAGTTATTTGTTCTATAAGGATTTAAGTTAAGTCGAGTCATTTGTGTAAAAAATTAACTCAAGTCAAGTAATTTTGCGCAAAAGACGTAAATCAAGTCAAGTCATTTGAAAAAAGTCACATTTACTTGGTCATTACAACACTACTGACAGAAATCGTACATGCGCGTCAATCCGTCCAGTTTCAGTTGTACTTTGCCATATCCAACTGGCGAGACCGACAAATCTCGCGCGGTCTGCCAGCATATGAATAGGGGCGTTTGTTCTAGGTTTGTCCACTGCAGCGCATTCAGCCATCTGTACTATGAATGCGGTCGACTCTCTGGACAAAGTCGTTTATCTGTAAGGTCGTCTTTACAATAGCGACTTAGGTTTTAAACAAGTGTGTTGCCATACGCCAGCTTTAGTGTGATTGTTCGAAATGGACAGTCAATCACATAAAAAGGTTTAACAATTAAACCCACAAAGCCTTGAGTCCTTTAAAGTAAAAAATTGAAATGGTCGATTCCTGCTGTAAAGTTCTATAGAAACTCGTGTAGTAAAAAACAGGCAATCCATTACGTGGCTGTGTAGACCAGAGACTACAGGATAGGGAAATATGTGAAAGTCAATGTCGGGAAAGGTGCAATTCGAAATAACTTTCTGTGGTAAATAAAATGACAGAAGCTTTTTGTACATCGCCCAAGCGTTACAAAATAATGCCGCTTTTGAGCTGGTTTTATCCCAATTCGTGCGCGTGTTCGCCGCCCTGCTCTGGTTAAGTAGCAAGTAGCGTCGGGCGTTGCACCGGCAGGCGCGGATATTCCCCGGTTATAAGTGTATTGATCGCACCGTTCTCTGGCCCGCCAACCCGTCATTTGCACCTTCAATTTCGCCCGCGCCAACTTCAGCCTTGTCACTGCAATCTCCTCTAAGAGCCCGCCGGCTACGCGCGCCGCTCTCTTGGCTAAGCGGTTTAGCCTGGGCCCAGCCCAGTTCAGTCCTCGCCGAGGCTGCGTGCGGGCGCGCTCGCGCACATACACACACGCGCGCGAGCTTCGTGGGTGTGCCGCCGCGCTCGGGCCGTTTCCGCAGCGCCCGCCGCTGTTTACAAGCGGGGCTGTGTGTGCGGAACACACTCCTTGCGAGACCGACTCGAAAAAGCCGAGGCGGCGACTGGAGAGCAGTTCGCCCGTCGCCGCTTTTCAGCCTGCTAGCAGTCGACTAGTCGGCAGTTACTATTAGCCTTTGACGAGTTTTCGCCTTGTTTTATTTGTCAGCCAGGTATCTATTTTCAGCGTTCGGTTTTGTACAGTTTTAAAGTTCAGTTTGGGATCTCTGGATGTTGCACCTCGCTTTACAGTCAGCTGAGTTTTCTTGGCGTTGCCATCACGTTTTTTTTCCTACTGCGTTTTCTTTCCTGGATTTACTGCGGTTTTGATTACAAGTTAGCTCAGACTGGGAAACGAAGATTTGGCGCAGCCATGTCAGTTAAATTTACTCTCGGATTAGGTTGCTTGAATTTTAGTTGTTTGCTGATATATTGTTAAAGCAAAGCAAATCAAAATCGTAGCCAGGTTCAAGCGTCGAACGTACGTCTTATTACAGTTGTGTTTTATCATAGTGAGCAACCGACGCAGTGTCATTTCGATGTTAAACGCTTTTTTTAAAACACCAATGCTTCTCCAGCTCGCCGTTTTAAAAAATCGCGTTTCCTAGTGTCGTGCGGCTTTCCATGGCAGTTTAGGCGGAACTGGGGTTTTGCCGGGATTTGCGCTTCGAATCCCCGCGGTTTGACGATCGATCGAGTCGATGTCGCGGCCGTTTTTGGCGGCGAGTCAAGTGCGCGCACAGGATGGAGGAATCGAGTGGACAGGTGTGTCGAGTGCTCGGCGCGCTAAGAGCGTGCGAAAATAATTCGATTTCAAGTCAAAACAAAGGCCGTCCCCTCGTCGACTCGAACCCGAGAGGCAGCGGCCTCTTGTGACGTCACACTTCGCTAATCCCCCTTCCTCCCCTCGTTGCAGCCCTCCCTGTGGGAGCATTTTTTGCGCAGGCGCGGGAAATGACAACTTCCGTGTTAGAAGGAAGCTGCTAACCTGGTCCTAGCTTTGTTTTTAGATCGGTCACACGCGCCCGGCGTCTATTGTAAAACTTAAACTCCCATTGGCGACATAATTTTATACCGACCGTGTTACATTCTCCGCGTTTTAAAATTATTTTTTCGCCATAAAATAAACAGCATCTCGTTAGTATACTAACATCATATTTTTTTCTTGTAGTTGCACATTAACGGAACGCTTTAGTATTCGTGTTCAAGGTCATGCGCGTGATTTAAAAGGTATCTTTCGCGAAAAATCAAGTTTTGCAGTACAACTAATTTTGGTCTTACTCTAAAAAAGTATCATTTTTTTGCGGGCTTTGCGTTAAAAAATCAGCGCGAAAAAAACATCGCATTTTTAGCCCTTCCAGTCCACTTTAACCCCAACTGCACAACAAACCACCCTTTTTTTCTGCTCAAAATCCCCATAGATTGCCGACTGCTTCCCAGTCAACTGTACCAAAACAAAGTCGGGCCACCGGGGTCGTTCCAATATCTCGCGACGCGTCTTTAAAAAACAAACGCGACCGCGCGGCCTCAGCAGCGCTAAGGGAAACAAAAGCGCGCGCGCCAAACGCCGATCTTCTGTCGCAACCACTTTAAAATTTTGCCGACGCCTTGGCTCCGGGAAATTCTAGGTCGTGGGGCGCGAATTGAAACCCGAAGCCTGGCTGCCTTGCGATTTTCCGGCCGTTTTCAGACGCCCTTGTCGCCGTTTAAGTGACTGGGCGAGGGTTTAGTTTAATGGACAACCCGATTGCCTGCGATTTTCGCAGGATAGATGCGTGTTAAGAGGTTTTATCTTGTTGGATGATTAAAACTGCTGTTTAGCAAAATGACGCTTAAAAATGTGAAGCTAATGTAGCGGTATTTTTGAAGCACATTCTTTAAATTGCCAACTCGTGTTGTTTGATGCACATATCGCCCAATGTAAAGTTACAAAAACCCTTAAAAGTGCAGCATCTCATTTCCTATTTTATGTCATCCGTTAAATCGAAATCGCGAAACCGTCTTCCAGCAACAACTAACTTGATCAGCCTTCGGTTAACCACGCTCTGATAAACGCTGAAGCATACAGTTGTAATGCTTTTGGTGTCGTCGTTATGCTTGTTGTTTAGTTTTGCGAAAAGTTTAGGATTTTTTGCTGCGACGTTTTTTGCAAATCACGTTACCACTTTCGGGAGCCGTTGAGAAAGGTCAAAAACAACATCTGGCCGTCGCACGACTCCTGTCAAATTCCGCCGCCTATCGATCCTTAAGGCGCCGCCGTGTTGCAAAAACCACGAACATGCCGGGCCAGTTGTTTAGTTCGCGTGGCCCTATACTTCAAAAGAGCCGAATACACGCGACGTAAATGCAAAAATGTTAGCACGCGTGTTTATTTTTGCGCTCAGTTGTTTCCTTTATTTGTTTGTTTGAAGTCCCATGTGTGTTTTCGCTTTCGAAATTGTTGCACTCAAGGTACGCTCTTAGAAATCTTCATTCCAATGAAAGAGAGATTGGCGCAGAATGGTTAAAGTGCAAATCTAAACTAAAATAGTGAAAGGTCAAAATGCTGCGTCCAGTTTGTGTGCAGTCGTTTGTTGGCCAGCATAGCTTAGTAATGTTACAGAAAATGCATTGCAACTACAAAGCCATTTATTTAGCTAACTTTGTTTAAGCTAGGCTTTCGTGTGAACACAGCCTTTAAAGCACGGACGTAGGGCAGCTACAGCCTACTACAAGTTTTTATCAGTGTTTGTGTTATTATACATTAACTTTTTTGTTTACCACACTAACGAACCAAAAGCAGTTAAACTGCTTGCAATTTATGAAACGGTCTTAAATCGCGGCGAACTCTGACTTTTACCAGAAAACACCAAACAAATGCCTGAAACGCAAAACTGTTTTCGCGCAGATGATCAGGGCGCCGCCGTATCGAGTAACAGCCACACGAAAAGCAGCAGTCAAGCCCCTCTGAACCACCACAGCCAGCAGCAGCAACAGCACCATTACCAGCAACAGCAACAACACCTCCATCCCAGGCCAAACCCGGAAAGAATGCGTCTGAACGATCGCGTGGCCAGCGACGAAACGCTCCTGTCGATTCCTGCAAGTCACCAGCACGCCACAAACAACAACAACGGCCTAAGTCACCACCACCCGCACCCGCGCCTTCCCCAGCAAAGACTCTACTCCGACGACCGGCAGCTCCTGGCCTCGGCCTACGGCGCCGGCGCCAGGAACCGTACCCCTGATTCGCCGCCCCTGTCGCCCGGCAAGCGGCTCCAGTCGCCCCACGCGGCCATGGACGGCGACCAGCAGCAAAGGACAATGGTCCTACCTCACCCCCTGACCTCGCTTGCGAGCGTAGCGGGCCACCCACTCACCCACATCAACCCCGCCAACCCCATGTTGCCCTTCATTCACCCAATGATGTACCCCGCCTTTGATCCCGGCCTTGCTGAAACCCTAGCGAGGCAGCAGGGGCACCTTATCGGCGGCGAGGCCGAAAAACAACAGCAAAATCCGCAGCAACAGCAGCATTCGCCAGGATCGCCGGCCAACGTCGCGTCATCGAGCGCCGGTTTTCTGCCAGCTGGACTTCAAGGCTACATGTACCCGCTGGCGGCCGCCGCTAACCCGGGCTATCTGATGGGCGCGCGGCAAGCTGCGTCGGGCGCACAGCAACCCGGATTCGGCCTGGCCGACCTATCCATGTTTCTGCCGCAGCAGCTGGCCGCGTACGGCGCCGCCAACGTGCTTCAAGGCCAGCTTCCGGGCGCCCTTGGCGGTCTGAGTGAGCACGAGAAGCGGCTGTATGAGAGCCTACAGCCAGGCTTCGCCCAAACGCCGGCTCACCTCCTAGCAAACCCCTACTTCAAGAGCTTCTGCGCGCCAGGCCTGGACGCCGCCGCTGTGGCGAAGGACGCAGCAGCAGCGGCGGCCGCGGCAAGCCAGCATCTACCAGCAGCGGCTGCGAGTGGCATGCCAGCAATGCCTGGATACTCTGTCGACTTCCTGCTGAAGTACCAGGAGGCACTGAACAGCGAGGCGCTTAAAATAAAGGGGATGTCGTCCCCCCAGTCGTCCTCTTCCCCGGCGCCGCGACGCTCGATCTCCCCCGACGCCCCTAAAAAGTCGGGGCCGATTCCCGGCTACCCCCTGGCCTACTTGCCCTCGTACCTGGCTAACCCGGCCTTGAGCAAGTCGCCCGTTCCCGAGCGCAAAGCTTCTACCCCGAACATGGCCGCGGCGCACAAGAACGGCACCGGGGGACCATCCCCTCACCAGGAACCGGCCAGGCCATCTGGGTACCCGAACAGCCACGACATAATGAATGGCGACGAGGCGCGACGAAGACTTATGGCGCTTGCTCAAAGGTATTTTTATGTTAGTATGTTACAAATAGAGTTAGCTCCACCAGGCAACATATCAATAGATTGAAATCGCTCTTCTTGTGAAAACGAAGTATAAACCGACGTTTCGGCAGCAGATACCAGCTGACCTGATGAAGTTCTACTTTGTTTACACCATAAGGTCGATGTCTATCTATTGATATTAGCATGTTGTCTGGAGTTTGTGTAGTTCCTTATAGGACAAGTAGAAAAGCCTGGGCAGTAATGCGTAACACCGTGTTACTGTAAAAATTAAAATAAATATTAAAGTTGAAGTGAATAGGAAAAACATGGTTCGAAGCGTTCACACATTTTGTCCGGCTTAAAATCCACTAAGCTCAAGGTTTAAAATATGCGTAAATTACTTGTTATAGAGCGCTCAGTTTTGTTCTGAAAACTCATTGCTTTTACGAACTCACTTAGTTGCTTTGCTCGTTTCGCATTTTCGTCTCGCGAACGGATAATGGCGTTTTGTGTTATAGTTTTTCCGTTGATTACACGCCGAGCAATCAGCTTGCAGTGTACAGTCGGCGTTGTAATGACTTGAGTCAATGACTTGACTTGAATGCACTTAGGTTGAAATTAAGTGTTTTCAGTAACATTTTTCGTAAAATTGGTTTATTTATCCATATTTTTGTACATAAAGCAATTTGCTTGCCTTCTATTGCGTTTTTGGTATTTTTTAGTTAGTGTATTGTTCATAATCGGGCGAATTTACCCAATTTTAATAGCTTAACATGCAATTTTCATGACATGGACTTGGAATTAATTATGACTGGACTGGGACGTGACTTGTTAATTGTTCAAAAATACTTACTTGGACTAGAGTTATTTTAAAATGACTTGTTTACAACATTGAACTACAAGCAGCTGGGAGTAATTTGCAAAACGGCCAAAAACAAGTCCAGGTCATTTTACGCGCGCCGCCGCAAATAGATGAATTGCAAGGCGCAGAACCGGGCCTTGTCAATTCCTCGAAGCTCGCAGTATGCGCGTCCTATTCGAAATCTGAGTGAAAAAGCGTAGGGTTTTGGCAACAAACCAGCGCCGGGCGCGCGTGCAAAGCGCTGACGCAACGCCGCGCCGCCATTGTCGGTCATCAATGGCTTGCATTGTTCCGAGCCAGTTCCGGTCGACTTGGCCGGTGACAGAGCCTGTTTACGGACTTTGCGCGGCCTTCGACGAAAAAAGCAGCACTAGCGGCTTTACGCTGAAGGCCGCGGCTTTCGCGATACGGCAACTGATTAAAGCGTGTATACGCCAGCAGCAGTAGGCATCGCGGTTCCGCGTCGGCGCGCCGGTTTTATCTCACTTCATCCTTGGGCCACTTGTTTACAGAGCGACCGTTTGGTCCTCCTGTCCTCGGGAGTAACTTTTACGTCTTGAGCAGGCCGCTGCTCGCTTCGTTGTTTTGTCGCGCTTCGAAAGCTTGTTGTTTCGCCGCCCGCGCCCTGTTTTGACAAGGTCCTTTTGTGGATTGCCAAGGCGGAATTCGCGCAGAATGCCATTCTGGCATGTTGGGCCGTGGTTATTCGCGCTGCCACAGCTTTATTTTACTGAGGCGCAGCAGAATCCATGTAGGCCAGTCGTGGCAACGTGTTACATTTTCTCATCCATAACTAGCGTATTTTCACCATCCGTTTTTGATGGCTAGTTAAAACGGGCCGGTATGTTCGCAACGATTTTTTTGGCTTTACCACTACAAAAGAGCAACAGGCCATCCTTTTTCAACCACCACTTGTAATTTTCCACGACCTGGGCGGTTTAAATGGCCACTTTAAAAACGGCGTGTCTCGTTTTTTTTTTCTGTGGCGCTATTTTTGGTCGGCTAGAAAAGGGGCAGCTGGTTTTAAAACAGTCAAGCCTTGGAGAAAAAAAGTTTACTTTTTTTAAGATGGTATTATGTCGCTTTTTAAAAATCGTCAACGCTGCCTGTCCAGTGCCAAAAAAAACTTGTTGTAGTCTAAAAGACTGCCCAATTCTAACTGACTTGGGCGTGGAAAAACAAGTCGTTTAAAATTAGGAAAAAGTGTAAAATATACCGCACATTTTAACTCGCTTAAATTAGTGTGCTGTACCTCAGCCGAAAGTAGGTCACTTTCGCCGCCACGCGTTATTGCAAGCTTCTCAGATCGTGGCCATGCAATTCGACTGTACCGTTCGCTGTCGATTGTGTTTGCGAAACACGAGGCCTGAGGGCTTGGCGCAATCGACCGAGTGCTCAGCCCGTAATCGCACACTGTTTATCGTTACCTGGCTTTGCTGTGTCGAATCACGGCGATCTTGCAACGGCAAAGGCAACACCAGCGCAAATCCGATCGATATGCTCAAAAAACAGTCGATTTTTACTATTTTTTTTTCGTGATATAGTAAAGCTTTCGTATGGGTTCGCAGTTTGCTCGCGTTAATTTCATTATAATTTTTTAAAACATCGCCTGTTTAATACACTTATTTCAACTTAAAATGAATTCCAAACCCCTAAATCGCATGTTATATTATCAAAGCATTTTACGAGTAACTACATCTTCCAACCCACATAATTCTGCTCCAACGTTTAATTTAAACTTATTCAATATAATTGAGTATAGCCAAGTGTTTGACTGAGTCAAAGTGAAACCGGGCCAAACTGTTTTTGCTCTAAAGTAAACAATGGCAAAACGCTGTTAGCTCCGACATTTGTGCGAAATCGAACCGTATTCGTCGACCAGCATTCCAGCAATGCCTTAATGCGCGGTAAGCAGTGCCCATCTACTATTACCTGTCCATCCCTGCGTTTTTTTCAAGACGCTGAAAGAATACCTCCAACAAATCGCGATTGAGAGAGAGGGAAGGCCGATTAACATTCCTCCAACCCGAGCCGCGACCGCCATGACTTAAGGTCCCCCGGCATTCTTGGCGGGCCTGGCCGCGCCCCGGTCATGCCCCCCCCGGCTTGTTTACAGTAGCCTGGCGATTAGCGTTACGCTCATCTGTTCTTTGGGATTTTTTACCCGATCGGGAGATATAACCACTGTGTCAAGGTTAGAATTAGATGAATGGCTGATTGCCGTGTCGGGTTTGTGCCGCGGAAAGAGTAAAAACATTCTACGATTTCCAAACTGCTGGCTAAGCAAAGAAATGCAGCAATGCTGGGCGAGGTTTGGGGGAAAAATTCCAAAAATAAAGAATGCAGGTCAAAGGGTGGAAAAAAACGAAAAAAATGCTATCCAAGATGCGGCAAAAAAACTAATAAACAGATAAAAAAAAATAGTTTGTTCCAGGCAGAGACAAATGTGCGAATGCGCGCTTCGAAAATATTTTTCGATCCTGTGCGAGAGTTGCGTAGGTCTGAAACACGCCGGCGCTTTTTCACGCGGCCGAAAGCAAATTCCTGTGCAGAGTTTCAAAATATTCGAAAAGTTTTCCGATAACAACAAAGCCCGCAATTTAATCCCGATAAGATTGCGAGCGTTTCTCAACAGCACTTTCGCTTAAACGCGCCCAAATTCCGGCGCACGGGCCTTGAAACGACTAGCGCAAGTCGTGCTCTTGATACGCATGAGCCCTGGTGAGAAATAGCCTTCGAAGGTGTTTATCTCCAGGAAAGTAGCCGTTTTTTGTCCAGGTTAACCACATATTTGAAATGCCGCATCTCCGATACGCAGAGACCATGAAAAACGAAAGAAAAAAGAAAAACGCCGCTCCATTCTTGTGATCTAAATGCAAACACACGTTTTTTACCGAGCATTTGGAGTTTATGGAATCGATATAAAGCGAAATGGATTTGATTTGATTGACGAAAAACCCTTGACTAATTTTCCAGTTTTGTTTGTGAAATTCCTCTTGCCGTAAGTTGCCACTAATGTTATTTAATACGTTGTGAAAAGTGCGAAAATTAACTTCGCCTGAGTACCATATAGCTTGCTTATAGTTATGAGACGTCCAAATCAATAGATTGGCAGTGTTAAACCTTTTTGGGATTCCTTATTTGGGGAATCTTAAATAAAATCTAAACAAGGTGTAACTTGAAAGAAAACAAATTGCGCCTCTAGGTTAGCGTCTTATTTAGAAGTTCAATAAAAGAAAAATTCGTAAAAAAAATCGAAAATTTGTGAACTCCGAACTAATAACCTTCATTATATTTAAAACCTCCACCTAGCCCCCATTGTGGGAGGATATTAAAAAAAAAACTTTAACGTTGATCTTCCAACTAAAAAATTAAAAAAAAATCAGTTTCGGTTGTTTATTGGTCGAGCGAGAGAAAGTAGAAATAGGCCGCTGGGGCGTCAAGCAACTTTATCAGAGGATACCGCGGCATCCGCCCTTAATAGTGACCTGGGTGGTGGCGATTGGCGGTTGCCTTCCCCCTACACCTGTTTCCATTTCCAGAAGAGAAGTGAAGTGCGAAATATAGTCGAAACCGTGTCCTTATATCGCTGTTAGTCGCCCGCCAAATCACGGCTTTGAGAAGTGGTTCTTGTCCTTTCACCCTTTCTGCACCCTTTTGAAATCGCAAAACAAATTTCTCGGCAGCCTCCATGTGTAGAATTAGATAAATAACAGAAAACATGACAAAAAAACGACAAACGAATGGCGGTGTATAAATATTTTTGTAAACTTTACCAATCCCGATTTACCTTCCACCGAAAAAAATGCCTGGAAAAACTTCTAGTTAAAGTCTAAAAGACTTCTCAATTCCAACAGACCCAGGCGTGGAAAAACAAGTGAATAAATCAGAAGGATTGGGAAAACTAGGTGCCTATGGCTATAGCGTATTTTAAACTCGCATAGATTAGTGTGCTGTGTGTATAAATATTTTTGTAAACTTCACCAACCCTGATTTTGTTCCCACCCAAAATTCTATAAGCAGATTAAAGAAAATGCGCAATCTCCCGTAGATAACAAGCCCTGGCTTAATATAGAGAGGTGCCAAGATAAGCATCAGTGCTAGCAGCGGGATGCAAGACCAACCCGAGCGCCGCTGTTTGTTTTGCTTGCTTCGTGCGCAAAAAAGCTCCGATGACGACTTGGCAGGCATAATGCGGGACACCTGTCCGACAGCACGGTGCGCTGTAGCAGCTGCAAAGATCGTCAAAGTTTCACAAACAAGCCCCAGTCGCTTGGTTCGCGTATATGTCCAACACACCTTCGGTTCTGCGCCTTTGCTATGAGTAAAGCGCCTTATGCTGGCGTACAGCTTTCGCTCGCCGCCATGTACTGGATTAATGCGCGGAAGTTGTGAGTTTTGCGTACATGAGCGTATTTTTTGCGGCGTTCAACGGCGACGGAATCTCCGCGTCGGCTTATCTCGCTCGATCATCGACGATCGGGAAATTACGCCAGCGCTAAATGTGCCCCCGGGGTATTGGCTTCGACCTTTTTCGCCCAGCCGCTTGCTGCAGCCTCCTGTACGGTCGTCGGCGTCGGGCCAGCTAACGTTTAGCGGCCGAATCGGCTTAACGCTTAAAGGACGCATCGGTCGCCTTCGTAGAAATGACGGTGAAGCTTTTTTTTGCTGGAAAAAATGTGGCACGGGTTTTCGACTGTTGACCCGGCACGTGTTGTAATAGTCTTTCTGTCCGTAGGAATAAACTCTTGCAGTTAAAATGTGTCTGTTGAAACTTAGCTTCAGATCCGAGATGTTTTTTGAATTATTTTTTTTATGCGTTAAAACTGATCATCAACCTTCTTTACGAAATCCTGGCAAACCTTTTAGGTCTGAAATGTGTTTGCGTTTTCCAAGTGTTGCGTTTGAAGTTTAGCAGCTTAGTTATTGTAATTTCGACAAAACTTAACACATCAAATCTAAAAAAATAGTTAAATTGTCTGTTTAATGCGTTAAGAGTTAAGACCGATGGGTTTCACCATTGGCTGTTAAAATTTAGTCGATATACATATATACAGTTAAACACCACTCGTCAAAATGCTTGATTTGTGAAATTCAATTTGCTAAAATTCAACTGCACGTTTTTGTGCGAAAATAGGTCTAAACCTCGACATATAATCCCCTAAAAGTTGTTTTAATGCGTTTACACAGTGTCACCTTTTACAACGCGCAGCGCTTTCTGCACAAACATCGCTAAACAGGCGCAAATCAAAGCGCTCCTTTTTTTCATGCGCACGCTGTAGAATGGGCGCTGTGCGACGCAAAAAAGTGCAACTCGTTTGTAAGCACGGAATCCATCAAATAGCCCGCGGTTGAGTCTAGTAGCTGAACACAGCACGTTTTATTATGGAAAGAAAACCGGCGTGATTCCGGGAAGATTTCTCGGCAACCACGCAGCTGTATCAACCCGGCGTCGGCTGGGTTAACGAGCGCAGTATTTTCCAAATCGCACCGGTTTATGTGTCAAAAATCGAACGGCGATGCGTAGTACATTTTAAACAATAATTGACTGTTGGAAAAATCAGGGAAAACGTGCGAAATTAAAAAAATTAAATTGAAAGTTCTCGTTAAAATTAGTTTTGTTTTTTCATGGCAAAATCGCGTTGGAAATTGGACCACTAGCCCCTTTTAAACTGTTAATTAAGCTGTTTATTTCAAACCATATGGTAAAACACACCACCTTAATTTTTTCGAACATTGGCGCGTTTTGCCATCAAAGATCACGGTTAAAATAGACCACTGATGCTTTGGAAATTTTTAATTACGCCTCCCGTAACCTTTTCGTTTGCCATTTGTCCTAATCGCGACGTTAGCCGAAATTTGTTAGAGGCTTTCGGCATGGCTTGCAAAAGCTTTTAAACAGGGCCATCGGCGCTTTGCAAAACAGGCCTGTATAGGCTGGCCAGCTTAAGCACACCCAAAAAATATATATTTAGAGATTTAAACAAGGCGGTACCACACACCACTTCCTAGCACCTCCCTGTCTGTTTTGAGAAGTGACGACGCAGCTGTAGGTCGTTTGCTGTTTTGCTTACGCCGATTAAAAACGCCAGCCTCCCACCACGCGATACAAAGTAAAAAGTCAACCTGGAAGCATCGCGACGCGACTTTACGACTTCAGCCGTTTTTCTTCACTGTTTTGACGCTAGCGTTTCTTTGCCGTCAGAAAACAAACACACTTTGATTGACGGCCTGGCGATTATCTTGGCGTTCTGCTGTTCGCCTTCGCCTCGACAGTCATTCCGCGCGCGTTTTCCGACCGATGACGTCAATGCCACATTCTTTGACGTCATACCGACAACAGCGCGTTAACGTCTTGTGCTTGGCCGGTTTCTTCACTGTTCTGACGGTCAAAAGTTACTATTAGCAGTTTCTAAAAAAACTGTACCTATATTTAATATTTGATTCAAAATTGATACATTTTTCGGCCTGCTCTAGTGAAATATTAACCAACGTACTACTAATAGAAAACAATGCCGGGTTAACCAGAATAGTTATACTCATTAGATTAACGCGTTGCCTATTATAGCGCCCTTTAAACACTTCCTTGTTTGGAGGTCCGATGGTTAACATTTTATTCCAATACCGATAACTGATATTTTGTGTAAACATGCAAAGTAATATATATCAATAGAACAACAAAGCAAACGGAAGGTGGACCCGCAAAACAAACAGACAGTTAAAACAAAATCAGATTCTTGCGAGAGAGAGCAACATCAAAAAAATCAAAAAAAAAAAAAAAAAAAAAAAAGAGAGAGAGAGAGCAACAAGAGAGAGCAATCAACATCTGTCCGATCCGATACCAAAAGACGTCAAAACTATGCTAAAAAATCAAAATAGATGAAATCGAAACGTCCAACGGCACTCGGTCCAAGTTTTGAAGTAAAAATTTGCCGGGGGTTGACAAGTTAAAAAAAGTTGACTCAGATGTTAACCAATTGTTTTTACACTAATTTACCTTTTAAGGGAGAATTGTTGAATTAGTTTGCAAATCATGGCTGAAATTCCTGTATTAATTTCGTATGTAATCGGCACCGAAACCACCCTAGTATCGACCAAGTAGAAATACTACAACTATTATTAATATTTACACTGACACATTACCTACACGGTCTACACCATGAACAAAAAGGTAAAAATGTTAACCTTCTGCCGATGCGCAGTTCAACTCTAGCCCTACCTCCAAGTGGCGGCACCGTCTCCCTTTGGGAGAATGGATGTCCTGAGGACTGGGCTCGAACAATACTGACACTTCAGGCATCCCCGACCTACTTTTTCGTCAATGGGAAGAATACGCCACTACACCTTTACACTTCTTTTACATTTACTTTCTTAACTTCAATGGTGAAAATAACGGCCCTAATAGACGTAAAAAGCGACATGCTTTATTGTTCAAATGTTTCGGCAAATGCTCATGCCATCATCAGTGATATTTGGGCCGTTATTTTCACCATTAAACTTACGAACAGATCCGTATATAATGTTTCTTTACTTTCTTTTAGAAAAAAAAATAAAAAAAATCCATTATTTCGCAGACCTCGCAACCCGTTGGACTTGTACAGTTCACCATACAAGGGACCCCACGACCGTACCGACCGCCGCTCTCCCTCCCCCTACACGGACCGGCGCCGAGTCTCCAGGGAGCGTTCGCCCCTCCGGGGACTTCCCCAGGACAAGCCGGCCAAAAAGCGATCGCACGAAGGCTTCGGCGACATTAAGTCCCGGAGCCCGAGTCTTCAACAATCCGACGGGAATCGAAGCACCAAATCCCCGCCGACGCACCGACGAAGCTCAAGCCCTCTTTCGCGCGGCGGACAGCGGCACAGCCAGACCGCCAACCCGTACCTGGCGCCGCCGGGCTCGAAACCGGGCCTGGGGCACGCGGAAAAAGAGGCCCAAGTGGCCCTAATGGCCCAAACGCACCCCTATCTGTTCCCCCAAGGAATTGGAAGTCTGTCCTCACCTTACGCGCTGCAGTCTTACCTGCGCCAAAGCGAAGCGTCGTCGGCCGCCGCCAAGGCGTCAGTAGCTGGCTTTGTTCCTCCCACTTATTCCACGGCGCCTGCTGCCGCAATGTACCGTGCCCCGGCCCCGACTGACGTGAGTATATATTTGTACTTTTTAAATGCCCTTGCCTCTAACCGTTTGCTGATAGTTTTTATTTACTTGCCTCCAACAGTTTTACCTGTTTACGTTAACAGTTTAATTGTTAGATTCGATTGCCACACATTTTCCGACTTCCTGGCTTTCTCTCATTTTTCTCTGAACAAATATTTGCTTTTTTTTCTCATTTATAAAATGTCTCAAAATATTTTTGTTTTTTTCACTTAACTTCAGCCTGCATAACCTAATGGCAGTGGAACAGTAACCCAGCTAAACCGATGGTAATTTCAAAATTGTCACTTATTTCGTTTGCCACAAAGAATTAAAATTATCGCTGCAATTTTCTCGTCAATTAGTTAGAATACATGTGTCATGAGGATAATAATATAATATATTGGCTAATAATATATATGGGATAATAATATATATTTTATAAAAAAAACAGCATGCTTTAAAAAAAACAGCAATCATGGGATAATAATATATATTTTATAATATACCTTTCATTACCGCATTGAGTTTAGATGCGAAACGTAATAATTAAGGCGACGCCCTTTGGAAAATTTAAACGACCCACCAGGGCGTCGCAACGGACAGATTAAGAACCTAAGGCCTACAGAATTACCGCTATAACTACCTTACTTGTCCAAAACTTATTTGTTATACCTGCCTTGGTTTTACAATGGCGCCTGATCGTTTTACGAACGCCTCGGTTTTCGATAGCTCGTTTTTGAAGAATATGCCTTGTAGTTTATATTGTGAAAAAATCAGCGTGAAAGCTCAACAATTAGGTGTTTATTATGCCTGAATATTAATGTTTATAAAAATAAATGTTCATATTTTTCATATGTTTTGCTAAATATAGGTTTGCTGGATTGCTAAAACCAATGCAAGGACTATATAGGCCGACTATGAGTCGCAGCGCTACTTAACCCAACTAAACACGTGGCTTTGACGCAGGCGGCGGCCCTGGCCGAATACTCGCGTCTTACTGGAATCCACCCTTACGCAATCGCCCTGATGATGCCCCAGCAGCAGCAGCAACAGCAGCAGGCCGCCTTCCGCCAATCGGTGATTGCCCACGCTACACCCACGACCGCTCAGCAGGTTAGTATCGGGTTTTTGTGGCACGCGTAACCTTTTAGTGTGGCCCACGTTGTACTGGCGCAGTGTTTCGCAACCTTTTTTGGCTCGCGGCACCCTACAGAAATTACACATAGTTTGCGGCACCCTTGCTCGTATTTTTACTATGTGGTTAGCTCTAACGTTACACTAAACGAGATTGAATCAGCACATTAAGTGTGCAACAAGGTAAGTTTTTAATTAATTGCACTTTTATCGTACACAAAAATTTAGAGGCTTACCCATAAAGCAAAAATGGGAATCCTAAAGAATTTGAAATATCTCTCGTCACCCTTGAGCGTTAAATATGGCACCCTAGAGTTCCGCGGCACCCCGGTTGAGAACCACTGAACTGGCGTTTTTCTGTTTTTTGCTTGGTTTACTAAGTGCGGGCTGGTTTGTCTATTGCGAGATCTCAACAATAAGATATTGCGGCAATATTGGTCACTTCGAATACGACTGTTTTGGCAGTTGTTTTCCTTAGTTATCTTCTTCTATCTCTTCAAGTCGACTATATCGCATTGTTTATATATTTCTAACCGGGTGTGATTTACAATGCCCGAAAGTGCCGTAAGATTTTTGGACGCTTTAAAATAACAATTTTAACTCTATCGGTAAGCCTTTTCTTGTGTACGTTTAGAATGGAATAGATCCAATTATCATTTTCCGACGTGTGTGGAGTTCATTGTGTTGTTCCTGTTTATAGTGACCTTACAGTAAACCACCTAATAGAAATGCTGGTAGGTGTGCCGTAACCTGTTTATTATATCTGGGGTGTGTCGTATGCCATAAAAGATCTGGAATCACTGTAATACACCTCCAATGGTTACATCAACGTTGGTATGAGGGTTGCGAAAATGGGTATTTAGGTACGGCTGTCGTACCCCTTTTGCTGCCTGCCAAATTTGTAGAACATCTCAAGTCAAGTTTTTTTCTAAAATTACAAGTCTAGCTCAGTCAAAGTCATGAACGGCCCAAGTCAATAAACCCAGTCAAGTGATTTCTAGAGCAAGTCAACTACAAGTCAAGTCAATGATAAAAAAGTAAAACGTTACTCTATAAAATTTGTAAAACCATCTTTTATAAGCAATAACTAAACTAAAATTATCAAAAAACTTAACTATGTTAAAAGCCAATTGTTTTACGTACAACAATTGAAATCAATAACCATAAAAAAAAAATAAAAAAAAATGATAAAAAAATGGTGAATGGAATCACTTACCATTAAGTCAAGTTATTTGTACAAAATACTAAAAAGTCAAGTCAAGTCACTTTACCAAAACGACGTCAAGTCGAGTCATTGGAATAGAGCACCGCACGTAGCTCCAAATTATGACAAAATCTGCGGTCTGCCTTACGATAATCGCGTGGGCGTTGATTTGGCGGCTGAACCTGACATCGCATTTATGAAAATGCAGACGATCTTTTCGACTGCGGTTTTTCTTATAGGTCTTTCGAGCCGGGCGACCTTTTCTGTTGTTCCAAATATTGCAAAACGTTACTGCTCGAAGGAAACACTCAGAAGGGCTATCTAATTTACATACCGATTTGACCGCAGATTTTTTTTAGACTTTTGGGTTTTTTGGGACATTAATCCCGGGTGCTTTTCACAATGAGTCCATTTGTCTTTTCAAAATTAACCCTAGTGTTAAATAGTGCAATGCAAACTGGAACTGGCCTAAAACCATTGTGTCATTTTATCATCCATTTTAATCTACAATGATGTTTTCAAAGCACCTTTTGAAGAAGTTGTCCCTCGCGGAAAAGCTTTAGTTTGTATGAGCATTACCACGCATCGGATATATCGTACACCAGCCTAAAACTCACAGTAGCCCTAACATAGGATAGTTTCTGATCACACTAATTCAAGTCTATAGGATTGCTCTGATGTTAAGACTGGAATAAATCCCTGGCAAGCTGGTACAGTCTTATTATTTATTCATGAGGCGACGGGCCAGTTGTCTCTATAGGGCCAGGTGTGATTCATACGATACAGCCTGCGACGAAGAACCGCACAGGAAGCAGAATTGTAAACATTCCAGCTTAACTCTTCGCGCTGACGCGGACTCTTTTATTGCATTTGCGTCAAGTCATTTACATTTGTGTGTAACAAAGGTATTCCTGGACCTCGATAGAAAGACCTATACCAGACGAGGTGTTTTAACCACGCGTCCCCCGTCACCAAATCTCTCTTTAAGCCTAGCTAAAGGTTACTAAGTCAAGTTTGTGAATGAAAATAACTGATAGACGTTCGTTAAATCACGGAAATTCACCAAACTGGAGTCCCCGGACTTTTTGTGCTGGATTAAACAGTTTATGTTGTATTCAATTGATTCTAACAGAATATAAAAAAAGATGGCTTTATAAAATGTGGTGAAGTTCACATTTTTGCAAGGCTAAGATTTGCACCCGACATTTCTGTTAATAAACCTAATTATTAACGTTATTTTAGCTTTAAATGTTCAAAATGAATCAAGAGTTGTTTGAAACGTTAAAAATGTTACCTGAAGTTCTGTATGGGCTTTGATATTCTATGTCTTATTACAACCTCAAATCATTATGTTCCAAACTTCATTTTAGCCTGATTAAGCAAACAACCTCGGGCCATAAGAGTGTGATGATCACTGTGTTGTAAAATAGCTTTGTCTCTTTGGAACACAATATTTTTAATAGCTTCAATGGAAATACTAAAGTTCGCTATATCGAATATAATAGTTTTAGTATTTTTTATTGAAGCTTTTTCTCATTTCTTAAAATCAAAAACATCACCTCGTATTTTTCCGCAGGTCATCGCCGACCGAAACGACCGGGAGCACACCAGTCCGGTGGGTGCCAACCCCTCGCTCGCAATCCGGCCCCACCTGCACCCCGGCCCGGGTTCCAACGGCGCCAAGATGCCGGCCAGCGCCCGGGATTCCCCGGTTTCGTCGGCACCGGGCAAGGCGGCCAAGTTGCCCTACGCCCTCCAGTTTGCCCCCTACGCCGGCGGGGCATACGTTGGCGCGAGGACTCCTCCGGCCTACCAGGATCACTTAGACACAAGGAGCATCAAGAGAGAGGCGAGTCCAGTTCCTCCTGCTCCTCACCGTCGCTCCAGCAACCTCCCTCTTTACAAGTCCTCCTCCTCCTCTGCTCCGAGGTCCTCCGAAGAGGAGCGCGCTCTCCGACTCAAGAGGAAGTCGGCCGATGAGGACTTGGAGCGGATGGCGGCCGCCAAGGAGGCAGCGGCGACCTCCGGTGGGAAGAGAAAGAGAGAAGTAAACTCGGGTAAGGATCAGGAGACGTCCTCTGTCACTTTAATTCAGTGGTTGTCAAATTTTCAGTCCTGGGATAGGAATGTCCGGCAATTGACATTTTATTGTGCTAGTAAACCCGATATATTCGGCAAAAAGTCTGGCAATCAAATGAGATGCTATTTTTATCAAAGAAAGCAAAAGTGTTATCAAAATAGAACCATCGTTCTGGTGTTGTTTGTTTATGAATGGATTGCGAGCCAGGTCATCTCTTCATATTTAAACAAAACGGGTTATGTGCATGACCCTTTTTTTCTTTTTATGTCCTTAATCGTAAGGATATTTGTAAATGTAGGGTATGTATACGGCTTTTAATGCGAATTTTAACGGCGAATTCGACCTAGTTTTGCACCTTGCTCAAACGCTTCTGGATGGATCAGAAGGTCAAACAGCAGCCAACACGACTTTTGTTTGTTTTACGTTTTCCTGCGCCGTCGCGGTAGTAAGATGACCATAGAAAAAAAAAAAAAAACTTTAACGCGCGAAATTTCCCACCAACGCAAACGGATTTGCTTACACACTCGGTAAAAAACGCCACAGGTTACCGCTTATACACAGTGACAGCAAGCGAGCCGCATATATCAAGCCCGTCTTATAATCTTTCTGCCCACGCTCAGTCGGCTCTGGCAACAGGATTTACGGCCGCCTGCGCAGTATCAAGTACACGTCCCGGACTCAGATAAAGCAGTCTACAGCGGCTTTCCTCCCACACTGCTGTTGCTGGCTTATGCCAAACGCAGCCAAGCCTATAGGCGTTGTGTGTTGTCTGTTGAAACACCAAAGCGGGAAGGGGAGTCTTCGTCGACTGCGTTTCGCGTTTCGCGTTTCGAAACGAACCCGGTTGTTTGCGAATTGCGCCACGGGCTGGCTTTTGTGTGTGTGGTGTGTTTGGCATACTCAGGCAACTATATAATTTTAACTGTCTGGATAGAATTAGCGAGGTGGGGCGATACGCTGCTACTTCCTAATTCTGGTCTAATATCTAAAACGCATGTCGGTTTGTTGTAATCTCTTGAGTTGTGTTGCAATAGTTTATTGACACCCTCGGGCTGTGTGTGTACGTTGCTGCATCGCGTGCCTGATTTGCCACGAGTGGTGCAATTTTCGACGCATTTGTATAATATTAGCTACATGGTTTTATGCTGTGCCACCATGACGGTGTTTGTTCTCTGTGTGTGTGGGACGATAATGCTGCAGCCTAAATTGCAGAGCTTACGATTGGAACTCCGCTAAAGAACAAAATTTAAAAACATCGCTTTAACTCAACTTGATTTCTATTTTTCACTCAGTCCTACCAATCCAATTTTAAAACCTCTACAATTCCCAAAATTGTTATTGTCAAACTGTATGCCGCGGCAAACTAGTTTAGTTACCTATAAGAGATACTTAATGGTGCCGATTGTTTTGTAATTTCAAAAATTAGCTTTTTCGTATAACAAATAGGCATACCGGCACGCATGTTAGACTGATATACGCATTGTACATTATTAATTATTGTATATACCTACTATCTTGCCGTCTATAAGTGGCGATGGTCAAGTTATCACACAATAACACTATTGTTTGTACTAAGTATGCCGCCAATCTTTTTCGTTTGCTTAGTGTGCCACTAGCAAAAAATGTTAAAGAACCATTGATATACAGCCATGGTCCTGTTAAATCGATCCGTGGTGAATTTTCAACTAGGTAAAAAAATAAGGCCCTGCGCGAGCATATCCCAATACAACTAATCCATGGACGCCTCTCTACCGTTAAGACCACTCGTTACGACCTACAAAAGAGCCCTCAATTGTGGCCTGATGCTACGCCGCTGCGTGTGTTTTTCTCAGAACAGGATGTCACGGGTGACAATTCGTTTCCTTTACCTGTGAATTGCCGTTTAAATTCGGTCGCCGCGGCCTGGTGATTTTTTCTACCCGTCATCCCATGTTGTGTTGGCCGGTTGTGTAAAATACACCATGGAGCGCGGAAAGCACTACGCAGAGTGAATGCGAAGTGTGTTGTTTGTGCCAGCACATCTCTCAGCGCAGTGAACCTTTATTAGTAGTGACATCTTAAAATCCGCACTTTGACTTTATTTTGCGTATTTGTTGCTGGTAGAAAAAAGCAAAAGGCGGTTTAAAGCAGTCTAAAAGAAATTTGTCAAAGGGGCGTGCAATTAAAGACGAGACGCAAAAAGGAAGCGCGTACCTCTGTTAAAATTGCCCACGTTTAGCGACGCACTTACCTAAACCTACCTAATCGCGTTGCGCCCAAAGACCGTTGTTATTTTCTGGGGCGCGCAAACAAGTCATTTCGTCGCTTTCTCGTCGCACAATGACATCCCTTCACTCTAGGATTAAGCGGGCCCGGTCAAATCCTGCGATTTGCTTTCAGGAAAAAAAGGGGAAAATAAGAACTTAATCCGGACCGCTCTTGGCCAGAGCACGCTTCGGATTTGACTTTAAACTCGCGCTCCTATTGTGACCGGATTCACTCTCTCTATGGTTGCGTCTCGCGCTCTCAACAGTCAATTTCCCGCCGCCGGCTTTCTTCGCGAAAAAACCTGTCAAAAAAAGGCTTTGGAAAAATATTTGCCTCCCAGTCGCCGGTGTTTGCCGCCGCTCTCCATTGGCCTCTATCGAATCGCGCCACTCTGTTTGCAACGCGCGCGCACCTTTTGTGACGTCATGCGCACTTAAAAGCCGCCGATGAGTCACGCCGGGGTTGAAAGGGCGCCTTCGGTCGCCGGCAAATCGCCACCCGGGTTTTTGACATCGAGGCTCGTCGGCATTTTTTGCCGGAAACGAGCGCTCGAAACTAGGCGGCGAAAGTGCGACCGCTCGGGCGTGCCTTTTTATTGCAACAGTCTTTCGCCGCACGCCCCTTTGATGAATAGGGCGCCGGTGGAAATGGGATTCGAGCGCTGCGTGTTGCCGATGCGGGTGGTCTTAAGGGGGAAACGGGACGGGAGGTGTCGCCGGCAATATAGCGGCAGATACGAGGCAACACGCTCTTTCATGTTGGCGATTTTCGTCAAAGCGGCGACGCTCTTCCTGGAAGCCAGAGCGATTTTTGCACGCCAACGTTGCCCGCTACAAAACCGTGCGCTGTGGAAATTACAGCCTGTCAAAAGTGGCATAGGTAGCGGAGTTGTGCGTTGACGCCTTTTTCTATGTGTGTGTGCTTTTCTTGGGCGACGTGGCTAAGTGTCTTTAAAAATACAAGTCAACCCTTTTTTGTGTCACCACGTTTGAACACTCTGTTAAATACGGCGCCAACATTTTCACCCTTAAAACGTGTTTTAAAACATTTTTATTAGTAATTTTCAATCGCACGTATACGTATTTTTTATTTTTTGCAAAACATACAATCTGCCGAGGTTGTATTTACAGGCACGGCCAACAGCTGTCTTAACTATTGCTTATTAATAAATATTAACTTTTCGTTGAAATAGATTTCAAGAAGAATGTCATTTTCCTAATCAGGTAAATTTTGATCCCGACTTTTTCCTAAAATATTCTTAAATATGCAGCCTATGTCAAAATGTTGGATGACGCTACACAACGAAAGGTTTCGGTAGCAGAAAAATTACAAATATCTGTGTCATTCACATTAACCGTTGAATTTTTTTGAATTTTTTTTTATAGGCTGCATATTGTAGAAAAGGTTAGAACCACTGGCCCAGTTTACTTGTAAAATCGATGTTGGGAAGTGTTAGCGACGCTCCTCTACAATAACAAAAGCCTCGTCCTCAAAAACCGAACCATTGCGAGCAGCCAACCACTCCATCATCTATAGAAGCGCTTTCTCATGACATACTTGCCAATCGCCATTAGACGGTTACTTGTACACTACAGTCGATGGCATTTGACTGACGCTTTGCCAAATTAAAGCCGCAGCCGCCCAAAGCGTATCTTACTTGGGCCACCCGCGTATGTATTGTACGACATACCGCTCGAACGTGAGCGGTAAGGAAAATTACATAATGAACTTGCGGATTACGCTGTTGGCAAGCGGCGTAGCCAATGGCCCCCTTGGTTTAAGATCCGGGTATTTTTTTCTAGGACCCCTATAGTAGTTTACACACTCAACCCTACATCTTGGCCGCTTTTCACACTCCACTGCATTTTAGCGGTTCTGACAGCTCAGCACTCCAGGAAAGTGCCTGTTGTTCCAAACGGTCTTTTAAACTGTACAAATGTGGAAATAATGGTTGAAAAGGTTGCCTTTTTAAGCGGACCTGGCCCGTGTAAATTTACCTATAAGCCTGAGCGTTACGCAATCGTTCTGCGGTTATTTGCCTTCGGCTTTCGTTTCTTTTGCCTGTCGTGTTTATCCGAGGTCAACAGCAGTTCCCGAAATAGATCGGTCTGTGTGTGAAATGTGTGACCCTTGCCACCCTCAACGGTGACTAATTCGTGTCAACAAGGCTGATGCTGCTAATTTCACGCCTACGGGTCTCTGGCGTAAACTACAAAACACAAAATAGAATCCAGGATGTCAGATAATATCTAATGGGAGCCGATACCCAATGAAAATTTCGGTACAGGTCCGATACTAGCGCGGTATCGGTGCAGTGCCTATCCGATACCTAATTAATACAAGAATTTAATCCATGATTTGTGACGCAACGCAATTTTAATGTGAAAGGTAATCTTTTAGAAAAAGTAGGTTGGATGTAACTGAACTTTTAACACAAAAGCAAGTTTGGGTCTAATAAATCGGGAAAATGACCTTTTAACGTTTCAATTTTGTCTAATTTGCTGTTTAAACATAGTAATGACGTCATTTAATATCGGATCGGATCGCGATACTTTTACTAGATTATCGGTATCGAAATAAAACGTCAAGTATCGGACATCCTAATTGCAATAACGGATTGAGTGTAATTTGAAAAAAGGCATTACTGAGGCTTATCGTCTTGCCCGCGTTTATAACGACTGTCAGCATTAGGTTATTGACGCTTTGCTGCTGGACAATTAAGCCTGCTTGTTCGCTAGTCCAGTGTAAAGGCTTTAGTTTCCACTAAACTGTGTGGCCAGCTTCGCACCTTATCAGTCAGTTGAGACGACGTCTTGCGTCCAAATCACCTGCACAAAACTTCTCCGCCCCAAACCCGTGCTCGTTTTTTCCATAAACAAATTAAGCAGATTGCCTCGCAGCCCGCCGGCCGCGTCTTGCCCCGAATTAGGAGTCGCGCTTTTCGCGTCCTGGCAGCGCGCCAGGCCGCCGCGGCGCAGCTGTGCGCGATCCCACTTACGGTACGGGCCGCCCGCCGCTGCCAATCGTGCCGTGATTGTATTTCAAACTGGTAGCTTCCGCCCCCACGCCTCGGCGACCTGTCTCTTTCGCTGCGCGTCTAGACGTCGCCGCCACCTAGCCGCTCGCTCGGCCCGGACCCGTTTTCGCAGGGCTTGCATGTGGGAAAGCGTCCTCTTTCCGCTGTGTTCTTATTTTTGTGTTCTTTTTTTATTAAAAGCAGGCGATAAACAACAAAGAAAACCTTGATTTCCCCTAAAATGAATAGACGAACGTGAATTTACCCCACGAAACTCCGTAGAGAAAATATAATTTTTAGATTATTTTTATCTTGTCACGTGTAAATTTTAACGTGTGTAATGTAGAAAAGAAGCGTTCTATCTTTAAGAGCTAGGTACGGATTAACTCTTGATGTGTTTTAGCGTGCTGGATTTTAATATTGAGTATTGAGTTTAAAAAGAAGTTTATATAAAGGTATCTACCGTGACATATTGTATGTTTACACTAGACGGTTACTAGGCAACAGCCAGCTGTTGTTTTTTTGTTGTTTTTGTACGCTGTGTTCTTGCGGCGATTGACAAAACAACAGATTCAAAGAGGAAAATTTCGGCAATGTGATTAACACTCTGTTGGGATAATCAGGCGGCACTATATAAAGACAAATTGTATTCAATTCTCGACAAGCTTTCGCACAACCGTGCTTCTTCAACGTCGAAATGATAAAGTGCCACCCAATGTCATTTTCAGAATAAGACAAACGCATCCATTTTCAAACACTCTTTTGAGAATTTGATTTACACTCTGTTAAGAAGAACAGCGTAGTTAAAAACGGGAAATCTAGTCAACAGTGGCCTCACAATCTAGCCGTTCTTCAGTGCTCGGCGCAGTTGGCCTCCCTGAGTTCCCCGCAGACACGGTCACCACATCTTAGGCGACCGCACATCGCCATCCTTTCAGTGATGTAGCGAAAACCCTCTCTACCCGTTCGATTGGTCCGGCGACGACGCCGCTATTTTCGGAACGTTTTCCTTTGCTGCTGGAGCGTCTCGTGCGCGTGCACGCGTGTGTGCGCGGGTAATGGCTTGTGGCTTCTGTCCTTCTGGTTACGCCGATTTCGGACGGCCCCGGTATATAGCCGCACTTTACCGCCCGCAACGTATCGAGACCTGATAGTCAGGCGCCTTAATTGCGTAAACGTATAGTTTCGCGCTCTCCGCGAAAAGCCCCCTTCGCTCTGGCGTGCCTCTCCGTCGAACGCCTTCCTCGTTTTTAATTGGAATTAAAACCCGACTCTCTAAATTGGCGGCGCTCGATACGGAGCTGCGGAAATCGTTGCAGAGCGTTTGATCAGTTAAACTTGCCACTTCGCTGGCTCGATTTAATTATATTAGTCGTTGGAATAAGGTTATGTCAGTCGCGGCAATTTGATCACTTTCGCTTGGGCCAAAAAGACGCATTGGTTTAAATACAAACCTTATTTCGAAACACATAATACTGTATTTACGCTGAAAGTCGCATCCACATTTCTGGCCGCAATATGCAAGATATATTGATGCAACTTCTGGCCTGACTGCAGTATTTTGTGATTTTGACTAGAGTTGTTTTTCGGTCTTATAAGGTTTGTGATTTAACCATATGTAGAGAAGATAAGCAAATTGACATTTGTAAAACAAGCATATATTTCTTAATAAACAATTAAAATAATAGTTCGCATATTCGCGTTGACGTGGGTATTCTGTGCCACTTGATGTAAGGGAGAAAAAGGCTGTCAGATGTTTTAAGGATTTGCGTTCCATATTTTTTGCTATAGCTTGGAGATTGTAGTGAGACGTAGTAAGAATACCAAAGCGCATACAGACATAGGTAGCATTTTGGTCGTTTTGAATATCTCTTTATTCATTTTCAATGAAATTTTTTTTATTTTTTTTCATTTTCAGATGATATTCTTACTACATATATTATAGCTATTTAGCGGGCAGCAGACAAAGCGGATGTTTTCAAACGTAAGACTAACGAGAACTAAGATCTCATTCCATTACAAAACGCGATTATCATCAAAAAGTAAACTAGTTGTCTACATTTTCATTGTGGCATTTATTTTGACGATTGGAAAACGGGTTGAAATAACGAGTACCCATACCGCTCTTACTAAGGTCTTTAGGCTAATGAGCACTCATAACAAACGCGGTAGTTCTTTTTACAGAGAAGTGGTGTAAGCTTGCCTCCAATGCTTTCCCTTCTTCGTTGAGGCAGCTTGACCCGTGTGTGCTCGGCCGTGACGCTACGCATCCATCCGTGTTCGGTTGTTCTTGGCAGCAACTTCAAGGCCAAGTAGTTTCTAGCGTCTCGGCTCGATACAAACGACTGGCACTGTACTTGGCTACCGCGAGGACCAAGTCTATTTTTATCGCCGCGCTATTGCCTTATATCTCATGTGAGATCAATCGTCAAAGCGCGCTCTCGCTACAACTCCCGTGCCCTTATATGGAGCGCTTTTTTGTTTGCGTGGGTATTTTTTTCGCAAATTTACGCTGCGCTCATCGGACCATCGGGCGACCGTCGTCATCGGTCGCGCTTGAATGAGCACCGCTGTTATCAGGGCAAACAACCCTTTCCTCTTACACGGCAAACTAGCTAAGAGTGCTTCAAGGTTGCTCTGAGCTTTTGAAACTTTCGCAGCGCATTGGACAACGTTTCTCCTAACCTGAACTTATAACTAAGTCGACCTAAGCGCCCCAATTTTTGTCATAAGTTATATGGGATAAAGCTTAGGAAGATTTTGCTGATGTTCAGCCATTTCATGCCGCTACACCTAGGTTGTCATATGTGGAAACTTATTGTAACAAAACAACATGCTCCTAATCGTTTTTTTTTTACAAAAACTTCATTGCAACCTTAACAAATATTTTGTAATGCTTTCTTTCATTCTATTAGTATAATCAGTAATCGCAAATCAAGTGGTGCTAAAATAAACTGCAATCACCAAAAGTATAAGAAAAATTCCCTAAAATCAGACCCAAGTTTGCGAGAGAAAAAACTTTGAGAGACCCTTCTCGAAGTTTTATTATTGCAACAATCACTTTGCCACTTTGGGTCATAATGCCCCAAGTTCGTTTTCGACGTATCCGGTGTTGGCGAATAGGCAGGAGCTTCAC
Source organism: Ascidiella aspersa (assembly GCF_963924565.1). Lineage (NCBI taxonomy): Eukaryota > Metazoa > Chordata > Ascidiacea > Phlebobranchia > Ascidiidae > Ascidiella > Ascidiella aspersa. The sequence continues at coordinate 7,141,639 of NC_139450.1, forward strand.
ACTGCGGTGCTCTTTCACTCAACGCGTTACCCACCCTCCCTACATGGGCTTCGTGTTTACTGTAAACCCGCCCTTCGGTCCCGTTTTGTGGGAAAATCGCAAAAACAAGCCGAGGGAACCTTAAACGACCTGACGCCGCCATCAAAAAGGAGGCCAATAAAAGGCGAACCGCCAAGTTCAAGTCCCTGGCCCGTGTCTGTTTCTCATGTCTACCCTCCCACGCCCTCGCCCGGTTTCAGGTGTTCCCGGCACCTTTTTTGGCCCATTCGCGTGGCCGCCTTTTACGGCCGGCTCCCTTTTGTCAACTGTTTCCCTTGGTGCAATTTTTGTTTCCCGTAAAAAGTTTTTTTTTTGGTGAATCAAACGACAGTAGATTTTTGGTGGCTCGACATCAATTAAAGTTGTAACTTAAAGTTCTACTATACTTGTCTTCGATCATTTAAGATTAGTCTTTTTTAAGTTCGCGACCTGAACCGGATTTGGGTTAACAAAAATTCAAAAAAGAAAAAAAAATATATAGGCCATGGAAACTGGCACAGGTGTAGAAACAGCCGCATATTCGTGGCCAAAAATGGCCCGTAAACTTAGCCTTCCGCAAACTACTTAGCCTTTCCTTAGTTTGCCCGTAAATAGTCTGGCGCCTGTGCTTTTGTCGCTGGGAGCACTCACGACCAGGTTAACCCTGACAGGGTCCATAATAAAGGTGGGGGGGGGTGTTTAAAAAGGGGGTTGAACCCTAACCTTTGGGGGTCCGATTAAACCACGACCCCAGTATCGCTGTCGACAAAACGCCAGCGCCAAGTGCGGTTTACAAACGGGCGAAAGTTAACCCGCTTCTTTTGAAACAAACCGCCACCTTTCCTTAAAGCACAGCCTCCCTGTTTGTGAAGATATACAATCCGCCCATCCCAACCACCGACTTAATCCCCCCACACAATGCCTCGCCTTGACTCCTAGCTTATCTTTTAAGACCCTGATAATGACCGTGTGTGTAGTGCGCGTGCATTTGTGTGTAGTGTGTAGTGCGCGTGCATTTGTGTGTAGCGCGCGTGCATTTGTGTGTAGTGTGTGTGCATGTGTGTGTAGTGCGCGTGCATTTGTGTGTAGTGCGCGTGCATTTGTGTGTAGCGCGCGTGCATTTGTGTGTAGTGTGTGTGCATGTGTGTGTAGTGCGCGTGCATTTGTGTGTAGTGCGCGTGCATGTGTGTGTAGTGCGCGTGCATTTGTGTGTAGTGCGCGTGCATTTGTGTGTAGTGTGTGTGCATGTGTGTGTAGTGCGCGTGCATTTGTGTGTAGTGCGCGTGCATTTGTGTGTAAGTTGATTTTCAATTCGAAAGCGATGTGAACTAAGAGTGTGTTTTCTTGTTTCTCACTGGTAGGTGGCGATTAACGTTTTTATCTTACGACACCCTAAGGAAAACATGAATGCACTCCCTACTTGCGTTTTGGCTGAGTGGTTTACTGTCATGTTACAAAACGAAATTAAAACAACGCACATCGAAAGTGCATAATGCCGAAAATAAGCAAAACATCTATCGATGTAGTGCACTCTTATTGTACATCAACAAATTTTATCAAAAAGCTTAACATTAGAGCAAAGGTTAGTAGAACTCAAAGGAATTTCTTTTCGAGGCCAAAACAAAATATAACGTCGTCAATTTTTTTTTGCGTAGACTGGTCATAATTTGGGTGGCCAAGGTTCAGTATGGGAAGCCAAGTTGTTTGCAAAAACAAGTTTAGCCACGTTTAGTTTATTGCAACAGCTGACTTGCTTTAGTCGCAACGCTGAAGTCCCACAATAACGCCGTCAGTCGATATTCTTTGCTTGTTCCAAGTTAAGATTGGTTTCCACCGACAGCATTAAGCGGATAATGATAGTCTGCCAAATCAGAATACTGGAGAAGTGTCCAATTCGAACGGGTGTCAACAGACCTTTCTGAAAATCGCCAAGGGATTGCTGTCTCTAGCTCATAATTTATTGCCTATAATAAGGTGGTGAGGTCTCGTTGATCGCATTAACCCCTTATCTTCCTCAGTCTAAAGGCCCGTTTACACTACAGCTGCACTGAGCTGAGCAAAGCGTAATTTGCATTTAAATTCTACTGTGACGAGAGTTTCAAGCTTTGCTAAACTCAAGCCCCGTGCAGCAGCTGCAGCTAGCTTAAAAATATGCTTCGGAGCGATTTTCACGCTTTGCTAAACTCAAGCCCAGTGCAGCTATAGAAACACGTTACGTTTGGGGCGATTTTTACGCCCAGCGCAGCTCACTGCAGCTGAAGTGAAAACAATTTCACGCGTGTTCGCTAGTTGACGGCGGTTTAAAATTAAAAAAAAAGGCCAACAAGATCGTGGCGTTCGAGTTTTACTTTTACATCGCTGATTATCTATTTTCTCCTGAGGGTGATTACCCCCAAAGAGGTATATGCTAATTTTAAGGGGGCAGTTTTGACAATGTTATGAGATGTAAAAAGTAGGGTTTATCACCCTTTCGAAGATTTTAGTTTTATTGTTCATTGTTATCTTGTTTCATGTTGTTTTATTTATTTATTGATTTTGAACTTAACTTTACAAATTGTGCAAAGGGCTTATCGATATCCGTTTTAATGCTTGGCAGTGGCAAACGACACACAAACGGTTAAGAACCACCAAACTGCAGCGTCTTAAAATTTAACCCTTTTCGCGCAGACGCCAACGCCCCGGACATCGAGGAGCATTTCCGTCGCTCTTTGGGTGGAAAGTACAAGAAAGAGCCCGAGCACCCTCCGGCGTCTTCCGTATCTTCGTCAGCCAACAACAAGGTCAGCATCACAGGCTCTGTGGACGACCACTTCCAGATGGCGCTGGGCGGCGATCTGTGGAGCCGACTCAAGAGCAGCAAGTCGCCCGACTCGACCAACAACATTAACAGCGCTACGAGCAACAGCGGCGAAGTCGCTCACAGAAGCGACCCTGCCCCTCCACCACCTCCACCGCCGCCTCCGACAGTGTCCGGCACCTATCCGGGCATGTTTTCTCACTTGGGCGACGGCAGGATCGCCATGCACCCCGCGCTGGCCGCCAAGCCGCTACCAACCGGTGGTAAGATGGTGAAGGCGCGGGGTATCGTATACCCGGAGTCCGCTGCTGAATCTGGGCCGCCGCAACCGCCAGCTGCTGCCTCCAGAACGTACAGCAGCACTTCGAGCAGCGGAAGAAGCGATCGCTCATCACCTCCTGGCAAGCTCGATATGCATTCTTACTCGGGCGCATTTCAGCAGGATGCCAAAGGGAGGGTAATGTACCAAGCGCCCGGCGCCACCGCGATCAACTACAGCGTACACTCGCCGCTTCAAAGGGACGCCAAGGTTCCGCCCGACCAGGATGCCCCACGAGGCCTGCCCCCCTCACCCCTAGGCGCCAAGCACGCGCCGCCCCCATACGCCATCGGCCCCGGGTCGTACCCCCCCAGCCCCGGCCCCCATTCGCCCCAAAGCTCATCGGGGTCTGCGTCGCGGCCCTCTCCTCCCCGCCAGATGTCGCGCGACGGGCGCGTTTCGTCGGAAGGGGGCGCCACTGTGCCCGTGACGGTGCAGAGCTGATGACGTCAGAGTTAATGACGTCAGAGTTAATGACGTTAGAGCTGATGGCGTCAGAGCGTTACGCTGAATGGATTCAATTTACCTGGCCCCGAAAAGGAACGGTTGCCGTGAAGAAGATGAAGATGTGTTCTGGCATTTGTTTCGGTTCGACCCGGGACTGCACTGAAACTTTCTGCTAGAGGTCGCCACCCTCGCGGTTTTATTTCGCGAAATGGGAGTTCGTGTCGAAACAGAAAAACGACCTACCATTCGCAGGGGTGAACTATTAACACAAGGGTCTTAATTTGGTTTCGCTCCGAGTGGTAGCAGCATCGCGAAAACATTTGGTTTTTAACATTTTTGGCGTTTTTAATCGTGGCACCGTTGGAATTAAATTATACCGCGATTGCATTAAACGCGGAATTATTCAGTGCCATGATGGTTGCGTTCCGCAGGACCCTGAGATGTCGCCATTCGTGGCAACCCAGATTTTTCTACTTTTGCTGCTTTTACGCTTTCGTATGTCGGTTATATTCGTTGTTGTTGTTGTTGTTGTTGTTGTTTTGCGAATCGCCACAGTTCCACATTTTCGACCTTCTGTTTTTTCGCTTTCTCGCGCTGCTTTTCTGGCCGCTTGCATCCAGGGACCAAATGGGGGCTAAACCCGGCTCGGAATTGTACGGGACGTTTTTTGCCAGAGACGACGTCGCCCCTTAAGATTGTGTTAACACCTTATAACATTTACTGCGGCTTTAAAATGCTAAAGATTTTAAGTTTGTTCGATACAGGCTTTCGGCTCCAAAGCGGCCAACGGCCTTTTTTGACTTTGATGGCACCTCCTAATCGGCCGGCGATACACATTACCGGACGTCTCTGCACAGATGCCGCGACCGGTGCAGGTGTACAAGGCGCTTAATCGGATGTCCATTTTGATCCAGATTAAAACGGACTGAATTTGGTCTCGAGTGGTTTTATGTTTTTGAAGCAAAGGCGACAGGACAACGCGCGTGTGTCGGTTACGAAAGCCCGATAGCCTAAACGACCCTAAACACACCGTACTTTAATATATAAATCGTTGTTTCCACATAATATTAATCAAAAAGATCTCCTGGTAATACCGTGCTTTCAATTCGTTTAAGTTGTACGCGCCGCATTGCAATCCCGAAGCTAAACCTGGTCCCCTTTTTTTGTGTCGAGTCCCGTTTTGTTCGTGTGTATAGTTCGGTGCGCGTGATGTCATGTGTCGTACGTTGTCGTTGTTTTTTTTTTCGACGTTCTTGTTAAGTTTTTTCCTTCGCCCCCGAATCGCCCTTCGTTGCTGTGTTCGTGCAAAACGAACCTGGGCGTCTCTCTTTTGCTTGGCGTCGCCGGACGGGACTGTGTGTGCCTTCCTCCGCTTTGTCGCCGCCCAATGTGGATCATGGCGCGATTATCCGCAATAAATGAAAACGACCAACGCAGGAAAGCAATTCGCGTTCACATTGCAGGACTTCGTAAATACAGGGTGGGCCAAAATAGGCTTACAGAACTTTATTAATTTTTTTGAGGTAGCATTGAATGGCCACCACGCTCACCTGACCTGACACCAATGGATTTCTTTTTTTTGTGGGTGTTGTGAAGAACAAGGTGTATGAGAATAAACCCAAAACAATAAATTTACTTTTAGAACCAAACCCTACTTTTTATAACTGTAAGCCCACTTTTGGCCCACTCTGTAAATGTCGCCACGCTGTCAAAGTTTCTAAAGTCTGTACTACAAAAATCAAGGAAGCAGTAATTTTGTTTTGAGGGTGCGTGGTAAAAACGTGATGCCAGAAAACAAGTCTCGTGCACAAATATACAACGGTAATGCAGTTTTAGGAGATAAAAGGCGCTTTTATAAAGATGTATGTTACATTTCAACGTTAGGGTGTATCTTTATAGAATCCAAGACCATCGGCGGCAGGTTTAAGCCAGTCGATCACTCTTCCGTTGACGCGTATAAATAAAACTCATAGTTTAAAACAGGATCAGACGTTTTGTTTAAAAGGAAGATATATTTCGCCAAGTGGCATCGTCATTTTCATTCGAATTAAGGAAACTGACGGCGCCACTTGGCGAAATATATTTTCCTTCTAAACAAAACGCCTGATCCTCTTTTTACTCAATTTTAACTATGAGCTTTATATGTTACATTTCTGAACGATTTCTCACCATGCGAAAAAACAAACTAAAGAGTTAAAACGCCATTGCTCGATACGTATCTTCATACATCCGATGAGGGCGTTGGGAAAAACAACGTAACAAGCAAACAGGAACATTTTTTATATTTTATTGCACTTACGCAACAAAGTAGAAAGGCGGACGAGAAATAAAAAATAGCTCCTATTAAGAAGCGACAGGTTGGGCTAAAGGCCAGCCCACTTAACTTTATGACATGCAAGATTTTCAGAATAGCAAACAGGAACATTTAGGCGGTGCTTGTGTCGTTGAACCACCATCGCACCCATCGTTTACAAAATTTCATTAGGTTTTTGTAGCTGTGTTAAGTGACCGATCCTTTGACGTTTTTTTCAATTTCAGACGTTTTTCTTTCTTTGTGTTTCAGTCGCACGCCCGTTTCAACTTTAACTTAGTACAAAGTAGGATTCCTCTTCGGGAATGTTTCGACGGGAAATTCCTGGAACTTCCCTCGAATTAACCTTCCCGAATCTTTTTTTTATAATCCCGGTTAGTCGGTAACATAGGTCCCTAGCAAAATTAAAAAAAAATTGTCTTTTTTGACTGATAAAAGGAAAAAAATATTACCAATCCTATTTTAGTAGTTACCTGAGTTGCTTTATTTGCGCTTACCAGCGGAAAATTCTAATTAAATGTATTCTACCAGTAAAATGCGCTTTTTTAGATAAAAACAAGGGTGCAGCCTTTAACACGAGGATACCTTGTAAGATTGTAGAAGCAATACTACAGAACATAAATGAGCTTAATTAAATGTTTCAAGCTAATATAAAATAATTTTAAACATCATAATGACCTAATTAGGTTTTATTTTTTTCGCCGGGATTCCCGGGATTTGAAAAAAAACGTTTAAACCCGTTTCCCGGGAGTGAAAAAATCCGGGAAAAAGAGGAACCCTATAGTATACAGCGATTTGATTGTTTGTTTTTATATTTTGACGAATCGCGTGGGCCGTTTGCCGGAAGATACATTTCCATTTTAGACGATTTAAAACGCGACTATACGTACGCCAGTGGTTTTCAACCAGGGTTCCGCGGAACCTTAGAGTTCCGCTTGTACAGTCCAGGGGTTCCGCAATTTCTAAATTCTTTAGCTAATGGAGGTGTTTTTATTACACTGGGGTTCCTCCAGTGAAATTATTGAACTGTGATTCCTCGAGCCAGTGGAATGTTTTTATAGGGTTCCACTCCGACAAAAAGGTTGAAAAGCACTGACGTACGCTATAAAGGAGAAAGTGGCGTAAAAATCCTATTTATGGCAATTGCTCATGACTGGTCTTTACTTCGTTCCATGGGCTTTTCAACCTTCAAACCTTTTTTATTATATTATATTGGAGTTTTAAAGAGTGTGGACAATGTTGGGATTAATGTAAGTTTATAGTTTTTGTTTGCTTGTCAGTTGGAGCTGCGATAGATCGCTTGTGGGAGAAGCTTGGTTTCGGTTCAATAACTAGTCGAATGAAAACATAAAACCAAATTAACCGAATCTGTCGAGTTTCAAATTGGCTGGAAGTGTAACAAAATTGGGTATACCTCAGATGAAGATAAATGCAATGTCCTAAGCAACTCATTTCGCCAACAAAAGAAGCAGGTTGAAAAAATTCGATTCAAAAGAAGCAGGTTGAAAAAATTCCATTTAAAAGAAGCAGGTTGAAAAATTAGATTTTTGTTGCGCGACAAAGATTTTATAACGCCGCTAGGTACGAGGGAACAATTATTGTGTAGAAAAGGAAATAAATAACATTTTATAGTTCCCTTTAGAATGAAATAGACGCGTAATCTGTAGAGCCTTTTAGTCTTAATTGAAGTGTTGCTTTCGTGTTTCGCTTGACAGGCCCATTTTGTTTACTTAGTACTGTAATGGCGGCCCATCACATTTTAAACAAGAAAAATATTGCAAGATAGTAAATTATTTATCCAGTTTGAAACTCATTAAAATGGGCGTCCTAAATACATTTCAAAGTAAACCAGAGATACGAGGACAACAGTTTGACACAACAAGACCAACAAAGTAACAATATCTAAAGGGAAAAAAATCTGTAATATCCTACCATAGTATTTCTTCCAACAACATCATAAAGCCAAACACGTTGTAATAAGCACAACACATTAGGACCTAAAACCGTCCTGAAGCGATTTTTGATCTTAATCCTATACCTGTGGTATAACAGGTCCTATATACTTTGTAATAAGGCTTAAATGGACGAAATAAGGCTTACAATTGTAGGGAGAGCACATGGGACTATTGGGTGATCCCGTCTGGCACTGACGGTTCTAGTGTCGACGTTGGGGCGCCCTGGTTTGAATGGTGCCGTTAGGTAGCTCTTATTTTGGCACCGGATAATAATTGGGTTTGAAATAGGGTTAGGGGAATTAGTTATAAAAGCAAGGTCGCGGTTGTTGATTATAGGAAAAAAGGTTATATACGTCTCATTGTGGCCATTAAGGCCTTATTCCGACGGGTTTAGGTCTATTTAGACGTTTGTACGACTGTTCAATTTAAGTCCTATTTCAAAATGTGTTTTTATTCCGACGTTGGTGTTCGAATTTCGGTCTTAAGGCCGTAGTCCGTTGGCAACAAAGACAAGACAAAAATGTTCCATCCATGCACCGCTAAATTATGTTTTGTGAGCATCACAGTTTGATTTGGATTGGTTTTGTTAAACGAATAATTAAGCTTAACAAATCGTGTCGATTTCTGATTGTTTTACCATATTCCATTTTTGAATAGTAAAAGACTCATATATTTTGTTATGGCGAGTTTTCACTTTTTGTTGATTGTGTAGCGGTTTTTGTATTTTAATGTACATTTCTCATAAAAATTGCGTGAGTGCCCAAAATATAAGAATATATTTTGAGACGTCGGTTAGCTCATACACATACATTTGAAAGTTTCCTGCTATGGCCTAAGGATTTGCCATTTCAAAACCAGGGTACATCACTGTATATTGGAAATGTAGGTTTACAGGTTCAATGTAAATTTATCATTCAAAATTGGTTGTTTGCAAGGACAATGTATTACAAAAGTATGCAACACAATACTTTATAGCTCAACAGTGAATCTAAATGGTTGTGTAAATTTCAAATCGAGTTTAGTGAAACGTAAAAACTCGTTTAGTCTGGCTCCTGTAACAAACGTTTTCTTTCATCGTTTTCGGCATCTGACCTATTTGTCGGAAACTTTGTTGACATCATCAGGACACTGGTAATGGCAGTCAGCATAAATGGTAAGGCAATGGAAGCAGCCGCATTAAAATAGCTTAAAAGTAATCTTCCAACCAGAGGATAAAGAAACCTGGTTAATGCAAGTGCAGTCACGGTTATCATTGTAGCTTGAAGAGGTGATCTCGGGTACGTCATTTCAAGAATAAGTTCATATATCGAGGTAATAATCATTCCATTGGCCATGCCCGCCATTAGAACGCCTGCAGAAATCACATTTAAGACTGACGTTACCGCTCCAATTAACGCTGTCAGGGTAGCAAGACTTTGAAAACTTGTGGCTGCAACTGCAATTGTTTTAAACTTCCTTGTTTTTGATAAAACCGGTCCGATCGAAATTCCACCAACCGCCAAAAAGAACCAAGCTGTCGTAATCACGTATCCTGACTTTTGATTGATGTCTGAATCGTTTGGAAATTCTGCATGCAATATAGATGAAAGCAAGATCGTGAAATTGCGCAACACAGGACTCACGAAAGCGTAACCTATCCACAGTACCACAAACGCGCGTTGACTGAATAACTGCTTTATATCCCGTAGGAAATCTACGGGCTTTAACTGTTCAACTTGTTGTTCTAGCATTTTGGCCATGGCGTAGCTTGGTGGTAAGGGTGGTCGATTTGGAAGAAACACGGCGACAAATATCATCAAGATGATAAGAAACAAAGATGACCCTGTTAGAAGTCCCGCCATTCTTTCGCCAACTTCAAAAAATGTTTGATTACTGTTGACGAGTAGTGGTGGTACAGAACCACCTATCGCCTCTCCAACACTTATCGAAACATACATGAACGCTACTGCTGTTGATCTCTCGTTTGGGGGAAACCAACTGTTGGCTACTTCTCCGATTATTGATATCGAAAGAATATTGCACATTCCAGCAATCAGCTCACCCACAATAACTAGTGGAAAGCTGTTCGGAATCAAAAAGGCAACCGACGTAATCAGCATACCACCGGCTAGACAACCAGTCATCATTAAATTGACAGTCTTCAGCTTCATTCTGGAAGTTGAAAAAGACATTGGAAGAGCAAGAAGAAAGAACGCGACAGATTGAGACAAAATGAACCAGTCGATCTGCCATGGTGCGACGTTAAAATGCTTGCTTAAAACATTGTTAATCGACCCGTAGCAGGCCTGATTGAAACCACGAAATATAATTGTAAGTGTGACATTGAAGAGGGCAAACCACCGTATCTTGTATGACTTGATTTTATAGTTGTTGGATGGAAGTTCTTCACTTTTTGCCTTCACTGTAACAAGGTTTTCCGGTTCCGACTTTGTCATATCGCATATACCCATAATTCGTTTATAGTACCTGACAAAATAAAATGTTGAGTATTAAGCATGTGTCTCTAAAGCACAAAATTGCAAACTAAAAACGTTATTAAACCACAGGCACTATTTTAAAGAACACAACGCTTCAAACACCTTAAAATATAAGCAGAAACATGCTTCATACCTGTTCCACACTCAAAAATCATAGAATAAGTGTGGTTTGCAGGCATTCATATTTGCACATACCTGTCCTGTCCCAGTTAGTGTCGATAATAGTTATGCATGAATTTACAATAATCTCCTAAAGCATGGCTTATTAATATTTTTCATGTTAAGTATAGGTGCCTATCGAGTTTAATAAAATTTCCTAGAATCCTAGAAACCCGGTGCAAATTACATTGGTCAATAAAATTTAACTTTTATTTAAACAGGAATGTGAGTGTTTAATATTAGATGTATTTTTTACACTGGTTTCGATTTAACCGCGCCTTTAGTTTTCTCTAGCACAGTGGTTCCAACCTGTATATTTAAAAGGTTAAAAAAAAATAGGGGGGCCATCGATTTTTCAAAATTTTCAAAGGGGGCCCATGGTGTAAAAAGTTGGAAAATCGTGCTCTAGCACATAACATTTTTAAGATATTTTAATTTCCCGAAAACAAAAACGCATTAACAACAATCCTACATGGCCCTTAAACCGTTTAACATATAATTAACTATTTTTTTTTAACAAAACTTAGGTCATCACTATAGAACTTCTATCGGGCATTTTCAATGATTCCCTCCTAAAATCCTTGGTGACGGGATTTCATAGCTTAAAATGTCGTTTTTGTTCGTCACTAACTGAAGGTTCTCTGGAAAGAAGTTTAAGTAAGAGTACAGAAAATATATTTTGAGTGACAGGCATAACCCAAAAACGTATAAACCTTACTAGATCATCAACAACTACCGTGAAATAATGCAATTTACATTTTATAAAAAAGTTAGCACACAGTCACTAAATGCCCGCCAAGCGCGCAATTGTACCTTTTTACAATGTGCATCCTTTAGAATTTACTAATATATCGGCCCTTCAAGATTCCTTTCATTTTGCTTAGCTTAGTATGGAAAACTTAATGTAGAGGAGTGCTAAACATAGAACTCCACTTTCCTATTTATCGAGCAAGAAAATTTTTGAAGGGGCGTAACGTTTGTGTTATGAGCATCTTACGGTTCACCAATAATATGCCTATAAATCTCTTTGCAAGTAATGCATTTGGTAGCACGACTGTTGTAGCACAAAGGTCTGTCTACTGTAGGTCCAATTCCGTAATGTCTTATCACTCGCATGTAAGTTGTTTTATTTTAATCCTAATAGACGCAGTTCTGACTTCTCCTTTGAAAGGGACATGTCTTTAGTAAGGCTGTTTAAATCGGTCTGGAAAACAGAATTGTTTTTGAACTTTCGTTTTCTTCTTATTAACTCAATTCACCAACATCTTCAACTTTGAAGTACAATTGTCAAATTACTGATATCTGGAATGATACTTTGGTCACCCAAATTTGAAAAACAACGAGTAACAATATTACTGACTAAAATCTGGCATTGCCTAACATTTATTTATTTTGATTTTTTGTTCTGTAGTGCTACAGACTACATGTTTAAAATACATTTATAGTCAGCTCGGAAGCTGTTTTAACGTATGACAATTAACGATTTAATTACAAAAATATTAATAAAAGATCTTTTATATATTTTCAGTAAAACCATATAGATTGGTACGTAAATCACATCAAAGTTGGATTACGTTACAGTTCGCAATGTGCCAATGTCAACAATACAGCCATACATTTAAAACCTGATGTGCTAGAAAAAAATAAGGGCATTTTCGGAATAAGCGCCGAAAACACTTTAAACAGATCTATCACATCTCTGTTTAAAACTTGCATCACATCTCCGCATCTCCGTTTAAAAGTTGCTGTTGCGCAGTGTCATCGACACTAACCAGGCTGTAGCTTTTTATTTTAACACTTATATAAGTAGGCTTCTTAAATAAATCAGTCAGTTTATTTGAGTTGTTGATGTAAAACTTTAGATTATGTATTTTTAACAAAAAAAATATATAACTTTGTAACTGCCTTTTGTTTGTAGGTCTACTGTCGTCCACGCTGTAACTGCACTGAATATAAAATGTACATATAATTTCACTAATTGAGACGAATGGTTTAACTCACGATACAAAGGAAGTTGTAATAGGACAATAGAAAACCTTTAGGAAGCATTAAAATTGGCTTAAAACCCTTTACGGATTAATCCGCCAGAAAAAATATATAAAAATGCATTTAAAAGAATCTTAAGAATCTTTCTTAAAATCAAAGATTAAAATTTTAGAAAAGGGCTATTTAAATTAGCCTGTAACCGGTTGTTAATTATTAACAAACGTAATTTATCGATATTTTAAAATATATGCTTCCCAAGTGGGGTTCATGAAGCAGTTTAGGAGGCCTCGATTTACACGCTTTTAGTCCTAAAACCAATCCAGAATAGGGTAAATGAATTAACTTTTTTTCAAGTAAACTTAACTAATAAAATTAGTTCTAAGTTTTTGAGTTAGGTTTTTTTCAAGGGACCTTTATTTTTTTAAATTTAAAAAACTTGTTCTGCGTATATCAGGAACTTCGTTCGTGTTCAATATTTTTAAAATCTGGTTCCGATCCGGGTTGGGTTAGGAGCATTCTAAAAATTCCGATGCAACTCCGGTTTGACCAAACTTTTTCAAGAAACGGGTTATAAAGTTCCAGTTACGTTTCAATGTTTAGTGTAAGGCGCAAAAATGAAATATCAAAAAGGGTTAAACATCTTAAATGGGTAGTTGCTTATAAAAACGGGCAGTTAACTATTAAAAACGCTAAACAACAAAAAATTACCGTTTTTTAAAGAACGGGCCATATTTGGTTTTATCATTCGCGATATTGTTGTTGCCTTAATCACATTTTTTTCTGTTAACTGAAATGTCGTTGAATTTATAGTTTGTATAGCATGCACAGTAAGTCTGTCTCTCATGGGTATCTTTAACTTTCGACTTCCTGGGTACTATGGCCGCTTACAGTTAATCACAGGGTATAGCTCTTAAGATTTTCCTCGTCGGCCTAAACCAGTGGTCGGCAAACTGTGGGCCGCCAAACCAATTTAAGTGGACCGCGAGTTACTTTTAAATAGCTTAGTGTTATTATGTAGTTGTGGGCCGCTTGTTGGCCGTACATTTATTGCACCTTATTCTAAACGTGTGGCGTGGCTTAGACCCCCGTGCCAAATATGGTCCTGAGAGCCTGCCGACCTATATTTTTGCCAACTTTAATTATTTGTGAACGCAAAGTTTTTAGCGCCATGCGCGAATATATTTTTAAAGTAGGCCTATGTTTTCTAGGCGGCGTGTAATATTTCACCTTAAAATCAAATATCCTGAATCCGCCACTGTTTTCGTAGTGGTTTTACGTAGTGGGCCTTTAATAGCTCTGAAAAGAGTGCTTTGGGCCGCGACAAAAAAAGTTTGCCGACCACTGGCCTAAATTATTCTTCTATAATAGTCTAAACGCTTAATTCATTACATTGTCGCACTACCAACTCAATTATTTTTTCCATCTTGTTTTATTAAATAAGCTTTTTGCATCTGAGTCACGCTAGCCAGAGCACCTAAACGAAAGATCCTCTTATTACCGACCAGTGTGTTCTGAAGGTGCTGGCATCCACTATTTGAACGTAAGAATTTTAGGCTAAATACATAATGGCGTAGTCTAAAAATCACATTGCACTGTAAATTTTAACAGGCATATTATAATGCCGTGAACCATTTATATTGCTTAGTCAAGTTCTTGTTATCACAGCTCTTTAATGCATCTTCAGTCATGGTTTTATAAAAACGTTAAAACATTTTTTTAAATTGGTCTCTAACAAGTATATATTCAAAAGTATGAACTCTAGTAAGACTATCAAAGCTCATACAGATAAATCGCGGAAAAATACGTTTGATCTAAGTTAATATAACCAAATTGAGGATGTAGCACAGTTAATGTTACTGCTTCAGTGCGATAATCAAATGCTAGTTAAAACTATTTTTGCTCATACCTTTTGTAGCGTTATCATATAATAAAGCACAACGTCTGACTTGTTTATCGAAGTTGCATTGATGAACTCTTGAATGCTTTCGATATATCCTACATTGCAGCCAGGGCGGAACCAGGATTTTCGTTAGGGAAAGGGGTTAGAAATTTAGACATGGCGTTATTAAGCGAGGTCGTAACGTCACCTTCCAAACAGAGTAATTTCAATTCCTAAAATACGTTATTCCCGCGCGATCCCGTGCACAAATAGGAAACTTTTAGCAAAACGAGAAAACATTCTACCTAGAATTAGATTTACATAAGATAAGCAGCGCATTACTAGGCAAATTTAAATGGTTCTCACATTACCAAAAACAATTCTTTTACCAAAGGGATGTTTGTTTACAAGTTGTAATGGCCATAACTTCCACAACTTTATAAAACCATGTGAAACTTTTGACAAATCGCAAGAATTATACATTATGTTGAGATCGGATAACAACGTGTTGCCCAAAATATAATAATCATATTGCAAAAACGTTAAATATTTACGCATAGGCCTATAATACCTCGAAAAAACGCAATTATCAGTTAAATTTAGCAAACGATGACAATGTTGTGACATTTTATGCAAGGCACTGTTGGCTTAAAGGCTTCCTCAATTTCCTGTAAAACATACTAAAGAATGAAAAAAAAATTACTTTTAGAAACCTTAAAAGAAAAAAAAAGAAAAATGTATTTTCGAAGTTAGCACTATTGTGTGCCACCAGGGACTTCAACAATAAAGTGTTAAATTAGACCTAAAAAACGGCCTTTCACTTTCTAAAATATAAGAGAAGGTTTGAGGTGAATTTGTGTTGTGTTGCCTTTCTTCATGATATTTATGTTATTGCTTAATCCTCACTTTGTTTGTTTGTGGCTCTGTTGTGTTGCGCTTCATGTTTACCTAAAACGCAGTTAATATAAGCCTAGCAATTCCTAGGTCACCACAATTTTATTATAGCAAGTATATTTAGGCTAATATAAGTTTCAGGAAAGTACCGTATTCAAGTCATAACTTTTGGATGGACCCATTTTTGACATTTTGAATTGATTCCCAGTCAAGTCATTTGTAAAATACCCGAAGTCCGAGTCAAGTTTTTTTTAAATAAATAGAAAGTCAAGGCACAGTCCAAGTCATCGGTCCCCAGACAAGTCATGCAAGCCAATTTTAAGTCACGCCCTTGTCAAAAAACAAAACATTAAACTGCAATGAATTATGATTGTTACACTTGTACGATTATTAGCAATAAACTAAAAAACAAACTAAATAGAATAGATTTGAAAACTCCTTGTTTAAGCAAAGAACAAATGCATTACAAAAGCATGCTACATATTACAACAATAAAATTATAGAGTTCTAAGGTATAAATAAAGACTTAAACACACAAATAACAGTTAAACCCACAAATCCGTTTTAGTCTGGCTCCTGTAACAAACGTTTCCTTTCATCCTTTTCGGCATCCGATCTGTTTGTCGGAATCTTTGTTGTCAACAACAAGATACTAGTAAAGGCAGTAAGAGTAAGTGGTAAGGCAATGGAAGCAGCCGCATTAAAATAGCTCAAAAATATTCTTCCAATCAGCGGATAAAGAAATCTGGTTACTCCAAGTGCAGTCACGGTTATCATTGTAGTTAGAAGAGGGGGTCTCGGGTACGTAATTTCAAGAATAAGTTCATATATGCAGGTGGTAGCCATTCCATTAAATATGCCAGTCATTATAATGCCTGCAACGATCAATTTTAAGACTGACGTTACCGCTCCAATTAACGCCATCAGGGTAGCAAGACTAATCGAACTTGTGGCCACAACTGCAGAAATTTTAAACTTTCTTGTTTTCGATAAAACGGGTCCGATTGAAATCCCACCAACCGCTGATAGAATCCAGGCTGTCATAATCACGTATCCTGACTTTCGATTGATGTCTGAATCGTTTGGAAATTCAGCATGCAACATAGATGAAAGCAATACGGTAAAATTGCGCAAAACTGGGTTGACCAAAGCGAAACCTATCCACAGTACCACGAATGCGCGTTGACTAAACAGTTCCTTTAGAATTAATATGAAGTCCCTGGGTTTCAGATGTTGAACTTGTTGTTCTAGCATTTTGGCCTGGGCGTAGCTGGGTGGTAAGGGTGGTCTATTTGGAAGAAACACGGCGACTAATATCATCAAGATAATGAGAAACAAAGATGACCCTGTTAAAAGTCCCGCCATTCTTCCGCCAACTTCGAAGAAGGATTGATCAATATTGACGATCAGTGGTGGTATAATGCCACCAATCGCCTCTCCAAAACTTCTGGACACTGACATCGCCCCTACTGTTGTTGATCTCTCGTTTGTGGGAAACCAACTGTTTGCTATGTCTCCGATAATAGACGACGAAAGAATGTTGCACATTCCAGCAATCAGCTCACCCACAATAACTAGTGGAAAGCCGTTCGGAATCAAAAAGGCAACCGACGTAATCAGCATACCACCGGCTAGAGAACCAGTCATCAGTAAATTGACAGTCTTCAGCTTCATTCTGGAGGTTAAAAAAGACATTGGAAGAGCAAGAAGTATGAACACGACGGATTGAGACAATATGAACCAGTCGATCTGCCATGGTGCAACGTTGAAGTGCTTGCTTAAAACATTGTTAATCGACCCGTAGCAGGCCTGGTTAAACCCACGAAATAAAATTGTTAATACGACATTGGAGAGGGCAAACCAACGCATCTTGTATGACTTGATTATATTGTTTTCAGCCGAAAGTGCCTCATTGCTTGACATCGCCGGAACAAGCTTTTCCAATTCCGACTTTGCCATATTACGTGTATGTATTTTCTATTGCCTTTTAAGATAATGTTTAAAATATTAAAGCAGATTTGCTTACTCAGGTTGAGCACCACTGCGCTATAGTCTGGGTTGACTACAACAGACAAATTATATTTGAAGGTAATATATTTTTTATAGTAACGAGCTCCCCAAAAACATTCCTATTTCTGTCAAAGAATTTAATTCTTCCATCGAATAAGTTTTATTACTTAAACAGGAAAACGGCTCTCTTGGGATTGGATTTGGAATAACTAAACTTTCTGAAATTATTTTAAGTAGGGATTTAAATATTTCATCGTTTCTTGGTAATAGACGTAATGTTCTATGAACAATTTTAGATCATTTACAATTTGCACAAAAGAAATTATACAAATTATCCTATTCATTTGAATTTTATTACTAATAGTCGACACAAAGACTTAACCCTTCGAACTAAAAAAATAGTCAATATAGTTTAGTTTTTTCGCTTCACACGAATCTATATTGACTTAGTAATGTGACCACATTTTTTCAACGTAATTACCTGGTTGCTGACTTCCATCAATAGTAAAACGTAAATTTGTCACTGTACCCTCAAAAAGGTCTACTGTCTTTCACTCTATGAGTAACTTAAAAGTAATAATGTTAACCTATACATAACTTATAATGCCCATCAAAGTATTTTTCAAAGAACCTCAGCGGCACTTGTTCGAAATGTACTGATACAAAATAAGAAAAGCAATTATAGACGTACAACTTAATCGAATGACAAATGTCACAACCCAAAGGAAGCTGTAAAAGTATAATATAAGGCCTACGGGAAACATATAATACAGATCACACAAGTTCAAAAAAATTGTGATCAAATCAAAGATTAAAATAAATATGCAAAACTACAGCAATACGCTAAGACGCTAAGTTATTGCTTAATTATGAATTATGGATATATACCAGCGGTTCGCAACCTTGTTTGTTGTCGCGAACCCTTTTCCAGTTTTCGAAATCCTACGCGACCCTCCAATTTCGGTACATTAGACATAAACCAGAGTTTATATAAGTTAGAATGAATGTTTTTCCTAAAGAAGAAAAATATTTTGTGTATATTGACCTTACATGAACTCCTAAAAAAAAGTAGAAAGCGAATACTTCATTTTTCAACTGGAGTGATCTTAATATACTGTAGATTAAAAAGATATATGCTATATAGAAGCAATTTTAAGTATGTTTTTATTTTATTTTGGTATTCTATGAGTTCTTAAAGTGGGGAAATAATGTTTTTGAAGAAAATTCAAATTCAAATGTAGAGTTTTATTTACGGCCGCTCCTTTGTACATTGAACTTAGCTACGCTTCAGTCATTAATTAAAAGTATTATATTCATGGCTCCATAATCATGACTGATTTACTGAAACAAACTTCATTACCACATCTTCTAGACTGGTGGCTGTTCTTTCTTCTTCTAATTCTAAGTTTTGGCAAATATTGTTTGTTTTTTCTTTTAACAATTGGTACACGGCGACCACCCAGACAACTTGTGTGTTTCTGTATTTTGTCGGGTCTTTATAGTTCTGTAGTCGAGTTTTACTTTTGGAGTATTTTTATTGCGCGAGACTGCGAAGTAAAATTGATTTTAATGTTGGGTATCCGCTGCTCTAGAACGTAAACAGAAATTTCATCCAATATTTATAAAGATCATTCTTAGACTAAATACTTTGCATGCTGTCGCTTTTGGCATTGTGTGCTTCAGCATGCAAATTGTGCTACTTTCGATCGTTTCAGAAAACGATTTTTTTTTTTTTGGGGGGGAGGGGGGCTTATGTGGAAGTTCCTGGCATATTTGTTGTAATAAAACAACATAAAACCTTGTGTTGCGATAAGTTTGAGGTTTAGGCTTTTGTTTACTTAGATTTATTGGCCTATCAATCAACTTTGCGGTTTACCAACATCTGTTTCATTTTAATGCATCGCCAATCAGGGGTATTTTCAAAACAATGAAGTATTTCTTGTAATTTGCAAGCACAAATCAAATTAAACGCTGATACAGTATTTGTCAGAATCTCAATGATGTAAAAGGATACTTGTTAGATATACGCAATACTGGTATAAGTCGATATAATCTAAAGGTTGTCGGAAATAATGTTGCTCATCAAGTACAATAATTAAATGTTAGTGGAACCATATTTATACTTTTTTATACAATTTGAATATTCGTTGCTTGCACAACAGACAATGTTTTACAAAACATTCAAAACAGTGCTTCATAGCAAATTAGCGAAATTATATAGTAGGGTTCCGAATTATAAATACATTATACGTAAAAATACAACGTTATTTAATCTGGCTCCTGTAACAAACGTTTCCTTTCATCCTTTTCGGCATCTGATCTGTTTGTCGGAATCTTTGTTGTCAACAACAGGATACTAGTAAAGGCAGTCAGAGTAAGTGGTAAGGCGATGGAAGCAGCCGCATTAAAATAGCTCAAAAAAATTCTTCCAATCAGCGGATAAAAGAACCTGGTTACTCCAACTGCAGTCATGTTTATCATTGTAGCTTGAAGAGGCGGTCTCGGGTAGGTAACTTCAAAAATAAGTTCATATATGCAGGTGGCAGCCATCCCATTGAACAAGCCCGCCATTAGAACGCCTGCAGAAATCACATTTAAGACTGATGTTGCCGCTCCAATTAACGCCAAAAGGGTAGCAAAACTTAGTATACTTGTTGCTGCCACTGCATTTATTTTAAACTTCCTTGTTTTTGACAAAACGGGTCCGATCGAAATTCCACCAACCGCTGAGAGAATCCAGGCTGTCATAATCACGTATCCTGACTTTCGATTGATGTCTGAATCGTTTGGAAATTCTGCGTGCAACATAGATGAAAGCAATACGGTAAAATTGCGTAACACTGGGTTGACCAAAGCGAAACCTATCCACAGCACCACGAATGCGCGTTGACTAAACAGTTCTGTTAGAATTAATATGAAGTCCCTGGGTTTCAGCTGTTCAACTTGATGTTTTAGCATTTTTGCCTGGGCGTAGCTGGGTGGTAAGGGTGGGCGATTTGGAACAAACAAGGCGACTAAGATCATCAAGATAATGAGAAATAAAGACGACCCTGATAAAATTCCCGCCATTCGTCCGCCAACTTCTAAAAAAGATTGGTCAATATTGACGATCAGTGGTGGTATAATGCCACCAATCGCCTCTCCAAAACCTTTCGAAACTGACATAAGCCCTACGGTTGTTGATCTCTCGTTTATGGGAAACCAACTGTTGGCTACTTCTCCGATAATAGACAAAGAAAGAATGTTGCACAATCCAGCAATTAGGCCACCAACAATAACAAGTGGAAACCCGTTGGGAATCAAAAAGGCAACCGACGTAATCAGCATACCACCGGCTAGAGAACCAGTCATCAGTAAATTGACAGTCTTTAGCTTCATTCTGGAGGTTAAAAAAGACATTGGAAGTGAAAGAAGGACATACACGACGGATTGAGACAAAATGAACCAGTCGATCTGCCATGGTGCGACGTTGAAGTGCTTGCTTAAAACATTGTTAATCGACCCGTAGCAGGCCTGATTAAAACCACGAAATAAAATTGTAAATACGACATTGGACAGGGCAAACCACCGTATCTTGTATGACTTGATTATATTGTTGCCAGCAACATTTTCTTCGTATGTTGTCATCACTTGGACACGTTTTTTCTGTTCTGAATTTGTCATATCAACTATATGTTTCTATTTGATCTGCCATAACAATATGTTGGGCATTAATTCACGTTTCGCTTGTAGGTCTTTTCGAATTATAATTTCGAACTCAATCTATATCACACTTCGAAATTGCGAGTTGATTTTTTACCTGACTTCGACGCCTTATAGTCACCCTGGGAATTAGTGTTTGCACACACACGCCACAATTGTTGCTGTTTTTAGTTAGTCTTTCACAAACCCATAAAAAACCTACAATAATCCAGTAATTTAATATTTCTCTTGTTAAGTAGAATGTAACAAAAATCTTACTGAACACTTACTAAGTTGTCTTCGAGTAAAATGGTTATTATGGACTCAGTTATTCATTTACATCAGGAGTGTCCTACTCAAACATGCCGGCGTGCCAATTTTTATCCTACAACTTCATCCCGTGCCAAAGCTTAGTAATATAATTCTTTCTAATAATAAAAGCGTTTTTTTACAAATAAAAAAACGCGTAGCTAGCAGTGCGCATTACTGCATCTAAATGTCCGTCGGTGAGCTGACGTTTTGTTTCTTCACACCAAACTTTATATAGTTATGTGAATGCTAGCCTCCACTACAATATAATGTTATAGCATTAAAAGTAATTGTTAGTTGTCGTGATTGCAGCGATTGTTTTATATTCTGAATAAACAATGGCAATTTACTGTATAAAACATTAGGTATTTTTTTACAATTGGCTGCAATAACAAATAAACTAGTTTAGGGGGGCTTGCGTGCCATTTTTTATTTGGTCGCGTGCCACATTTGGCACGCGTGCCGCTTGTTGGACACCCCTGATTTACATAAACAACATGGTATTGCAACAATTATGAAAGTAAATAATTCGTTCAGAAATCACTCTGTTATTCTCCGGAGTTCTCCCAATCCAGGAACCACTTAACTTATGAGCTTGACTGCAACAAAAAAATCACATTTCAAGTTTACTAAAACAGGTAAACTAAATTATGCTAAAACGACTCAGTCACTCCAAAACCTCATTATTTATGATAACGAATTTTATTGTTCCACATGTTTTATTACGCCATTAGGAATATGTTTTAGTAGGTTTTTTGCGTTTTTTCGCAGCTACTGAGATAACAGAACAATTATGACACCATTACTTGCATCCTGTTGGTATTATTTCGGTACTGTGATCCTCGTAAAACTGAAAGTAAAATTCCGTCAACGTAAACAATTAAGCCAAAAAAATAGATTTTCTATTATAGATTACACTGTCTATTTGAATGTTTTTTCAGTTGTTAAACTGGAATTAAAAATATTTAAAAAAAGGATGTTCAGTAGTTAACGAAATGAAAATTTTTTTAAGAAATTAAAGTAATGAAACAAATTAGTTATTTAGCTGAAATGCAGCGGCAGTTAACAACGCTACTTTTTAACAATCGACATCACCTAAAGTGCCAAACTATTTTCAACTTGATCAATATAAAGCGAAAATCTAATATTAAACCTAATTTGTTTTAGTGTTATTAGCGTACTGCTATTCAACGAAAAACGTCCGGAATAACGGTTTTACATTTTTTTATCGTATATTAGGTGTAAATAAATTGTATACAAGCTTTGTTTCGCATGGGAATCGTCACTTGGAGTGAAAATAGTTGTAAATGAAGTATAGCTATTCACGTGTGTGTTTTGCTTTAAAACGTTTTAAACTTAAAACCTAGGATTAAGATGCAAACAGGCATATGGGTTGAATTACATCCATTTAAAATCAAATTCTTAATGTATCAACAAATAACCTGCTATGTAACCAATAATTTGTAATTGGCAATCACAAATCTTTATAAACTAATGTCAGCAATTACCAGGGAGTCGAACCGGAACCGAAGCGGAACTTTGTAAACCGGTTTGGGGTCAATTTTTTCCGAACCGTAACCGAACCTGAACCGTTTTTTGTTAGATTTTAAGGAGCCGAACCGTAACTGAATCGAATATTTTAAAGAACTTGAACCTGAACCGAACCCGAACCTGTCAAAAAAGCGTTCACTCCAGCATGACGTCACAACTTGTATTTTACAGAGTCAAGTTATGCTATGTTCGAAATTTTATGAAAAAAAATAAGAATATTGATTAAATAAAATGTTGCTTTTTATTTTTCAGATATTCCAATAATGAGATGCTGTTCTTTAGTACGTCACGTAACTTAGATTAAATCACTTACAATTTAAAGATTATTCTCTACATTTATTGACAAATATTTTTAGATTCAACGCAACTTATATTGTATCCGAACCGGAACTTTATGAACCGGTTTTGAAATAACGATTGTTGAACCGGAGCTGAACCGGAACTTTTAAATTCCTCCAAACCGAAACAGGAACTGAACCGGTTCCACTCGCTGGCAATTACCCACGCTACTAACAAGATAGACTGTTTTCGTTTTTAGTGGCACTCGTATGCATCCATTGAAGGATGAGGAACCGACACAAAGAGGCACAATTACAACAACACTTAACTTTCTCCATATTTTTCCAGTATATAGAATAGTCGCGTTTTAAATTTGCACAGCATATGGAATAGCCACAAAATTTGCACAGAATATTACACACCCAGCCGAGATACTCTAATGCCCTGAATGTATACGTTTTAATGTGAATTCACACGATGGAAGAGGTGAAAAAGAAAGATTGATTGTTTGCACAATAGATGTTTTTTAAAGCATGCAAAATATTGCTTGATAGGAAAATAATGAAATTGGATAGTTGGGTTTCGAATTTTATATACACTATACGAAATATACAAATTTGTTTAATCTGGCTCCTGTAACACACGTTTCTTTTCATCCTTTTCGGCATCCGACCTATTGGTCGGAATCTTTGTTGACCACATCAGGACACTGGTAATGGCAGTCAGCGTAAGTGGTAAGGCGATGGAAGCAGCGGCATTAAAATAGCTTAAAAGTACTCTTCCAATGAGTGGATAAATAAATCTGGTTGCTCCAGATGCAGTCATGTTTATCATTGCAGCTTGAAGAGGGGGTCTCGGGTACGTAACTTCAAGAATAAGTTCAAATATGCAGGTGGCAGCCATCCCATTGACCAAGCCCGCCATTATAACGCCTGCGAAAATCACCTTTAAGACAGATGTTGCCGCTCCAATTAACGCCAAAAGGGTAGCAAAACTTAGTATACTTGTTGCTGCCACTGCATTTATTTTAAACTTCCTTGTTTTTGACAAAACGGGTCCGATCGAAATTCCACCAACCGCCGAGAGAATCCAGGCTGTCATAATCACGTATCCTGACTTTCGATTGATATCTAAATCGTTTGGAAATTCAGCATGCAACATAGATGAAAGCAATATGGTAAAATTGCGCAACACAGGGTTAGCCAAAGCGAAACTTATCCACAGTACCACGAATGCGCGTTGACTGAACAACTCTTTCAAAACTTCTAAGAAATATTTTGGCTTCAGCTGTTGAACTTGTTGTTTTAGCATTTTTGCCTGGGCGTAGCTGGGTGGTAAGGGCGGGCGATTTGGAAGAAATACGGCGACTAAGATCATCAAGATAATGAGAAACGAAGATGACCCTGCCAGAAGTCCCGCCATTCTTCCGCCAACTTCTAAAACGGATTGATCAGTATTGACGAGCAGTGGTGGTATAATGCCACCAATTGCCTCTCCAAAACTTTTCGACACTGACATAAGCCCTACGGTTGTTGATCTCTCGTTTGTGGGAAACCAACTGTTGGCTACTTCTCCGATTATAGACGACGAAAGAAGGTTGCACATTCCAGCAATCAGCTCACCCACAATAACTAGTAGAAAGCCATTGGAAATCAAAAAGGCAACCGACGTAATCAGCATACCACCGGCTAGACAACCAGTCATCAGTAAGTTGACAGTCTTTAGCTTCATTCTGGAGGTTAAAAAAGACATTGGAAGAGCAAGAAGAATGAACACGACGGATTGACACAAAATGAACCAGTCGATCTGCCATGGTGCGACGTTAAAGTGCTTGCTCAAAATACTGTTAATCGATCCGTAGCAGGCCTGGTTGAAACCACGAAATATAATTGTAAGTGTGACATTGAAGAGGGCAAACCACCGCATCTTGTATGACTTGATTTTATAGTTGTTGGTTGAAAGTGCTTCATTTTTTGCTTTCCCCGTAACAAGGTTTTCCAGTTCCGACTTTGCCATATCAACTATACGTTTCTATTTGATCTGTCATAACAATGTAAAGGGCAATTATACACGTTTCGCTTGTAGGTATTTTCGAACTAAAAACCATCCAAAACCCAGGTACGATTAAAATAACCACAACGCTTCACTTACCTCAAAAAAGCTGAAAAAAAATTTCAAACATTTGCATCAACAGCTTGTTTTGAAAAGAGCTTTTAATGAAAAAAAATCTATGAATTCGGCCAAGCTCGAAATGGAAATAACGTAGGAAAACTTAAAAAAAAAAAAAAGGGTTTGAACTTTTTACGAAAGTATTTTTAATCTATATCAAAATCAAACGAAATTGCGTCAAGTGCTCCAATGAAATGTTGAAAAAAACTAAAAAAATAGAATTTGCTTTGTTATACATTTATTGCTGCGGACTCGAAGTCGGCCTCGGAACTCGAGAATCAAGGTCGTTTTTTTTCTGTCGTCGATATCGTCCAAAGTGCGCATGCGCATTGCGCAATACCACAATCGAACTTAAAATGGACGCAAACTGTAAATTGTAAAGGTGGTACAGCATATGGTGGAATATTTGTGGACCGCTAAAATTATTTTTAGTTGATTAATTGGGTCAAATAGTTTGTAGATTTGGAGAAGTAATCTAGATTCGACGAAACAGCTCATTTTTGGTTATTTTTTATTACACAATGAGGATTTTTTGCATTTTTTGCAGTTACCGGGATAACAAAATATCTAAAACAGCCTTTCTTAACCTGGGGTAAATTTACCAAGAATAGGTATTCAAGCTATGAATATTCTGGTTCCGTTTTCTTTAACTTAACTATGCGAATGTGGCTACGGCCTCACACCATTGCTTACTAACATAAAGCACTAAACCGTCTTCATGTTGAATCTGATATTCGTTGTGCATTATCTAGTACTTTACCAGACATAGAAAAACTCGCTGCCATAAACCAAGGACAGTCGTCGCATTGAATATACAACTAATGTAATTTGGTACTTTCGTTGTTTTTCAATTAATGAGCTCAATTTATATATTGGGGTAAACCTGATATTCATCTGGGAGCGGCTGACTTTGATCTTGGGAGCGGCTGACTTTGATGACCTAACGGTCTTTCGCTGCTCCCTGGGAATCTACTTTCCAAACAATAAACAATAAACATATCTGTTTTAAAGGGGTAAAACATACATAAAAGGTTAAAATCCCCTGATCTAAAATGATTCTCAGTCTAAACGCTTATTTATTTTTCCGGATTGTTTTCATGTTTTGCTAGTGTAAAACTTTAGTTTATACATACATGTCTACAACGGTGATCTAGCCCAACGGTGAAGTGTTTTTATGACAAAATGCAACGACGTATACATATATAATATTTACACCGTATGTCTTCAACTAACTAACCGAATCAGGTATATTTATATCAGCAAGGCCACGCTAGAAAACAGCCAACCTTCTGTGAGGTTTGAACGCACGACCTTAGCTATCCTGGGACCGTTGCTCTATTAAGTGAGCTATACATGCTAAGTGGGCAAGTCCAGTAACAATCATAGCAGCATTACTTGCATCCTGTCAGTACATAACGCTTATCTGGTGGTGTTGAACAGTGCTCTTCAACCGGTGTACACGATGCACCCTAGGGGCATCAAAATATGGGTCACAAACTTTTAATGAAATATTAATATTTAACACCGAATGCTGTTTTACGACATGCAATAGTACTTGCAAGTAGTCTGCAGCCATAATCGAACTCTCACCGACGGTGTTTGCAACTTCGGCAGCTCCGCTCGGTTTAAGTGACATGATAATATTGTTAAATATAATGATTTTTTTATGTTGCTTTTTACCTCAGTTTACCTTTCAAGTGGACAAGGTGCATGAGTGTGTCACAAAAACTTTAAGGGTTCGCCAAACCAAAAAAGGTTGAAGAGCAAGCTGGTGTAGATTGCAGAATATTCCCTTAAATATGAAAATAAAAGATTCGTAACTTTAATCTAGCAATCTTTTTTGCGCTTCGCACGAATTTATTTTTTCTTGATAATGTGATCAGAACTAACTTGAAATAAACACATTTCCAACGTAAACCTTTTAAACGTATGTTTGCACTTTCTAACTTATTGCCAACGTAATCTGTTAGTTATTATTTGATCGATATCTGTAAATTACGCTATATTTGTCATCCAACGTTTGAATCATTTGGGGTTGGGCACAATTAACCACCAGGGTGCATTTTTAGACGAACAACCGCGCAAGAGTTTGAATGAAACAGTGAGTTTCTCTGAGAAAACCTGTTTGAAAATGTTAAATCATACTTCTTATGTGACGATAAAAACTAAATTTCTCACGGCCCTCTGCTCAAAAGTCTATTGTCTTTGACACTGTATGTAACTTGCACTAACATAAAAAAGCACTAGGATATGTAGAGTTTGGCCAAGTCGCATATGTAACAAGGCAAAGGAAGTTGTAATCGTACGATGTAAGACCTGTAGGAAACATTAACATTAGCTTTACACCTTTTAGCTTGTATCAGTAGCCAACGCATTGGAGACCCAATAAACCTACAAATATTGCTTCCTCAATCTGTAACCATATTCCTGCTGGTCGCAACGGTTTATTACTACCTGATCAAGAAATATCTTCGAAATTCCAAACATATCCAGCCTTTACCACTACTTTGGAGCATAATGGTTGAGGGCTGTGGTAAGACTTAGTAAGAAAATCAAAGTCCATACAGAAGTATGTATTATTTTTAAACGTTCAAACTGTCCAATCTTTATCACTTTTGCAGATTACGTGGCAACATGTTCGTGTCAATCTGCTGGCATAACACGCTTTAAAATATGTTACGGTTAGCGTAATATCTTCATCAGGCAAACAGTCTGACGCAATCCCCCACTACTTGCTTACTACGTCAAATAATAGTGAATGTTAGTTATTTTTTTGTTCTTTATTTTGGGGTTAAAATAAGAGGACTGCCATAAGACCAAAATAAGAACATTATCAACGTCGGAATAAGACGAAAATAGGACTAATACCTAATAGTTGTAATGCCGTCTAAAAACGTTCTCGTGGTTTGTTTCCATTGTTTTGCGTTGCTTTGGTCCTGTTACGCTTTTGCTTTGACCACGGTTGTGAGTTCAAACCTAACCGCAATTCGCTTTCTTCCTATAGTTATAGCACCTAAATCTCGGATCGGACCAAAGAAGATTGCTTGAGTTTTTTAACTGAAACTACTTTTCAGTTTACTAGTTTTTTTAAATAACATTGCGTAAATTAATTGTTTTCATTCATTATTTTTTAATAAAATTCAGCCATCTATTCGAATTTTTGTATGTAAAACTATTTTCTTGCTATATGTTGCGTTTTTGATATTTTTATTTGAGTTATTATTCACAATCGCGCTATGTTATCAATTGTAATAGTTAAAATTTTATTGTGATGTTACTTACCTGAATTAAGGTTGACTTGCAATATTTCTTGAACTGGGACTTGACTTGGGAAACTGATGACTTGGACTGGGCCTTGACTGGTTAATTTTTGAAACTTAACTTGGAGTTAATTTTTGTATATTTAACTTGACTGATACTTAAGTCAATTCAAATTCACAGTCACCAGCTGTCTCTGATAGTGACGCAATGCAACTCCGGTTCTTATCACAGGAAATATATCAAATAAAAATGTGTTTTTCTTAATGTCTAGGACGAATCAAAATATGATTCGAAACAGAGAATCAAATCGTTTAACTTTTCCGATTCAGGTTCGCGACGGGTTTAAGAATTTGTTTGGAATCCAGTTCAGCTCTGGTTCGACTGAGTTTAGTTTGTTCTGGTTCGGATACAATATGAGTTGCTTTTAACCTAAATATGTTGGTAAAAGATTTAGAAAAAAATTGAATTGTAACTCGTATTACATCTAATCATACGCATTAAAAACAAGCTCATTAGTCAAATTTCGAAAAATTAAAAAGAAACGTTTCATTTATTGAATATTTAAATTTCGAAAACGAGATATTGACTCTATAAAATACAATTGTGACGTCATGTTATTTTATTTGACAGGTTGAGTTTCGGTTAAGGCTCTGGTTCTTTTAAAATTTTCGGTTCAGTTCCAGTTTTGACAAATTCTTACAAAAAAAAGTTCAGGTTACGGTTCGGAAAAAATGGTTCAAACCAATTCATAAAATCACGGTTCTGGTTCAGTTCTTCCAGATTCAAAGTGAACAACTCAGTGGTTATCCAACTGAACTCCGTCAGGGGGTTTTGTGTGATTCGCGGATTAAAAATTTTAGTCCCCAACCCAAAATAGGAATATTGAAAACTGCAAAGGTAAACCCACCTCATATTTGTGCATATTATTCACTTTTTTGTGTTTGTGTTGATATTTTAGAGCAGTATTTATGCATTGCCGTTTTTATAATCGTTTTCAAGGTGGTGTTTCTAAAAGTAAGCGAACCACTTAAACTGCAGGGAATCCGCCACGTAAACTTTTAACGAAACGTTGAAGCACCACTGATTTATGCCAATTCTAGCACTCGACTTTCGTTAAATTTGCAAAGGTTCTGAAGGTAATAAACTGTAATAAGCACTCAAGAGAAAGTTAAACCCGAAATGCAATGGACGGAAATTAATGCCTTTATTAGCGAAGTTAGAAACGTTTAACGTGCGGAATTAAGAGGGGACTGACTTTCTACAAGGGTTGTTCGGTACCTAAGCCTTTACGCAAAAGGATAGGCCTTGCTCTGCAAATTAAATTCAGTTTATCGTAGCATGTTCAACAGACTTCACAAAACGATTGATGACATTACACTTCCGCGAATACAGCTTGGCCGATGGAATATGTCAGGAATAAATCAATATAACTGTCGCAAGCTTTTCTACGAAAAGTATGAACTCAAATCCGTGAGTTGTAGATTTTCTCGGTGTTCTCATTTAATATCGAATGTCTAAACGATTAATATATATAGTTACATTTACTTTATGGTGCATAATTGGCAGTAACTTTTTACAATTTAAGCAAACTATTAGAGCGTAAGGCGTGATTATTAATAAATACACCAAAATTCGGTTGTAATCACGTTTGCGAATGGACAATATTAACCTGATGTTTTAAATTGGTTTGGTACGAGAGGCGTCAATGCCGTACATGGCAAATCATTCTGCTCGGCAGCTATTCGTTTGTTTTTCGGCGAAATAAAGCATGTCACAATTGCACAAATTAAAAGCATCACGCTAATAAACACCAGTAGCCCAACGCCGCAAAACTTGTCATAAACTAACCTTCCGAAAACACCTAGAAGGACTGATATTACAGAGATTAATCCAGTCGCCCATGTATTAACTAATGTTTCGTCAATAGGATACGTCAGTTGCGTTATGATCTCCATCGATGAAATATCTATAAAGCCAGTAAAAAATCCAAACAAGGAATTGGTTACAAAGACAACGACTGGTTGAGCTGTATATACGCCCAAAGCCAAACCAACTGTTGCGAGAAAGTTAAGAAGGAGGGCGACTATTAGAAAAGCCTTGTAGCGCTTACAGTTGTCTACAAGTTTTCCACATATCATCAGGCCGAGTATGTTACCTGCGCACCATAAAGACATGACGATACCACTGACAATATCCGAAGGTAAATAGGAAAGGTGGTACAAGTCCAAACTGTGAATTATCTCCGACATCATAAGATTTTCAAGAATTACCAGCTGATAGGAAACACCAAAGACAAATATCATAGTGTTGTAAGACCAGTTTGAGAACAAATTTTTGGTTTCTTTAAAGAACATTTCTGTTGTCCTTAAGCCCTGAATGTTTTGTTGTTTTCTTTCTTGTGCTACCGTAGGAGCTGTAGGTGGCCTGTCCGTCATAAAAATGTAAAAAAACAACCCAAGAATACAAGAAACGGCTGAAGCAGCCCCGTACATTATCTGAAGATATTTACGGCCGTTTTCCAAAGTCGCTTCACTCAACCTATACGAAGAAGCATTTGCACTTGTATCTGACAAAAACAAAATACTTGGCGGCAGCAGGTAAAAAAATATACTACCGAAATTAAAGCCGATCATGGTGATGGCTATTGCAGTGCCCACCTGGTTATCTGGAAACCACAGTACTGCAAATGCTGCAGGCAAACCTACATTGAAAATTTTACCAAATCCTAACAAAATCTGTCCGACAAATATCAGAGCAATCAGCGAAGGGTTGAAAAGGCCGGCTGTTACAAACAGCACACCTAATGTGCTTGACAAAATCATCAAAAGAACCATCATTCTCAGTTGCACTTTGCCTTTAACTATGAACCACGCCAACGGCATGGTGAACGAAGCGGCACTGATGTTGCGTACATTTGTAAGCCAATCCACAATCGTATAATCAACGCCGAAGAACTGCGAATAAAAATTGCTGATTTGCCCAAAACTGACGAAGGAGATGGCCCCATATAACTCGTAAAATGCGATCCCGATCAGAAAGAACCATCTTCTTGTGTAAAGTTTCCTGCCTCCATTCTCCATTTTGTCCAACATGTTTCGATAGCTTTATAAACAGTTGATTATTTACAAAACTAATCTCTGCAGTATATGAAACATGCTTTCTTGTAAAAAAAATCTTCAGTACATGAACATTAGGGTTGTTCAGATTTAACTTTTTTTTGAAAATTTGTGCTTCCTGCTTGATTTCCCATTATGTGTCACATAAAAATGAGTTTCGTAAGTTTTCAAAACAATTGGACAACATTTAGGGGCTCCGCAGACACCGCAAACTTAGCACACTGAAATTGCTAAAATCTGGGACTTCCCCTCACACGCACTGTACGTTTTTCTTAAAAAACCCAGAAACCTTGTAATTTTTATATTAAACAATGGCAAGAAAGCATTACTAATCTATTTTCCAGTTTTATGTAACTTAAAATGTATTCTTAATGAACATACTTTACTGTAAATATTAATCTGCAGTATATGAACAATGAACATACTTTACTGTAAAAGGTAAAACATGGTTTACTGTAAAACAATTGGTTTTGCCTATCAGCTTTTCACTGGTATATCGGTCTGCTTATCCTCGCTTACCTTTGAAATAAGATAATATTACCGATTTTAACACTGCGATTTAAAATGTTTAAAGAAAAATGTACAAACTATTCAAAAATCAGCGTTCTGAAGCCGGATTATTGCAAATGGCTCACACCAATCTTCATATTCCATTGAACAGGTCTTGGCAGAAAAAGGGTTTTGTTTTGGTTTAAAACAGGAAATCACGTTTCAAATTAAATTTGGCGTCTTTGAACCGTCTTGCGGCGTCCTTGAAAATGCAGAAAATTTGTAATATTGCTTGATCTCAAGAAGATGTCTAAAATTGACTTTGCGTAACCCTGCACCATACTTTCGTTTTATGAGTTTTCTTTAACGCCCACAGTTGTAATTCACACGATGCAAGAAATCACAAAATATCGCCCTTTGTATGAAGAGGTTTAAACATAAAACTTCTCAAAGTGCACAAAAATCCTTACATTTCGTAAGTAACGCCGTATGGTTCAAGTAATTTAAGGGACGTGTTGTTAACGAAGTAATCGGTGTGGTATTATACAACAAAACCAAGTTTATCGCACAAACCGCAAAAAAATCATCTCCACAGTTAAAAAGGCACCCAAAAGTTCGCACGAAACACATAAAAGGAAGACATAATAGTCAATATGTTAATCTTGTTTAAAAATTGGAATAAATTTTACTCATGATACAATACCTATATTACAAAGTTGAATAAAAAAATACAACTATATATATTTTTGTAAAAATTGCATGTTGTTAGCTGGAGAGAGTCTAAGTTCACATAGCGTTAGGTTGTTAACACCAAGAAAAGGTGAGGTATTACATGGCGCCTTAATACCAAAAACATCGGCAAGCCATAATAATACTATAAAACGAAGAACAAAGGCTACGCGCGTAGCGCGACGAAAATTTTTGCGTTCACATAGTTAAAGTTGGCAAAAAATATAGTTTGACTGGCACTCTCAGAGCCACATTTGGAATACAATATAAAAATAATTAGCCGCACCAACTTTAAAAATACAGTGCAATGAATGTACGGCTATCACGCGGCCCACAACTATGTGATAACACCTAACTATTCAAAAGTAACTCGCGGCCCACAGTTTGCCGACCACTGAGCTACACGTTAGTTGCTAGCCCAACAGCATTGGACGCAAACCTAATGATTAGGCGTCCTGAAAAATCGCTGGCTCGGCACTACTTGGCTACATAAGCAGATAAGTAATTTTTTAGCCATAGCGACAGGCCTTTATCCAAACTTGCCAATGGCGAACGTTCGTTTAAGCGTATTTCGCAATAAAACGAATCCAATATTGTACTTTAAACATTCCTACTGACGCGTCAAAGAACGTGTCGGAAAAAAATGTTACGAGACGTTACAACAAAGTTTTACAGTCATAATAAAAATGACCCATTTAATTTAACTTGCAAATATCGAACACAGTGACACTTTGTTTTTCTAATACCTATAGCTACAGAGTTATGTCCGTGGCCCCCCAATGACCGCTCCGTGCCCCCCCCCCCCCCCCCAAGGGGGCCGAGGCCCGAGGGCCACGATTGACAAACCCTGCTCTATATACACCTATGTCTGGCGCCTATGTAACCTTTAGTGCTGTTTTTTTTCATATATAAATTATTCCACCGAAAAATAGAAGGTAAATAGTTAATTAAAAATATACTAGCATTCCATATTCTGGATTTATTATATTATATGATTTACCTGAAAGCAAGTTTTAAGACCGGATTCATAGTAAATAACGCTGGATTATCCGATAGCTATCGTAACTTGGCACAAATGTCATTTTAATTTCGTTGTAATTGCAATACAAAGCTACACTGCCTAAACTATCCACAGCGCTTTTGTGCTAGACATAGCCTACTCCCCAAAGTGGTCTTAGACATGCCACAAAGCCAAATAAATTTTGCGCGAATCGCGAAAAGTTTTTTATTTGTGCAGTTAAAATCATAGTTTGCAAGCACGCATGAAACTAACTTTTTGAATAAACAGCAAAAAAATATCGCAAAAATCACAAGCGTATATAAACCACTGTTAAAATTATACATTAGTCACTGCTGGTAGTTGTAACCTAAACTATTGTAAAAACTACCAATCACTAAACCAAAAAGATTAAATGAATAATAAAAATTTGTCCATTTTTTGTCAAAATACAGTTCAACAACCAATTACATTTATAAAAAGATACTGTTGCCAACTTTCGTGCTTCGGTAGGGCTCAGTTTATTGTTGCGGAAGAAAAAAAATAGGACTTATTTCGTGGCTTATCATAAAAACCTTTTTAAAGAACAATGAAGAGAGCGAATTTTCCCCGCGGTGTTTAAATAGCCAAAACATTGCAGAAGTTTTTTATAGCTTGCAAGTCAAAGCAGGTTGTCCACGTGTCAACTTGTTCGTGGTAAACTTCCACTGATTTCTTACTCATCCTACACAAGGTATACAAGTCGAATATATTTTAGAGCAATAAAAATTGTTTGATTCATGAACAATTTTGCTAATTATTTAGATTCATATTTGCTTGTGTTCAGTACTTAAATGTTTAGTTTTCGAATCAACCTGAATTTAGTTTTCTTATAAAAAAATATTAATTTGCTGCTTTTCAACTCTTACAATTTTTTGTGTAAGATTAAAATGAAATGAATCCACTTCAAACTTCCTACGTTTTGCAGAGTTCATGTGTGTTGTTCAAGTTATTTTATTGTGACATTCTAGTGATTTACCTACGAAAAAATCTCGTAGGGGTGCCGCAATATAGTTAATATTTCTGAGGGGTCCTGGAAGCCATCAAAAGGTTGAGAACCACTGCATTAAAGTATTGCGACACACTTCACAAGATCTAATATCCCGAGGGCAAAGAGATTAAGAACCTCCTGGCCTTGTTTAACTCACCCCCCGACCACGTAGATTTTTCCGTGTGTTACAAAAGCTCCGGGGCAAAAGCGTGCCTCATTCATTGTCCGCACTTGCGACCACTGGTCTACCTTGGGGTCGTAACGTTCAACGGAAGCTAGGTGCTTTGATACTATTAAACGGAAACAAACATTAAAAATAAACAAAACACTAAACCATGAACGTGATCTATAAAACATTTCAATGAACAACAATTGATTTTTAACCAGGTATACTTGCCAGTATAGCCACCAATTGCGTAAATCCATCTTTTAAACACAACGGCAGATAATCCACGGCGCTTCTCAATCATGGGTGCAACAGCCGTCCATCGGTTGTTTGTGTAACGCTCACACGTATTAAGATCCTTGTCGTCAAATCCACCAAGGCAGTAAAGTGTACCTAATATGTTTGAACTCAGGTGAAATACAATTTTTATTGAACAACACGATCGATTTATCCCTATAGAAACGGCTTAAGTCATGTAGTATGATTTTTGATGTTACCGCCCTTTATACCTTTGGTGATCTTTAGCTTTTTCTCTGTTAAATACCTGATTGAGAAACTTTTTAGACCTCGCAAGTAAAAAGTAACAATTAGTAATTAGGTGTTTAGTAAAACTATTATAAAAGGTCTTAAATCTGTTCACAACAAGAACCATTTTATGTAGGACGGAATGCCTTTCTGACAGCCTAAAAAAATACAACATAGAGGAGAATAAGTGAAAAAATATTTTCTGACCATTAAAATTGACCATGGCATGAACACATCTTCTGAACAACATGTCCGGTCCTTTACTCCAGGAATCGAGGTTGATGTCATACATGGCAATAGTCGACAAACTTTTGTTATTCAAATCCTGACCACCGGTTACGTATATTATACCTGCTCAAAAACAGAGGTAATTTATTTTCAATATCGCTAGTAATCCAATTTTGTAATTGTTTCTTTAATATGGCTTGTTCCTGATAAAGGATAATAGTACCGTATTGTAACATTCAATAAAAATCTGTTTATTGGAAATATGACTTCAACTTTTGTAAAGCTTGAGTCAGAAGAGAAAAAAACTGACCTATGCTGTTATCGATGACTATATGAGTTTCTTGATTCTGAATATAACAAATAATACATGTTTATAATGATTCCATCACTTTCTATAAGGTGTCTTCTTTAGACAGGACACAAAAATATTTCTTGTACAATTTAGTCGCTAGAGCAGTAGTTTTCAAACTCATCTGCGGGGAATGGTGCGCGATGGTACTTCGTTTCGAAAAATTTAAACCCAGTTAATAGCAAATCACAGACAGTTTACACAAAACTCGGATCTTAAATAGTTAAACACGTAAACAAACGAAATGAAGACTTCTGCGCTCGGTTAAAGGTTGCGAGATAGAATCCCACTGCAGGTTAGTCGTTTTCAAATCCGTGTCTTGCTCAAATGCGATTATTTTCTGCTGGATTATTTTTCATCGGCAACCACAAAACGAGAGTGAATCAGCCAAAAGAGCATAACTAAATTTACTTTTTAGCGAACCTCGATTAAAAGCTAATTTAAAGCACCAAAAAAATTAGGATTAAACAACATAAATACGTAATTTAGCTAACGGCAATTACAACTACCGACTAAAAGCGCTAATTTAAAAATTTTTAACAATTACCATCCAAAATTGAGGATGCTGAAAATTTTCGAGCCTCGGGCATATCAGCTGCTGGTATCCAGTTTGTTCCGCTTGCAATGTCAAGGATTTCACATTTTTGTGTGGCCTTTGCACCTTGGTTGGTTCCATCCGCACCCCCAAAGATTACTACCTTGTTTCCACATTTTACAGAAGTTGATGCAATCCGATTCACGTTGAGTTGCTGTCGCGGAGAAGCATGAATCATACGAAATAAGAGAAAAAATTATACACTGATAAGTTGTTCCCCAAGTGGTACTTAATTTCCAGCATTGTAGCGTTATGTAAAGTTTACCGGCATTATCTCAATTATTCCGCTCCTAACGTGATGCTTGACAAATAGTTTCGCTGCACCCTCACCTCCAATTGTTAGAAAATCAACTGAAAAAAATAAGGCAGTTTCCAATGAAATTAATTAAACTTCGTCAGCGGGGCGTTGGTAAAACTTACATAAACTATAAAACAAAAGCTTAAAATGTAACGCAAAACATCTTTGGGGCAAGGTGATAAGGTTTCAGAATCGTCTGCGCTAGGACATTTTTAATGTTAAGTTGCCGCTTGGAACCAATAAAAGATCTGTTATTCATTTATTCGTTAAACCCCGAAAGTAAACTTACGTGAAAGGCACAACTTTAGTGCGTTAATTATATTGCGTTTTAGGACAAATAAAACTTATTTGCCTGATATATTGAGAGTAAACTCATAGGCCTTCGCTTGGCAGGCTGTCTGTTCAACATACATGCGACACTAACAGAATCAATCAAGCACCCATAGCTCTCGCAACAACACATATCACCAAAATAAGACGGCTCTTTTTTAGGATAAAAAAAAAGCAGTACGTTGTGGTGCATGTAATGACCGTTTATTTACCACAGCGTCTAAACCAACCACTAGGGATGTTCAAAGTAGAATACCAAGGTATTCTAGAATAATAGGTTTCGAATCTAGAATAACGAATCCAGAATAGCGAATCCTAGTATATTTTTATTAAATTATTTAACCTCGATTTTGTTTGGGGAATGGATTAATCTTTTTCTACCCTAGAGGGCCCACAATCACAGCAATAAATCGCCCAAACAATTTGCTAACATGTGTACATTATAATAAAAAATGTTTTACATTCTTAACAACTGTCATTTAAAGCAGTTGTGTAAACTGTAATACATGTCCACTGTTTAGGTTGTTGCCAAAACTTATATTTTTGCCAATAGTGAGTACAATTCAACGCTGCACACAGAACTCTTTAGCAATTCGGTACAGTGTTTAAAAGCATTGTTGGGTCTTAGTGCTTCTTTTTTGACTAATTGATCTGTTATGCAGTCAAATAATGTACTGCAAAGAATACAAAGTTACTATTGACATAACAAATACTTGACAATTTACGCTGTGCATAACTGCATAACCTCGCTGAATATTGGCCTAAAGTTGACCTTAAGTAACCCTATAGCGCATTTTCTCGATGGCCAGCACGTATTACTTTTGCAACTTAACGCATTTAGGGAAATTGCGAACTCTGCTCCTGACATTACACGTTAGTCGCTCGCCCAATAACGCTTGATTGACACTTAATTATTAGACGAACGTTATCGCCAGACGCGAAGTAATTGGTCGCCCGAAAAAACGCTGACACTGCACTACCAGGTTACATTAAAGCAAGCACTATAAATTGGTCGCCGCAGCGACATGCCAACTTACCGCACGCGTTGGTACAATTAGGCGCAAACAATCAGCGGTAAAACATTAAATTATATCGGTTCCAATTACCCGAAATAAACGACAGAATTGAATTCGATATTCTACTTTGAGCATCCCTACCAACCACCCACACCTATAGCATGATAAATACCTTGCGTATTGCTGTCTTTATGTGATATGTAGCATTGCATCGTTGTGTCCAACAGTGCATTGCTACACTGAACCTCTTCCCGCACCAAATCCTAAGAAAATGGTATAGTAATATAATTTGGTTTAAACCCTGCCCACATAGGCCTACTATTTTTCCGAAATAAAAGCTTTGATTTGGAATAAAAATAACTGAACTGTTTCGTTACCTCTTTTGCTGCCGCTCTCAGGTAGTCACTGGAAAACGACGCAAGGTCTAGTTGGAGAAAGAGCTGAGCAAATAGTTCTCTCCGATCCGTGGGATTGTGTTTGACCCATTGGGTGATGCCAGTGTAAACTTCTTCTCCTTGAAACTATAAGTATCCCTATTTTTACTTTGTCTGAGAAAAAATGGAAATGAGTGTTTCTCAACTGATTTGTGTAATTTGGGGTTTGTATACATCACCCACACAAAGTTTCAGAAATTCCTGCCTGGAAAAAGCCGCCGTTTTTAGTTTTCAAAACGACCGACGAACGGCCCGTCCATGTCAGTTCTCCAGAACAGGTAAACTATGGTTTGAGATGCTTAAAGTTTGAATGGCGTAGAAAAAACCAAGACTTTTTAAAACATATGACTTATTTATTTTACCCAAATACTTTCTATATCTGGAGATACGGCTTTTTTCGAAGTTCCATTTTGTGCTCATACGTAACTGAAAATGTAAAATTCGATGTCTTGTCAGTTTCTTGCATTTTCTCTGTCAATGACTTCTAGTAAGATTCAAATAAGTTGTAGATTAACACCAAGGCGAGCGCTTTTTATGGTAAAGTGGAATTTGTTGTTTGCTCAATGGCAAAAGTTGTTTATTGTCTAATTTTTTATCATAATTTGCGAAATCGTTCAAGCGAAACACTAATTTAATTATATTTATTGGAAAATCTATATACAGATTTTGCTATAACAAATCCAGCATTTTCACTTACGTTTTAAAGTTATCACTCATTCTTATTTATTTAATGGCATGAGAAAGTTACCTTCACTC
This sequence comes from Ascidiella aspersa, assembly GCF_963924565.1. NCBI lineage: Eukaryota > Metazoa > Chordata > Ascidiacea > Phlebobranchia > Ascidiidae > Ascidiella > Ascidiella aspersa. The sequence goes on from NC_139450.1 coordinate 7,181,199, forward strand.
TTTCCCTCTTAATAATGGCAGACATTTCGTCAACTTTCAGTTGTTTGAAGTCTTCTTGTTGCACGATCTCAGCAAAGTTGTCCTCAATAACTCGGTTGCTTTTATCGGCAACTTGAGTTAGGTTGTAGCGCAGAGCGTAAGACCGAAGTTTCAGGCAATTATCGACGTCCACAGATTCGAACATGTATGTCTCACATTCGGTTTTTAGGTCTAAATAAACGAAAGTGTGCTTTAAGTCCAGAATATAACAGGTTTAAAACTTTCAAAATAGATGATAAGACGACGTAAACTTTTGAAAAACCAACCTAGAAGCTCTGTGTATTCAGCGTCGTCAAGAATATCCGTGGCGTTACCGCCCGAAAAATCCACGACACCAGTGTAAGCATAATCGAGAATTCTCTCCAATCTATCGTCGTCCATGTCGATTTTCACCACTGCGGCGAACTTTTCTTTCATCTGAAAAAAAACAAACAAAACAGTATTACGTTGGAGTTATGTAAATAATGAACAATACCAAAGACAGTGAACATTTTAGTGCAATGTAATATTTCTGTAATGAATAGCATTATTTACTAAGTTTACAAAATATATAAACTTCATTTTTTTCGAAAAATTCCTTTCTTGTTTCGCCAACCACCTCAGAAGTGAATAACTTCTCGAAGAATTTCGATCTCAGTCCAAGCATTGCTCTGTGAACGGCGAAGCGCTTTTCTCTCGCTTGGATTGTTACGTCACAGAACAACCGCTTATCGCATCGATCACTTCACATGAAAAGCAAACCAAAAAGTTTATCATTTGTGGAAAAACTAGAATTACATAGAAGTAAAATACTATATCTTGGGGCAGGGCTTCTGAAACTGCAGGTCACTCAACGAGTTTAAGTGTTGGCGAGTAAGTCCGTATAAACTTTTATATAAAGTGCTACACTTATAAACCAAATGGTGTCATATGATAGGTTGCCTACCTAATAATACTTCGCAGAACGGTTTCAAATTGCAGGTAGGAAAATACGTACAAGCGTACAATGAAAATATGACTCATCATCAAGTTAACATACACAAAAGCCCACCATCAACACAGCTTACCTGTTAAACATCTTCACAACCTGATCGCCAAATGACAATTCATCTTTTGCGCCAATGTTACTTGCTGCAGTTGTCATAGTGGCTGATTTTGATAGGGTTGCAGGTTCGTTGTAGTACTAATTACACAACTTATAACTTAAGAGATATAATAATATCTTGATGGCACAATTCGGTATTTGGTTCTACTGTATTTCTGCGAAAGTGTATTAATAGTAATACTTAACCTGCCTTAAATTAATAGTAATACTTAACCTTCCTTTTTGACAATAATGTGTTGCTTAAACAATACACCAATCACGCACTATACGTTGCTCGTCGCTTTACCAGCATTTTACTTGCTGTATGTGCTCGGTTATTTGCTCAAAGCACATAACAATCAAGTTGTAAGTTTAGTTCCTCTTTTCGCAAGCGTCAGGCAATATCGAACTATTCAAGCGTAACATTAGCCTTTACAGGATCGCGCTGTTTAGCATACGTCTCACCAAGCAGACACTCTTAACCTTAGTTTGCGCTACCATTTTGTGTTATGTATAGTTTAATACAGCCTTTAAATGTGGTCTATCTTACTGAGTTTGTGAACTACTTTAAAATGCAATTTTTCGCAACGATTTTGGCAGAGCTTTGAACCATTATCAAATAGTGACTGCAAACAAACAAACAAAAAAAAAAAAACACTTACTTCATTTTTTTAATTGCAAATTGGCAAAGCTAGTGTTTACTTTTTTGCACCAATAATCTTAAAAAATATAGTTTATGACATATAAAGATAGACACCAAAAAGGTACATTTGTACTAAACAAAAAACAGTTAGGCGAAAAAAAAAACAGTTACGCGGCGTTGAAGCATGATACTATCGTACATCCCTAATTATCCAACCATAAATTTCCCGATTCTGAAAAAATTAACAACATTTATCATCATCCCCAGGTATAATTCATAACAAAACGGAAAAAATGTTATATAAAAATGTGCGTTACAATTTTACGTAATCTGTACAAAAGCCAGTTTAGCTAATGATTTATAGCCACATAATTGCGGGAAAAGGTACTTAGGATGACGTCATTTGCAAGTCACACACCTTTACATACTTAGTTGAACGGGAATACATTACGACCAGGATAAAACGTAAATTGGAAATGTTATGACTCTACAGCAGAGGTTTCCTAACTTTTTTACACCGTGGCCCCCTTTGAAAGTAAATGTTTTCGCTCTGTGCGCACTTGGACTGGGATTACGCTTTTGTTTTGTTCACGAGGTTGCTGCAGAACAAGTGTTATGACTTAACTTTGTGACGTTATTCCTAAAAAAGTTAACATTGTACACAAGCGTGTTGTAGAACCTCTGTTTTCCGCATGTAATTAACAACAAATGACAATTATTATCAATATTTAGCTTACCTATAAAACATTTTCACTACCTGATCACCAAATGAAAAATCATCCTTTGCGTCAATATCACCTGCTGCAGTTGTCATAGTGACTAAATTGAAAAAGCTTGCGCATTTGCAGCCCGAGTAATTACACAACTTAATAGGAAGAATACTTTTGGTAAACTGCTTGATGTCTCAGACTATTCTCTGCGAAACAAACTTTTTATAAACCACCTGTTTTAAACAACAGATTTTATATTGTACTACAAAACGTTGGACATTCGCTTGTTATACGTTGCCTGTCGATTTACCAGCACTTTACTTGTTGTTTGTGCTCGCTTCTTTGTTTAAATCACATATCAAGTTGTAACATGTAAATATAGTTCCTCTTTCCGCAAGCGTCGGGCTATATGAAACCAATCAAGCGTAACAGTTGCCTACAAAGGAAATGACTATCAGGCTGAACACATGGTTTCACCAAGCAGAGACGTTATACATCAGTTTGCTTCCATTTTGTGTTCAGGATTATTTAAGCCTTGCTCAAATCAAATCATTGATTTAACATTACAGCACTGGTACAACCTAGTTTCCAAAGCACAATATTGCTTAAATTTGTTTAACAAACGCCACACAAGCTTTCGAATGTGTCACATACAAATATTGCTACGTTATAGATTATAGAATTAATCTCAGTAAAACTCTTTACTGGCTAAAAGTTAAATTACTGAAGCCTACTTTTTTTAGAAAATGAATAACTGGTGGTAAGCGCTATAGGTTGGCTCAAATTTAATGTCACGCCCTCTTCAGTAATTGTTTTTGGTGTTTTACTGGCGACCAATGCAACCCAAATCAGTATTTTTGTCGGGTTTATGTAAAACTCTTGAAGTATTTTTGGCATATTAAAAAGACAAACAGCAAAAAACTAACAAAGAAAAAATATTAACTAGCATGTTATCGAAATAGGAGATCGGATAATTGCCAAGCACTACACCGAAAAAAAAACACGGCAAATAGTGTTCAATACATTTATCCAATTCAGCGTTGCACAACTATCTGAAGCAAAAACGAAGTTCGAGCTGAGCCAAAGGAGATAAACTAGGCCTGTGGTGTTAATTCTGTCAGCTTGCGTTACCGTATATTGCTCTAACGAACATATAATTTGATTAAAACGTCGTTGTTTGTAATCTGAAAATAAATTTTGATAACATTGTAAACTGAACAACCATTACAAAAAAACTAACTACAGTTTTTGTTGTTTATGTAAACAATGTTTGTGCATTTTGTAAACTATTTTAAATTAAAAATAATTTGGACAAAATTTTGACTCTTTTGCCAGGTTAAAACGAATTGCTCTATAGTGATGATTAAACTTGCTCAATTTCTATATATATATATATACAACTTAAAAAGTTGTCTCTTTAAACAGTGCATGTCCTGGCTTTAATTAGCAAATACTGGCTAACAAAAAAGTTTTTGTTTTTATGATCTAGCATGACGATGTTACATGGTTATGTGAGAAAGCCCACGTTATCCGCAAAATGACAACAAACAATTATGACCGCAAAAATTACTTGGTTTGCAGCTGTTTTTCGTCAGATTGTATGCAGCGAATTTTAAATTGTAATGACCTTTACAAAATAAGTCGAAAGAGTATAAATAAAATAAGTCAATTCACTGTGCGGAGTAAACAGGTGACACTTTTGTATTATATTCGGGGTTTTTAAACTTTTTGAGCCGCAATCAAATCCATATCATTCATTTAAACTTTTACCCCGTTTTTTTTTGTTAACCAACCTGACGTATTCGATTGTTAGCTAGAAATCTATATGAATTCGCCGTAACTTTAGGCTTAGAGTGATATGCTCAAAAACTACAGTATAGTAAATACATAATATTATTGAAGTACAGAAATAGTGCAAAGAAATGACATCATTAATGTGAATAGTTAAGTTGAGTTACAGACAAATACTTGAAGTATATAAAGCTGTGCATCAAACAAAACATTTTCTAAGGGCATAGTTGAGTTACCAAAGACATTATGCAAAGTCAATTGGGCACTCATTTTAAACTTATAGTCCAGTTTGTGAAGTTGACGACCTGACCAAAAATTATCAAACAGCAACCCCAAGCCTGGCTTGATTAATTATTCTTGTCAATTTTTTTTGTAGTTCTGGTGCCTCAAAATATACAAAAGCGCAAGAAATAAAAAGGAGACAAGAGGGACGTAAAGGCACCTGGACAATGGACAGTGTATAAAGTAGTCATCCTAGCATATTTAAACCACTTTAACGAACCATAGAGAACAGTTAATAGTAAACCTATTGATTAAAGTAATTGCTATACAGTAACTATAAACGACAAAAATCGATATAACGATATATAATTACTTGTCTTAACCTAAATAAAATTAGGGTAAAAAACCGTGGTGGTTCCTGGCGGAATGTCGTCCCTCAGTTTCTCCCATCCTGGCCAATCACGTTCCTGTTATGAATTCCCGCCTCCAGTCTTTAAACCCCGCACAACACAAAGAGAATCAAACAACCACGAAATTGCAGTCGTTGCTGACAGCTTCTAGATCCAAGCAGGTTGTCCATGTTTCTTCTTTGGGATCGTAAACCTCAACCGATTTTTTGCCATCTCTATAAAAAAATGGATAAATAACATAGGTTTAACACCTTATTGGCTTCTTCTATTCCCCAGATGTAATGTGATTTTCGTTCACTGTAAAAAATAATATTGATCTTGTTTTTGATTTATGTCAGCCTTTCTTAACCTGGGGAAAATTTACCCTAGGGGCAAATTTCCTCGTTTCAGGGGGTAAATCCAAGGAGAGGTATTCAAGCTCTGAATATTCTGGTTCCGTTTTCTTCAACTAACCTATGCGAAGCGGCTTCTCTGCATATCAAATATACAGAACGAAACAGTTCATTGTCAAAAAACAATGGCAGCCGTCTCACTAATTATAACTAATGTAATTTGTTCCTTCGTTTTTTGAATAAATAAGCACCACTTTATATATTGGGAGTAATCTGATATTTATCTTTGTTAAACGGACAAAAGATACAAAAAGGTTAAGAACCCCTGATTCATGCTGTTAAAAAACAATTGCCGTATAAGTGTACTAAACTGTTACCAACCCCGCAACCACATAGATTTTTCCTCGGAAGGCAAAAGCTCCGTGGTAGCTTCTCACCACATTCATTGGTCGAACATTGGACCACGTGTCCGTAGTGGGGTCGTAACGTTCAACAGAAGCAAGGTCTTTGGATCCTACGCATATGCATAAAAAAAAACAATTCAATTAAATGTTACTTGATGAAACCGAGCAAAAATAGATATAAACGTGTATTTGACTTGTTTTGATAAACTAGTAAATTGTGATACAAAATACCATATGTATGTTCGTTGTGTTCCCCACTATAGCGATTAAAAGTGGCAATGATCAACTAATGGCATACTTAATAAAAGTCTCATTAGGGTTTTCATAAACTACTACTCACTCTTGAGCAGTTTCCCAAAAGCGAGTCATTAGTCACCATCCTTTATTAAACCAGTGCTTCTCCACCTGTTTTCGTGGCGGCCATATTGCTAAAGGTCACTATAATAGCGAAGCTTTGACGATCAAATGCTCGTCACTAAACATTTTGCAAGCTTAAGGTGAACAATACACAAATCAGGCAATAACATTAATACCTTCGAATTTAATTCATATTAGCCATGTCTCCTTATCGGTATGGAAGTTTTAATGCGTCGCGACTCATGGGCTAAGAAACATTGCTTTATACCACTGGTCGGGAAACTGTGGGCCGCAGAGCCATTTTAGCGGGCCGCGAGTTACTTTTGAATAGATTAGTGTTATCATGCAGTTGTGGGCCGCCTGATGTAGCGGTAAGTTAATTTAAACATTTCGTGTGGCTTAGAAACTTTATACGTATCAGCGTTGCCGACCCCGTGCTAAATGCGGTCCTGAGAGCCTGTCGAACTATATTTCTTGCAACTTTAACTACATGCAAAATTTTCGCGCTTAGCGCGTATATTCTCGTTTTCTAGTTTGTTTTACATATGGCATGGCAGCGTTTTAGGCATCAAGGCGCCGTGTAATATTTCACTTCTTTTCACCTCGCGCCGTGTAATATTTCACCTCAAAAACAAATATCCTGAATGCGCCACTGTTTTCGTAGTGGTTGTACATAGTGGGTATTTAATAGCTCTAAAAAAAGTACTTAGGGCCGCGACAAAAAAAGTTTGCCGATCACTGTTTTACACCGAAGAAACGCAGGCTTCATAGCATTCGAGAAGACTCCAATTGATGTGTATTATAAGGTTATAACTGAATTTTAACGTCAACTGATATACTTGCCATCATTGCCACCAATAGCGTAAATCCATCGTTCGAACGCAACAGCAGCTAAACCGCCCCTTGTCGTTTTCATTTAGGCAATGGTCGTCCAGCTATCATTGGCATAGCGCATGTTCATATCGTCTCCGCCAAATCCACCCAGGCAGAAAAGTGCGTCTGCGAAAATTGTTTAATTTTATATGAATTCAGGTTTTTAACATACTATGAACATTTGATTTACTTAGTGCATATCCACTATTGCAAGTTAGTTGCGCAATATTTATATTGCTTCGGCCAAATTCGCCTGAGCAGAAATTTGCGTCTGAGATAGTTAACTTACTCCATAAAAGGTAATTTACATTAACTGAAGATAATACAAGCTCGTATTGAAACGTCTTAATTGAGATGATTTAGATCTACTCGACTTTTTTCGCAAAGCTACATTACAGATCCGTGCATAGTGTGGCCTAGGTAATTTAAACATGTCGCAACTTTAATCAACATGCATGCAATAAAGATTCATTCCAATTAAGACACTGATAATGCTTTTAATAGCGAATTATATTTATCATAATACAAGATCTAAACCAGTGGTTCTCAACCGTTTTTCTTTCGTGGCCCATGTACGTTGCCAAAAAATTCTGTGGCCCAATAAATTTTTATGAAAGAAAAAACTGTAAAATAGGTCTAGAACAAAACACAGGAGAACATATTTCAAAGCAGATTATTTATTCAACCGTGCATTAGCAAGATGCTTGTGGCTGAAGTATAAATTTAAACTCCTTTTTAATTGCTCCCCAAGCCATTATTCCTGTAAAATTAAATATAGTTACACAATACAAACTAAATCTAGCTTTTTTAAATTGGTCTGTGGCCGACCTCAAATGTTCTTATGGCCCACCAGTGAGCAATGGCCCACTGGTTGAGAACCTCTGATCTAAACAAACTAATTTCCGGTTTACTAGGTTCTGTACTTAGTTTAGTCTTTATCATTGATATGCACCCAGAATCGTTTGTTTTCATCGTTCGGATTCAGGCAGGTTCTGTTATTCGAAAGAAAATTCTGATTGCATGTACTATTATCAAAAAAAGCTGAAAAACAAGTTGGCAAACTATGAAAGCAAACAAGGCTCACTTTTACTCAAAAGTAAAACAAATCATGCGGGAACCTACCCTTTACCCTGCTTACCATTAAGAGCGACCATTGCGTGACTACGCTTAGTACAAAGCAACCTAGGTCCACTCCTCCAAATGTTGTTGGCGATGCTATAAATTGAACACGTCGATAAATCTTTGCCATCGACATCTCGACCACCGGACACGTACATCATTCCTGTAAAAAACAGATTTGATTTTAAAACATAATTTGCTCTAATCTGACAAAATATTGAGTGCGACTATTTTTCTTTGACTGGGAATATTATAAAAGCAACAGCAATATACACTTGTTACATTTAAAACCTAAATCTCTACATTTGTTAAGTTAAAGGCGTAATAACGTCAAATAATTTGACACGTGCGGGAAAGGCTAGTTCTATACACGATTGTTCTAACTTGAATAATTTAGAAGTAACAGGGTAAATGAAGTAAAGGTTATTTAACCTATTCAATAACACGCGCAACTCCTCCTAGACCAAAAGTTATACAAATCATACTAAGTAATACTTAGTCTGACATGAAAGATTGCGGTTTCATTTGCTATTTGGCCTACCATTAAACATTGTAGCAGCAGCGAGTTTTCGAGTTTCTGGCATGTCTGGTCTCGGTGCCCACCCAATTGTATCGGATAAATCTAGGACTTCGCATTTGTTTGAAGCTTTTGCTGACCACCTTACCCCATCCGCACCACCACAGGTTATGATCTTGTTACCACATTTCACTGAACTTGCGGCTACTCGGTTGCTGTTAAGTTGCTGTCGAACAAATTATATTCGGTTGCAACCTAAACTGGTATACTTCAACTGAAATATGATAATGTTTAGTGTAGATGCGAATAAAATTTTTATGTCAATTTTTTATTTCACCGAACTTCGTGCAACTCGGTGGCTGTTGAGATGCTATCGAACAAAATTTATATTTTGTCATGTTGTACATTCACATGTTAAACATAGCTGGTACTTCAACGAAAGTATGGTAATTCTTATAGCCTATAGATGCGAATAAAATTATTTTGTTAATCTCGCTGTATAAACGCCTAAAGTAAGATGCAGCTCAGTTATTATGAAGTTATTATGAGGTCATCTAGGGTCGCTTTTTTCAGACAAGGCCATATTTAATTATAATACCGAAGAGTGCTAAACAAGGCTAAGAAGCAAAAAAAAAAAGTTTGAAACTGTTTGTTCATTTATCGACTAATACAATTATAATCACCAGTACGTCTTGTGGCTGGCTCGCGAAATAGATACGCAACCTTGAAAGGAGTCTAAAGGAAAGCGTCAATTAAAACGCCTTTCTGTTGAATAAACTATTATAAGTTTCAACAAATTATCTCGTGTCCCACAATGGCAAGAACAAACATTCATATGTTTATACAATTATAAAATATAGGTCCTGAGCGGATTGATTCCGCTTTGGTAGCCTGTAGAAGTTTGTTTTAATTGCTTTCAAGGTTATACGATTTGTAGATACTAGATATTTTCACTTATTAAATCCTCAATTATCGCGTAAATTTAAAATGCACTTTCTCGTAGTAATTCCACTCACTAATGGAAAAATAAATTTAGAAGCGCAGGAAAAAAATCCGGTTATACCTTGGTGCACCCCACAGAAACAGGCATACAAGCAGAAACTTATCGAATGAAGAGTACTCCAGTAACATGATTAAACCGTCAATCTAGAGTCCAGACTTGAGTTTTTTAATCTAGAGTAGACTCTAGACTGGAGTTTTTTTTAAACTCCGTAGCAATAAATTATCCTGACAATATTTTCAGCATTTTTACCGCCAAAACTTCGCGGCTCCCCGTTGTGATGTCATATTTGGCACACTGTTTCGGGACACCTTCCCCTCCAATGGCCAGAATGCATCCTTAACAGAAATATTTATACATGATGATTTACATGCATTAACGGTTCGGATGATTTTGTCGGTTTGTCTAATTGTAATAAAATATTTGGTATAATCTATTGCTTTATTTAAATCATATTCCTTCACAAATGGTAAAATTACGAGAATGACTCAAAACGAAGCTTCATATTAAACTAAACCCTGCTTCGGAATTGATGGTCAAATATAAACGTTTATTAGACACCGCAGTCTGTAGTTTATACAGTCATTCTTACTGGTGGGTTATATGATGTCAACAGGTTATCAAGGCCTATAGTTACGCTTTTACCTTTCAAATCGTTGTAATTTTGCGGAACAAAGCATATGGTTGCGTCCAATAGCGCCTTGGTGCATTGGAGGTCTTCGCGCACCAAATCCTGTGAAAAACATAATATTAGGTTTGAAATATGTCCTCTTTAGGATTTGTTCTATTTTCCAAAAACAAAATGAATGGTCCACCGATGAAAATGAAAAAATAATGAATGGTCCTCCGATGAAAATGAAAAATTACCATATATCTTCCTTTTCAGCATTGTGTGTTTATTCTTTACCTTTTAAACAAATATATTTTTGTGTGACTTTTCTAGGCAAGATACCTAAGTAGGTGACTTTAAGCCACCAAAAATGAATTCTAATCGTTTGTTTTATTATTGCTTCCTAAAGAAAAAATTAGAAAACAAACAAATATTCGTATTGTTAATCTGCCAATTTTGGGGGATATTTTACTTTTCTGTAGCCCTGATAGGTTTTATGATCAAACAAGACGTAAAAAATTATTTGAAAGTAAAACGCCATTTGTATACCTTTCGTCATTGTTTGGGGCGAAATTTTTTGCGGCTTTAAAAAATACGGCAGGCCAATGAATAATATATAGTTAACTTTTAAGCAGCGCCTATACTGCATATAGTCACCTCTGTTGCAGCTATTCGCATAACTTCTCCCGACAAAGTGGAAAGGTCAAGTCTAGCGAAAAGAGCAGCAAACAGTTGTTTTCGGCTTGTCGTGTTGTGGTTCACCCACCGGACGATTCCAGTGTAAACGACTTCTCCTTGAAACTGAAAGAGTGTTGTGTGTTAACTCGAATGAATCTCTTATTTTTATTGCAAATTAAGTCAAAGTATTAACTGACAGTCGCGTTGTTATAGTGCATTTATTTTATGCTATGAACTTTTTTGAAGAAAATTAGACATGAGTACACTATGTTTAACTAGTACTATTCGAACTTATAAAGGTGCAGGGGTAAAAGTAGAATAATTTTCTTAGCGGAACGACAATTGTTTTTTTATTTTCAGAAATGACGTCACAAAGTTACGCTATAACGAGACGTCTATGTGAACGGTTAAAACCAATTAAGTTCTGATTTGACTGTCGATTGCAAATTTTAAATCAATATCAAGACTGAATAAAGATATAATGACTAATGCTCTTTAGGTGCTGTATGTTGGATTACCTTTACTTTCTCCAGATCGATAATGGCAGACATTTCGTCGACTTTTAGTTGTTTGAAGTCTTCTTGTTCCACGATCTCAGCAAAGTTGTCCTCGATAACTCGGGTGCTTTTATCGGCAACTTGGGTGAGGTTGTAGCGCAGAGCGTAAGACCGAAGTTTCAGGCAATTATCCACGTCAACAGATTCGAACATGGATGTCTCACATTCGGTTTTTAGGTCTAAATAAACGAAAGTGTGCTTTAAGTCCAGAATCTAACAGGTTTAAAACTTTTAAAATAGATGATAAGACAACGTAAACTTTTAAAAAATCAACCTAGAAGCTCTGTGTATTCAGCGTCCTCAAGAATATCCGTGGCGTTACCGCCCGAAAAATCCATGACACCAGTGTAAGCATAATCGAGAATTCTCTCCAATCTATCGTCGTCCATGTCGATTTTCACCACTGCGGCGAACTTTTCTTTCATCTGAAAAAAAAAAAAAAAAAACAGTATTACGTTGGAGTTATGTAAATAATGAACAATACCAAAGACAGTGAACATTTTAGTGCAATGTAATATTTCTGTAATGAATAGCATTATTTACTAAGTTTACAAAATATATAAACTTCATTTTTTTCGAAAAATTCCTTTCTTGTTTCGCCAACCACCTCAGAAGTGAATAACTTCTCGAAGAATTTCGATCTCAGTCCAAGCATTGCTCTGTGAACGGCGAAGCGCTTTTCTCTCGCTTGGATTGTTACGTCACAGAACAACCGCTTATCGTATCGATCACTTCACATGAAAAGCAAACCAAAAAGTTTATCATTTGTGGAAAAACTAGAATTACATAGAAGTAAAATACTATATCTTGGGGCAGGGTTTCTGAAACTGCAGGTCACTCAACGAGTTTAAGTGTTGGCGAGTAAGTCCGTATAAACTTTTATATAAAGTGCTACACTTATAAACCAAATGGTGTCATATGATAGGTTGCCTACCTAATAATACTTCGCAGAACGGTTTCAAATTGCAGGTAGGAAAATACGTACAAGCGTGCAATGAAAATATGACTCATCATCAAGTTAACATACACAAAAGCCCACCATCAACACAGCTTACCTGTTAAACATCTTCACAACCTGATCACCAAATGACAATTCATCTTTTGCGCCAATGTTACTTGCTGCAGTTGTCATAGTGGCTGATTTTGATGGGGTTGCAGGTTCGTTGTAGTACTAATTACACAACTTATAACTTAAGAGAGATAATAATATCTTGATGGCACAATTCGTTATTTGGTTCTACTGTATTTCTGCGAAAGTGTATTAATAGTAATACTTAACCTGCCTTAAATTAATAGTAATACTTAACCTGCCTTTTTAACAATAATGTGTTGCTTAAACAATACACCAATCACGCACTATACGTTGCTCATCGCTTTACCAGCATTTTACTTGCTGTATGTGCTCGGTTATTTGCTCAAAGCACATAACAATCAAGTTGTAAGTTTAGTTCCTCTTTTCGCAAGCGTCAGGCAATATCGAACTATTCAAGCGTAACATTAGCCTTTACAGGATCGCGCTGTTTAGCATACGTCTCACCAAGCAGACACTCTTAACCTTAGTTTGCGCTACCATTTTGTGTTATGTATAGTTTAATACAGCCTTTAAATGTGGTCTATCTTACTGAGTTTGTGAATTACTTTAAAATGCAATTTTTCGCAACGATTTTGGCAGAGCTTTGAACCATTATCAAATAGTGACTGCAAACAAACAAAAAAAACAAAAAAAACACTTACTTCATTTTTTTTAATTGCAAATTGGCAAAGCTAGTGTTTACTTTTTTGCACCAATAACAAATTGCAGACTAAATCACAAATTTAATCATAGAAAAAAATAAATATAAGGTAACTAAAAATTGAAAATGGTTATTGTGTTTAGTATTGATTTGCCTTAACAATGCCCAAACTTTGTTTTACCTTATTTTATTTAAATCTACACAAAAGCGGAACATATATATATTGAAATGACAAGCATATAAGTTTAAAAACGCAGTTTATTTCTTCTTTCCTTTCTTGCCCCCCTTCTTTCCCTTTTTGCCCCCCTTCTTCTTCTTTTTACTGAAGGGGCCGATTTGCTTGGTGACCATGGTACCTCGCCACCACGACTGGAGCTGTTAAAATAATCAAAGTGGAATTATAAGACTAAAAGGCCAGCAGTGTAAACACAACAGAGCTTTAAAGTTAGGCCTATTTGTAACTTGTTTGGCATTACAAAACTGTGCTCTGATAACTTGCTTTAAAAGGAAACACCATGTTTCAATATACACAATTTAAATAATTTATAACTATATTACCCAAATTTCGGTTACCTTTTTAACTGGTTCGAGTATATTATATAGTCATAAAAATGAGTATACATTCATTTATATGCGTCCACACACATACCAGCACGAACAGACGCACAAACTATGGATGTCCGATATTTGTAATTGGATTCCGTTAGCGACACCCGATATTTGGACTAATAGTACGTCGGCCGAACCGATACAAAATTACGCGAATACTACGCCAAGTAAGTAAAAACGACCTAATTGAAAAGTTCAATAGCATGATTAAAGGCTATAAGGCCAACATTCACTTTTGCTTGACGGAGCTTTTTTAACATAATATATCATTATCACAATTAGATATGAAATATTAATAAACCTACATTTCAGGGTAGAAAACGCTAATGGGGATCACAATACAAGGCTGAAATGCACAAATTCAGTTGACTTTTCTATTGATCGAATACTATGAGATATACCTATAGCAGAAACGAACGTACATATAAGCGAAAACGAATTCAAACACTTTTTCATTATATGGCTGTATAATTCGCTCACACCAGAAAGCATGGAAGAGAAAGCATGCGAACTCGCGCGCACACACGCGCACACACGCGCACACATACGCACACTTAGACAGCAATACATCGGCCGCTCTATACTGACCCTGACGGCGGACAAGAGCTCTATTTCCTCCTGCTCTCTCTTTCTCCGCTCCTTCTCCTTCTCGATGCGATCCTCAACTACCACCTGCTCGTACTCGGCGTACTTCCGGGTCAGCTCCTGTAGGATTTGACAAGAGGAATTTTTAGCATCCTTAACGCCCAAGCTTATTCAGACAGTTTATTTACTTAATCGTAAACATAATACATCTGTGTGGGTTGGAGGTTGGTGTATCTTCAACGTGTTGGTTTTTACTTTTGTTTTCGTTAGTTTCTAATTGATGTTGCGCGATTTTTGGATTTTTACATCTGTATGCTATCATAATAACATTTTCTACATTTTGTGAATTTCACCAGTCTAACTTTCTTATAAAAACAACAACAAAAGTGTTGGATCGATAATAAATTTACCCTTAAAAAATAAAAATAATCAGATCCGTGAAACTCGTATTTTTACTTAAGGACTGTTTATCTTTATCATAGAGATGTATTTTTCCCAACCAGATTTGGACATCTAGATTTTAGTTCAGCTTTTCTAAATTAGATTGTTATTCAAATTAAAGCATTTCGATTTGCCGAAATTAGATTTTACTAGAATTCGAATCAGCGAAACTCGAAATTAGGCTAAAATTTAAACTATTACTTTTAATTTCATGAATTTTGTGGCTACATCGCATTTTATTTTTGTAATTGGTAAAAATTAGTTCATCAAGGTTGCATTTTTTAGGCCTAATAATTCAACAGCAGGCTGAAAATTATTCTCTGAACGGGCAACTGAAGAACGCCGTTGGACACAATAGCAAATTTGGTATAAACGGAAATTAAAATATAATTAAAATTAGTTCCAACAAGCCATTTCATAATTTACACCATATTGCCCTAATTATATTACTGTAGTTGAACTAGCAAACTAGGCTTGTCTGGCTGCTTAGGTCCGAACCCTGTAGATGTTTTGTGTCCGAGCCATAAATGATTAATTCTTCTCTATGAGTCATGCCCAGATTTCAGTCCAACCGCCGACGCCAGATGAATCACCTGCAGTCTTTCCAGGTCGTTGGCCTTGGATGTTTTCAGAACGTTAAGCTCATGTGCTTTGGCCTCCGTGTCCTTGTCGTACTTCTCCATCCAGTCTTCCACCTTGTCCTCCAGGATCTAAACCAGGGGTTCTTATATTGGGGTCCATGGACACCTTGGGGGTCCGTAAACTAGTTTTAGGGGGTCCATGAAGGTATAATTGAAATATTAGTGTATATTTAAGAAGTAATCTGATATTTAAAGAAAACAACTTAATCAAAAATAATACGGTTTTGCACTGAATGTATTTAGATTCCATTTCACTTTCACATTTTCGGACCAAAATCAGCAAATTTATGAAGTCTATTTGTATTGTGCGTTAATTTATGACGTCATTTTGTTAAATTTTTTGCCTACAGTGGTCCACACAAGATGAAAGAAGATTTAGGGGTCTGCGGTAAAAAAAGTTTAAGAACCCCTGAGCTAAACCGTGCGACTGGTTAGGCCAGTTGGTGTCAATCGGGGTGCAGCGGCGCCCTGGTGTGCCATTTCTAATGCTCAAGGGTGACGATAGGTATTCGAGTATTTCTAAAAATCTGATTTTTGCTCAATTAGTAAGCTTCTGCTAGATAAAACTATTTGTGTACGAATGGAGACCATTATATCAAATGGCATTTTCCTGCATGCTCTAAGTTGATTGTGTTGTTCCAGTTCCTTGACATTTCAGGAAAATATTTATCACAAAAATTTCAGTCTGGATCTATTTAATTATTTTTGAGGGGTGCCGTACGCCATAAAAGGTTGAGAATCACTGGCTCGGGGACTCGGGACTCGATGGAGTCGGTTTGTTTGGCTGTAGTCGGACTCGGGACTCTAGTAAGACCACGTAAGACTACCCGAGCCTGACCTCCGACGTGCGCATCTAAATTTTAAAACTGATATGGCCGCCAACTGTAGATTGTAAAGGCGGAATAGCATTTGGGGAACGATTTTTCAACCATGTATTGTAGGTGGGTGGGTGAGTATGACACCGCTACGATTGGATTGCTGAATATCCACCTTATTTGCGTTACGTAAATTGGTTGAATACAGGCTGTAGAGTCGGAACCGAACTAGGTTCTCGACAAAATCGGCAGTCGGACCCGGGTTCATATTTATGGCCGGTAAATAGCTCAATATAGAAAACCATGAAAAATACAAAGACGGGTTGTTTCTTAAATTCCGTGCTACACTCCAACTACGACTACGGTACGGTTCAAAGATTTTGTAGTGTTCCACGAAATTTAGGAAAAACAAGGGTAAAGGCCGCTGTTAATCACCAAAAAGTCAGACAGGTTGATGACCAACCGTCGAAGTAAGACCGCTAAACAAAATTGTCTAGACTACATCCTTTATGGGGTATTGATTTCAACTCGATAAAAATATCCAATATTCGTCCAATCGGTGATATAATTTGCCATGAAAATATTGGTCCAATCGGTGATATAATATACAGATCGGTCAAATAAACAAAGGAATCCATCGAACAATAAATAATATGAAGTTTAGATGTGAGATAATCATTGTGCCTTCCGTTTTGCTAACATACCTATTTTTCTAGTTTTTGGAGCATCACCGAAACTATACTTTGGTTCGAAAAAATCAGCATCGTTGCTTTCCATAAATACTCGGTACCAATTATAATTTTGGCCAACTCTATTTTAAAGTCTGCTTTACTGAATAAGTTTTACAACAACAAATAAACAACAAAAGTAAAAGCATTTTAAAAAACCAATAATTCTGCCCCTTTTAAGTTCAATTTCTGTTTTTTTAGTGAGTAGTGTGCACTGATTCAATGTCAGTGAGCTAGGAACAATTCCAATATAATTTTAGAAAAAAAGATTCCGCATAGACAACCTACCTTCTGATGCTTTTTGAGGTAATCTTCGACCTCGACGTGGGTCTTGACTTCTTCGTCGATGCTTCGTCTCAAGTTCTACATAATTTTATATTTTTAGTCGCAGTTAAGATGGATTTGTTATACGGATGATTTAAACAATAAATTGCAAGCGCATTAAAGTATATATTTTACGCAGAGCTTGAAACAGTTGAGTCGTGCCAACTGTGGGTTGTATCTACATGTCGCTATGTAAAGAACAAAGATAGTTGTTATTCGGAAGAATCTATACTTGAAGAAAGCGAAGTAAAATTTGTAATTAAAACAAAGTTTTTCCGAACAAAAGTATTCTTCACTAAACTTAAACAATTGTTTCCAAAGCATGTTGTTTTTGCATTACCTGAAAAAAATATCATCAAGTTTCAAACTATATTTGAACCTTTGGAGGCTAAACCTCATTTCTCGAGTGCTCCGAAGAAGTTCTTGCAAGTTAAAAATAATCTATTTATATAACAAATATAAAGACATACGTGTTAAGCATGTAAGACTTAAATGCACACTATAGTGAATATAGATGCTAATAAAATATATTTTTTCAATTTTCTTATTAGCCTGTAATAAACGTAAAGTATCTTTGTGTTGTGTCCGAATACGTTTGATAAAAATATGTAAAGGAACGTCACAAGGGTTTACGAGACGAGGTCCTTATGAATACCAGAAATTTGGGTTTAACTAGCTAACAATTAAAATTATAGCATATGCTCATGCCCCCTGGAATATGGCTCCATGACCCCCCAAGGAGGCAGTAACCACAGTTAAGAAATACTTGATTAAATCATATTTTGCTGCATAAAAGGCCTTCGACAGCAAGCATGCGGCTAGAAGCGTATAGCCTACTATAGATTTAGGTACCTCGACGTGTTCCTTTGTGCTCTGTTCGTTGAGCATACACCTCTGCTGGTTTTGATGGACCTGGTTTTCGGCGTTTTTCTTCACGTACTTGCCCTCCATGTTGCTCTTGGCCTTCATTTCCTAAAAGCCGCGCGCGAAAAACGTTTGAAACAGAATTCCGCCGTTTTAAAGCGGATAAACAGTTCGGGGGCACACTTCAGTGCTAGAAGTTTTGACAGCAGTTTTTGGTGCTCTAAATATGGCACTTTTGGGATAAAAATCCCCACCAGAGCGTAAATAGTCAAAATTATTCATTATTTTATCCTTTAATTTTTATAAAAAAAACAATTAAATTTTTGCCAAAAAAAGCAAAATTAGGATTTTCTAAAGTGTTTGGTGTCCTTAGGCCTAAACAACGGATTTTGTAAACTTTAAACTAAAAATACACCCGTTTATATTATTTTGCTAAAATATTCGATTTTTTCTTCATTGGCAGTTTTTACTAGTTTCCGTTCCAGAAAACAGCAACACAGTTACGGAGTACATTTTTCACAAAAATATAAAAGTCCTACCTGGGTTTTATTATAAAAGCCAAGGCGATTTTTTCAAATCGTAATATTGCAATTCTACAGGAAGCGGTACACCGTGAACAAAATTAAGTGCTTACTACGAAGTTTTTCTTCAGTGGAAGCTTTGTTAATGTCATTTTTCGTTGCAAAATACCTGCAATTGGTCCTTGAGATGGGCGATCATTTCGTTTCGCTGCTGGATCTGGAGTTCCTTTTCTTTCTTGATGTCCAGCAGTTCTCGCTGGAGCTGCTTGATTTTTCGTCTTCCCTGTTCCTCTCTGAAAAATATTTTGATATTATTCTCCACAGTTAGCATATTCTTATATTTTAATGTGCTTCCATCTAGTTCAGGGGTTCTTAAACTGGGGTCCATGGACCCCCTGGGGGTCCGTGAACAAGTTTTAGGGGGTGTATTAAGGCCTATTTAGCTAGGACCTTAATTTTCCGTCTTCTAGCTATGAGCTTTTTTTTGCAAAAATGCCTGATAGAAAACTATTTAGCTTTCTCAGTCCTTGCTTTCCCAATACGTTTGATTTAGGTTGGCCGTGTATTGTTTTGTCTTGCAAGCACTACTAAATAAAAGTATTTCAATTTAAAATGCTCATTTAGATTATGATCAGTGTTATGCTTGTGATCCTAGAATTTTAGCAATCCTAGTAATACACAAAATAACATTTGTGGTTACTACTTAAAAAAGAGTGAGTAATATGAGTTTACTGTATTTTCAGTGATAACATGATTCTAATTAAAATTTATTACAAAAAATATATAAAAAAAAAATAGCGTTTTACACACTTAATAATGGTGTTTTGAAGTGACAGCTTCTTTTCCTTCTCAGTCTGTACAGCTCTTTTCAGTGACGAAAAGTCATGACGCGGTCTCGATGACAGAAAGTTATCTTTTAATTCAACCAAAATATCTTCACAGAATTTTCTGCATCGAGACAAAAATATTACTATATATATATAATTTAACTTACACATATTTTTAGATAACATAAAATGAACTTTAAATTTTCAATTAGGAGATGAAAGACTGCATCATTTGTAAAATGACAGAACATCTAAAACTGTTTGTAAGTTGTTACCCTTACAAATAGTGTGTAATTGCCTTTTTAAATGGATTTAAAAGACAACTTATGTTTTTTTGAATGGAACTTGAGTTAGTTCATAATAAATATATAAAGGCATATATAAAGCATTTGTTACTACCATTCCATATTACCTGTCCTCTTGGACTTTAAACAAGTTATCTTTCGTGAGGGGACTTTGTCGCATCGATTGGTCGACTAGTTTGTTGCTTGTAACGAGGCCACCTATTGTCTGCGAAAACACAAATGACATTTTTGCAAACAAAATGTTTTAGCCAACTCATACTTTAAAGTATGTTTATATGCAATAATATTTTGAGTTAGCCTTATCATCAATTTTAGTGGTATAAACAAGGGGCATATTATCGAAAATTAATGTTTTTACTGCAAACACTGATATACTTGCTTTTTATTAGTAAAATTTGTCTGTCTCACAGAATTATGGTTGACTTAGGATAAATAAGTGATATACCATTGGTGATTACTGGTATACAACATCAAACATGATACCAGAATTTGCCTAATTATCCCTGTTTATCAAAGTAGCCAAGTTAGGCATTTGCACAGAGCGCAACCAATTGTTAAATACACTAAATACAATGTTAAGGTAAAATTTCTATTCAAGTGTGGTTAATTTAAAACCTGAGGTACCAAATCGGAAGATAGGTTAACTATTTTACACTTTAATGGTTTACCTTACTGTCAAGATGATCAATTAGATTTTGTTCCAATTTCAACTCCAGGTTTTGTTGACTCTCAAGAGCAGATGAAATGTTTCCACCAACAAGCTGTCAGAACAGGTACAATTAACAACGGACTGCTATAATATATTAGTTATAACATGGCTTCCCAAACTTTTTAGAATGACCTCTTTTAATTTAGGAAAACTTTTGGCAATCATCTACATTTGCAATAAACCTAAAGTAAACACTTCCTGAGGTCTGCTTCTATACACCTTTGGTGTTTACAACCCTGTAAAGAGTTTTCTGTTTTGTATTATTTACAACATTTGCATAACCAAATTAACCCTAAACTTTATTGAGATCTGCCATACTTTCCAGCTGGCCTGTTATTTATAAACCTGTTGTTGTAATTCCATGTTTGTAAAAAAATAACATATCTACTAATAGTTAGTAAACGCTTTTCTAAATATATGTCGGTAACATTTTAAGCTGGAATTGGCTATTTACCCAGAATGCTTTGGTTCCCAATTTAGTGATTATAGATTGACTTTGGGTAGGGTTGCGGTTAGCATTTGGGAACCGATGGTAATGTTTATTATAAGATGGTAATGTTTTTTATTTTTTAATTGATTTATTACCCAATTTATTTCAATTACTGGTGCATCTTTTTTACAGCAACAAATCAAGTTGTTAAAAATGAAATTGCAAGTTAAAATAAATATCGGAGAATAAATATAATAATACTTGACCAACCCTAACTCGCAGCCTAACAGACAAATGTTAGCAATAGGAACCCTTGAACGAAAACATCAGGTAGGATTCTAGAGCAGCGCCGAATTGCTAAGTTAACCAGGAAGTGCCTATAGGCTATTTATCTAGAAGTACACATATTACCAGTCATGAATATATATTGATTTAAATCACTTGGTTATCCGGGTACAGCTTGTTATATTTTAAGTTTAAAAAGATACTTCCAACATGTAAACATAATTACATTCAGTGCACAAAAACAACAATTAAAATGAAACCAAATTAGTCGTCAATTTGAATTTAAATCTAAACGTTCCCCTTTTTAGCACTGAACAATCTGTAAGGTTAAAAATACAGTGTTTAATGTACGACTTACTTGCTTAGCATCACTTCTGGCTTGAAATGAAACAGGCAGAATGCTGCCTAAAATCGACAACTGGTAAACGGTATCCTCTAAAACCGAGGCAAAATTTACCGCGGCTGAATGCTCAAAGCCAGCATTCATTATTAAACCTTATCAAAAAGTCTATAACAAAAAAACATTTATAATTTAGCGTTTATAATATAAAAGGGGGTCTTATCAATATAGTAACTTAAGTTGTTACAAAGCGTCTTATGTCGTTATGACAAAAGATTCGTACCACCACTGGCGCTATATTGAAACAGATTTTTCATTCGGGTCTTTGCATTTAATGATAGCCTATAATACCACATACAATGCATTTAATTGGTAAAGGTTGGGGGTAAAAAAAGAATATCTTTGGACTGTTAAAAAAAACGTTATAATTGTATTTGACTGCGTAGCGGCGTACACAATTTTTGAAATAAAACAGCAGACCGAATTACAAATTTATAAACTAATGTCGGTTAAATTGTGATAAAATCAGTTTAAAAAATGCGGTATAAATTCGACAATCTTCTCAGTACACCAATAATTTTGTCCACAGAAAGGCAGATCGACATACACAACCAATTCTTAAGCTCAAACATCAAACTTTGGCCGGATGACGCATGCAGTGTTTAAGGTGTCAATAAAGTAGGTTTAAAACTATAGTTGCAACTCATGGATAAATGTTGATAATTATGTAATTTCCCCTTCGTTTATGAGTGTGTTAGTTAGCCATTTAGCCCAGTGCTCCGCAACCGGTGTGTCGCAAGACCATGCCAGGTGTGCCGCGACGTTCCCGGAGGTGTGTTACTTGCCCTTTAAGGGTATTTTTTTAATAGTCAGTCGAATCAACGCAAAAATGTATATCTCATCAAGGCAAGTATTTTGATCTTATGCAAAATCCAGACGTGTAAAACTTTTTTTACCCCTTTGTCACCTTCTATCACCGGAACTTAAATATCAAAATATTGTTTTACAAACTCAACTACCTGGAATTATCAAGAGTACAAACATGCAACAAATGTTTTTAAACTTTACGCCAAAGTGAAAAGGGGGATTACCAAACGTTCGAAACCCATAGAACATAATTGTAAATATATTGTTAGCATTATGTGAGTGTAATTAGTCTTGGCAGCTGTTTCGAACAATAAATTAAGCAAAAATAGTACAAAGCACCAATGTCAGGTTTAATTTTACGAATATTATTGAAAGCCCTCCGTTCTCTAATCAGCTTCTACAAGGGAGGACAATTTTCATGACTTTGTCCGGCTTCAGAAATTTTAAAAAGTCTACAAAACCGCAATGCCAGACAAAAAAGGCCTAATGTCATGGTACGTAAAATGTTCGTTTGCTTGGACGCGTTTCATCATAAATCGTTGGTTTTTCTATTGGCTTCCTATAGTGCCTATACGATATTTGGTGATATTGTATATTGTCGGTCTACATACATTTCGTAGGTGTGCCGCCAAATTGTTTTAGCTCTGTTGGTGTGCCGCAAGTGGAAAAAGTTGGCGGAGCACTGATTTACCCCACAGGTGCCAGGTGTCACATCGCACCTTCTAAATTGAAAGGGAAGCTTAAACTATACAAAGTCATAGTTCACTCAGCACGCGAGTACTTTCCGTCGTTTTCAAACAAAAAAACGTAACTTTATGACGTAGCTAAATCAGAAAAAAAATCTTTTTTTGAAACGTTTTCCGAAAGGTTATACGCTGGAAAAATTGCTTTTTTTTTGGGTAGACACTTTTCATTTATTCTTTGATATTGTTGGTTATCCCTCTTATCATTCTGAGATACTTGAGACTGATCTGATCACCGTGAATCTTTCGCTACCCGAAAGCATGCATTGTACTTTTGAAATTGAATCCCTGTTTATGTATCGACCAAGTCGCAAATGCAATAGTGAACTAGCGGCAAACACACCGCGATGAACGATTTCAGATGTTAAGGTTACTTTGGGTGTTTAGAACGTTTTGTGTTGCTATTTCAAGGTTTTTAGAGGTTTTATCTATTACGTGGCCCGTGTAATTGCGCTAGGAATAAAAAGAACCATGATACGTCACGATTTTGTCAATATTTTTATTCTCCACTCGTTGCTGCTAGAGAGCGCCCGTTACGCTTCACACCCTGCTTTAACTAACTGGGATAGCGCCAGCCAGTTATTAGCTTTTTGTGTTATCTTAGTTTTAAAACAGCTTTAAGTATTTTTGGGTAGCCTGTTTTTTTTTTATTTTTACCAATTTTAATTTAAAAAAAAACGTTTTAAAATGCAAATGGTTGAAGCAAGAAACGTAACTGTCTAAAGTCCGCAAATATTCATGTTTAAAAAAAACTTGATTACAGTAAGAAATAACTAAAAAGCTGTTTGGGTTTAGTTTAACGCCACTCGAAATAAGGATTCTACTATATTTTTAATATAAGCTGTGATTTCATTATAACCTGTAATTGACCTTAATGATTTCATTTTCCGGTAGTCTATGACGAGGTGTTTCTGATTAAGATTTTCACAATTTGTTTTGCTGATTTAATAGTGTTTTCTTGTTTGTCCGAACTTCCTTTTCAGTTGTGTAATATGAGTAAGCACAATTGTCGTCTTAAGGTTTATCTAACTGTTCGAAGTCGCCATTTGGATATATATTTTTTGGGGGAACGGGAGTATTTTTACGGACAAATCTAGATTTATTGAACATTTATAAAAAAAATTACCCTTTAGTTGTATATATTAACGAAGTGTCTATATAAACAATCCACCCCCTTACGAGAGTATTCGCCTCATACCTTGTTCAAATATCAAAGCATCATTTGAAGATTTTGCTCATTTTATTCAACCAAGACTTAGATTGAAGTCGTTTTTAGTGCGCGACGTAGTACAAGCGAAACAGCATTTCGACTCTTGGATTGCTAAAAATTTCGACACAGGTCAAATTAAATACACACACGGTTGCGCAAAAACTTGCAGTCGATACGAACGTATACAGTGGCCCTTGGGTGACAAAGTTGGATGTAAAAAAATTCACAATTCTGATCATCGAATTTTGTACAAACAAAACGCGTGTTGCCGAACTGAATATAGGCTCGCATAAGTGCATATTATAGGTGTCAGCGATACTCTGCTATCATCGGTCAAAAATTAAATAAAAAACGTATGTGCGGTTTCACGAATTTTGGAGAATGGAAGCACTGTACCGAATGTGGGTAGTGCTGTGTCAAAACGTTTGTCAGCCTCGGTAAAAAGTGAAAATTATTTGACAGTTTGCCTCTACATTCTATCATAATATACTTTTAAGCGTATTTTGTTAGCTGTGTTATATCGGCACCATGAACAAGCCTGGAATGCTACACTACAGATGAAAGACGTATAACCACGTATACCAGTTGTTACTTGTCGAAGCAAATGTTTGCATATTGTACAGTCGCGAGTTTTAGGTTTGATGAACTTTTAAAAATCAGCGATTTTTAATAAATTTAAAACAGTAATAAAAACACATAATACAAAAATTGACAGTAACATATTTTTGGTGCGATGCAAATAGTTAGTTTTTTAGAGTTTTTGGAATGCATTTAACAGGTAACCACGATTCAGCAGTGGTACTTTTAGCGTCAGGAATTATCGGTAACTTTAACCTGGGAAACATCCTGATGGGAAAAGTTTAAAGCAACAGCTGTTTAATATGTGAACATTAAAAAAAAACTTTTACTCTTCGCAAGTTTCTTGAAGCAGCGAACAGAGTTCAGTATGTACCCTCACGCTGATGAACAAAAGGGTGAATGATCAACAATCCCAGAAATCAGTCTACGACTAGGTGAGTTGCTGATGACGTCATCGGTTTGACTAAGCCCAATTTGTCAGGTTTAACTGCTTTTACCAAAGGCGAAGACTATTCGGAAAAGTGTGATCAACTTTGGGGTGGCGTAATTAAAATTCCTGACTTGTGTAAGGCAGGTGTGGAAGCATCATAACAACGGACAACGTTCTCTTTTCAGAGGAACAAAAAAACAAACCGAAATTAATTAAACTATAACAAATTAACCGCAACGATGAAAAACGTTTAGAGAGTGGATAGGATTAAGACAAGAACGACTAACAAAATCTTTGCAGGATAATTAGGAATGAAAAAAGAGTATGCTTCACCTTTTTATATTAATTTCCCCAAGTTTGCCTTTAATGCTTTAATTATTACTGGCGATAAGCCATGTAAAACATTTTGATATTTACCAGCCATTCTTTGACGGAGATAGCCTACAATGTTATGGTGAGTTTAAAAATGTTCGAAAATCAAGTTTCGGCCTGATTCATTGAAACTTAAGGCATTCCATGATTACAATACGGTACATTACGCCTCAATAATTGCAATGTTGGCGTAACAGTGGCTACTTAAAAAGCTATGCGAATAAATTCAATAGGATGTAGCTACAGGAACGATTTGACGTGAGAAATGCGTAGGGTGTAACCATTTGGGCTAAACTTTGCTAAACAATTTTCTAGCATATACCAGTTGCACGTATGAAATATAACTTTTGCGAAAAGGAGCATCTACCTAGGTCTATTTGGGTAAGAGGGATTTAAGGCGAAATATTACTGTAGGACTAATAGACAAAAAACACACAATCAGGGATGTTGGAAAAATAAAGTTTGACAAAAAAAAATCTTATAAATAACGATACTGCACAAAAATGAAAAGTTGTTACTCAGCCAGTTTATTTAATAAGGTGCGACAAACTCTCGTGGGATGGTGGAAGGTCAGAAAGAGAGAAAGTAATAAATGCATTGAAGCAGTGGTTCTTAAACTGGGGTTCGCGGGTCTGTGTGAAAGTCTCAGTAGGTCGACACAACTTCTTTCGAATTCATCAATTGATAAACTATGTTAGCAGAATACCAGAATGTAATCCGCCCCATTGAGTAATATTTTAAAATTTTTTGA
Organism: Ascidiella aspersa; assembly: GCF_963924565.1. Classification (NCBI taxonomy): domain Eukaryota; kingdom Metazoa; phylum Chordata; class Ascidiacea; order Phlebobranchia; family Ascidiidae; genus Ascidiella; species Ascidiella aspersa. Next base: position 7,207,633 of record NC_139450.1, read on the forward strand.
GGACCTAATCAGTCTTTAAAGTAAGTAATATTTTGAATGTTTTATAGTGAGTTTAGTAGCGCGATTAGTTTTTGCAGTCCTCGTTTCAAAAACTGATAGGGTCCTCATAAATTTACGAAAACAAAACTGGGAACCGCAAGGTTGAAAGTTTGAAAAAACCACTGCATCTGTGTATTTTGCCGTGTATGCGATTAGTAACTTTCGATGATCACTTTACCCTAAAATCCAGCACACCGCAAAATTCCTGACTTCCTGAACTCCCAGGCGACGCTGCGTGGAAGCTTTGATCCGCGCCGCAGCGCCCTCTGACGAGTTTTCATGGCGCGATCTCGACCGGAACCCACACGCTGATGACGTCATAAAGCAGGCGCAACAATGGTGCGCCACGTCAAGTCAAACACGGCCAAACAAGGGGAGAAAGCCAAAAAGCTACGCGACCGTTGTCTCAGTAGCGGCTTTCGACGGGCTTTGGTCTTGGTTGGGGGCCGAGGTGGGGTTGTTGTCCGTACTCTTGGGGCCGGGGGCGGTGGGGCAGCTAGCCTCGTGTTCGTCCAACAGGTTGCCGAGCTTTCGCTTTTGCGCCTGTAGCTTTTTGACGCTGTCGCGCAGCACCTCCTGCTCCCTTTCCAGCACTTCGGCTTCCTGGCGCAAAAAAGCAAGAAAACTACTGTACAACAGGGAAACTGGGGTCCATGAACCACTTGCGGGTTGCTGCTGCTTTCCAAGCTACACACGTGTAAGTACTAAGTTGAATTCAAACTTACCAACAAATTACCGTTCAAAGAAATGCTAGAGCAGGTTTTTTTAAATTGGGGTCCATGGACTACTTGGGGGTAGTTTCTTTTCAAGCTACACACGTGTATAAGTATTAAGTTTAATTCAAACTTCCCAACAAATTACCGTTCAAAGAAGTGCTAGAGCAGGGGTTCCTAAACTGGGGTCCATGGACCACTTGGGGGTACGTGAACAAGTTATAGGGGTTCCGAGGAAGCCAAATTGAAATATAGTGTAAGAAACAATCATTGTTTCAAAGAAATAATTTAATTGAAAATAAAACGTTTTGTACCGGATTTGCTTAGACTACATTATATTTTTACATTTTGTGGACCGAAACCTGCTGATTTATGAAGTATATTTCTGTTGTGACATTAATTTATGACGTCATTAAAAAAAAATTGACCACCATAGTCCACGTGAAGCAAAAAAAAATTAGGGGTCCACGGTAAAAAAAGTTTAGGAACCCCTGCTGTACAAGTTTGCCTTGTCCAACTTATGTCAACAGGACAAAGTTCGGAAATCAAACAAGGTGCGACACAACAAAAGAAAGCGCCATTTTGTAAGCGGCTTTTTACTTGTTAAGTTAAAAGTTAGAATTACTTTTAATTTGGGAAATTCTTTAAAGTAGAAAAAATTACTGTTTTAGATTTAAGATAAAAAACGATGAGATGAAAAACGATTTCGAAATCGCAATTTCATCGTAATTTTATTTGGCAGGTTTCGTTCATGAAGGGCCCGTTAAAGTAAATTTAAAGGTCGCGGGCCTGATATAAAATTTGTTATTGAAAACCTGGATAATTATCGTTAAACAAAGCAAGAATAAAAAAATATTTATAAAAAACATCTAAAGTAAGCTACATGAAATTTTAGTTTCGTTTGAAATTTCATCAAAGTTTAGTTTAGTTTTGTATTTGCCAAACGTTGCTGTCAAATAAACTAATAATATTCTTATTTAGATAATATACCGCTGGCCGGAAAAATTAAACCGGCAAGCTGAAGTTTGGTAACCCCTGATTTCAAGAGTTAAAAATATATTTTGTACCTCATTAGTTATTATATTGATATTTTTTTAATGTAGAATTTTAAAACTTGAATAAACTTTTTCGTTTAAACTACAAACATGGCCGAAATCCAACTATGTCAGTGTCCATACTCAAGAAAACTACTGTAGATCGCCTCTTTCTATTATTATGTGCACCGGTGTACTGTTAGCAAGTATATATTTAGCAGTTGTCTTCGATTTGAGCGAGCAGCGGTCGGTATACGCTCTGAATAGACTTTATTGATTTTTCCGGTGTAAGCGTAAGAATTGTTCCATGGTTAAAGTTAGCGGCAGCGTGGGTTGAGCCCAAAAATCGTGGTCTAATCAAGAAGCGTCGAAAAGTGAATTCGCTTGTTTGAGTGGAAATATATATACTTGCCATAAAAAACAAACTTTTAGTGCATCAAAAAACAAAATTGATTCACAAACGCGGTCCATCAAGGTTATTAATTTACCTCATATTTTTTAATGTTTGGGGAACAATGACTAAATGACCATTAGAGTTTTTTACTATCACAGTGCCTTTTTAGGTTGTTATTTTTAGATTGATGGATAAATAATTGCTGGTTGATAAATAAGTAGGCTATATAACTGTACTGTACCGGAATGCAACGCCAGTAATTGCTGATAAAAAAGTAAATTTCAAGCCATTACCATGAAGTGTTTGTTTACTTTTTGAGAAAAACTGAACAGTGTTTGTTATAAAAAGCCTTTGTTCACATTAAAGCCATTGTGTATTCATACAGCGAAATGATTCATCAAGCGTTAACAAAAAAGAATCTTTAAACAGCGATTTCGTGTTAGTCATTCAGGCAGACTGCGACAACATGAAAAATTAGGTTAGAATTAAAACTGGCATTTCACTTTTTTCCAAATTAGTTTGGAATTAGCTTTGCCCAAAGGTTGAAAAATAGAAACTCAACTGGAATTTGAACTAGCATTTCATTTAAATAGTATTTCACAATTAATTTAACAATTTATTCTTATGAGAATGTCGATGGCAAACATTCCCGTGTTAATATTAGATTTTTTAAGAATAGCCTAACGACGTTTAAACTGTAAATTCCGAGTAGTTCCAAACAAAGATTTGGGTTAAACTCGAATTTAGATTGGAACTGAAATTTATAGTACACCGGCCTTTTACAACCACAAAAAAGATTAGAAATATAATTTAAATACCCAAGTAAAGTTATCTAAATTTTAAGTCTGGACGTAGGTTGGCAAATGGACAAATAAAAATATCCTATTGATAGTTGGAATGCCGTCAAGCCAAAAAAGGAAAAATACAAAGGCCTTTAGTTTTGATGTTTGCTAACAGTACAGGTAATTAACCGTTTACGCGTGTGCTTGTTGCATAAACCAAAAACCTTTATAACCCGAGCGAAACGAGTTTGATTGGACTTGATTGATAAAACTTTACCTTTCAAACAACGTAAACATAATTAATTGGAACTGTCTAATGATCGACATATTGACTAAAGTTTTTTACTAAGGTTTTGAAATGACAACTTATACAATTCTTTGTTTTAGATTCCCCGCTTAACAAGAGAAAAATGGTCCAAAGCCTATTCAGAGGCGGGCACGATTGTCTCAATTTTGTTGGCCTAAATAGAATCGTCCATTGTTATAGCCACCCTAGAAGTGTCTCACGTTTATACGGTTTGGGAAGACGCCTAATGTACGTCACTTCCTTTAAGGAACATAGAACCCTGGTTAAATTTAAATCGTTTTGAAGTTCTCAAGCTATAGCCCTGAACTGACAATCTTAGTTTCTAAACTGCTTTGCGACAATAACCTAAATCAGTAGAAAATTCCAAGTGAATGCGAATATAGACATGCCTTGAAGAGATCGTATAGTGTGTAAAGAATTTTTTTTGGTAAAAATGACATTTTGGGGGACATTTAAGGTTGACGTCAAACTTATAAAAAACTATATTCACTTTGTAAAAAGCGTAGCCTATTTTTGCAATTTAGTTAAACAATAATCTAAATTAAATAACTACTTTTGTACGCTTTTAAATAACGCTAGAAAACCAGTTTTTGTCACATTAATGTAAATGATACTGCTATGATTTAAAAAAAAAAGCTAATTTGTTTAACCATGAGCATTGTTGTTAAACCGTAGCTTCGTTTGACATGATTTGCTTGGTTTAACAGAACTCTTACGTATATAATTATTCCTAATTTAGCCTCAATAAAAAGATGGTTTGTCGAACCACATAGCTTTTCTCTATTCAGGTATTAAAATACAAATAACCAATTAGTTATCACCATAGTTTCTATGGTGATAAATACAGGCGTTTCGTTTCAAACTCACGTCTACCACACGAACAAAATACTTTAAAAAAGTTTGCAATACGTGGACAGCAATGGTGATTTTAGCCCGACCATTTAAAAAATACCTGATTTTCTCGCCTAACTAATTGCGAACGTCACAGCACCACCCCTTAATCACACAACAACGCACTTACAACATTTGACCAGCAACATTACACTTCAATATACCAGGTAAGTACCCATCTTGTTCTATATTTTGAACAAACTTTTACCACTTGTTGTCTAACCATTTTGACCTCTGGAAATTAAGGCAAATATATGTTTCATATTTAAAAAAAAATTCATCTGTGCAACGGGAAACATTCAATAGCGCACCGTTTGAAAAGCGCTGCGCTATTCTGGAATAATGCTTGAGTGAAAATGCCCCCAAAACTAATTAAATATATGAGAAGCGACCAGACTTGCTTTTAAAGTTCTTTTTGCCATTTTTGCCCAAAGAATTATTGCCAGTGCGGCATGGCATGCATCGACTCTCGTGAACCTGTATATCAAGGCATTTATTGCATTATAAATTGGATGTTTGTACACAATGTACCTTGAAAAAAGCGACCTAGTCCTTTTTTAACTTTTATTTATTGTGTGGAGCGAAATTGGAAAATTGTTCAGCAAAGCAAATCGTTTTCGAAACTTAATTTCAGTAATTTTACTTTTATGGCTAAGTTCTTATCAAGTCTAAAAATGTCGGGCCTATACGAACCTTCTCTAGTCTTTCCAGTAGCTCTCTCCTCCTGTTTCGGCACTTGGCGGCTGCAACTCGGTTCCTTTCCCGTTTCACGCGCATCCGTTCCCGTTCGTCATCGGACAGCTGCAACATACCAAGCATCTATTATAGGGGTTCTTAAACTTTTTTTTTGCACCAAACCCTAAAATATTTTTGGGTTCGCATGGACAAGGGTAACAAAAATAGCAAAAAACAAAGTAGACGGAAAACAAGTGGACAAAAGAAACCCGCTGTACTTGGTCAAAAATAATATATAACTGAAAATAGAATCTATAGGCCTACATTAAACTAAAAATTGAAAAGTCGACTCTAATTTAAAGCTTTGTCGGTTATTGATTAGATTATAGGTTTGAATTAGCAAATTAGATTATAAGTAAGAATTAGCAAATTAGCAGAAATTAGAAATTAAACGAAAATCTGAAGTAGAATTGCCTTTAATCAGTCGACAATCTTTTAAGCTGAAACTTGAACAAACAAAGAATTTAAAAACTATATTGGAAAAAAAAGCAAAATTTCGCTCTAAATTGTCGAATTGGACAACTATAATTGTCTAATTGTGGGGCACGAGTTTAGTTATTGAACTCCTGACTCAATTTTAAGTTGACTTGAAGGTTGAGTGCCTATAACTCGTTAGCCAACCACAATGCTTCTAGTGATTAATAATTGTATTATTTGATAAGCGAACACCCAGTTTAAACTATAGTCAGCGGACAAGTTAGCATATAGGAGATGCTACTTGCAAATGTCAAAGTTGCGAACAGCACAAGACGTTAACAAAGAAGAAGTTGGTTTACAAGCGGAAAGCGGTCTTAAATAGCTACAGACAATCCAACTGCTGACTGCAGAGGTAATCGCAGAACAGGCCATTTAGCATTTAACACTTTGGTGCGAGTAGCGTTGCTTCGCATAGAAAATAATTCTCTTACATAAGCAAATACATCATAAAAGTTACTGTAAATAGCTCTTAGTCGGTACATTCATGCACTCTACATAATTGCCAAAGTTCGGTGACAACAGAGCTTTTTATTAGTCCAAACAGAATGCGTTTTGGCGATTAAGTCTGGTGAACGGGTTACGAAATCTTAAATTCTAAAGATTTGCCTTTGGTGAATAATTAAGGTTATTGGCTTAAAATCAGAACACATCTCTTCTATATTTAGGCAAACGACAGGCTTTAGACATGATGGACGGGCATTCCAACTAAAAATAAGTTGTTGGACACGCCCTTTCCCCATTGGTCAGCCGCATAGCACTTCTATGTGGTGATAAATTTTCTACTGGGCTATTTCCAGTTAAGTTCAGGTAAATTATAGAATATCCTGAACACACGGTTTAATTTATTTGATGTAATTTATTATAAATTATTTTTTGTTGATTGTACATGCCAAAAGCAGTTTTATTTTTAAAGATGCTATACACCTGCTTCATATAATAACAAAATTGTACTGTTCTTTAGTTTGGGAATTGTTTTCCGCCCCACATTAAATTCTTACTTCTGCCAAAAAATTAATAAATGTCGAGGCAAAGCAAGTACGATCGAAAATCACTGCCAAAGTGTCCAAATTTGTGATTGATGGAAACAAAAAAACATGTTGAATAAGCGGAGAAAAATTGGTTTTGAAATGTTGTAAAATGTTTTTATTCGTTTAATATTACCGAGCCAAGTTTTACTTTCGAATTACTGTTTGCTATTTAATAGTGCAATATTCTGCACAAAAAGGAAAAAAAATAATAAAAGTATTCTTCTTTACTGGTGTGTTCGGCAAGACATTGGATCTTATTGCATCCTGAAAACTGGGATCCACGAATTCCTGGGGGTCTGTGATTAAGTCTCAAGGGCAATATATTTCGAATAAAATGATTTATAAATGTTAACTACTTATTATGGTTAATTATTATTTGTATGAGTTTTGATTTGGATTTGTGAGCGAATATTTATTGTAGCATTTAAACAATTTCGAATTTATAAACCCGTGGGTTAGGGCTCCATCCCTTTTTAAAGAAGCGGGGTCCGTCTGGTGAAAAAAAATTGAAAATCACTAAGATTAAAGATTAATGAAAACAATAAAAAAATAAATGATTAAAAACCCTTTCTGCGTTAACACATAATCCCTGTCAATTGCAAGTCTCTCAAGACTGTATTAATGGGGAATTAAGAGTATTAGTCACCAAAAGTGATTGAATCATCAACATGCAGTTTGAAACACTCGCTGGGAAAATCACGTTGTTACAAAAACACGTTGAACCATGTAAAAGATTAAAAATGGGTGACAGACATCAAAGAAAGGAAGAGAGAAAAACTGGCCTCGACAAACCATTTAGACTATTTTTTCATTATTCTAAAATAAAACCTACTTGGGGGTACATGAACTGTTTTTTTTTAAAGGCCCAATTAAATTATTAGTGAATTATTTTAAAGGGTTGAATTTTTCAAAAAAAAAAACAAGAGGTTAATTAAAAAAAAAGTGTTAGCACTGGATGTATTTAGACGTTTCATTTTTACATAATTTGGACGGAAAACAGCAGGTTATCCAGGTCTACTTGTTTCATAAGGTCGATTTATTACGTAAGCTGAAAAAAATCATGCCGCCCCTGGTCAATACAAACAATATATTTTTATTAAGGGCCCGCGTTGAAAAAAGGTTCAAGAACCCCTGGTCTACAGCGATGTATGAATATCAAAATACACTGTTGGTGATTAGTATAATTACATATAGCCGTGCGCAGATTTTCAAGGAAACTGCGTCCGGGGTTCGACTTGCATCTCTGTTCAGGGACTCGCAAAGCGGGATTCCCGGACTGTGGATAGGCAACAATACAATCCTACATTGTTCGTTTCACTGAGCCAGGGCCCACGCGTTGGCAAAGCCGGAAGCCGCTTCAGTTGGGCTGATGCTTCTGATGTTATTGCGCTTGCTTGCTTGCTTGCTGCTTATACGCCAAGATAATATAATGGCGTTATAGACTAGAATGCTTCCTGGTAAGATACGGCGACGCCAGACGGGGAATTCTTTCCTTGTATTCATCCAGCTGTTTCTGTTTTATTGTCCCATCAGCCGTATTTAAAAAACACTACAGTTGTACTTGGATAATACCCCTACATTTACAGCGACCGAATAAGATTTAGAAAACCTCTGAGAAAAATTAAGTCACCATTGCGTTAAGAACCAAAAATATGCTCTAGTCTTGTTAATAATTTTGAATAAAAAAGGTAATCATTTCTGCCAAAAATTGAATTGTCTCTTGCGGCGTTTTTCTTTAATTTTATTAAGCGCATACAAAAATAAGATGTTTGGTCCGAAGGACATACTCGCCCAATATTACGTTTTTGGTGGATAACAATAGACAAGACAGCACACCGTGGCTTTCAAGTTTCTCCCCATTTTATGCCCATAATGGTTGCTGATAATTTTGGCTGCGTTTATACTTATTTTGAATGATAGCAAATATCACACAGATATAGATGTTATCTCAAGCAACAATCGTAGACTTAAGCGGAGGTATGGACAAAATGAACTTGTCGAGGACACAAAGTGTTCAGTCTGTAAATGAATCAATCGTACGTTGCCTGGCATCAAACGAATCATAAAGTAAACTGTTGTTGCACATTAAGCTCCCAAAATTTGAATTAGCACTGTACCTAATAAGTAATGGCAAAGTGTACTTACGTCGTCCAGGTCGACCGGGGGCGGTTTGAGGTAAGAGTCGCGGTCCAGTCGCATGGCCGCGCTGCTGCTTGACGGCAGGACGCTGGACTTGCGGTCCCAGATGTTGGGCAAGCGCTCCGAGGGGCTCTCCGGCTTCGCGGCGCCGTGGTACTGACGCTGCTTGAGCAGGCCTGGATATACTCCGTAGCCGGCCACGGCGGGCAGAAGACCCGGGCTGTGATACTCGGCCGGGAAGCTAGCAACGTCTGAAGAAGACTCGCCCGTCTGCATCGCGCCGTGGTGCTTTCTGTACTGCTGTAGCAGCGAGGTTGCGCTGTAAGCGTCCATATCGGCGGCGTGTCCTTCATTGTGATGACCTGTAACGTAGCTGCTGCTGCTGCTGCCGCCTTCGTCCTTTGCCTTGTCATCGCGCTCGTCGAAGAAATGCCCAGGCGGCAGCTGGTGAAGCTGGTGCTGGTGCTGGTGCTGGTTGTGGTGCTGCTGGTGCTGGTGAAGCGCCCAGTCGTCGTGCATAGGGCGGGCGCGCGACGACAGGACAATGTGCGGGAAACCTTTGGCGGTGCCGCTGCTTTGCTGCTCACAGTGCGCGTGAAGCCGGGCTCCCGCGTCGCTGTACTGCGTCAAGTCCTGGTATTCCAAAGCAGTCGAGGAAGGGCGCGCGTCCATTGCGTATTCGTCGTGCTGCTGCTGGTGTTGTTGTCTACTGCTGACGCTCGCACTTATGCAGGCGTGGAGTGCTGACGCCTGCTGTTGCTGCTGGTGGTGGAAGGCGACTGGCTCTTGGCTGCCGAAGTCGCCAGGCTCCATCTGGTGTTGCTCGAAGGCTACCCTGCTGCACGAATTCCTGCTCGCGGGCTCTTGAGTCAGCGCACTGGCCGGCAGGCGCCCGCCCCCGCGCAAGCTCGTATAGGCTACATCCGCATTAGCTATCGGGAGCTGCTGCTGTTGCTGATATTGCTGCTGCTGGTGGAGATGGTGGTGATGCTGTTGCTGCTGCCTTCTGCTGTTCAGTCTGTCGCCTGTTTGGTGCTGTACCTCTTCGATGCCGTACAGTTGGCGGCTCGACTTTTGGTAGGAGGCCGCCACGGTGTGATCTATCGAATCCAGTTTGACACCCATAGCATCACGACGCTCACTAAATCCCGCGACGCCTCCCGTGCAAAGTCGTGCCTAATAACATGGCCCCGGCAATGCGCCGTTTTCTCGCGTGCAAATGTGGGTTTCCGCGTTATGATGATACCGTTAGGCAGCTTTTCCTAATTCTGTAAACTGTCGACCAGACGGTAATTAATACCGAACGAATTACTTGTTAAACTTATACAATCCTTGTTTAGGTTTTAGTTACCTCATATCATAATGAGCTTCACCAAACTATAATCGTGTATTGTAAACTGTAATATACAGTAAGAAGTTAGAGCAATCGGTAAAGACATCAACTGCTTTACATTTTAAATATTACATTTGCATGAAGGTAAATGCGAAATTGCAAATGGTAACTCGATTCTCGCTTCAAATCGATAGAGTTGGATTATATACCTATAATGCATATGCCACATATATGCATTGTTGATTAAATATCTTAACTGCGCTACAGGGAAATCGTGAGGTGGGTCACTCTGGAAGTTTGTCTGACAGGCGGAACAATAACTTCCCATAATAGTGTATTCGGCGAATGATTCACAGTTTCAGGCATAACCGCATTTTCTTACAGACGAGTTCAACAGAGGCTAAGAAACGAATTTGACGTCACACAGATTTTTCTATTAATTGTTTGTTCGCTGTACAATGCCACAATTGAAAAAAATGATAAAGTAGGCCTCCGGCTGTAATATATTTTCAGGCAGCGGTGATTTTTACATGCAGTATAAAAATAGTGCGTGCATCGATAAAATTCGGTTTTGCTGGGAGGGTTCTGCGAAAATATGAATCATCTGTTTTGCATTATTCATGGATTTGTTTTAATCCATGAAGTTCACACACACACACACACACATACACACACACACGCATACACACACACACACACACACACGCATAATTTAGGCTGATATTTAAGGCTATGGACCATTTTTTACTAACCCAAATGTATTACCGTATAGAATATTATTTCAGCAACGCATGCTTTATTTGGGAAGTTTTAAGTATGTTTTATTTTAGTTGATAAAGAGCGCTCGTTATTGTTCTTTAAAGTACATGTCTATTGAAGTTAATATCCGTCCAAATCAGATCAAATGCTAAACCAGAATATTTACCCAGATCAAATGTAATGATATAGAAATTATTTCAGCAATACATGCTTGATATGAGACGTTTCACATTTGTTCTATTTCAGTTGATGGAGAGAGGTCGTTATTGTTCTATAGAAGATATTTTAAAGTTAAAATCCGCAAAAAAACTGTTGTTTATTTCTATCAGTTGTTGGCTACCATTGTCAATGTAAGTAAGCCTTGTAAGGCAATTATTACAACATCAAAATGTTTATATGATAAGGTAAAAATATCTCATACGTTTTCAAGAATAGATACAGGCATTATTTTTAATGTAACATTCAGATAGCGGTAAAAGGCTTTGAATTTCTAAATACACGTTTTTATCACGCCAGGAAAATATTTTTTTTGTCCAATAAACACCATATTTAGCAACTTAACGTTTCAACTCTTTTAATTTTAACTAATGAAAGCCAAACAGTCACCAAACATTTTTCTTTGTTGGACTTTTAAAAGGTTGTTCACATAATTACCAATTACAACTTATTGTTGAATTAATTTCTTTAACAATGGAATAAGGTGAACATACAGCCTGAGACGACACACCGAATATGTTCCTAATATACGTTTTTTTTAAATCAGTTCATTTTAATATAGCAATATCTTTTTAGTATAAAACCAAACTAGAAAAAAAATCGATTTTGCAACTAAACTGGGTCCATGGGGACATAGACTGTTAACAAGACAGGCGTTTAAACTTTTTTTAGACCCATTAAGTTGGCAGAATATTTTACATGCCTGGCAAGGTTGGCAAAAAAAAATGGCGGAACAGTTGAAACATTTAAATAAACTGGTTATGCACGTGGATATGTGGTTTTAGACTACCAAAATAAGCGCTACACACCTACATTTCGAAAATAGAACTAAATATTTTCCAAAGTTTTTTTCCAAAGTGTTTTCTGTTATCCGGAAACCTAGATTAGGCTAATTTTTGGGTTGCACAGAAAGGCAAATCAAAATGACCGATTAGATTTAGGAGTCGAACGCGTTTGATTTTTATTTACTTGAAACGACAGACTTTCAGTGAATCACTTACAGTGTCCTGAACGGGATAGAAACGCTAATCGCTGTTACCGAGCCAAGCAGTACAGGCCGCGGTTGAATTTCGTCAGCTGGGATGTTGAATCATCAAAGCTACAGCACCCGTCAAAAGCCAAGGCACTTCATTTCGCTTTCGGGCCACTAAGGAGAAAAGATCAACTGGCTATACGAAGGCCGATTGAACGGGCTGTTTTGTGTACGTTACGCCATATCTGCTGGCCGATACAGGAACTGCCATAGACAAGGGCACAAAATGGTGGCGCACACTGGCACTGGATAGGTTTGCTGGCAACCAAACGTCGCCTCAATACAGTTGTAGTTTAAACCTGTTGTTTGTGGTTATTTCAATGTGAAAGCACAATTCTTGGTCCTTCGCTGTGTCAGTTTTAAGGAAAACCAGCAAAACTGCATCGTCCTAAACCTGGTCTAACGACTTGTCAAGCTTGTTACATAACCAAAACTGTATCTGATAAATATTCAACAGTGCCACTTGTTTTCAGTTTTTGAATAACAACAATACGGCTATTAACCGAAACATATAAATATTCGTGATCACTAAAGTAAAAAGTCGTATACAACACATTGCCTTCTGTCAGCCTAACGACATTCTTTTGTGCGTTCCTATAGGTATTAAAAGTAATAGCCGGGCAATTTTCCTTCACCGGACGACATCCAATCCCAAAACAACACAACACTCGCGCAACCGAAACAAACAACCAGGCACAACGAACTGAGCTACACCTAGGCATTCTGAGCATGGGCGGAACACATTTTCGCGCCCACGTGTTCTCCAGCGCGGCCATAACTCGTCCGCAATAACCTGCCTCTGACAATAGTAAACAAAACCATCTTCTGCTGCGTGTTGTTGGGTTCATTCCGGCTAAACTGCTTCCCAGGAGTTTATTCCTTTCAGTTAAGTTGCTACCAGTGCTCCTCGATCGGAGCGAATTTGCCCGCGCGGCCGCTTGTTAGTTTAGGTGACGCAAAACATCAGAATGTCCTGTCGGTCGATTTGTCGGGCAGGAGCCGATGAAATCATCAAAAATCGGGCGGCGGGCGACTGGCGGTGATGGCCTCTCTTAGAGACGTACTCATTTGGCCTATGGGACAGGCCGGTTTAAAAGCCTCTTTAAAAGCGGCCGGAACCACATTTTCAGCTCAACTTTACTAAATTGTGGCACTTCTCAGACCCGCTTCGTGCGTATAGATTGAGATCCAAAAGCAGCTAGCGCCGGTAGCACGATACCTGGAGCAAAATGGCGTTGGATGGGGCGAGACTAGAATGGTGCCGGCCAATTGAACTGGCCGCGTTTACTCTCGTGACCCACGCGTGGAGTATAGTATGCCGCAAAACACCCTGCTTTACGAACTTGGCCTATGTTTTGTCGAAACGACGAAGCACGTGCGCTCGTCGCCCGCTGTATGGCAAATTAATCAATAACAAGTTTCGGCGAAGTTTATCGCGTGCGGTCGATTGACTTTGATTTCGTGCGAAAATGTATCGATTCGTAGGCGATAAGGCTAAAATGCGTCCTTTTCTCCCGCGTTTTTTTGATGTTGCGGATTTACCAAGCGCCTAGATTACTCACCCTATAATCTCACCAAAATCAAATCGACCAAGGTGGTCATCCGAGCTGTAAAGTTCAACGCGAAAACGTCCAGTCTATTCTCAACGATAAGCATGGGCAAACGCCAAACGTTCAAGGGGCAACAACTGTTTAGCCGAACCGAGTTTGAAACTCGTCCTTTTGGCGGGATTTCTTCGAGGGCTGGCCTGCGTGAAGTGGGCCACAATCGGAGGGGGAGGGAACGCCACGCTTTCCCGCTCTTTTCACCGCCTGCCGCGAGCCGGGGCGAGCTATCGGGGGAAAAAAGCTTAGACGGCGGAGCCCGGGCGATGATTCAGAGCACGGAAACCGTCTTGAAAAAAGGCGTCCCTCAAACGACGATCTCGCGCGTGCGTTCGCCTTTTCGGCAAAACAACAAGGCGCTGGGCGGTTGTAAAACTCTTTCGGGCCGCGCGCCCATATTCGCGGAACCGGGGAACCGGTTCGTATTTTCGACTGTATATTTGGCGGGTTTTGAGAAAGAAACCGTGGCGTTTCGACGCATTTTGAACCGCTGGAAGGCGAAAGCGCGCTAGCCTCAGGCGGTTGCTGGCTCATTTTGGTGCGAAATAAACAACGCGCAAAGTCATTTGCGGTGTTGATTACGTTGCGATATATTATTCCAGTGTTGACTTGAGTTTTCCAAATACGTGATTTGACTTTAATCTGTTGACCAAAATGATGTTGATTCGAGCCTTTTGGATAAAAGTTTGACTTGAGCATTTTATGAAATAACTTGGTTAAAATAAAATATTGCTCAATAAGATTGTTATAGATCTCAATTTTTGCAAGTGAAACAATTTTATTGTAGGCTAATTCAGACTTTTTTGGTATTGAGTTATTCCTTACAATCGGACGAGTTTACTCATTTTGCTAGTTTAACGTTTTTTTTTATGCCACTTAAAGTTGATTTGCTATTATAATCACTTGACTGGGACATGCCTTTGGGTGTTTTTTGAAATGTCATGACTGAAACCTGTTGACAATAGTCGTCTACAATATGAATACCAAAAAAGAAGACGTGGCCGTTTTATCGAACGTTTTCATGTATTCGCAAAGACGAAACAAACTTGAGATTCTCTCTGGATTGGCCGACGTCGACCAGCTTCAAATTTAAATTAAAAGCAGAAATTGCGATCGACCTCATCAACAACAACACAATAACTTTTCTAGTTATATAATAAAAGAAGCATCTTCGCATTAGATTAAAATTTTAACAATTTCCATAAAACAACGCGGTACGTTTATCGCGTAGCCATTGCTTATTGGCGAGAGCAAAGAAAACAGCTGTTAAAGCAAAAAACCAACCGAATTTGACCCAAGGTCATAAAAAATTGCCCACCATGATTTCTCGTCGGACTTGTTTTTGTGCTCGCGCGCTCGCTTACTCCGGAAACCTGGACTTTGCTTTCTCTCGGACAGCTTTACTGTTTTGCCTAAAACGGGCGTTCAATTTTTTAGTTTTGGAAATAACAGATTACAGAGTGAATCATTGACGTCGAAAAAATCGAAAAACTTTGCTCTCATATTATCTCTCTTTCGATCTCTGCGCATTTTCGCTCTAGCAAGTGAAGCTCTCAGAGTGTCGATCATACAAGACCGTGATGCGACCAGCAAGGCAGAGACAGAGCTGACGTAGTTATAGACAGAGGACGCTGGCGTCGCACCAGCGCCAGTGGGGATTTCCAACTGGAATTGTTGACCTAAATACCTTTCCAGTTGCCGCACGCCTATGGACGAACTAAGCAACAGCAGCCGTGGAAATCCAAGCCCCCGAATTCAATTATTTTCACCATTTTGGGCCAAGGCCTGCTCGCGGTTCGCACATAAAGTTGATGCCCTTTTTAACGATCGGTTTCACTAAAGGTTTAATCAGGTGGTTTAGCGTTAAAACTTGAGTTTCGGTAAAAGGCTGGGCAGCATTACCACACAAACGCACCTTAGTAAGAAAACGCTTCTCGAATCTAAAAAGGCTGGGATGTTTATCGGTTTCCGAATGATCGTAAACGTATTGTCGTTAAATTGAATACGAGGTACAAGGCCTGCGAAAAGAATCGCACCTCGGTTTGCTACACAATTTTTGATGTGTTTCGATTGGTTTTAAGAAAATGCATAAGAATGGGTTTAATGTTTTTAGGCAGTTTCTTCTTAATGTTAACGGGTGTCATGTAGGCATTTATTCTGTGAAAAGATTTCTATTTACACTGTTAACTCAACCATACGTAGTTACCCACTCCTACGCCGAAAACCGTGCGATTGACCTATCCCAGCAGGTTACTGACACCATCAGTCCTTTTAAGAATAGATTCTACATGTCTTAACGGTCGAAAAACTGTGGTTTGTCTGTTGAATACTCGCCCAAAAGAAGTATTTTTCACGTGCTCTTTGTCTGGTCGTGGGCAATTGTACAGACAGTATGACCTTTTCCGCCCTCTAGCGTTTTATTTAAATCGGATAAATGTTTCCATGCCATGAGAAGACTTATCTAGCACTTTTTTTTGTTACAGTTTAAACAAAGAAATGGTAGCCTATCTAAACAATCTATGTTACGCAAAGTTTGGTATTTTTTTAATATTATTATATTTATTGTTCAAGTGAAGACGCAAAGAACATAGTTTTAGAAAATGTGAGGCAGCCAGAACCAAAGTTAATTAGCTTAGTAACTTAATAACATAGGCTCACCAATCAAATAAACAGTAAAAAAAATAAAAACACATAACATTTGGAATTCTATGTAGGTCTTTCACTACCGTACCAAGAGTTGCAAACGTAGAGCTCCTCTAATTTCCTAAACTTTTTTCAAGTTGATTTACCTATGTGGCAGCAGTCATGTCATTTTGGCTACGTTGTATAAAAGTAAATCGAAACGTAACAAGAGAAATTCTATGTTACCTTTGTGTGTGTAAAAAAATTCACGGAATTCCAAGCCTATACAAAACTTTCTCGGTAATTCAATAATCTAAAAGGTATTCTTTATGTAAGTTGGTAATACTCAATCCAAAGATTAAAACTTCTCGAGATTTTTAGTTAAACATCTTGCTGTATACGGTTGATTGGACGCAATTTTGCAACATTTCTGAAAAGGCGGGAATTGCCAAAGCTTTGATTTGAACTCTTTCTCATTCCTACTAGAAAAATATTGTAGCAATACGAGATAAATTATTATCATTTATCCGTGTCTGCACAATATTTAAATAATTTATTTTTATTTTATAGGCTTATTATGAAGTGATTTAGAAAATATTTTAATCAATTTAATAAAAAATTTGGTTAAAATTAATTTTATGTCTATTACTATCTAAATATTCAAATATAACTTTGTCAATCTGTTTTCGCAGTGGTCCGGATTTACAAGTTTACTACCTACATATTTAAGTGCTGCAAAAATCGTAAACAAGTCGGTGCAGGTTTTTCTGAAGCAGAAAAGTTTTTACTTCCAAGTAAACAACTTTGGTATGTTTGTCTAAGCTGGTTGTATCAACATGGAAACCGAAGAAAACAAAAATGACGAACAACGTGAAGTAGAAGAAAATGTGGAAGAAGAAGAACAACCGAAAGAAGACGGTACAATCATGAGTCCTAAATATACCTATTTTAGTGTTTGTTATTTTTTGCTTATAAAACAATTGCAAAAACTATTAAATAAAAAAATGGAGATCAACAAAAATAAAAGGCGCTGGTCTATAATTCTGCCACAAAGTTTAAACAATTATTAAACCAAGCACAATTATTAGGTTAAGTGTCAGTTAGTGTTTGGGTAAGGGTGGGTCAAGGATTATTATTTATTAATATTGCTTAACCTACCCAACGCTATCCCGCACCATAACTCAAATATTATGCTAGCCCAGGCGCTGGTCTAAAATCCTACCACTATTTTTACAGCAGCAAAACAAGTTGTCAATATTGAAAATTCAAGGAAGAAATAAATATTGAAGATTAGCGCTAGTCTAAAATTCTACCACATTTTCGACGGGTGATTTATATTGTTATCATTATTCGGGTGAAGGTTAAGAGTTTGGGTGGTTCAAGTATTGCTATTATTATGTTTATTTTATTGTATTTATTTTTTCCTTTCAATTTCATTTTTGACTACTCGTTTCGTTACTGTAAAAACAAACGTCGTGGGATTCTAGACCAGTGCCAAAACTTCAGTTTAAGTGGCCAATGCTACAGCATACTAAAAATAAATTAATTTTGAAACCTAAGACCTATTATTTTGTATACATTTTCTACATTGTTTACCAAAAACTTATATTACTCTTGCTTCATACGAATTATCTATCAATTTGTTGTATAAATTATGTTTGCAAACAATGTTTTTTAATTTAAAAATTAAAAACATAATTTTTTTGAAGATGATATTTACCCGGACAACAAAGTACTTTTAATTGATGTATATTGTATAATCACTAAATTGAGAAAGGAAAAAAAGGGAAAAGTAGTTAACAGCAATAGACAATTCTGTTTACCCAGCTTTAAAGTAATTAAAATAGATTAAGGAATAAATCATGAAAATTGCAAAACTTAGTAACTTACAACAAATATTGTCCATACATTTATGAACATCAGCTTTTCTTTTTAGTTTAATTTACATTGACTTCAAATGTAATGTGCGTAAGCAAGATCAATTTAATAATAATTTGTTGACTTGCCTTTTCTAAGAAAATACTTTTTAGGTTGACGTTTAATTTTTTATTCTGGCGTTCCACCTTAGTTCCACCTTAGCCTTAAAAATCACATGTTACGTTAGACATTCTTTAAGTGTTTACCAAAAAGTTTCATAAATTCATCAAAAACTTTGTAGTTAAAAAGTAATTTTTTGCAATACTTATGTAAAGCAAGAATTTCTGTGTGATACAACTAACCAGAACCTTAAAAAAGTATTTTTTTATATGTTTTTTGTCTTTAAAACAATTTGTGTTCAACATAATGTACGAAAACAAATCCTGTCTTGGTTGAGTAAAAAATTACAAGACCCTTAGGCAATTCAAGTAGTTATGTTGCATTCTAAAAAAGCAACCTATACAAAATTTACCATTCTAATAGACAAAATTTAGCTTTATATGAATAGTTTGATGTTATTACTTTTTTTTATGTTTTAAAAATGAGATTTTTTTATTTTTTTCCAAAAGGATGAATGGTGATTTTTGTAGCTCATACAAAAATAATATTTTGGATTTCTACAAACACAGCTTTACTTCAATATTTTTGCTTTAAATGTATTTCAGAAAACAACGATGACCTTGAGTTGCCAGAAGGAATTGTTGTGCCCCCACCCCCAAGTGTTTTCGGGGTCGGAGGCCCTGGCGACCCCCGGCTTATTATCACCCACATTGTCAACGAAAACTTTAAATCTTATGCTGGAAGACAAGTTCTCGGACCATTTCACAAGGTACAACTTTTGGAACATAATGGGGGCATAATATATAATTCAAACATTCGTGCTGCAACAATAATGAACTAATGTATGAAGTTTGGCCTGGCAAATTACATCCAAACTTTTCCTTATCATCTGTGGTGTGAGAACATAACTATATGATGGTGTAACTCTGTTTGTACAAACTATTTGATATCAATAAAAAACACCTGATAAAAGTTAATAATTAGCTTGCTGCAGCTGTACAGCTGCCAATGTGACATATTTTATGGTAATACTGGAACAGTAAGGTCTTAGTTAATTTTAACTATTTAAACCACAGCATTTTTTTATTTTTAAAGTTTAGAATAATAAAACTATTTTTTTGAGATTCAGATGCCCAAGAGTAATTACTAGTGTATAATTTATATAGATATTTATCTGTGTTTAGTTTAGCAATTAAAAGCTTAACTGCAGTAATTTTATCAACAGTAATTTTAAAAAAGAATATGCTTTATGCAAGTTATTTCACTTTATTCATGCTCTGAAAAATTTCAAATATATAGATTGGAGTTGTTAATGAATAAGTATAAAATCAATTTTGTCAGTTAATGTTGGTTAAAAAGGTACAACCGAAGTATTTAAATAAAATGTTGACAAAAAAAACATCCAGTTTAAAAACTTATTACTATTTCTATTTATATATACATATTTCTATTTATATAAACATAAAATGGAATAATAAACTGGTGTAATTCGGTAGATTTTTATCAAAGGATGTGTCCAGTGGGATTTCCTCCTTTAACAAAAAGGTGATTTTTTGCAGAGTTTCACTGGAATAGTTGGACCCAATGGAAGTGGAAAATCGAACGTGATTGACTCAATGCTGTTCGTGTTCGGCTACAGAGCGAACAAGATCCGCTCCAAGAAACTGTCGGTGCTCATTCACAACAGCGAGAACCATAAAAACTGCACCTCTTGCACTGTTGAAGTACACTTTGAAAAAATTGTTGACCTGGTAGGTGGCATACCTTTCTTTCAGCCATTCCACATTGTAACTTTCAGTTTTTGTAAATTGTTGATGGAGTTGGTGTTAATTTGTTCTGGCAAAATGAGCAATATCTCAAAAAACAAAAAATAATAAAAGTTACCAGTGTTTCAGCCAACCTAGAAATTATCTGAAATAGATTTTGTGATTCTGAATAAACTGTTGTTTGAGTAGTACCAGAAAAACGAATCTGGTGAATCTTGTAGTATTATACATTTTTTTAGTATAGCTGTGTTTGTTTGACATATGTTATTCCTTTCTCAATGCCGTATAGTTTTAGCCCAACTTTGGCATAACCTGAAAAGAGTGTTGCCATTTGTTGCAGTGGCTAACAAAGTTTGTTTAACTTGCGAAACTCAGCCCGTCTGTTTTGCGCTTTCAGGCAGATCAGCTCAGCCAATTCATTAAATTGTTAATTGTCATTTATATCATAGGCGCCGAACGTGAGTGTGCGGGGCGCTTGAAGACGCCCTGGCTATCCACAACGTTATCAATAAATTGGCAAAATAATTTCTGTAGCACAGTCTTAGTTAACAAACAGTAATATTTTCCTGAAACCATGTACAGGCACGATATCATAGATTCCCCAAACTATGTTTTTTATGTTTGATTTTTTCAAATTATTGTTACGTTTTGCACATTTCAATGAAAACTTTTTTAGCTTAAAGATGCGAAAATAAAGTTTTAAAAGGCGAAATGGTTGACTCAGTAATAACAGGCAACTGATATCTAAGAGCTCACATTTTTTATCTAATTAATAAAAAATTTTGTAGAAAAAAACGCCCTGTAATTTTAAAAGTTCGTTGCCGATAATTAATATTGTGTATTACGAGATATATACATGGTTCAAAAGGCCAGTCACTTTTCAATCCTTTTTGATAAGTGGAGTAAACCGTTTAAATGTTTTTCAACGTTCATTGCACTTCTAACGTTCTTTTGTTTCGGCCAGTCCGCTTGAAAGCTAACGCATGAAAAACGACAACAATTCTTCCTCTCTGAAAACCATTAGCCGCCCGTGTTTGCGTCGAGTTTAAAAGGCCAGCTTTCGGATGCCGATCTGAAGGCAAAGTATCCAAAATAAAGCAGCCAAAAGGCTAGCTCCAGCGCCTAGCCCAACGCGGTTTAGCGGCTGCGGCGTTGGTACGGGCTACGGTCCCTCTGAATCGGCCGAGTTAGCCCGGGTCCAGACAAGACCCGAATCTGTTAAAAGGCCGCTGTTTGTTTTTGCTTCGAAAATCGCCGGGACGCCCGTGCGCGCCGGCGCGGAACGGCGTGGATTGCGCCGCCCACGAAACTCTTATGAATGGCATCTGTAATAATGTCGTTTTACTCGACTCTCTGCAAAAAACCGCTTTTTTCCCTTCCCGACCGTTTCGCCGTAACGACGCGTATTTGGAAAGTGGCCGTGTTGCGAGTGCGGTCGTCGGAAGGGACGCTAGACTGCCGGACGGATGTTTATGTTTGGTCGTCTATTGTTGTTTCTCTGTATGGAATACGCTTTTCCACTGTTATTGCTTTAACGGCCCGATGTTTTAACTAGAGTATGGCTTAAAGTACGTGATCTATCGGCGCCAGCGTACGGGAAAAGCATTGTTTTTAGCCTTGCGCGTTTCAGTTTACCAAGCAGGCAGGTACAGCTTGTATTTGAAAAGTACAGTTAGGCTTACGAACGTTGCCATATTGAGAAATAAATTTTATTTTAATATTAAGATTGGAATATTATTTGTCTTGTGGTTTCGCATTGCAACAGCTGACAAATTTGTAGGATACCGAGGAATGTCTCTCAGTCTCGATAATATAAGTTTTACTTAGTTTTCGTACCCAATTGATTGATGATCCTAGCCGACTTGTAGACTTTAAAAGTAATTAATAGGCTGACATGGAATCGAAAAATGTGTGACTTTTGTATTGCAACAACTCTCGTTTTATTCCGGGTATTTTGTGTTAAAGGTTTCTATTTAAATCGACAGGCTGCTTAGGAACACAAAAAATGCCTTCTATTTTGCTGCCGCGATCAGCCCGTTTGCTACTGCAATAAACAACCGGAAAAGGCACTTATTCTCAGCCAAAAGTTAGTATTTGCTTGACCAATATATACACAACGAAATTAAGTATTAACAATCTGTGTTTTTATAAGCTGAAGTTTATGTTACCTGACTCTTCCCTATGTAGTATTTATTGCGCAACCTTTAATTAAATCCACCTACAGCAATCCTTGCTGTATTGTTTGATACGGAAGCGAAACTTTTGTGTTTTTGTCTCTCTTGTTTCCCCCTTTATATTCGTCGTGTCATTGAGAGGTCGGTCGCGCTCGACTTTGCCGCTCGTCCGTGACCTTTCACCGGCCCGACATACGTCGCAATGCCTCGGACGCGCGCGTCTGTGGGGGTGAGGGGAGGGGGCAAACGCGCGTGGGGGCAACGGGAACGCATGTAGAACGCGGCGCCGCGTGACTGGGGCATTCTCGCGCATATTTCCGCTCGCCATGTTGCTATTTTGTTACGGAATTTCGATTGGCTTTTGTGGTGCTCTGGATTCGGTGTCTATTCGCGCCCAAGAAACATATGCCAGAGCAATGCTGCTGTGTTGAGGTGTTGGGTTGGGGACAGCTCCGGGAGAGAGCGAGCCGGGCCTTGTGTTCGCCCTGCTCAGGTTCCAACATGTACTGTTTGACGAGAAGCCTTATTATTGTATGAGTGGCGTCGTGTCAGCGGGCGTGCCCGGACACCCAATGACGCCGCGTTTGCGTTCTCTCTCTTTCGCCCGCTTGCGCGGTTTTGCCCGCTGAATGTCCGACCTAACGCCGGTCCCGGGGCCCCGCTTCATTGTCGAGAAGCTCCCTTCTTCTGCTCCCAAGCTATTGCAATAATATCGAATGCTTTCGGAAAGCGCGCGGCGTTTGTGTCGCGAAGCCAAACAATTACAATCGAATTCACAATGACACGGGGAAGGTTAAACTCCGTCTCTTTCCTCTCGCGACGAGGCACCGAAAAATGCCGAGGGCGTCTTCGCGGTCAGTCGAGATCTAGTCCGCTTTGGGGTCGGCGGCTTTGCCACAGCAGGTCCCTGCTTGCGAAACGTAGCGACTGCTTTCTCATAAGGTACGGTTTGTGTGTTCATTTGTCGCTGTTGACATAAGCTAGCTTGAGGGTCTGCCTAGAACTACACTGGGTTTTTTCGACAATGCGGTCGAATATTAATGGCCGATCTTACGGTTTTGTCGTTTGCCGTTACAAATAGATACAGCTGCGCATACGGCCCATCCAACAGTAGTGGGTTGGACAACTTTTGAACAACTCGATATTTTATTTAAAGTGCAGCAGTGTTTTACGAACGTTTTCTGTACCAAACGGCTAGGTACTTAATACATCTGTCTATGTTAGAATTGCTACGTTTTGCCAGCCTACTTTAGTTTTACCGTATCTTGATATTAGTTATGAGTTTATCGGTGAGATAGTTGCGCCCATTTTATAAATGTAATTAGGACAAGTCATTTATTGACTATTTCCTCGTTTGTTTGCCCACCCTGCGTTCTCTCTTTAATGACAGCTGTTAAGTTGTTGGTATTTTAACCAGCTCGCAACGGCTTATTTTAGCGGGTTAAACGGCGGACTCTCGATACTGTCGTTTGCTATTTATTGTTAGTCGAAAAACGCAAAAATGTAAGTTATTTGCTCTTCGCTTGGTGCTTTCAATTAACCTACGGTTAAACATATCGATTGGTATCGATTTTCGTCGGCAATATGACCAGGTGAACTTACAAGAACACGATAGAAATATCCAGGCGTAATGGTTTGCTCTTGCTCAAATGACTTATTAACTGGAATGCTTGTTTTCACTGCATTTTAAAAAAGGTCACGTCCTTGTAGATTTGAAAACAACTTTTAAACCGGCCGAAAAGAAAGATAAACTAGCGAAATATATGCACAGCTTAAATAGCAAAAAGTTTTTTGCTTTTAATAGGATGGTTCGGTTTTAACTAAATAACGACGTCATTTACCGTGACCTTTAAGCAGCGAAAGAAAGTATAAGCAGTAAAAGTGCTTTGCTTGAGCGAAAGTCAACGTTTGTTTAACTGGCTTTATTATACCGTTTAATCTTCTCGCGTGTCAATAGGTTTGAGATACGTTAGCAGTTAAACACAAAAATTAAAAATACATGAAATGCAAATGGCGCGTACCAGATTGGCTGTGTTGGCCCAAGTCGTTCAAAAGCACTTTACGAGGGTTTCCGAACAGTTTTTTTCAATATAAACGCTATAGTTTTAAATTAAAGTGTGGCTGTAAGGTCCGATTTGCTTGCTAAAATTTCACCCACATGAAACGCGTTTGTGATTTACTGGCGTTTCGCACCTGTCGTACTGGCGTAGTTTTTTTTACAACATCAAACGACCGCCAGTAAATTCGCGTCCCAACGTGATCCGGGTACATATGGGCCTCTGCCGGCTACGCGTCCAATTGTTTGCCTTCGTTTTTAAGCAAACATTGCGGAACAATACGGACAGGTTGGAAACAGGCACGGTGGCGGTTTGCGCAGGCCAAGACGACCCCAGTTCTATTTAGGTTCCGCTTTTTATAGATTTTAAAAACCCAATTTTCGGAACTTGGAATCCCTGGCTTGAATGCGAAATTAATTTCTTCAATATGCACCTTAAACAAAACGCTTTTAGTTGAGACTAAAACTGGTCCATGTTCTTTGTTTTAAGTTCTGTACTTGGTCCGTGGTTGTCTGTAAAGGCAATAACTTTTGTCATATGCAATATAAAGTTTTTGTGGGCTCAGGGTCTATAAGCATTGCGTAAGATAAAGTTCTAAAAATCTAAAAAAAAAATAAAGTTTGTAGCCGAAGTTGTTATTCCTAAAAGTAAATAGTAAGCTTTCTTCAGCATCTATTTTAAAGTATAAAGTCGACATGCTTTTGTTTAAGCTGCAACAACTTCACTCACGTGTCAGGTGTTTTCTTTTCGATTTTAAATTACTCCACCCCCTGTAAATATAGTCAAGGTAAAAACGTTGGGTCTCCCGACACAAAGCAAACACGCAGCCCGCGAAACCTACCCCTTCTGTCTCAGGGGATTTCCTTACTTCCTTTATCAATCTGCCTCGGTTTAGGAGAAACGTCAGCGACTTGACCCGATCCCTGTTGCTTTCCTTTCAAAATCGTCGGGCGAAAAGTTTAGTCGAAACGGCTTTTTGTTCTCAATACACCGCAACTCGATTAAGGTTGTTAAATTTCCCGTGAAAAACGTAGTTACCGGTTGAAAAGTCCCCTGTTAACACATCACGCAATTCGGCTGCAAAAATGTTCGGTGAACGAGTAGCTTGTTTAAAACTGGAAAATAGGCGCAATGCGTAAATCTGACCCTACCGGGAATTTCAATTTCGCCAGGGGCCAATAATAGAGTGAAGGACAGGCGAAAGTAGTTTTTGTAAAGGGGAGATGTTGTTTGATTTCTGAAATTTGAGGAAAATTATTTTGATACATGACTTTATAAGCAAGGCTTATCATCCATCAATCGTTTGCTTAAAGAAAAAGATTTTATTCTCAATTTCTTGAATTTGACGCACGTGATTCATAGACAATTCTTATAATCCACTTAGGCCCTAATAATTCTGCCATAGGTCACCTGCCTTATAAAACCACCTAAAATTAGATTTTTCATGTGGTAGGACAATGGCGGCTACTGCACGGTGCCCAACAGCAGCTTCCACGTCTCGCGACGCGCGACACGCGACAACTCGTCGCAGTACTTCATCAACGGCAAGAAGAATCAGTTCCGCGACGTGGCGCGTCTCCTCCAGGAAAGCGGAATCGACCTCAACCACAACCGCTTCCTCATCTTACAGGTAGTTATGACGTCACCAACAAAACGCGCGGCCTTCGTTTACCCCTTGGTACGTTTTCGCCGGGTTCTAGGGAAAATTAGACGCGTCATTTAACCGTCATTTTAAGATGTGTAATGCTTAGATTTGGATAAACGAAGTAGGAATTCTGTGAAATGATCACCAACACGATACCAGGCGGAAAAACATCATATGTTTTAGAATTTACTTGTATTATCAGACAGTTTTACAAAGTGTTATATCCAGATGAGAGGAGTACTTGCGCAGGCCCCTACAAACCCTGTTATGGGTCGCGAAACGAAGGGGCCGTTAGAAGGGTTATACCAATTTAATACAAGAGTTACAGCTATGTAGGTTATAATTCGAGATATCAAAGTGAAACCTAAAGGGTTAAACGATTTGAAAATGACTGTAAACGTCAAATACATAAAGTAAATCAACATCATCTTAAAAAAGACTTTTCGATACGCACTTGTGTCGTCATCAGTCATTACCTGACTTTTTAAGATGATGTCGATTGACTCGACATATTTGGTTGTGACATTCGTTTTCAGCTACGTTACAGATTGCTGGTACCAAATTAAAAAGTTTTAATTTTATGAAAATGAGTCGGAGTTTAAAAGTTTGGTAAGCTTTCCTTTTTGCGTATCTGGCAAAGTTTCGGGCGGCGACATAGCAGCACACAAAACTATCATGTGCCGACGCGAATGGTGGTTTGGTGTGCTGGTTGTTTGCCTTCGCGAACCCTCGACGTCCAACAGTTGCGCCAGGACACTCGCTTTTGCCAGTTTTGGAGAAATGCCACCAGCCCTCGCTTGGCAGTTAGGGCAATTTATGACCGTATTTAATGGCGACTTCTTTGAAACCGCCCAATGGAGTTTCGTTGGGTTTGATTTGAAAAATTGGGGAACCGAAATCTAACCACAGCCCGTACGCGTGTTTTTTCAAACTTCAACAGGACTTTTGTATTGTGTTTAGTAAGGTAAAATAATGGTAACTCCCCCATTTGTTTTTGCCTTATATTGTATTGCAAAACCCTATATTTGCTGTAATATTTAACAATAAAGTGTGGTTTCAGTTCATAGTAGGGCCAGGGAAATTTCGAGTCTCACTTCCGCAATTTTTTTTTTTGGATAGCTTTATTTAACCTAAACGTGTGCACGAAAGAGTGCCGATAAAATAAAGCATGATGAAGCCGAAAGTTAACTATAGGAAGACCAGAATATTTATTACAGGAGGTCCACAGGTGAGCTAATTTTCAACACAAATGATTCACATTAGCAGGAAGCTGATCGTTCTAAGGATAACCAACCACCAAAAACAAATTCGTTTGCATGCGCATTTGTTGGAAGCAGTAGATTCGTTAATCTAAAAATCTTATGCAATGCATTTTATCCCAGCGCCATGTATGCCATACATATCCGCTGTAGAACTAGCAGCAAAGACAGTATTGGAGAAAGGACGGCGTCCGGTCCGGTACTTCTCTTGCTGCTACATTTACGTGGAGCCTTTGCTACGCGTCATGGCGCTAACGCATCCCGGAAAACATGCATTTCTGAAAAAAAGAATTCTGTTTTAGACTAACTGAGAATTTATTTAGCTTTCAGTAGCATTTTTTTTATTTCAGTCCAGTTTGTTTGCGCTCAGAAGAAGGCGCGCGATTTAATTCGAGTTCTGTTTGATTAAAATAGATTTCTTTGCGTTAATATTTTTCGTCGATTTTACTTGAAAAGTTACCCGCACTTTTCGCATATAACGATATTGATATATGAATGGAGATCTTCCAATAGGTTATCTTTGGGTGGTTTGACTTTGCCACTGCCACTGGTCAATTCGGCGCGAACATGTAAATTGCGAAATTTCTCGAACCTCAAACGGTTGTGTCTTGTCATTGAAAAACACCCGTTCGCCGCCTAATTACCGGAACAATAAGCCTGTGAAGTCGTGTATAACACGCACCGCGGGGTCACGAGGGGTCAGCGCTTTGCGGGAGCACGTAACCCTTGACCCCGTGACACGAGACACCCGACGAGTTTCGTATTTCGTCCGATTCGTCTTTTGAACGACCTTGGTTAGCGCGCGGTATGTCGTTTCATCTTGCCTTCTATATTTGTTTATGTTGGGTAAAGGACGAACACTGAACAGTCAGGCGGGTCGCGGATGACACGAAGGTAATTTGTGAATAAAGGTTCGAGGTTTCTTTTTTTACTTTCTCCCCAACGCCAGGCTAGGGCAATTAGTTTTGAGAGGGGGTCGCATGAGGATAGGAAAATACACAAGTGTGTACAACTGCGATCTGGCCTTTTAAAAGTCGTACATGACCAACGATAACGGCACACGTATCGTCAGTACGCCGGGAGTCTTTAGCGGGGCTAACCGAATTCAGTTTATTAAAACGATATTGTGACTTCCGGTCATACCGTGACCTTCGCTCTACCAACTGAGCTATACGCCGGATCAGATGGAAGCACGTCGATAAACAACCGTAGCACCAATGTAATTTATTTAATAACAGCACATATACGTGGTTCCCAAGCGTTTAAATCACAATACTAACAAGTGCGAGAAAACACGCCACAAATTGGGAACAACTGATGTAATAGTTTTAATTCTTTAAAACATCAGTGGAATAATAACTAGCTAATCATTAGAGATGTCCTGAGGAGATTAACATCCAAAGATATGGCGACACTGTGTTTCTTAATCAGGTGAATGGTTCACCCCAGGGTGAACAAAATTTTTGCAGTGGTGAACCAACCAAAATGGGTGAATAAAGGTGAATCGTCAGAAATGGATGATAGCTTGCGAGCAGGGCGGATATTCCGGGTGTTCATTTTGTGCTGTTATATATAGACGAGATAGTTTTATCATAGACAAAGACGAGATAGTTTTATCATGAGACAAGGGTGAATGAAATCTGGAGATAGATGCTAGGGGTGAACAAAACCGACAAGTTTAAGAAGCACTGTGGTGAGACACGTGTTTTTGAAATTATTACCATTCGTCACTTTTTAAACACTTGTTTTGTCTGTCTTCACAACAGGGTGAGGTGGAGCAGATCTCACTGATGAAGCCTAAGGCTGTGAATGAGCACGGAGACGGGATGCTGGAATACCTGGAAGACATTATCGGATCGTCAAGATATAAAGGTAAGTTGATGCGTTGATTACAACTATAGGTTTAATTGGACTATAATAATAATCTTTGGTTGATTTTTGTTGGTCGATTGGACGTTGGCGAAGGTTAAATAGATTAGCGACCCTAAAAGCGCCGAGCTGAAATTGTCCGTTATATCTAGAGTGTTTTTTTTAGTTTACTTGATATTTCAATATTTTTTTATTTCCTTGATTCGCCATTTTTAAGAAGTAGACGTATTCTGGGCGGGTCTGTTATATTTCCAAAAACACAAACCCCACAATCCCACATTTAAATCAAAAAGCAACGACATTTTAGTACAAACATTTCAAAAAAGTTGCAAGCCTCTAGTCGCCAGCACCCTGCCATGTTACTTAACGCTAAACAAATTTTGACCATAACCCACAAAAATTACCTCTAAACGTTTCGATTTCCTCTTTTTTATTTTTTAAGAATAATCATAAGAATGACGTCATTTGTTGTCAGATAGGAACGCAACGCCTTTGTCTTTCATATCGGATTTCGGTATCGGGATAAAATGTCAAGTATCAGGCATTCCCAAGTTGAGACCATAATGCCATTCTTTTTTCCAAGTTTATTTCACAAAATTTTGCAAAAAAGGTGTTAATCCGGTTTAATCATAAACAAAGTGAAGTCATTATCTGGTTAGAATTACATTAACTTATGCCACAGTAACATGTGTGCAACTTATTTAAATCGAATATAAACACAACAATATTATATAAAAGAAGTATATACTGTATAACAAAAATAAAAATATTAGTTTGTGTAAGCATTAAGCAAGTGATATAAATACTGACAAGCTATAGTACAAATGCTAGAGCTCCTTACTGCTTGGAAGTACAAACACAAAGTGAAGTACAAACACAGATCAAAATCACATGAGCCCAACACATTAAGAGCTAGAAAAACATAGTACACTTTAAACAATTTAGATAACTTTTAAAAACCTAAGTCCCTTGTGTATCTCTGCAGAAGCGATAGAGAAACTGTCAAAGGAGATCGAACAACTCGACGAGGAGCGCAAGGACAAGTTATCGCGAGTCAAGCTGGTCGAGAAAGACAAAGAACAGCTTGAACCTCTGCGTAACGAAGCCGTGCTGTTTCTAAGGAAGGAAAATCGAGTGGCCATGCTCAACAACCAGCTGCTGCAGATTTGCATGTGAGCCTGCGTACTTGATTCAGATTCAGAAAAGGCTTTCTCTGTCATTGCGTGGACCTATAGCAGTGGTTTTTAACCTCAGTTAACCTGCCGAACCCCTATGTTGTTCTGCAAGCTTTCGTCGAATCCCAATTTTTCGTTCAGTATTCGTTTCTTTCTTTCTCCTAGCAGCTAATACTGGGCATAATCCAATTATAAACTTGCATTTATATAGGTTAAGTTGGCCAAACTTACAATTTATAACGTTACATTACACCTTGGCACATTTCGAATTTCGCTTGAAATACCCCCAAGGGTTCGATCGAATCCTGGTTAAGAACCATTAATAGGGATGTCCGATTATGTCGGATCGCAGCTCATACCCGATGTAAAGTGTCAATATCATTAGTCGTCCGATACTAGGGTGGTATCGGTGCCGATCCGATATCAAATTAACAAAGCAGTTTAAACAATGACTTGCGATCAAACCAAGCGATGGTTACCTGAAATGTAAATTTACCAAAAAAGGTGACATTCACGTGTCTGACTAAAAACTTGGCCCAACTGAAAAACTTAAAAAAAAACACTATGAAAATTCGCATTTTTGTTAAAGTTAGGAAAGTTTTAAAAAATTATGTCCGAATTAAAACGAGAACAAACAAACAAAATTGACCAAAATAAAAAACGACAAAATATCGCTTCAACCCTCGAATATAACGATTAGAACCATCTGGTTAACAGATTATGTACTTATGAGGTCGTCTATGACTTTAACGAAACCAGTGACGTATCTCGCACAGTCGTGACGTCACCAAGGAAGCGGAATCGTTCAAGGAAAAGCTGGCCGAGTTCGACCAAGAGAAGAAAGAGATTGAAGAAGAGCTACGGGGACGTAAAGAGGGGAGAAAGAGCATCACCAAGGAGTGCGCCAAGCTCGCCAGGTAATGCACCTGTATTTTTTAAATTTGTTTCTGAGGTATTTTTTGTTTGTTGCTTCTGCTCTCTACATAATATTTATCGTGGAACGCTCAATAAGACCTGAATAGCAACACTACCTAAAGCTGTTTTGGCACCGGATTTTTCCAATTGTTTGGGGTCATTGTGTGGGTAAAATGGGTGGGGTTAGAAAACGGGTTCGGGTTGAAATTATTGGGGTAGTTGGTGATGTATTTAGGGGTGGGGTTTGGGTTAGGTGAAGTGTTGTTTAGGCCTGATTCTGGCCATATAGGTCTTATTCTGACGGATTTATGACTTATTCCGATTTAGACGTTAGTAATACCATTAGGTAATAGTCCTATTTTGGCCTTATTCCGAACTGTGTTTTATTCCGACGTTGGTGTTTTATCTCGGTCTTATGGCTCGAGTCCATCCAATGCTTGGCAAATTTTCTGCTGCAGTTTTTCCTTGCTTTTAAGCTAACGGGTCTCGCTTTTGTTCGTAATTTCCGAAATCCTCTTTGTATTCATGTTCTCCTCCACAGATTGCTGGAAGAGGCGAACGCCAAGCATCTCGGCAAGAAAGAAGAGATGCGTGAGCTGGAGAAACTTAACGTGTCGGTGTTCGAGGATCGCAAACATCGAAAGATCAGGCTCAAGGAGCTCATTAAGAAGCAGGAAAAAGAGGAAAAGAAGGTAAGGCGATTTCTTTCTGCACACATACAGTGTCTGTTAAATCTGCGCAATTTTGCTGTAAGTGATCCATGATTTATAAAATTGTGTGAGCATTGTATTACTTGCGGTAAAACGGTCAAAGGTCGTTGAGCACACGGTTGTGCTTGACATGTAGTTGTCCTTGAAGGAAGTTGGTGTTCGCGGCCGGAGCTCGTCTTGTTAGTTACGTCTTAGTGTTTGGCAATGATGTTTAACTTACACTGGTACTGTTTCTTTTTCAATAGCATTGTTTTGTGCTTCATTCGAATTAAGATGTGAATCCACTTGTGTAAGACATTGTGTTAATAATAAACTCCCATGAAGTGATAACGACTTCAGTATCGGATCGAATTTACTAGTTTTCAGGTTCCACCATGGATGTCCGATAATATCGAATCGGAGTTACAACTCAATTTACTCGAACAAAATTATACAAATGTTTGTTTTTGCTTCTCCGTATGCTAAAAAGCGTTGCTTGCTTCGCAGCTTAAAGACCTCACTGGCAAGCCTGCTCGTTTGGAGGAGGAACTTCAGGATCTGACCGAAGACCGGGTCGAGCTGGTAAAGAAGAAAAAGGAGGCTGAAGAGAAGAAGAGCAAAGTGATGGAGACGCTCCTCCAGGACACCAAGGAGCTGCAAGTGGAAAAGGAGGTAGAAAAGAGGCTGTAGTAAGACGTAATAAGAATATCAAAGCCCATACAGAAGTAGGTAGCGTTTTGAGCGTTTTCGAAATACCAAAGACGTCATTACTATGCTAAAAAAAGATTAAATTAAAACAGTGAAAGATATTTTTTGCAGGTTATTACGCCAACGCTTTAGAGTTTAGAAGTTTAAATACCAGCCGTTGTTAATCTACTATTTGTTGATGTATCTACCTTTCAACATAGAAATAGCTTCATTGGATGGCTGAATAGTACACCTATATTAATTTAGTATCACATCAGCACCAATACCACCCTAGAATCGGACTAGTAACTATGGCACCATTTGGCATCGGGTATCGGCACCGATCCGATATTATCGAACATCTCTAGTTGACATTTAACAAACTAATAATCAAGTTTGAAACATATTTTGAAGCCACGAAGAAAAAATCTCTTAACGCTTTTACCGCACAATGTTTACCAATTGCGGCATTTCTAAATGAAAATAACGTTGCAACCCTAAAGTTGTTGTAGCAAGCTATGTCATAAAACAGATAATAGATATTTTAAGACGTCTGCTTGTGAGAAAATTTACATGGTTAAGCGTGACTTCAAGGTAAAAGTATTAAACCTATTCCGTAAAAGGGTAATACGCCAACATTGGCTTTAGCGTTTAAAAGTTTGATTACCAGCTGTTGTTAACTTACTATAGGTTGATGTATTTAGTATTTACCTTTGAAAAAAATACTATGTTTATTTTGTATCTCATCGACACCTATACCACCCTAGAATCGAACAAGTACCGATACTACTACTTGGCATCGGGTATCGGCTGCGATCCGATATTATCGGACATCCGTAAATAGTAAGATTGTCAAGTATTTTAACGCGTTTCCTCCTGATCCCAGAAACTGGAAAACGTCCTCCTCGAGAAGATGAAGACTGTAAACGAGCTGAAGCAGAGATGGGAGGTTGCGGAGGAGGAGACTCGCCTCTTCGTCGACAACGTCACGAGCCGGGAGCACGCGGTGGAAGAAAGCAAGAGGAAGATCTCTGATCTGGACGCAAAAGAGCAAGAGTCCTCCGCTGAACTGAAGAAGACCAAAAGCGACATCCCTAAGATGGAAAAGGAGCTCAATAAGGTAAGTCGTTAATTAATGATAATTATTAATAATACAGCAATACATTAAAAAAATTGAAATGCGAATATTTCAAAAACCTGATGTGCTAGAAAAAAAAAACTGTGGGTATTTTCAGAATCAGCGCCGAAAATACATTAAGAATCAATCTATCACATCTCCGTTTAAAATTTGCTGTTGACTAGGGTAATTATTGGTGTTTAATTGATAGACGCCATGAAACTGTGATCTGCTGATTGTTTTTTTCTAGAAAATGTGGTTAAAGGTCAGATCACTGGTATATGTTGCCTGAAATCGGGAGCACTTCTTTTTGGAAAAAAGTTTACGCTCTTTTATAAGGGCTGTTTAAAAGGATGAATGGAACATCGGATTTAAATTTGTAAAATTCGTCTGCGTTTTTATTGGACGTGCCCAAACGTAATTGCTTTTTAGTCCAGGGTTTCCACAGTGTCTTTAAATTTTTGGAGTCGGTCAATGTGTTTGTTTTGATTTAGCATTAAAAAGCTTTTAAAAATACCCCATGTTTTCTAAAAGTCTTTACATTTATTTGATGCTCAGCTGAAGTATGTGTTAAGAAAGTGCCACAGTAAAATAACTGTCTCAAACTAGTTTTTGTGTTAAGCTTGCCAATAATTAAATCTAAAAAAACGTCTGGCCACCCCATTTTAGGTTTTTGAAAAGCATTATATTTTCCTTTAATCTATTGTAGTCTTTGTGAAACCCCTTCGGTTTTACCAAAACTCTTCAACTTTGTTAAAGTCCAGTTGAAGTTTTGTGTTAAGAAAGTACCACCGTAAAAAGCTGTTTTAAACTATTTGTGTTTGTGTTAGGCATGGCATTTATAGCTTTTTTCAATTAAAATTAAAAAGCGTCAGGCGATCCAATTTTAGGTCTCTGAAAGACTATAAAATTTATTTTAATCTATTGCATCTTCACGTAAAAGTCTGTTAAAACAGTAAACTACTCTCCAGAGCAAAGCTTCTGCGGCAGAGTTGCGGAAAACTGAGGCGAGGCTGGAAAATGAAGTGCGCGAGAGTCAGTCGAGTCTGGCCGAAGCCCGCCACAGCGCCAGCTCGAACAAGTCAAAGGGAGCCGTCGTCAAGTTTCTCGCTCAACTCAAGAAGAGTGGCAAAGTGCCGGGAATCCACGGAAGACTGGTGGGTAGCTGTGTTGTTACTTCCGGGGCAAACTTACCCCTTAAATTATTTCTTTTTTAGTTGAATTTTTCTGTTATATCCTTAAAAGCCTGAGCAGTTTTCCTGTAACTTTTTTAATAAAGAAAGAGCGGTAAAGTGTCAGGGATTGACGGACAATTGTTGGGTTGCTGTGTTGTTACTCTCGGCGGTTAGTTTTTTTTTGAGTTTTCCTTTATGTAAGCCCGGACAGCTTTTATGAAGTTTTGACATCAAACTTTCCATCTTTTTTTTTTTTTTATATATAAGAGAATAGAGATCTACGACATAAATGTTTTGGCCTGAAAACGATAACCGATTTTTTCGTTATGTTTTGGCTAACCGATAAAAAAGCGATATTAAATGTATTTCACACTGTCTCGTTTACGACCTGCCCTATTAAAAGGTTCGCCATCCCTAACCAAAGTGACTATATTTCCTCTTTTAAAGCCGATTCCAGCTCGAAAGTTCGCACAGAAGATAACATCGCGAAAATGCGTACCATAGTCGATTTTTAATATTTAAAAATTTAACGCCAGCAATTGCAATAAACCGCATCACTGTTTTTCGCAGGGCGACCTTGGCGGAATCGACGAAAAATACGACGTGGCCATTTCATCGTGCTGTCCCTCGCTCGAGAACATTGTGGTCGACAACATAGACACGGCCCAGACTTGCGTACAAGCGCTCAAGAAGAACGGAGTCGGACAGGCCACCTTTATCGCTCTCGACAAGGTGGGGTGAAATATAAAAATCTTCATGTGTAAGGGAACTGATTTCTTACATTTCCTCACATTATTGCTAAATTTGCTAAATAAAAAACAAGGTAATTTCAAGGGGGAAAATGATGGTTTAGTCCACTGCAAAACTTAGCCTGTATGAGCATAACAAAATCTTAGCCTTTCGTTGTTTTTCTTTTCAATTCCTGTTTTAAAGTCCAAACCAAATTAAAAAAATCGATATTATATAGGTAACTTACTAAGGTTCAGAATCTGAGAAACCCTAACCAGCGGTCATGTGCAGCAACTATAACCGTCTGGGGCGGTAACCGCACAAAGCACATATCACTTAATTATTGCGTGTAGAAATTTTTTTATTTAACCGAATATTTTGTGCAAAAAGTACGGTGTTGCGTTTTAGCTATCGACCCCGACAGTATCGGACATTTTTTGGAATTACACAATGAAATTAAGCACGTAAAACGTTTTTCTATGAAGCTATATCAAAATGAATTTTTTGCTAAGTTGAAATTAACTTTTTTTTTGTTGATACTGATGTAGTGCAATATGTTTAGTGCGTCGTAAATAAGTCGATTCAAGTCACTAATGCAGTGGATCTCAACCGGGGTGCTTTACAGTGGAATAAATCCAATTGTAACTTTCTGCGTTGTATATAGAGTTGATGTGTGTTGTTCCAGTTCCGTTTATTGTGACATTCTAGTGAATTGCATACGGTGCCGCAATCTATTTATTATTTCCGAGGGGTGCCGCTAGCCATAAAAGGTTGAGAAAAACTGCAGTGATGCATTTTTTGTTTACAAAAACAAAAATAAAAAAATTCAGGCAAATTTAAATTTTTTTTCCACCAGATGTCGCGCCACGAGCAGGCGGCCCGACGGAGCCCGAACGCCCCGCTGCCCCGCCTCATCGACCTGGTCACCCCCAAGGAGGAGTCGTTTCGTGTCGCCTTCTACCACGCGCTGCGCGACACTTTGGTCGCGGAGAACATAAACTCGGCCAGCAGTGTCGCGTACGGCAAGAGCAGACGATGGCGGGTCGTAACACTCAAGGTCGGTGGGGGGCTTTTTTACGATTAAATACGTTTAAAATATTTCTTGCCGATTGTTTTTAAAACTGGTATAAAGCACGACCATTGAAAAAAAAAACTTA
The DNA here is from genome assembly GCF_963924565.1 of Ascidiella aspersa. Taxonomy (NCBI): domain Eukaryota; kingdom Metazoa; phylum Chordata; class Ascidiacea; order Phlebobranchia; family Ascidiidae; genus Ascidiella; species Ascidiella aspersa. Next base: position 7,244,130 of record NC_139450.1, read on the forward strand.
TTTTTAAAACACCATTCTTGCCGATTTTTTTCGCTGTAATTGCGTGAAAAAGCCCAACGCTCGCCCATTAAAAAAATTACATCAAATGTAAACTTGAACACCTTCGTTTAATTATTTACTGCTTTAAAAATAACGATTTTTCGTTAAAATTTTTATTTTATGTCGTGTGACTTTGCGTTAAAAAGAAGAGTTTCATCTTCGACGAAAAAATGTTGTTAAAATTTGGCGTCATTTGCGAATAAATTTAGCGTGAACTTGCTATGAAATATAATTTGTAAACTTGCAAATAAATCACCATCTGCCTTTACGATGATGATTGCGGGGGTGTCAAGATTGTTTTGAACCGTTTTTAACCTTTTTTATTATCATTCTAGGGCGAGGTGATCGACACTTCGGGTACAATGTCCGGGGGAGGGAACCGGGTGGTCCGGGGTCGCATGGGGTCCACGTCGGCCCCCGACGAAATGGATCCGGCCCAGATCGAACGGCTCCAGGCGAAGAACGCAAAGGTCGTCGAACAATTGGAGAAGGTCGGTGGGCTGTGCAAAATATAAGCTTTAAAACTACTGTTTTAAGAGAGGATGGTGCCCCTGGGCCAAATTTAGCCATCTGCTTCGTTAACGTTTTATTTATTTTTCTTTGTTTCTATTTGTTTTCAGTTTTTAAATATTTTTATGTAATTTTTTTCTTATAAATGTTCTTTATTTAAATTTTTTACGAATTTTATTTGACCAGGATTTTTTTCATCGTTTATTTTCAATTTTTTATTTGACTTTTTTTTTAAATTTATATATATAATGATATATATTCTTTATTTATTTTTAATTTTAGAAAAATTTTTATTTACCTAAATTTTTCTTTATTTTTTTTATCATTTAATTTTCCGCTTCCAATTTTTTCTTAGTTCGCAATTTTTTTTAAATTTATTATAAGTTGAACTTTTTAAATTTTTTTTCAAAAAGGTCAAGGAAGATCTTTCTGCGCTCGAAGACCAGATCTCGCGTCTCGAGGGTGACCTTCACGCCGCCAAGGCCAAGGTCAAGTCGCTCGAACACGAGGTGGCGCGCCAGAGCAGCGTCAGGCAGGATCTACAGCGGGGACTACCCGAACTCGAGAGGCGACTGCAGGAGGCTCAGCCCGACCCTGCAAAGCTCGCTCAGCTTAAGAAGAACGCCGCAAAACTGAAGAAAGGTAAGCGCAAACATTTTGTTTCGAAAAAGAGAATTAGCTCCACCAGACATCATATCAATAGATAGAAATCACTCTACTGGTGTAAACGAAGTATTAGACCGCCGTTTCAGCAGCAGATAGCAGCTGACCTCAGGGGTTATAGGGTTATAATTAAAAACTAGAGTGCGTTAGCCGAAACCTCAGTTTATACTTTGCTTACACCAGAAGAGCGATTTCTATCTTTTTTGTTTTTAAGTTTGGCTTGGTGACCACTAACCGCTGTTACACAGGTTTTTTCTCAGATTACCGTTTTGGGTAGAAAAGAAAAATGGAGGCGTAACATACAAAAGAACTTATTTAGGTATTGGCTCCAAAACCAAGACCCCCTCCCCAGAAAAGGGTTACTGTAAGCACCGCATTTTCCGTGACTCTATACAAGGGCTGTTTTGGTAAAGTTAAAAGCTCGAAATCTATCGAAAAAAGCCAAACTGTATGTTTAAATCAGACCAACTTTTTGCGCGCAGATTACGAGGCGGTGGCGAGCGACGCGAACGAAATCGACAAACAAAAGGACGCGATCCACTTCGAGATCTGCGAGACCAACTCGAGCCGGCTCAAGCCGTGTCAGGAAGCTCTCGATGACGTCACACAGAAAATTGATGACGTCACTAAGCGGTTGACCAAGCTGAAAGTCGGATTGACCACCGCTAAGAGGTACTAGCATCAAATGTTGGTTCGTGACCGTTTTTCTATTTTTTCTACATTGACCTGACGAAGCACTGTTGTGCGACAGCTTGTCAAGATTTAATACAATTTGTCGTTAAGAGTGCCACCTGTTATCCACACTTAACAATAAATGTAATCTGTTAAAATTAAAAATGTGTCGATTATAAGGATCGTGATTCTTTAAAAGACCAAATTGCCATAGATTTGTTTCTTCGATTTTTTTATTGTAGGGAGAGTGAACGTGCGTTTTCGAAGCAAAAAATTAATTAAATCAAACTGAAATCGCCCGTTTGCCCTCAACCCAGATTTTAGTGTCATTATGACCTAAACCATTTTTAAGGCATGAATTATAGGTGACGCCAAAATACTATCCCTTTAAAAATTTTTGATGTATTTTTAAAGTGACATTTCTAAAATAGTGTTGTGGATTCGCACGACAAAACTCCCAGCGAATTACAAGTAGCAAGTAAACCAAAACCCCATTCAATATCCACTATTTTACGAACCTCAAAGCCGCAACTAAGTATAGGGAACAACAAACCACTAAGGCTTTATATATATCCAGCGATACGTAACAGCGATTACGACCTAACATGGCGCGCTGACTCCCGGCGTCGTTCCAAACACCTGGACAATGAAAGCGGCATGTCAATCGCGCTGTTGAATATCTAGTTTCCCGCAGCGCGGGCTTCCGGTATTTGGATCCTTTGTCTTCTTTCCTCGAAAAAATCCACAAAGTCACCTTTCCCCGACTTGTTTTACACGGTTGAATTAAGCGGGCGTGACAAAAGCATTTTCGACCATTGTTGCGCAACAAAATTCCATTCCAGTGCTTGTTTATTATGTTGTCAGGATTACTTGTTGTCAGCGTATTTATGAAGTGCGATTGAAACCTTACAATTGGCTACGTTTTTCAAAGTCAAAATCGTTTGAGTAAAAACCCGACGAGCGATCCAATTTTAAATATTTGAAAGTGTAAAAGTTCTATTTGGGCTTCCAAAAAGGTTACATGGTTTAAAAATATGTCACATTTCATTGTGTGAATAAAAAGCGCGTCCAGCAAGAGACAAAAACCTTACAACGAAGCGTTTAAGTCAGCTTTATTTGCGCTTCACAGAAACCGCGAAAAGTGCGAGAGCGGTCTGACGTCACTGCAAGCCGAGATAGAGGAGAACAGCCAGAGCATAGAGGAATTGCAGAACAAGTGGAAACAACTGGAGGTCGATGGAGCTCGCGTGCTCGAGGTGAGCGTCTGTTGTAATAACAACACCCGTATATAGTACTTATGGTGCCTTCGGAAAGGCTTATCGAAATCAGATAGCCTGAACAAGGCTAAGCTAGGAAAAATACTAGCTTGCGGTGAGGTTCGAACTCACGATTTCCGGCTATACCGGGACCGTCGCTCTACCATAGCACCATTGCCTGTTGCATCCTGTTCTTATACATACAAATATTTCAAAAAAGGTATATTTTTCACTTTATTCGAAAGGTTTATGTTTATTGTTTATGTTAATGGTTGGCTTGCATTTGGCACATGTCACAAAATGTAACTTTGCGGCCATCCTAATTTTTATGAGCATATTCTTTTAAACATTTTTTGACGGTCATCTTTTTTGTTTTATTACTCTTTTTTTAGTTCAATAAACATATGAGGTAATTTACTGAAATTATGCAATTCCAACGGTGCTTCTACAAAGACAACAAAAAATATTTTTTACGGTTTTAATATGGCGCGAGCTTGGTAGGCCTAGCTGACTAGAACCCCTGCCTTACACATTCTTCAATTACCCATACTAAATCAGTGCTTCTTTAACTTTTTTAGTTTTGTTCACCCCTATCATCTATCTCCAGATTTCATTCACCCTTGTTTCATAAAAAATGAAAATATAAAATTGATTTTTGTTCACCTGTTCACTGAACAGGTTGAACACCCGGAATATTCGCCCTGCTCGCAAGCTATTATCCATTTCTGTCGGTTCACCCTTGTTCATCCCTTTTGGTTGATTCGCTTCTGCAAATATTTTATTCACCCTGGGGTGAACCATTCACCTGATTAAGAAACACTGCTAAATCCCAAGGGATCCACATAACCCAGTTGAAGACCCCCTGTCTAACACACCTTAATAACCCACCCTGACCTTTTTCATCCAGGAGCTCAGCGTTTGTGAGTCGGAGGACAAAAGCCTCGGACAGGATCTTCGCGAGAAGCAGGGCGCCCTCAAGCGGTTGGAGGAGGACGAGGGAGGACTCCACGAGAAGATGAAGAAGTATAAGGAGTCGACAGTAGCCATCAACGCGCAGTACGCCGCCAAGATGGACCAGGTCAAGGACCACAAGGAAAGCGTAAGTGGTTCTGTCTGTTTTTTTTTCCATAATTTTTTTGTCATTAAAAAGTTATCTAAAATTTAATTTTTTTTGTCATTAAAAAATGGTCTAAATAAAAAAGTGTATGGAATTATTTTGTTAAGTTTACAACTTGTATATGAAACAGCAAACAACACATATTTAGGCATTGTCTTATAATTCATGCAAATTTTAAATTACTCTTATTATACTCTAAAAGAATTGATTTGCTTTGGGCTTGTGTAAGAATGAAATTTTTTTTTTTTTTTTTGGAGTCTTGTGTTTGAAATTCAAATTCCTTCCTTTACCGTTTTGTATGCTTTAAACTACTCACTTAAACCAGACTGAAATTTCCATTTTATTTTTGCTTGATTGCATTATTATACTGGAAGTGTGCGTCGCAAACTCGCCCAGTTTAAGAAATCTCTCAATTTTACCGTCACACTAATTTTTCTCCCCTGAAAATTCACATCAAACGTGTAGCAAAACCCGACCACTCATGTACCATTTTCCGATCCCTTGGCAGCTGTCCAAGCTGAAGCTACACGTCATTGATGACGACATCGCCGACCAAGAGGACGGGGAAGTCCCAGAGTTGCGAACTTGCACCGAGGAGGAATTGGAGTGCTCGAGGGACGGGCTCAAGAACCAAATCAACATCATCTGCCACGAGCTGTCCAACATGCAGCCCAGTATGAACGCCATTCAGGAGTACAAGGAAAAACAGAACGTGAGTATTTTTTTTCCTTTTTTTTAGTGAAAAAAACTGTAAATCTCGTGGAATCGCTTGAGCGGTTAAGTTAGGTTTTTTCAAGTTTTTTCTTTTTTTTGAATAATTTTTTACCAGAAAACAAACCCATGCAGGGATACAAGAAAAAGAAAAATCAGAACGTGAGCTCTTTATTATGAAAAAATTGTAAATCACGTGGAATCCATTGGCTGGCTAACTCCTTTTCCATATATTTTAAACATTTTAAAAGAAAACTATTACTGTAAATCTGGTGTTATTCCAATCAGGAAACGAAAAAAATGGATTTGTTTGACTTGCGTTTATACTTAAAGGTTGAATATAGATTGTAAAAGGACATTATTCAATTCGGCTCGTTTAGCTTTAAGTAAATATTCAACTTTATTTAGTATAAAGAGTCTCTTACATGGTTAAAATTGCCAACCCAAATCATATTATGTTATTCTAGCGCGAAATCAACCAATCTAAACAATAACCGGAATAAAACATTCTAAATGTTGATATTAGATTAATGCCACTCATGACACCATATTTTATTCACTAAAAAATCTTTCTGTCTCTGAGTGACGAAAGCTAAAGCACACAGGTCCCAATGGGAAAATCAGTTATCTAAACCGCATTCGTTTGCACCGGCAGATTTACCTTCAGCGTGTTGGCGAGCTGGACAAGGTGACTGAGCGTAGGGACAAGTACAGAGGGCTACATGACCAGCTGCGGAAAAACAGACTCAACGACTTCTCAGAGGGATTCTCGTGAGTTAACAGCGAACGCTTTCTTTCTATGAGATAAAACTTACCAATGTTTTCTGCGCTCGTCCCCCGTGTAGTACTGACTTTGACTTCTATACAAAGTGGGTCAAAGGTAGGCTTAGAGTTTTGGTCTAATAGAATTTATTGTTTTGGGGTTCTTCTCATACACCTTGTTCTTTACAACACCCCCAAAAACAAATCCATTGGTGTCAGGTCAGGTGTGGTGCCATTCAATGCTACCTCTTCTTCCAAGCCAACACTGTGGAATAACTGTAAACCTACTTTTGGCCCACCCTGTTTAGTTTTTTTCAGCTTGATAAGTTGGATTGCGATTAAATTAGTGCAATCCACTAATTATTGGAAGAAGAAAAATAATATTAACTACGACATACTGAATTTACACATACTGCTATGTATACAAAATTGAAATCTAAGTAATATTGCGAAAAATGAATCCTGTTCAACGATAAATAATCAGTAGACAAAACACCTGCCGGCAATTTTGTACTGTCTTGTTGCCGAAGTGAAGTTTAACATTCCAATGTAGAATGAAAAACACTTTGTCCCACCAAACCCCGTCAAACAAACAACGTGAAAATGCTGTGGTATTCACCGAATGCAATCGTAACGACTGGCGCGTGTAATGCTCCTATTGTGTTATATAAACGTTCTTTCACATCAGTAGATTTAACTGATCCGTTTTCGGCATTCTCACTTTCCTTTTCGGTAAAAAAACCATGAACAATTGAACATTGTCCTCGGAAACGTCCTATTCTCTGCCCACTGAATCTTCAAACGACTAGAATGGCTCTCAGCCATCTCTTACTGTGTATAGTATTCACCGAATACAATTGCAACGACCGACGTGTGTAATGCTCCGTCCGCTATATGTGTTATGCAAACCGTTTTCGACATTTACCTTTTTTTCTGGTAAACGACGTACATTGGCCGCAAAAACGTCCTAATCTCTGCCCACCGCTTCAAGCGACTAGAATTGCCCTTGGTCTTCTCTAACCGCGTCTCTTACAATTTTTTAGAGTAATCACGAACAAGCTGAAGGAAATCTACCAGATGATAACGCTAGGTGGCGACGCAGAGCTGGAGTTTGTCGATTCTCTTGACCCCTTTTCTGAAGGCGTCGTGTTCAGGTGGGTGAAAAAAAAACCTTGCTTTTCTGATGTGGAATCTATCCCTTTAAGATCCTAAATTTAGTATCGTTGTGTAGAGTTCACTGGGTGAAAATAACCAGGCTGCCCAAATCTAATTTGGTAAATTAACGCTATTTAGGTTACCTCAGTTTGTATTTAGGTTACGTCAGTTTGTATTAAGCATCTGCTGCGCCTTTTTCCCCTTAAGTCCTGAATTGCAATCGAAGTAATTCAGCTGATGTAATCAAAGCAATTTGTCTCGTCTTATCTTTATCAAATCGGTTAAATAATTTTGCGATATTGGAAGCCAAACATTAGAACCCGTGTATAAGTTATAACTATTTTTATGATGTTGAATGCAATTTAAGCAAACAAAATATATATTTATATTCGATAGTTCGCATAAAGCCACCTATATCTATCCGGGATAATCCCCTATACGCGAAGCTTATCTAACCTTTTTTGTGACTAAATGTCTTAAAACGAAGATAATAGCGTTTAATTTGGCTGTTTTGCATGTTAAACCAGGGTTCGGCAACCTATGGCCCGGCCCGCCAATGTAGATTATCCAGCCCGCCGCCTATTTGACAAATAGACACGAGTCCGTTTCACATACTTTTTGACTATTTTAACTACGTAATTGCGACAATTTTTTGCGCTTAGCGTGAATGATATGCATCCGGTTTGTTTACGTTTTGATGCTGTCTCTTGAACTAGATCAGCGCTTCTTTCCCATTGCGGCGTGGAAGGCTGACAAGTGCGTCGCGGACAAACGGAAAACGTTTTTAAAAAATATATCCGAACTAAGTTTTTCAAATCAATCATAAAAATAAGCAATTCGGAGGTTTTACGCCTTAATGCTGAAGCCTGTGGTTCTCGAAAAATCAAAATCAAAATCAATCACTTTCCGATCCACAACAACCTCTCTCTTCTATTCCCCTACAGTGTCCGTCCTCCCAAGAAATCGTGGAAGAACATCTGCAACCTTTCGGGCGGCGAGAAGACCCTCAGTTCACTGGCGCTTGTCTTCGCCCTGCATTACTACCGACCAACACCGCTCTACGTTATGGACGAGATCGACGCGGCGCTCGACTTTAAGAACGTGTCGATCATCGCGCGCTACATCATCGTAAGTTGCCAAATTCCGCCTTGTTTGTATTACCAGTGGTTCTTAAACCAGGGAGTCGACATTCTTCTGGGCAGGGCTGCGGAGTCGGTTAAAAACCGCGTCCGACGCCGGCCGATAAACGAGCCCGACTTTGGCCAAACTGGATTACGGAGTCCATCTCTGGTCGAAATAATGTAGTCGAGTCCCACTCCGACATTATTTGACCGCTTGTTTAACGCCAGGAAAATTAAAGAACGACTAATTTGAATGTTATTTTTTGACATTTTTGCCCCAACCTTCCGAGGGCCTACTAGTTTGAAATTAAAAAAAAAATATTTATTCTTAAACGACTAATTTGTTTAAAAGTCTTCAATTTTTTAAGCATGTTTTCATATTTTCAAACTTTTTAAGTTAAGCAAATCATTGACTCCAATTTTTCCAGTTGGTTTGGCAATTCACGATAACATTGTCCTTGTATAATGTCGCATCATAACACACACACAAAAAAAATTAAACTGTGAAAAAATTAAAAAAGTAAATTATAAAAACATTAAAAAAAATTAAATTATGAAAAAAATTCTAAAAAATTCTAAAAAACTATAAAAACTATAAGTTCCGCTTACAACGAACGCCTCTGCGGTCAGATTGGTTCCCCAACCCTCTCACCTTGTTTATCTTGCAAGGAACGAACGAGAAACGCCCAGTTCATCATCATCAGTCTGCGCAACAACATGTTCGAGGTGGCCGACCGACTGGTGGGCATCTACAAGACCGACAACTGCACCAAGTGTGCCACCATCGAGCCGGCCCTCGTATCGGCCGCATGACGTCACTAGTCAACTGACGTCATCCATACGCATGACGTTCGCGTTTTCGAAACCTGACAGTAACTGCTAATGTGATTTAGCGCAACTTTTAGTTCTGGATCGCTTTTAGTTTTCTTGGTAAGGTTTGCTCGAATCTAGATGAAGTTAAGCTGAGTTTTGTTCAACGTATGGCCCAATGTGTGCTAGTTTATTGCCCAACTGTCTTAGTGTCACTTTGAAAACTACTCCATCTGATGTTTTTATAGTTTTTGAGGTGCGAAAAATAAATCAAGACGCAGCCATCTTATTTCGCATGGGTTTTAACAGAGCCGTATCTACGTGCACCGAACGTCATTTATTTGATCTTACTTTGCAGCGATAAGAATGATTTCTAAACCGATTTGACCATACTACAAACATTTTTCGCAACGGCTTCGGCGAACATAACAACGAAACTGCTAATAGCTTTACATCGCCAGAGCATTTAGCTACACAACACTGCCGCCTACAAGTTAAGCAACCGTATACCTCTGTCACTTTATTTTCTGGGGAATTGTCATTTCCAAATTAGTTCTTATCCTTTCACCGAAACAAGAATTTAACCTTGGATCTACCAGGTATGCCGAGCAACTTAGTGTTCCAGGTTCAATTTTCAATCAAAAATACTGCCATCACTGCCAACGCTTTCGACTGCCAATAAACGTTCTTAACTATGTTTGACTGTGTTTTTCTGTTAGTGAACGCAAAAGCTAAGACTGTTGTTTGTCATTCAATGTAGCCACAAACAGAAAATCCAAATTATGCGTTACCAACAAACTTAAATCGTTTTTGAAAAATCGATGGTGCATTTTACAAGAGTCCTAACAGTGTGTAAATGAAAGTAATATTTCGTACAGGAACGCATGGAAATATTTAGAGATGACGTCACAAACTATGTCATAACGGTACGTCAATAACAATTGCAGTGAGAAAACCTAGGTTATCGTTTGGTGTTCACAAATATGCAACTGAAAGCTTAGTTTAAATACAGTTATGGAAACGGCGGGATAGCCTGGTAAAAAACACCTGTACCGCTACACCGTACTTGCAAAAAACAGTGATGTAGCCTATGCTATACTTAAAACTAAATATTAAAACTCTAAAATACTACAGATGGGAGCATTCAAAAATTGGGTTTGCGAACCGGTGTTGAAAACAAGTCATTTACATTTAAAAGTTTCCTTAGTCCACATCAAGTCATTTTCATGAAATAAGTCAATTTTACTAAAATGTAGGCCTATATTTAAACTCTAAAGCACCGTAACCTGGGTCAAGTTATTATTATAAATGACTTCGGTCATGTCAAGTAGTTTGTCTAAACAATTTAGGTCAAGTTATTTCAGTTTGTCAAACGTAATGGGTCACGAAAACTTTAAATTTATTTAAAGTGGTGGCAGGCTTGAAAGGTTCAGAAGCCCTGCTAGGTTTTCAAGATTTCCTAAAGACGGTGTTCTGTGGACAGGTTCGGTTTCGTTATGGGAAGAACACATGTAATTTCCTGCGTTGTCAGTCGTGTTAAGCTCTTTCCAAACGTTTTAACTCAACAACAAGGCTGGTAAGTGCGCTTAGCGAATCGCATCGAAAACAAATTGTTGTGTTCAGCGAGATATGTTGTTCCCGCATCGCTCGAAACCTCCATGTCATCAGATTTCGCCTTCATGTAAAACCGGGTCACGTCGCAAAAGGCAAACATCTCCGACGGTTTCTTATCAGCTTTCCAACTGGTTCTGTTGAACACGTCTTGTTGATAATTAACCCGCGTAGTCCAGCAACCCGTATATATGGCTCGCAATTTCCCCGCGGAAGTTTGTCTCGTCTCAATTGGAATCCAAAACCTTTCGAAAGTGAAGATTAAGATAAACAGCTCAAAGGGGTATTGGTTGAAAGTCAAGCTTTAAAAAGCAAATTACAATTTGGTCTAATTAGCGGCTTCAAGATGCGATTTAACATTAAATAAAAGCTAAACTTTCCTACTGAAAAGAAGATATTTTTTAAGTTGCGTACTTTGACTTTATGTAAAACATTTTAACTGAATGATTAAAATTGCAAGTGTGTTATATGTATCGATGTTGGATGCTATTTTAATTCTAATAAATTTGGTATTAAATTAATTATTTTAATGAATATACGGTTTACGTCTTATAAAGTTTAAATATTGTTAGGAAAAAGGAAGGGCTATGAAAAAGTTAAAAATAAAAAAACGCGTTTTATATCATTGATGAGCTGCAAGTCACAATTTTCATTTTTAGTGCAGTTGTAAAAAGGTCAATATTTTGATGTTATTTGTTTTAATTGCATCGACTATTGTGAAAGGCGGGGGTTATGGTTATGTTTCCAAATTATAAAAACAATTAGTATGTTTTATACAATTGGAATGTTTTTAATTGGTAAAAGGACTGTAAGAAAGCGGAATTTACTATAAGGCAGGTTGCCTTTTTCTTAAAAGTCATACATTTGGGCTATACAGGGTAAGAATAGCTAACAGCGGGTATACAACGTCATAATAAGTGGCGTTTAAGAAGTATTTTAACCTTGCAAATATTCGTATACACAGAACCTTACGGTAAACCGATAGGCCTATAACGTCTAACGCACACCCATCCATAACCTTTACGGACAACAACTGAAAATGATGTTGACGCTCTGGTGCTTTCTGGCGGTCGCCAGTTGCACGACGGCGACAAGTCACGTGATCAACATGCGACGTAACTTCGCCACCCTGACGTCACCCAAGTTCCCGCTCTTTTACCCCGACATGCTGGACGACTCGTGGACGATTTACACAGAGCCTGGCTATAGGATTGTGCTTTACTTTACCCACTTTAACTTGGAGGACTCGTTTGACAGACTCCCTTGCTCTGCCGACTTTGTCGAGGTGAGCATATGCTGGTCTGTTGAATGTAGGGATGTTCGGTAATATCGGATCGTAGCCGATACCCGATGCCAAGTTCAAGTATGGGTACTCGTTTGGTACTAGAGCAGCAGTTCTCCACCAGTGGGCAATGGCCCTCTGGTGGGTCATAAGAACATTTGAGGTGGACTACAGACCAATTTAAAAAAGCTAGATTTAGTTTCATTTGTGTCACTATATTTCATTTTGCAGGAATAATGGCTTGGGGAAGAATTGAAAAGGAATGTAAATTTATTGTTTAACCGCAAGTATCTCACTAATGCACGGTTGAATAAATAATCTGTTTTGAAATATGCTCTGCTGTGTTTTATTTTAAACCTATTTTACAGTTTTTTCTTTCATAAAAATATATTGGGCCACAGAATTTTTTTGCAACGTAAATGGGCCACGAAAGAAAAAAGGTTGAGAACCACTATACTAGAGTGTATCGGTGCCGGTCAGTTACCAAACTACAAAACAAAAATTTTAATGACGGCTTGCGATCGAACGTAGTAATTTTTACCTTGAGATGTAAATCTATCATAAAATATTCAAAGGTTAACAACTAGAGGAAACAACACGCATAAACGCTAAAGTAGATTTTGTTTAACAACCTGAAAATGATTATCTTTGAACGTTTGCATTTCGTTTTTTTATTATAATTATGGCGCCACTTGGTGGATCGGATTGCATTTACCGGATCGGATTAAAATGTCAAGGAACGAAATCCTACTTGAAAGCTTTTCTTTCTTTTTTTCCCGATCATTGGTAAAGACAAATTGGCAAAATCAGTGTAAGAAGTAACATGCAAATGCAAATCTCCACTAAAACTCGAACTATAATCTGTAAATTAAATCCTTACCGTATTTGTTAATTGGCCATTTACCAAGGAACACTTTAAGCTTTTCTCACCATTTATTTGGCCTGTTAAAATTTTGCCCTGACGTTGTAAATCTTGTGCTTGTTTTAATTACATTTTAGTAAAAAAAATGTCTCCAAAGAAACTTTACTCAACGAGAACCATAGTGACTTCGTTAATGGGTCATTTCGTTTAATGACTTGACAAGATTTACAACGTCAGGGCAAATTCGTTTAATGACTTGAAGTCATTAAGACAAATAACTGCTAGGTCTGAAAACTATTTGTTTACGACGCCTCCTTATATTTTACTGGACATAAAGGGCTTCCTAGTTGTGATTTAGCATAAGGCTATAAATGTTTTTACTGTTTTCCATCACTAGGACTAAATGTATTTCGCATTTATTTGACTTGGACATAAATGGCTTGTTTATAATATTTTACTACTGTATAATTGTAATAAAAAACGATAAATTAAATTAAATGGTTCTAGTGATTTTCGTATAAACATGTCAAGGCCCCAGTTTCCGGTTTTCAAACCCAACCAAGCTGGCAAACAGACGATTCAGTTAACTTATTGAATTAGTCAGTTCAACTCATCCATTTTAATCTAAAGAGTTCCTATGTTTGGTTGCTACCTGATTATATACTCGCTTGCCTTCTTGTTTTCAGTTGTTCGACGGCCCGTCAACCACCAACACGTCATTGGGCAGATTTTGCGGCAATAACCAGCTGTTCAAGTCAGTATTAAATTTGTGGAAGCCTATCTGCATCCGGACTTAATTTTTGTCACATTTGTCCAATTTGAATGGCGTGTTTTGATTCTGCTCTTTTTGTAACCCATTTAATTAGTCTATATGTAACTTTTTAGGGTAGTGCATCCTGTTTCTGCTTCCTGGCGAGTCAGGCTCCATATTTCCTCGTACATTTACTTAAAAAGAAAAACAATGAAAAACTTTAGCTGATAAATTAGGGTTGTACGATACTGGTTATTTTATTCGTATAGAGATACATGGTATTATGGGCAAAATGTAACTGGTTCGATCCAACTGACTAGGTCATTGCTACATGGACAAAAAGGCGATATGATCAAATTTAAGCACAATGTCAACAATTTCCAGGGTAGTAGGTCTAAATTTCCATTCATGTTAGCAAGCCTATTTATCATCGATTTTAAATGCCACAATTTCATCACAACCACTCAAATATCAGACGATACTATAAGTAAACTTAGAATATCGGCTCCGGTCCAATATTATCGGACATTCCTATCCTAAATAAAGCCGCCAAGATTGTTACATTACTTTACTCTTACTTTATTTACTTTCTTTTAGTTAGTAAAAAAATAAATAAAAACCGTGATCACGTAGGCGGTTGGCCCAAAGCGAGGCCTTGCCGTGGCTTGGCTGACCCTTGCGATTACCCCAAATGCGTGTAACTCGGCCGTAAAATAAAAAAATAAAAAAGATTGTTACATTTACGTGAGTTGATTTTCACTCCAGGGACGACGCCCCGGCGATTTTCGACGAAAAGATCGTTTCGACTGGCAACTCGCTGAGCATAAGATTCAAGTCGGATTATTCCAACGAAGACCTCGGCTATGTTCCAACCGGCTTCCGTGCTCACTATCTAAAACAAGGTGTCGAAAGTTACCATAGTGCGGGATTTGTTAACCAGGGGTGCCAAAGGGGTGTGAGAACTGTTCCCAGGGTGTGCGGTGATGCTGAATCAGACACAGAAAATATATTACTGTGATTTATTTATTTCGCTCAGTTAAATGTAGAACTAACTTACATTACGGTATTGTATTAGTTATATTACTGTGTTATCAATTACTTGTATAAAAATAAAATTACATAAGTTTTCATATTTAAACCATTCTAGAAGGGGGTGCGAGGATTGATTGGTGATTTGAAAGGGGTACAGCCATGGAAAAAATTAAAAATCACTGCCCTACTGCCCTACTGCCCTAGTGGTTTTAAACGGATATAATGCCAGCGCTGAAAATTTAATATTTTCGTTATTTCAAGTAGTCTCATAAGATTATAGCTTATGCTATTTAATTTCACATCTATGCTTTTCAGCAAGTGCTTATGCCATCTTTTGCCGAAACTTATGCAAATATAAAAATGAATCTTTTATCATATACGCTTTTTATTTTGGGGGGGTTTTAACCGTGTAAATTTTCAAAAAGCTTTCTTTTTTCTAAAGGCTTTTCCCGTTTTCTTCACCATTTTCAGACATAAATGAGTGCGCTGTTCTGGAAAAGGCCTACGCGTCAGCTTTGGAACCCGAGAGTGTCGGAAAGTGCGATCAATTTTGCAACAACTATCCTGGGGGCTACTACTGCTCCTGTGGTGTCGGCTATATACTCGGCGATGACGGTTATACTTGCGAAGGTTATTGGCACACTTTATTTTATAACAAAATGAGGTTTCGGTTAGGAGCACAAATTGATTTTCGATTTTGCTAAAAATAATGTTTTCCGTTAATCATACCAGAAGTAACTTGAGGCGACCGCTTTGTGTTCTCTCGTAATTTTCAGTGTTTGGGATTAAAGGGGAGAAACAATATAGTTATTTTCGTATTTTGTTCATATTCAGTTTAGCCCTAATAATTTAAATCAAAATATTTTTAGTAATTTCAATAAAGATATAGATTAAAAGTTTTGGATTTCATATCCCATAATTTTTAATTTTCTGAGAAAATCAAAAAGTTTAATGGAATGGCACAACGCCATCAGTTTTTATTGAACGCAATTTAACAACTATGTACCGTAATGAAACCAACACCAGGAAAAAGCCTGCAAATGAAGGACGATCTAGTGAAGGTATCATCACAGAAAACATTTCAAATACTTTGTACGAATGTACATGCTTTCACAGGAAACTGCCGTGACCAAGTGATTGAAAACCCTGAAGGTGTGAACACGTTGGGAACTCCAGGATTTCCTGGCTTGTACCCGAGATCGACAAATTGCCAGTGGAAAATACAGGTACTTCTACTATGGACCCCAGCAAATAAGACTAAAATGAGAACAACATCAACCTTTGAATATAACATCGTTTGGAATAAAACTAAAAAGTGCAGCTATAATAAATAGTCGGAATAACGCCTAAATCAGAATAAGGCCTAAACCCGTCGGAGTAATACCTAAATGGCCTGGATAACCACAGCTAACCCTAAACAAGGACAAAGAGTTCTGTGCCAAAATAGCGACACCCCAAAGGAGCCATTTAAACTAGGACGCCCAAACTTTGACGTATACTTGGTTGTTTAACTTTTTTCAAGGCCTTACTCAAGAGCAAAATGTCTTGGTAACAGATAAATATTTGTAAACGCCCGTGACAGAAGAGGCATCGTTGTTTTCACAACGGCAGAGGACTGTTTACAAAAATACCTGTTTACGATGTACAACTAAATATGCGTGTCGTTGTGGAATGTTTCAATCGGGGTGGAGCCCTTTTTAGAACGCAGCTACATATTTCCAGACTTGGACAACTAGATTTATTTTGGCTTTTGAAAATTAGATTAGAATTAAAATTAGACCGTTTTGAGTTTTCTCAAATTAGATTAGAATTAGAATTACCAAGTTCCTAAAAAATCAAATTTCAACTAGAATTTGAACTAGAATCACATTTAATTATTTACAATCAATCTTATTTAATCGCAATTTATTCTTATAAGAACGCGAATGGTAAAAATGTGTGTTCTACAAACAATTCACAAATTAGATTAGAAGTAGAATTAGCCGCATTTTGCTCTAATTCAAAGAATTAGAAAACTAGAATTATCTATAGTTGTCCAGGTCTGCATATGTCAGTGGTTCTCAGCCTTTTATGGTTTGCGGCACCCCTCAGAAATAATAAATGGATTGCGGCACCCCTACAAGATTTTTCCGTAGGTAAATCACTAGAATGTCACAATAAACGGAAATAGAGCAACACACATCAACTCTAGACTGCGTAGGAAAGTATAATTTGGATTTATTTTCATTTTAATCTTACACAAAAGTTGTAAGAGTTGAGCAAAAATTAAATTCTTAAAAATTATTAACTATCTCTCGGCGCCCTTGGGCATTAAAAATAGCACCCCACGGTGCCGGCGCACCCCGGTTGAGAACCACTGACATATGTTTTGGCCTGATATTAACAAAAACATTAAGGATCTGTACAGCAAATCTATATGAGGCTTTATTGTTACATAGAAATGTTCTTTACTAACCACTCTGTGTTTGTCTATTTTAATTGTACGAGTCTGAATATGTTTCGTTTTGTGAGTAGCTCTCTACTTTTCGAAATAAATTTTGGCGCGATGATTTTAAGGAATTTGCAAACGACAAAAAATTCAACTTCTCAAATTTATTCGCAGACAAGGCCTGGTGGCAACATTGAGCTCAACTTCAATCGCAAGTTCGGAATTGAACAGCACAAGACTGGAATGTGCATCTACGATTGGCTGGAGGTCGGTGTTGTTAGCCACAATGACAAACCTGTAGGCTACCAAGGAATTTCCTTAAACACGTACTTTATTGACGTCAGCAATTCTATTTTTTAAATCTTGTGAAGGTGAAGATAGAACTTGTCTGGTAATCACCAGCGATTTCCACGTCTGTTGAAATTGTTATTACAATAAAATGTGTCGTTTATATTTAGGTGTAGTTTTATTCGTATTGTCGTTTTACGCGTACATTGTCCATTTACGAACGTATCCAATAATTTATTTTTGTTTAGCTAAGTGCGTTTTCCGTTGTTAAAAGTCTTGTGGGTAGTTTATTAGTGCTTGTGGTCATTCATAACGGGGCACTAAAGCTTTATTTTCATGGTACTTAGATACACGTCAGACACAATATCTTGTCGTTATTTCGTTATTTTCTTCTGCGTGGTAAATGCGTGCTTGGCTGCTTGCCTATTGTGCTAGAGGTGCTGGTCGCACAAGCGGCTTCCTGGAACTTCTGATATATGGCGATTGGTGTAAAAACGTGTGAAGCCTTGTTAACCACATAACTGCGGCAAATGCCCCCTGGCAATTTAATCTTCGAAAGGTTCGGGACACACCTTAACTGAAAAGATGCTAGTTTGTCTAGCTGTTGAAATTTTTCCAACTTACAAGCGTCGTAAGAGGTGCTTTTGGTTCGGAGTAGCACAACTTTTTATACTAAACTACTTGAGTTCACCCAGAAAACATTTGTCAAAAATTACCAATTTTTTGATACCCCGAACCCATTTAGATACCTATTTTTCATATTTCCATAATCCAAACGTTCAAGCATGTTTTGAAATATTTCTAGTTAGGTACCGATCCTTTGGAAGTTTTTTTTAGTATAATAGCCACAAAATCAGGGTTACCAACTCATTTACTGAATTACTTTAGAAAATTTACCACAATTGTGAAGAAAAACTGAAATTTTAATTTATTAAAGCGACTTGTGCAGAAACTCCTATATTCAGGCTGACCGAGCTCATAGGGAATTCATCAATTACCAAACTGTCTAAACTTAAGATGTTTGTCATGCTTAATTCGTTCATCTCATCGTATAACTTGTCCTAAAATAGGAACTGTTTGTGAGTTAAATCGCCATCGAATTTCCAACATATCACGCAAACCATTGGTGACGCACACAACCACCTATACGCAACGAAAATACACTTTTTGTCATCTGATGTTTTTCAGATCTACGACAACTCGGGCAAGATCGGTCGCTTCTGCGGGGATCTCCCGCCCAAAAACGGCTCGTCGTTTCGCTCGAGTACGAATTGGTTCAAGGTCGTTTTTCACTCGGACCACGTGGAAGAGGAAAGTGGCTTCCAAATCACTTATCAGGCCCAAGGTAACTGTCCGTGTCCACTGCCGGAATGGTGTTTAAATTTTAATACCAAAACAGCGTGGGCACGGTTAACATCTAAAGACGTAAACACCTAATTTAAACACCTTTGTGTTTAATTTTAATTTGGATGTTTAAATTATAAACGCTTTAAAAATGTTATGCTAAACACCCGATATTTAACGGGTTTAACAACGATTTTGGGAAGATTTCAAACAAAGTTAAAGATTTTAAACATTTTGACAAATAAACACCTGATACACGCCAAGGTTTAGACGTGTTTAATTCGATGCATTAAATAAAAAGAATAAAGACCTTTAGGTTGATGTTATCAGTTGTTGTTGAGAGAATAGAGAAGCATTGTTATGTTAAAGCACTTATCGGTTGTTTTATGCAATTTCGTCGGCGTTTGAACAATTTGAGTATACAACTTGGCTCTAATGGTCGTAACAGATTACATTAAACAAAATAACTAAAACCATTGTTCCCTAACTTAATATGTCCAAGTCATTTTTCATCTGTCAAAAAGAGAAATGCTATAAACGGTTGTGCTGAAGTTGGTAAACTGATCAAAATTCGCAATGAGAGGGCGAAAACACTTAAAACAAAAACCCTAAAAATGTTTCAAGTGTTTAAAGGTGAACAAGTTGGACGCTTTTCCAAGAACATTATAAGAAAAAAAAAAGAAAACAGTTATTTGTATACTTTTCATATTCTCCCCGGATATCTGCAGATCTTTACTACGAATGGCATGGATGTTCTTACACCTAAGGTTTTCCAACTTTGGTGCAAAATAAATAATAAATTGGAAATACATAAAAAGCATTTTGTTAAATATATGAAAACAGGCACTGGGTTTGTTTGTAGAAATTGGCAACAAACTCAGCTTTCGCGCACGGAAAACTCGGCAATTAAAATTACGCGCCTTTCTCATAGCCGGTTTATTACCCAATAAACGCGACGGTGAGATACGCGCTGACCAAGGACACTAAAAGGCTCGGCTTTTACCCTAACCATATATCACTCATCTCATGCATTATACGTTGCATTGTGTAAAGCGATGTGGCAAAGAAACAGGTCGGACCGCTTTTAAAATGCGCTTTAACAACCATAAACGACAACAAACTGTCCAAGTTTGTACGGTATACATGATGTCAATTGAGACATTTAGGCGTTTGTATAGAAGGGTGTTTATATGTCAGCCGTGATTAAATCTCCTGTACGTTGTGGGAATTTCGTATACAGTTATTCTAGCTTTAGGTTTTACGCTTGAGGCGCTTAAACGGTTAGCTGATCCGCATTAGCATACGATTTTAAGAAGCATTTTTCTTATCGCACCAACATTTTGAAAGGGTTTTCATGAACAATTACTTTTGGCACTGGGTTTCAACACTCTCGGATTCGGATGATTATTTGTCTAATAAAATAATTACGTGTGTTAGGTTGAGCTTTCAAAACGATTTTCTATTTTTTTGTATTTAATCATCGCTGTTCAGCTTATAGATTAGCCAAAAAAGCGTATTTAATGGCTAATATGGGCTGCACTTCGGGTAATTTAGAAAGCCATTTTTGAACGCGCTTGGAGGAAGTTATTTGGGTTTATTTCTTCTTGAAACCACTAAACAATGGGCAGCAAACGGTAATTCAGTATTTCTCACCTCACCACAGCATTATCGCTCGACAGAGTGCACAAATATACAACTGAAATAATTGTTGAAAAAAATCAACGATACAATTGGATGGCCTGTTGATAAAGGACATGGCCTGGTAAAACATATAAAATTATTTTACATGAACGCCATTCCGGCGACAATTCTTTCACCAGAAGGCCGTTTAATCCCATTCTGCCCAACTTTCGACACTGCATAAATCCAATACAATGATAACTATAACTCTTACTACACGAAAACAACAGGCATGTAAATATTAAGTTGTCAAAATTCTAAAGGTACAGTGTCCCATTAAGTCTTGCGTTCTTGCCAACATGCGTATGTGTAACACGAATAGGTTGTTTTGCAAACACAGCAAGTTTTTCCAACGCAGCACACTTGGGAATTTCTCAAAGCACGCAATTTGCCAAACACAGACCTATAAACACCCCTCGTTCTGTCGTTCAGAAATCCGATGCGCCATCCCGAAGCCTCCAATGCACGGAAGAATGACAAGACCCGTTTTGCCACCTGGCCAGCCCCTAGGGGACGTCCCTTTTTCATCCCTGCTACGTTTTGAATGCAACGTCGGCTATCGACTTATCGGCAGCGCTAAGCTAATCTGTCTGAAGGACGGAAGTCTTAGCGACTACACCCCGGTTTGTGAAGTCTTTTAGCGTCGCCGAAGATGGGCTTATGGGTTCCGTGCGACCCGAGGACTGCTTTGACTTATTTTGCTTGATTAATTTTACCAAGCACATCTTTTGACATAATTGTCTCGTGAAATCTTTGTTTTGGGATTTGAAACGTATGGCGTGCAGGTGCCCGCTATACGGCTTATTGGTAAAAAGATTTATCGGATACCTTTTAGTGCGTTCCAGTCGTCATAACCTGTACTTTTTCCACTAATGTCTTCCAACAAGCAACTTTATTAATGATTTGTTAACACCTACTTAAACTGATGAAATTTATCCGCTTGTTTCTTCATCAAATCCAGTGGTTTTAAAATGAGTTTCTTTGTCATTTATTTGGGAATAGTTTAAACAACGAAACGAGATGCTTTTCGAAGAACAAAAAAGTTTGATTATCCGTTAATTAGTTTAAATTCTACCTTTGATTTGAATATTGATAATAATTATGCTTTGTGTGACCGTTCAATTTTAAAATCGTTGATGATACATTCCTTGAAATTTTTATTTTGAAATAGTAAATTAAAATCCAGGCAACAGTACAGAAATGTTCAAAAAACTAATCTAATTCTAGAGCCTTTTAGGTATACAAAAGCGTTTTTAATTACGCATCGCAATGTACAAAACGCAAATTAAAATAAAAGCATGTATAATTAACGTTTGTGTTATTGATAGAACGAGACCTTTATATGTTTAGCCAAGGTGCCAATAGTATAGGATACAAAGGGAGCAGTGCGAAGCGTGGGGATATACATTTAGCCATATAAGTCACTTTGTAATTTATAAGCTTATTTCACACCACGTTTAAAATGAGTCTAAAGTAAAACTACATTTTTTACATAAGTCTACATGCAGTATTGTAAATAAGGAGAAACGTCGTTGCCTTCCATAAGGATGAAACATCGTTTTGAAGAAATCCTATACCCACTTCCCCCATGTTTATCTCTAAAAACATCATTCAGTCAATTATTTGTAAGGATTGTAGGCTTTAAAGTACTTAATGTTGGTGATGACCACAGAACGATAAACTTAAAACGACCAAACAAGTTGTAATGCAATACTTTTGTATATTTTTGAAACGATCCAATTATGCAAATGGTCGAACATTCTCGATTTAGATTTAGTGATTTACCCTCGCATAAATTGGTAGAGCTTTTCAATGAATGGCGCTTAATGGCGCCGTGAACAATTGCCGATAGAGTGCTTTTGATTGCACGTGCCTTGATTACAGATTGCAGATAAGAATCGTTACTTGTCAATTCGTTCGCTGCCGCGGGCGTGTTGGAATCCAAGTTCGTCGCCTCATACGATGTGTTGCCTTATGCAACGGCCGTGATTTTGCGAAAATATTTCGCAATTTCTCTACCAGTAAATCAAAACCGGATTCTCGAGTTTAAACAAAGTCGTAGACTCACCACCACACTGCACGCGGCCTATAGAAAAATTATGCAGCATTTTGTGTAGGGATGAAAACTGTTTTTCTTATAAAATCATATTGTTACATTTAACTGTACCATTTCTTAGAACTTTTGCCAATCTAGAATTCCCCAAATTCGGTAGATATTTTGGACTGTATGTTATAAGGGTTTCAACCCGCACAGTATATCGTTTTTTCTAATTTACTCTACTCTGGATTTCTTACAACATTTATAAACATGGCACAAAAGTAATCCTGATAAATCGTTACAATTCGGAACATTTCAACATTTGAATATAACCATTTTTTAGTATTTACAAATTCAATTTTGTTAATTTGGATTTATAAACTATATATGGCCACTTAGAATGGCGTTTTGTTTTTACACTCAAATTAGTCGGAATGGCCAAACAGTTTGTGAAACCCCGGTACGGACTTTTGCTAGTGTTAACTGCTTGCCAGTTATTGGTGCTCTGAAAACACCAGGCAATAGACTCGTTTCGACGCTAATTGCTGGCAAGGTGTAAAGTTTGAAGAGCGATTTAATGGACAGCAAACGGTGCAGGTCGCCACTCACACCGAAACGCAAAAGGGTTTGGCATCAAATATTCGTCCACTTTAGATGCGACCTTCACACCATCCGGTTACCTGGTAATATTAGGCCCAAACAAAATATATTGGTCTTGTGGTAAAAGTATCATTTACAATTATGTTAGAAAATCACCTTGAAAATATGGACATTTTCAACAGTGCATAAAAATTAATACTCGTACGATTTAGTGATAAACCAGTAAGCTTTTTAAATTAATTACACTAATGTTAAGTTGTTTAACTTCACTTTTTGTCAAATAATTTAAATTTAAATAAGGCTTTTTAATGTTTTGCTGTAGACGCAAACGCTAGCCAAGCAGTTCAAAGTGGAAAATACAGACGTTTAAGTCGCATTTGTGCGAAACAATAGGAACGTCCTGTTGTGTAAGAAAAATGTCTCCGCCTTACAGCAACACTTATATACACCAGCATAAGGTATACCCCGTGTAATTTTTTTTCTTTGCTTTGATGCTACTTGACCGAAAATCAGGGCGACGAAAGGTCCTACAAACAAGGCCACCTTCTCTCACTAAATTTGGCCGAGAACTTAACGACACTAAGTACTGCGATTACCTCGAGTGCGCAAAAGGGCAAACGACGTGTCTTCTGCTCTCCGTATGCCCGCCGGCTACAGCGCTAGCGTGATGCGGTGGGCGGCCGTCAAAAACCGGGTATTCCACTTATTACAGGCTCTCATGGCGGGCAAAGTATAAAGGCGAGGTGCCAGTCGGCGTTTCTGGATATAAACGCTGGCCACTGTTCGTGGACATAGCTGTAGCTTGGGCAGGTAGACTTGACGTTGCGTTTTGGACGCGGGCGTGTCCACAGCTTAATGCGACAACGCGTTGAGGGCGACGGGCGCTAACGGAAATGAATCGATAGTGACATGATAGCTGGTTAAGCATTATGTAAAACGTTGTCATATTTCGACTTCAAAACGTTTCATTGACAGCGCGTATCAGCTGTGTTTGTGCGTTTAAGCTATTCGTAGAACTATATGACAATCAATGACGTGCAAAATTGAGCTAAAGGGGTAAGAATAGCCGCTGATGGTCGTTTTGTCCAGGTGTGCTAAAGCTGCGAAACGCTAAAAAAACGTTAACACTAATAACGAAACCTTGCGTTCTGTCTCGCGCCCAGAACAAACGTAAAGCCCCAAAAAACGACTATAGATAGGACGGTTCGGTAAAGGGCGCCGTTTTCAAAGTAATCAAACGACGTCCAATTCAGGAAGTCGGGCGGTTCCATATTCGCGATTTGTTCAGTCAGGCTTAGAGGGACCGGTTTAGAGGCTAAACAGCTTTTTTGTCGCGTCATAATGAACAGCGACCCGAATACTACGGAGCTGCTTTGTTTTTGAGCCTGCAGTTGAATCAGCAAACTCATGTTTTAGCTGAAACAATGTCTGAGTCATGGCCAGGGTAATTAGCCCTTATAGAACGACGAGGGCTTCCGTGGTGATTTTAGAATTTTAGATATGCGCGCAAGCGATGACGTCCAAAGAAACTGTATATTTCGCAGAGGTATCTGTATCGAGATTTAGAATTATTTATTCAAGTGCATGGCAGGGGCAAGAAAGAGCCAAAGCACCAGATTTTGAGCCCTTAAATGGAGTTCCTGTGTTAACAGTAGGCGATTAGGATGAACCGGTAGCATACGCTATATCGCCTTATTTTCAACGTTGTATAGGCTAATGTGCCACGTGCTATTGCACTACACGTACATTTTTTTAAATTTGTTTTTTTTAATGTAACGCAGGTCCCAATACACACCGGAAACCTAAAACTCATTTGGCTCAATTCAACTTTAAACTACAAATTCAGTTTATATTAAACCCGTCCAAATTCAAACATGGGAATCCAAGCTTACCCACGCGACGATCAAGAAATTAAGTCGGTCCTAGTTACCGGAGGTGCCGGTTACCTTGGCTCCACAATTGTCCCCATGCTGCTTAAGGAAGGCTACGAGGTTGTGGTCTACGACAAGTTCAAGTAAGAGACTGTTTAATATATAAACTGTTGCTATACCAGGCATATTAGTACTAATGGAACATAGCTCCTCTTGCAATCGAAATTCTTAACCAGCGTTTCGGCAACCTTTATGCAAGTTGCCATCGTCATTGTGAATAGGTTGCCGAAATTGGTTACGAATTCCAATTACCAGAGGAGCTTTTTTGATTAGTAAGAGATGTTGCCGATTTTTTGGGGAAAACTTCTACGATCTTAATTAACAACTAGTTTTTGTTAATAAGACAAGTTAGGTTTAAGTTTCACATACCTGCTTTCAGGATATAGTCTTCAGGGCAATTTGAGTGATATTTCTCGGAAGAAACTATTCAGGGGACACTTCGTTCCCATATTCGCTTTAATAGTAAACTGTTCGTTGTAGGAAGCCTATATCAGGCCTGGTAGCTTCTTTTATTTACTTTGTCAGCCTGTGCCAGTCAATTCAATGGCATTAATTTTGCCGATAACCTTACTGCGCAAGTAACGTACATCACTACAAAAAGCACTTAAGTTAATTGCAAAACCAATTTACAGCTCTAGGCGCCAAGGCGGTCGCCGTGGCGAATGCAATGCATTGGACAGCACTTGCAGCCCAATTAACGGAGCGCATCCTGTCGCCCAATTACTACGTTAACGTATAAACGCCGTTACTTGCTTTTCAGCTGGGGTGTTTTCCCTCTTGCATGCTACGCTAACGACCCGAAATTGCGACTGGTCAACGGCGATGTTTTGGACGAGGAAAAACTAGCAGAGGTAAGATTGACATGTTTGTTCTTAAGCTGGGCGATACAGGAACACGCGTCTAAGTGGCTCTAACATAGGGCAAGCATAACTTTTCAAGCGAATAGTTCAAACTTCTGTGACACGAATCTGAAACTTGTATATCATTACAAAGGATTTCGGCTGTGTACATTGTTCGGGGCTATATTAAGGCTGGAAAATAATAACTTTTGCCGCGACTTATTATGTTTTTTGATATGCTGCAAGGTAAAGCTTTTACTGGTCGTTGCTTTATCCTCCGAAAAAAAATTGTAACAAAAAAAGTGTAAAGTAATGCTCCCGACTTCTTTAAAAGAAAAAGAGAGCTTTAAGGTATACAAGCGTGTTATTGCGTTAAAAGTTTTACATTAACGAATAATAATCTCTCCGCCCTAGACAATGAAAGGAGTCGACGCAATCATTCACCTGGCCGCTATCGTGGGTTACCCGGCCTGCAGCAAGGAGCCAGAGGTGGCCAAGGCAGTCAACGTGGAGGGCACCCGGAACGTGACCAAAAATGTCGCCGAAAACCAACGCCTCATATACGCCTCCACTGGTGAGCCCGCAAAAACATTTTTTTTCTGATACTTCGTATTTATTTTCGATATTTAAAAAAATGTTATCTTTCAAAGAGGAAAGCGCCTAGGTACATCCAAGAACATAGCTGGATTATTTACCTGATTTTATTGGTTTCAGATAGGCACCGTTACCACTCTAGTTTCGGTAGAGAATTCGATTTTTTTAAATCAGTATCCAGAATGGTCATGTACTTCTCTTTCTTGACATATATTATCATATGCGGGGCTATACAAAGTTAACAGATTAGTAGTTTACTGCATGCTTAAACTTTTCTAGTAAAATAATCTTATCCGTTATGTTTCCTGCTTGTCTTACAGCAAAGCCATTTTTGGGCTCAGTATAGTCAAATTTAAGTTAATTTGACTAACCGCTAAACGGTCAACTGCAACCCCATTGATTCCACATCAATCGAGGGTATTCGGCTAGTAAGCGATTAACTGTCCAATTTCGTTCGTTGTTTGTTTAAAATTAACCTTTTCGCCCCATCATTTTCCAGGTTCTTGCTACGGGGCGGTAACCGGCACCTGCACCGAAGACACCCCGATCAGCCCCATCACTCTTTACGGGGAGACGAAGGCCCAGGGGGAGAAGTTGGTCAGGGAGAAGGGGGGCGTCGGCCTTCGCCTGGCGACCGTTTTCGGGGTAAGTCCTGTCTATGATCGCTAAATATCCAGAGTGCTATATTTTACCATTATTGCTATGAAAAAAAGGTTTATCATCAAAAGGGGATTTAACGGTGTGGGAAATTTTAATGTTTACTGCTAGGGATGTCCAATAATATCGGAACGAAGCCGATAGCCGATGCCAAGTGGTATTATCTTATCGGTACTAGTCCGTTACTAAGGTGATATCGGTGCTGACCCTTGGTTCGCGATCAAATGTAGCAATTATAAATAAAAGGTATACATTTATCAAAACACAGTAGGTTAACTACTGGAGGTAACTAAACCTATTAACTCCAAATCAAATTATGGCTCCAATCACCAGGAACAATGACCTTTGGGCCTTTCAACTTCATCTAATTTCCCTATTTAAGCATAGTGATGACGTCATTTAGATCAGATCGCGATACTTTTGGTCCAAAATGTGGGGTGATGGACATCGGAGTAAAATGCGTGGATGATATTTCGCGACCATAATTTTGGAAAGCTCTGTAGCCTGGATCAATTCCTGTTATTGTCCGCTCGCTTTTTCGCCTGGTTTCCGCTCAAAAACGTCTAGTAATTAATTCCACCTTCGCTGCGGTGAAGTGAGGCAAGAACGAAATGTCCGAAAGGATTAACGCCGAACAGGTTTAACAGGAAAAACCGGTGCCGTCAAAGTAGCTTTAAATAAAGTCCTCGAAACCATGGATATTTATTGTTGATTGCGGCGCTCCCATATTATGTGCACGAATGTTGCTAGTTCAAGGTTAAGGTCATACCTTATCGCGTCAAAAATCTTTTATCAGTGCCCGTGAGGCGTTTAGGGATTATTTGACTTATTTAACGGAGGAGTTTAACCTGTCTTACCTTACTTCACAACGAATGCCAGTCGCATTATTTTGGCTACCCACAAGGTGTAGTTTTCGTTTGTAGCCGCATTTCAGCAGATAGCCGCATTTCAACTTTTCAAATGATCTTAGTCTAATGACAGATACCGCATTTTTTACTTTCTGAAATCGAAATGCGTAAAAGCAATTATAGCTATGAGAACGCTGTTTCACGCATAAACAAAGGAGTGTAAACTTACTGACCAATTCACAGATGTAATGACCCACTTGAAAATATATTTCAACCATAAAAACACAAAAAAATATAAAAAATGCTATATGTATTTTAACAATTAATTAATAATTAAAAAATATGTTTCACCTAATATATTCCCTGCTATTAAAAATCATGCTAAACATATAAACTTAATGATTTACCCCCTGAAATCTTAGTGAACAATTAGAAGCAGGTTTCTACTTGTTTTATAAGGTCAATTTATAACGCAAACTTTAAAAACATCTTGCCGGCCGTGATCCATGCGAATCAAAAAAAATAGCTTCTTGTAAGCGAATGAAAAATAAGCATTAGCATAAAAAATTTCGAATTTTAATAATTAATTATAAGACATATTTGTATTGCTTCCTTAATTTTTCTAATTAAGAAATCTTTCTCACAACCAATCTTAATTAGTATAAACATGTAACAACTGCGGTCGGCGACCCAACCGAATCACACAGCGACCCAATTTTGGGTCGCGACCCATAGGTTGTGAAGCACTGCCTTAGGTGATGAAAAGTGTAAAAAATTAAAACGTGTAGGAGATTAACAAGTTCTTCTAAACAACCTATAGTGCACCGGACTTCCTTTGCTTAAACCAGCGAGCATAAATCGTCATTTCAGCAT
The DNA here is from genome assembly GCF_963924565.1 of Ascidiella aspersa. Classification (NCBI taxonomy): domain Eukaryota; kingdom Metazoa; phylum Chordata; class Ascidiacea; order Phlebobranchia; family Ascidiidae; genus Ascidiella; species Ascidiella aspersa. The sequence goes on from NC_139450.1 coordinate 7,272,604, forward strand.
CAAATAACGCCCCAAACTCTTCCAGGTTTCTCCGCGACTGCGTCTCGACCTTCTCGTCAACGATTTGACCTCAAAAGCTCTTAAGATGAAGACCTTTGACCTTTACGAGGGTAACTTCCGTCGAACCTTCCTCCACGTGCGCGACGCAGCACTCGCATTCATCTTCGCTCTTCAGCACTACGGGTAAATCTTCTTCGAATAGTTGACTTAAATGCACTTAGAGGATAGGGTATTCTAAGTATACGCTGGTGTATTAAGTATGTTAATGTTACTCAAGCGTGACGCAAGCGGGTTATGACGTCATACAACATATAATTACCAAAACATCAGCAGACCGATCACAACCTGGATTCAATCAGTTCACTACGGATAAATCTTATTCGAATATTTGGCTTAGGGCATAGTTTATTACGTACGATAGCCTCAAGCTTGTTTCTTAAGAGATAAATCAGGACTGGTGAAAACAAGTTTATTCGACCCTAAACTCATACAAAAACTGAAGACCTATTATCTCGTCACCTCGGTAGCACCTTGTTCACTATACGTTTTTTGTTTTGAAGAATAGTGCATTTAAGTTACATTTTTTCTCACTACTAATACTAAAACTGAAGTCTGTTTATCTGGTGATTTCGACAACACCATGTTTAAGCGTGTGATGATTCGGATAACATTACAACTGTAAACTATAAGACCTCATCTAAAGTGTGTCCCTGAAATATAAGGAAAACTTTTTCAAAACGAAAGCGTTATATAGTAAAGACAAAAAGTATTTTAATACAACAAGTCTTTGTCTTCTAAAACCTTTGGAAAAGAAACTTTTTTCAACCTAAACTAAATACAGCCAAACAAATGTCTATTAACTTTATCTACTGGCTATTTAAATTTTTATTTTTATTCCACCCTGAACGTTCAGACGCATATACACATCTGGCGCGCCTAAGTTTTTGTCGGCCATATAACTACTCTACATTGCTGCATGTTATACACCTTCCGTTAAAAAACTGTAACATGATAAGGAGTTCCTGATGCAAAGTTGTACATACCAGATGCATATAGTAGTCGATACTTTACCTGTAAATATGATATCGATTTTGAGGGCGTTACTAAATTGATACAGCCCAATGTTGCACCCAATGTTTGCGAACGAACTCATTGATTCCTACCGACAAGACTTATTTTTCAAGAATTCTAAATAGCCGACTTACCTAATACCCAAAACACCCTTTGACGTTCAATTTCTTTTGTTTTTTCATAATTGGCCTTTTTAATGTCTTTATAGTTAGCATTAATAGTTAGTATATAGTTTTAGATTGATTACCGTTTGTCTTGACCTTTCTGAGTTTAAATGGGCCCGCGAATCGTCTAAAGGTGCTATAAATTAACCACGGCTAGTTAGTAAGCATATTTAATTGACGAGCCCAAAAATTGGCACTTGGACCAGACGCACCTATATTTTGTCTAAACAACGGCGACTTATACTCGTAATAAAATGTCAAGTAGCAAAAAATCCTGATTCTAACCAAACCACCTTTGCAACGCTTCAGAGCTATGAGCGGTTCCGCCTTCAACGTTGGCGATGAGTCGATGAACATGACCAAGATGGAGGTTGCGCGGCTAATCGAGGGCTGCGTCGAAGGCTGTAAGATTACCGAGTCGAACAACGGCACCGACATGGACAAGAGAGACTACGCCGTCAGCTACGCCAGGATCCGTGCTCTTGGCTACAAAGCCGGCATCACGATGCAACAGGGTCTCGAAGAACTGCTGAAAATCGTTCCCAATATGACTGCCGACGAAGTGCGACGCAGCAAGAACGTTTAGGTTCCTTTTTATTTGCAAGTCGCCGCCCGTTAGACGCTTTAAAACTCATCTCAAACTTGTTCGCATAGCAGTTGGTACACGATTAATTGGTTCACGACATATTCAAGCTACAAGTGTTTTACAAATGTCCTCTAAAATGGGTTTCATACACATGCGGAATTATGCCGCGTTAAGGTTTTGCAATAACTTGATTTCTAAATGTTTTACCGTCGACGACGATTTCTTTCTTCCCACAGAGCTCTATCGTTTTGTTCGGGATTTAGCTATTAAATTGCCATTAAGCACAGCTAAAGGTGCTCTTTCTGTTACATTTTTGCGACATTAAAAACGCTTTAATTTGGATTTTTTAAGTAACATGGAATGTTCGCGCAACACTTTGGAATTTGGTATACCTTGTTCTTAGAATAGACTTTTAATTATTTGTTTTCTGTATTATTAGTTAAGTTGAAAAACAATTTATTTATTAAAGAAACATATTTAAGTTTTTTGTAGTAGCCTATACTTCTTGAACTGCTGTTTAACGTCATTGGTAAAATACATTCCTTTTAAATTTTCTTATGTTTTTCTTTCAATATTATTTTTAACATTCTATAAAATAGACACTGATAATAGTTGCAAAATGTGTTGAGTCATATACACCGCAAACGGATATTTATACGTTGTTAGCAGATATGCCTGTTGGACTCCGTTTTTATACAATGATTTTTGCCGCTAATAAAAAGTAACTGTTATATTTTGTGTGCTGTGTTCACGTCAACGGTTAATTAACAGCGGCGAGACAGATAGACAGACAAACACTTGATTAAAATGGATATTCAAAAGGATATGACCTTCAGTTTTTTTCAAACTGGTTATTTTATTTTTTTTGCCGTTACTTTTGAATTCAAAATTGAACGTGACTCATTCGTGTGTGGATTTCTCAATTGACTATATTTTTACACATATTTCAGAATATATGGCTGTTAAAAAAAAAAAAAAAAAAAAAAAAAATTGTGCATATTTTTAGGAATATTTTTGCGTTGTAGGATCGACATTTAAATGTCTAACATAACTTAATACCACTATACTAATAGTTTATAGGTAATACTTCAACACTCTTCAGTTGGCATTTTTGCCAGTATCGGGATTTGATAAACAAAAGACAGAAAACGACTTTTATATCATTTTTATCGAGTAAAACTAAAAGTATTTGTTGGGGTAAGTAACCACTGTTAAGATAATTTATTTGAAATTCTGGATATACAGCACTCAGGTAACTGACCAAGAAAATGGTTTTCAACCTCACTACACATTCTACTCAAGTTACTAAGCATTAATGTAAAATAAGTTTTTATTTTTCAAACACCAGTTTAGATACAAAAACTTTTGATAATAGTTGATATATGTTATGTTACAGGTAAGTATTATAAAAAAGGGTAATACCCCCTCCAGTGGTGGGATTCAGCCGGTTCGCACCGGTTCTATAGAACCGTCTAACGAAATTTTATGAGACCAGCGAACCGGTTAGCATTACTGGTTACTGTCAATGGATTTTTGCTCTATCTGATACGTGTTTTTTTCCTTCAAAATATGCAATGGTCAGGTTCGCACGTATGTATAGTGTTAATTTTTTGATAATTGTAATAATTTTCCTTGGTGTTAGTTTGGCGGGACATTGCATTGTTGCGTCATAAGTACAAGACATGAGACGACTGCTGCAGTTTAGTGTGGCTGTTAGCAGTGATTGGATTCAGCCGGTGTCAACCTTTCGCTGGAATCTGGGGTTGCATCCTGTTATTGCAACACACTATAATGGTTTGCCGAAAAATATGACTTTTGTAACAGAACCGGCTGAAAAATATAACTTTTGTGATATAACCGGCTGACAAAAAAAATTGAATCCCACCACTGCCCCCCTCCATTCTCGAGACAATGCCAAAAAGCTTCGTTGCCAAATTTAGCACGCCAATGTCTAACGCAATACAAAACATATAAAATTCAGCGCAATAAATATGTAATGTTAAATAAATTTTACGTGTGAATTATAACGCATTTTAAATATAAAAACTGACTAAAGTTAGGTTGGACAATGCTGGGTACTTCGTATAACAATAATGAGGTACTTGAATGCTTCTGTTCATAACAATATTACTATATATGGTGATACTTAAAAATATAAATGAAACGCACTTTATGTTTGAAAGTGGGGCACACTGACGTTTCAAGGCTATATGCTGTTTTTCCTAGGTAAAAAGGCAATAGTTATCCACTACTTGTGGCACATTTTTCTTGAATAGTACATGATGGCTTTCCATAGAGAAATATTGCGATGTTCATAATATTGCACAAATGCACATGAATTGTCTACAGTTCGTTCATCGTTTTCATCTTAATCTACAAAAATGCAATGCGTGTTATGTAAAAAGTAAATATTGAGTTCTAAGTTTGTTTACAGTTAACCTGAGATAATAGTTAGCCGGAACAATCCAGAACGGTGTTACGGTAAGTAATTTGTACAGGTTCGCCGTACCGGTACAGATTACTCCGCTATCCAATTAAATGTATTTAAATTAGGATTTTAGCTTTACATTTCTGTACTAGATCAAATGAAAACCTTAGGTTTCCTAAGGTCACTTGATTTACGTCCCATTATGACGCAACTTGTTACGTGTTGCCTGAAAATTTACAAACGTTACGGTAAGAAAATTTTTAATCGTTATTTTTCTTCTTTTCCAGCCGGAAACTGTACGCGGGGTCATTCGTTATATTTTTTGGGGTATTTTAATTACGTTAATGGAGAGTTTATTTCCCGCTTAGAGCGAATCTTATTTGTATATCGCTTGCATAATTGTATTTTGGGGAATTTTTTAGCCTAAAGGAGATTCAATTTATCCCGTTTTATTAAAAATTGTCGCGTTTCCCAACTCTGTTTATATATACATTTTTTGTATTTTTATTTTAATTTATCGCTTTTTTCAAATACTCTTATTAGCCTACACATTTTTTATTGTGGTCATAGATAATTCACAGTAATCTCAGTTTAAAACAAAACATGGCATCTTTTTTAAGTACAATACGTTAACTGCTAACACAATAGGTACACATCATAAGAACGATTTAAACTTGACTATTTTTAAGTAACGTAACTTAAGGAACAAACTTAAATATACATTATTCAACTGTAATTTTGACGCACCTGCATTTAATGGTACACACATGTCGTCTCCTAAGTCTTGCATTTCTTGAATTTTCAGTTTGACTTCCACTACAGTGGGTACACGTCTCACTTCTTCCCACCTCTAAAAATCAATAGACATTATGTTACCCCGCTTTAAAGTGCTGGTCGTTTAATAGTTTTCAATAAACCGGTCTTACCATTTTTAGAGAACCACGAGCGACACACAGTCGGTAGATGGCGTAGCAGGGTATGCACATGACGGCTGACAGCGACATACACCAGCAAATGGCCTGAGCCCACACTGGGTAAGTGTAGACGATGTTGTAGGTGAGAGGCTCGTACTTGGCCAGGCTGTAGACGAGGGTGACCTATCGATTTTACGTTAAAACAGTTAAATTAAATCCAACTTAAAAGCTTGAAAAAAATTAAACAAAAAGAGGCAAAGGTTCTAAATCGGCAACCTTTTCCTAGTCGCAAGTCAAACCAAACTCAGTAGCCTAAGCTCTCGACGGGTCGTAATCAATTGCCTTTATCATAAAAACGGAAGGCATCAACGAAACAAATCATGGATTAAGTTGAAGGAACTTTCGTTTTAGAGAGTTTATGCTACGAATATTTGCCACTTAGATATAGCTTCCATGCGCACGTCGCCTTTGGTCTGAGAAGCGTTAATCGGATGATTAGGGTTTGACCGTGAACTATTCAAGAATGGTTTATGATTAGTTTATAGATTCATGATTAACCATATACAATAGAATAGACGATGAACATTCATTTTATGTATGTAATTCAAGCCATACTTTACAACTTGTTGAAGTTTGTAGCACAATTTGTGAGTACGCAAATTGCCTTAATGGTTTATGACAATTTCGATGATTTGAATGCTTAATGTTATATATGCATGATGACATAAAGTAGAATACGACAACAGATTTGTCGAAAGTGTCGAATTTTCGATTCAAATAAACTTACCTTTGGCATGAAAAGGTTAAAAGCACAAATTTTCTTGTAAACCCAAAAGGAAAAGGTCTAATGGTATATGTTTTATTTTTTGTAATACACTAATAGTAGGGCTGGTGATGTATTGAAAACAACATGAAATCGCAAATATATGCAAATATATAAGCGCTAAAAATTATTGCATTTCATATAATTAACATAGTTAAAAATATGAGGCATGACTGATTGGCCGTGTCCACTGTCCAGCAGCTTGTAAAACAGGTCGCGGGCCTGATTTTAACTGGCGGATCCGGCCCGCGGGCCGTAGGTTGCCCACCCTTGTTCTAAATAGAGGACAGAGGTGTCGGATCCTCTACATTTTATTTCGATATCCCAACATTTATGGCAAAAGTACAAACGTCGGATTCGATTCGAAATTACCTCGATAGTATAGTCAGACAAGCAAAACAGTTGAATAAGAAATGTTCCGGTACTTTTTTCCTATAGTTATGTCAAAGCTTGTTTTGCGTTAAACAGTTTGGACCCTCTTATAGTTGCTAATTACTATTTTTTTGTAAATTCAAGTAGAAATCATTGCCATCAATGAAATGCCTATATAAATTTGGCATCGTATCGGCACCTAGCCCCCTAAAATCATATTTAAACATTTTGAACAAATACTAGATCAAAAACAAATTTAATATTGATTTTATTAAGGGTCCGTATGCATATAATATTTAATTTGGGCATATTCATTTTCAACGTTTAAATCAGTATGTTGACTCATGTTTAACGTTTCTCTTTAAGGCAATAATGTTCTTAAAAAATCGACTACGACCTATTCTTAGACTATTCAGTCGGGCAGTGTATCGTCAATATGAACAGAACCAAATGGCATAATTCCGTATAGCGAGTACCATTAATTTTCATTTTGGCTGTGACTTCCTGGTTATGTCATCGGTAATTTGATTCACAAACCCAGCTACATGAAACATTTAAGAAGTTGTTGTATGCATAGATTTAACAAAACAAAGGGCGTAGTTCACACCTTTTCGTGCGCGACTGTCCTATGGTGTTTATTAAAGAGACAGGTGCGCCCTTTAAAAGAAGACGGAAAGTACACGTTTTCGACGTAAAGAACTACAACGCCAAGAAGTCACTTTTTTAAAACGTAGTTTGCTGTTGTTGCTCTAATTTATCGCGGTAAGTGTTTCAAAAGACTGCTCGAACATTAAAGTACGAAATACTATGTTTAACTACGTTGAATTTTCTGAATGCCATTTATAGGCCTTTCATATTCTGTGATCAGCTATTGTGGGGTTAACCGAAGTAAATCTTATGGAGGACCTTAAGCTGATAGTTTTAGGAAGCCTAAAATTAGATGGTATGGTAATATAGTACGTAAAATGTTTGCGCCTTCGCCACATATAACCATGCATATTATTTTCGTAGCCGGCTGCATAGGAGATTCCTCATATAGGAATTTGCATTGTGCTCCTAGTATTGTTCCCAATTTCGTTCCCTGGAAACATAGTTGGTTTCGAAATTACAATATTCTGATATTAGTCCATGTGTTTATCGCTGTTTTTTGTATACGTGTAGTTGTGTCAACGAGAATTTTAAATCTTGTTGGTGTGCCGCATGTGACAAAAGGTTGTGGAGCATTGATTCATACGATAATACGGCACTTCGGTATTAGTCCTATTTTGGCCTTAATCCGAACCCTGTGTTATTCCAACGTTAATGTTGTTCGTATTTTGGGCTTGTGGTTGGAGTGGTTATCGTTCTTAATTGTTTGGCTTACACCTACCGTCAAAATGATTGGCGTAACGCAAGCCCAGGCGTACTTGATCCAGGGAAAAGGCCGGAATCCCAGCATGTTGCAGACGTTATCCCAAAACTTGCCGTGTCCGTACAGCCAGGCCACCGTCAGGCATTCACAAGTCCCGATGAAAAACAGGCTCCAGCCGGCACCGGCATAATTGTCGTACATGTTGAACACGTACGCGCCGCCCTGTTTGTCAAAAACACGTATGAATATTGGCAGGGCAGCTAAGTGAAAGTTGCGCAAGGGTCTGCTGGTGTTTTACCCATTTAAACAAATAAGCTTTCGTTTTCATTGATCAGTCGGTTTATGTTAATTTTCATTGGCGAGACTTGATTTTAAACTAATAGACAAAATTTGGTCATGGATCAATAGCACTCGGCTAGGTGCGAGTAACTAATGCAGCGTTTAAGACCACCATTTTCAGGTATTAGCCTGTTAAACTAAAAGGTGTCGTTTTGGTTGATATAACTCTCCTGTGATGTTATATAAGGCATTTTTCCATTTCGTGAGCAATCAGGAGTATTCAATATTTTACCTGTAGGGCCCCATTTGATTCCTTAAAATTATAGAGGGTGTGTCATTTAGTACACAAACAAAATAAAAAAATTCGGTACAACATTTGTACACCAGATCTCAAATACATACTGTACTACTTACTGAAAAAAATTCTGATTTATCAGTAACACTGAAAAAGAACGAAGTGGTCTGCCCAATGTAGTTTCTCAGTCAATGGATTTAAAAAGTTTTGCGGACTCGGTGAATTTCTGTTATAGGTCCCAGGTTTGGGAAAATTAAAGTTTAATGAACACTGCTTGCAAAATCAACCTTCTGTCAACCGCAATAAAACTTATGTCTAAATTACTCGACTTCAAGTTATTATGTACAGTAAAAAAACTGTTTGTCAAACGCACTTATTTAGTTAAAACTATAGTCAAGAAAAACTAAACTTAAGTAAAACTTTTGTCTAAAATACTTGACGACTTCAAGTCATTATAGAACAATGAATTAAGTGCAATTAAGCCAAGACATTGACTGAAGTCATTTTCACGCTTACGTTAGTAATCATCAGAAGTCCAAGGAGAAACTGGACGAGGCAAACAACAGCCACCGAGATTTCGCGTCGTTTCGGTCCACTGAACCAGCGGGGTCGAAGGTCAGCCAGGGCGGCAATAATACTCTCTTGGCCTATGAACTGAAAAGAACGGCAAGCCGCGCTTTTAAGGCCAAAAGTGCAAAAACTTCAGAAGAAATTACACGAAAAAACGAAGGTCGTTAAGAGAATAATGTGGTTAGAGATTATTGAAAGTAAATGGCCGAACAAAGCAGAAAAATAAAATGTTCCACAAAAAGGCATGTTTTTTAGTGGTTTATCTAACCAGATACTGTGTCCGGAAACTTACTTTTCAATCTCAACACGAAATGCTATTTATATCAAGAAATACAAGTACATTCAAAATTCAGAAATAGTAATAAATCATTGGTTTAACGAAGTATTAATTTTAATTGATAAATTTTCCAATACAATTTAACGTCTTATAGAGAGAACATCGAAAATACAACAACTAAACCAGTGGTTCTCAACCGGGGTGCGGCGGCAGTCTAGGAGATATTTCAATTTCTTTAGGACACCATTTTTTGCTCTATTGGTGAACTTCGTGAAACATTTTTTTGTGTACGATAAAAGTACCAAAAATTAACAAAATTTTACCCTTGTTGCACACAGTGAATATGCTGTTTTAAACACGTTCATTGTAACGTCACAGTTAACCGCTCAGCAAAAATACGAGCAAGGTGCCGCGAACTAATTATAATTTCTGAAGGGTGCCGCAAGCCAAATAAGGTTGAGAACCACCGAACTAGACGATTGCAAGTTTTTCAGAAGAGCTCAAAGATCGCTGCAAATTGACGTACCTCGCTGTCCAGGCCTAGTAGAAAGACCATGAGAAAAAAGAGGACTGCCCAGAGCTGAGGCAGGGGCATAAGGGCGATCGCTCTCGGGTAAGTGATGAATACCAGGCCAGGGCCGGACTCCGCCACCGTGTCGATCGTTGTGTTCTGCGCAAAACAGCAATGTAAAATAGTTCGGCGGTGTTTTAATTTACAGGTTCCCAAACTGGTCGCGCATAGTGGGCAAGAGTTTGCGTTCTAGCTGTCATGCTGCCATGTTTTGGGGGAATACCCCTTCCACAACGAAAAACGGCATTATTGGCGTTGAACGGGCGCGCGGGCTTTTCTGTTGTTGCTTTTTGTTATTGCTATTAAGTTGAACGTTTTGCATACTGTGTAACATACGGCCCGAGAACTAGCTCTGCAAAATGGAACAATGTAGCTCTGCAATCCTTTTACAATTCACCCAAACTATTCTTTTTGAATAACTTTAACAATATAAAGGTGTTTTTTCGCGTTGTGGGTTTGGATAACATATTTGTAATCCAGATTTTGTATTGAAAGTAACATGACTTGAACCTAAATCTTAAACAAAACAAACAAACTGTGTAGCATCCTTAGGATTACTTTTTGATCACGTCACGTTTTGATAGAACTTTATGACGTCACGTTTTGGCGTAACTTTGGGCAGTCACGTTATGACGTCAGCTTGTGACGTCATCTCAGAATTTTTTTATCCCCCCTCCCTAACACGCCTATCTCGAACTTAGTTGCACATTCGATCAACAAATGGTAATTATACTGCGGTGTACTGTACTCTAGTACGTTGCAAAAAAATTTTTAATACTTTTTTTAGAAAATTGCATGATCTGTTCGCAGTAGTTGGACGATTGAATTGACTTTCTTTGAGTTGTTTCGATAAACAGATTTTAATTAGAGTCAGTCGAATTGTTTTCATACAGTAAAACAATTGATTCGACCTATAATTAAAGAAATGACTTTTACCAATACTGTTTTAGTGACTCGAAAGTTTATACAAACAATCGATAATCTGTGATCAGGCTCTTCTGAGGTCACATACTGTCCTACGATAACGGCAAACGTTGTTTTGTACATGGGATGCCTATGCAAAGGCTTACCAAGATCAGTCGGCCTACATTCAGGAAACTTCGCGGCTTGCTTGTACCATAATCCTCAGTAATCCGAGTGATTTCGGTAAGCCTTTGCATAGGCATCCGGTGTACTGTTTTAGTGTAGGCCTATATAACTGATGCAGAAGTACGTAAACCTGGCTTTAGCAAAAGCGGACGACCGACCTGCTCTTTGGCCATGAAGCCAAGCACACTGAAAACTGAAAAACCAGCGATGAAACTGGTTCCGCTGTTAAGGAAGGCGAACACCACCGTATCTCTGCAAAAATACGGGGCAGGGTGAGCTAAACGTTCATGCCAGCAAAGGAGTGGTTAACGGGGGTAATTTTGAGATGGTAATTTGGGAACAGCTTGGAAATAATAGGCAAAATAGTTAATTGAAAAAACGCCAGATGTTATTTTTTTCCCTTGTTGTAGAGCCAAAATTTGCATTTTTATAATTAACTTATACCTATTAACGTAGAATTGTTACATTGGATTGCAAACCTTGACTGAAATTTTGTACATTAATTTGGTGTCAAATCGGTACCGATACCAGCTTAGTATCGGACGAGTACCGATATTACCACTAGGCATTATCGGACATTTCTAGTTGGCATATTACAAACTAATAATATGTTGAATAATAAGTATTATAGTAAATTTCAAAACAGTAAATGGAAAAATTTGAGGAGCGTGGAAAACCGCGACTAATTTTCGAAGTTATGAAAATTAGTTTATAAAAAAGTCCACCTTAAAATAAATAACAGATTAACCGATATTTATTTTTTTGGTAAGATATTAGTTGCCTTAAATCCGAACGATAAAAAATTAGGCCCAAAGTGACAGTTATTTAAGTTAAGGTAAAGGTAAAATTTAGGCTTCAATTTGTCACATTTCCTGGTGTGAATATTTGTTGACTGATAGCAAATCACCAAACTTGTGCAAATTCTCACTCAAATGCAATGTAACTTCTCAACAGACCAAAGCTAATGATATACCTGTAGACGTTGTGATTAAATACGTTGTAGCTGCCCATCGCAACCATGATCCCGCTGCCGACCGAATACGAAAAGAAAACCTGCGTGGCTGCATCCGCCCAAACCTTCAACAAAACAGCTTGGTATATAATATTGCATACAAGGGCGATAGGAAATGCCCTGACGCGGTGTGCATTGGCACACGTTAGGCCTCGTCGGCGTTGGGTCAGATGCACTGACAACATGATATCGATAGCATTGGGCTTTGCAACGTTGGTGTCACTTCCCTCACAACATGTTTGTAAACATCAGCTCGATGAAAGCCAATATATTGAGCACGGACAGTTTGTTGCATGTCCAAAGCGTCTGATTTGCTAAATTAAAGTTCAGCTAAAAAAACAAACCAAATAAACGCTTCGCACGATTAAGAATCGACCTAAGTGTTTCTATGTTGTCTCGCTGATACTTTTGGTAAGATAACTATTTAATATCTGAGGTTAGTGTACGCAAGGCACAGGATGATTACCAAAGGGGCGCGGTAGAAAAAAGGTTTAGAACCACTGATTTATAATAATGTTTCGCCAATTTTTGCTATCTCGAAAGCACTTTTAGCGTTTGATAAGCAGGTTTAAATTTCATTTGTTCATTAGGTTTATTCCGCAGCCACACATTATTTATAGGGTCATAACATAAACTCTAGTAGAGTTGACCGCTAAATAACTAGGTATCTCGAACTTAGTTGCACATTCGATCAACAAATTCCCTCCAAAATATGGTAATTATACTGCGGTGTACTGTAGTACGTTGCAAAAAGTTTTTTTTTAATTTTTTTACAAAATTAACTGTTCACAGTAGTTGGGAGTCTAGTAGAGTTGACCGCTAAATAACAAGGTTTGGTGAGGGTAAACTGCACGGTAAAAGTTTTATGTAAAAATAGAACTAAGCGTAGTAGTTTAGGTGTCACCGCAAGCACTAAAATAAGTAGTATATATCAAACAACGCATTTAGCACCTACAATATTATTTATTCCTGTATTATGTTAGTTAACAAGAAGGTACAGTATAAAATAATATAAAATATAATGCAAATTTGAGAAACATAGTTGAATGATATGTTGAAATCATACAAATCGAGGTCGAATTTGGATGGTTCACAATATTTAAACGGTGTGACTGTATATCGGAGTATGCTCGAACGCCTTTCGATGACAGAAATCTTTCTATGACAAGAAATTTCCGTTGCGTTTTTAAGGTTCTATATTTACCACGAAATTCGATAAAAAAGGGTGAAATCTTTGGTGCTTTACCTGCGGACCCAGAAGCTTCGTGATGTTGGGCTTGAGGTAGTAGGCGATTCCGTCTGACGCCCCATCCAGAGTGACTCCTCTCACCAGGAGAATTATCAACATGAAGAGAGGAAACGAAGCGGTGAAGTAAACGATCTGTGGGTAAAGTAAGTGACTCGACAGTCAGCATTCATGGAGTTTAAGCCAGTAATTCAATGTATTGGCAGCTAAAACTTCACATATACAAAGTGTATTCTGGGATCAAGCCCTTCCGGCCAACGATAACGTCACCCGTTATATAGTTCACAGCGAAATGTCTTCAGAAGGCTTACCGAAATCAACCTGATCAGTATGATTTGCTCACAGAATACACTTTGTGTATAGGTACGTTTTAGTTGCTCCTCTCTGTGTAGCTCAAAAAAAGCAACAGCCTTGTTGTGACTGGAGGTCGTGACTATTTCTTTTTCTAGCCTGGCCGTACGCACTATAATCCTGATCAGCTTGACTGATTTCGGTGGCGTAGGCCTTCCACTTTATCCGTACAAAAATATACAATATAATGCTTAAAAAGTTTACAAATTAAACAAATATCGAACAAGTTTCTGCACAGGTGTATATAGATGACTGTTAGTTTCCCGTGAAACACAATCGAACGACACCAAATACCGGCAATTTTAGACTATACCCTGCTTTAAAGTATGGTATGCAAGTTTAAATCATTTTGGCATCAATAGGACTAACAAATATTATTTTCAGTAATAAGAACTTATTGGTTATGTTAACTTCAGTTGTCTCAATATTAACAATTTAAAGAATAAAAACTATGAAAGCTATAGTTTGATGTACACGTAAGATTACTTTTACCCATAATGGTATAAAATTTACTAAAATCATTTCTAGATTCTTCTGGCGTGACATCTTCATTTTTTTGTTTTAAATAAAATGAATTTACTTTAAGCCGAGATTTTGAGGTAAATTCGAGCTAAAATGTTTAATGATTTGAGGATCAGACTTTGGGTTAAACAACTATATATGTTTCGTCTAACATGGTATCTTTAGTTCTTGAAATTACTATAAAAATACATGAAAAAAGAAAAGATAAAGGCCAAATGGCTCACATGCAAGCGCCACCCGCGATCTATAGCAAGTACCACCAGCTCGAGTTCCGCGTATGCCTATAGGGAGATTTAATTTTAGGCAAAAACGTCCAGTCCGATCGTTACCTTAGCAGTCCACTGTATTCCCTTCCAAATACAAAAGTAGACGATCAGCCAGCAGACAATTAAGCAGATTAGCAAGTCGGGCTTAATTGTGCCAATATCATGAAGACCCTCGGACAGCCCCAGAACACTTCGCCTTATGGAAAACAAAACATCACGTTGTCTCTAACTGTGTATCGTTGTGCTCCTGTTGGAAGTCATTTCAACAAACTGCTATTATTGCCCAGCGAGTTACTGTTAAGTTTAAAATTTTGAGGTTTAAATGTAAAACTGGGATAGGGCTTTTATTGATCGATAAACTCTTTAAATAACGTACTGGTACTAAAAGTTTAGCATCATCCTGAAGGGTCAATTAATAACATGTTTGCCTCGTAATATCCTGGTTTATCTGCTAAGGAAATTTGATATTGACCACAATCTTAAAAACAAATCGCGGGTTAAACAATAAATCCTTTCGCGGATAAGGCTAAATTTAATGAAATAATATTATTTGCTGGTTAGATTTGGTGGATACACGAAAGCAGCTAAATTTCCAATTTTGGGCGAAGACTTGGACATAATAAGCTGGAGCCCGAAAGATGTGTTGTTAGGTTAGATATGACAACCAGCATGTAATGGTTTCTGACCCCAAAACATCGGCGAGCACACTTAGTTTCAACCATTTGACTCAATGACTTAAGTCAAGTGAAGTCATTTGTTAAACGACTTAAGTCAAGTAAAGTCATTAAACCAAAACGACTTAAGGCAAGGTAAGTCATTTGAAAATAAGGACTTAAGTGCACTAAAGTCATTACAACACTGCTACCCATAGTTATTTGCATTACTACTTACTCCTAATGACTGAGTACTACTTACAATGCTACCCATTATGGGTCCTATTTTGTGTCACTATTTCGTTTTTACTCACTCCCAATATTCGACGACCGACGACACTTTGACTTCGGCCGAAGCGGCGTTTGCAGAGACCGATACGTTTCTGTCCGCAGCCGTTGTTGCTTCGTAGCCAGGAGTCGCTGAGTAACCGCTCACGTTCGATGACTTATAGTAGGCGGATACGTTCGCCGACGAGTTGACGTTTTCGCCGAAAACGAAACAGTTTGGGGTGTTCCAGTCATTTCCGCAGCTGTTCCAGGGCAAGACCCGTTGAAAACAAACGGCCAGATAGCGTACGCCCCAGCAAAGCACCGTCATGTAGTAGGTGTGAATGTTGAAGCAGATCACCAGACAGGCGAAGCCTATGCCTGCAAATCATTTATTTTGTATGTTTTAAAAAAAAAATTCAATTCCGCTTACCACAGGATGTCAAACGTACGTTATCTCACAAAACAGCTCTTCTGGCTGTTGTATTGTTACTGGACAACGTTTTGACGTATACCTACTATGTAGGTCGTCTTTATAACACTGTTTACCGGCGGTCGATAAACACAAATCAAATTATGTGGCTATGGGCTGTTAAAACAAATAAAAGTGTTGACCCCAACGCTTGGTCCTACACAGTGGTATAGTTTTTTAAATATAACCAGCGACGCACTCACGATGGGCCAACAAAATATTTAGTTATTTTGTTTTATTCAACGTGAAAATTCCGAAAAAAATTAGAAATGTCGTGATAATACAGATTAGCAAATAATATTGGTTTTGCCCATCTCGTACAAGCATAGAAAAGCCGCATGCGGATAATTAACCCGTTTTATGCGGTTCCTATACGATTATGTTGCACTTAAATTCTGGACAAGTCATTTATAAACAGTGACTAAATATCATTCAGGTCATTTGGCTCAAGTCATTACAACACTGCTATTGTGGGGAAAAATTTTTTTTTATTTCTGCACATGAGAGCTGTGGCTCTTTCCTTTGTTTCTCACTGGTAATAACTATAGCCACCTCTGACCTAGTAGGATTACAGGGGGGTCCGCGAGTGCACTGAAAACTGACAGAATTTTTAGGAGGGTGCAATAACTTGTGGAAATTAAAATGAAATAGAGCCGTTATAGCCTATGTATTTAATATTTGGTTAAAACTTGTGATTTTTTCTGTTTTTTAATCTTGTGTGAGGTTTACCAAAACTCAGAGGATGAGATTAAATATTAGTATTTATAATTATGAATCACATTTTATCCTGTTTTAAAGCGAAACAGCAGCAAACCAGATGTTGACAAGGGTTCAGCCTTGAGCACACGGTACGGTTAAAAAGGTTTTACAAAAATAATGGATGTCGCAGATAAACTAAACTCGTTCATGTTTAAGTCGTCTCTTTAGAAATGTGCAGTGGTTTAAAAAAACAAAAGTTATTGGTTAGGTTAAGGGTCCGTAATCTTAAATTTGTTTTAAAAGGGGCTGCGACCAAAATAGGTTAGGAACCACTACTCTAATTAAAGGATCCGAATGTGTACTATTGAATCGATATTTGCATATAATTTGTCTTACCGGGGTATAGTAAAAACAAAAACAAAAACAAATAGCGAATCGCGAAACGTGAAGCTCGTTTCCTTTTTGAAAACTGAGAGCGTGATGTTCAGTTGTTGCGCCAAGGAGGCAAGCAGCCCGGCGTCTGCTTGATTAATTATGCAACACAATGATAAAAAGTTTGAGCTAAGTTCGAAATGTACTTTTTGTTATAAATTTGGTTAAAAAAACCTCATTTTCGACAGTTTGTGTTTTCAAACAAGTGCTAAAATGTATATCCAAAGAAATTGGCTTGAAGAAAAAAAAACGAATATTTTTAACTTTCGCAAACGATTCGGGACACGACTTTGCGTAACAAGAACATAGCGGCAATATATTTAAGCGGGCCGTACCGCTAAAAAAATATATAGACTGTTTCACTGCAATTTATTCCGGATTTTTACGGCCTTATACGTTCACCACTGGTTACAGCATAAATGAAAAATTTATTATGACACGTCAAGCGTAAGATAATAGGACAACACATGGTTCGTTTTTTTTTTCTTGCAAAGCTGCCCAAAGATAACTTGCTGGAAACCACGACCGAATATTTTGTTCTGCAATTGCGAAAATCGCGAAAATGTGCTTTAAAATAAAGCCTGATACGTGTTGCCCTTTTGCTGTTATTCACATGCTTTCATTCAAACTCTAAACAAGTTTTCGACAACTGGCTGTTACCTTTCATTAGCGGGAACATTGCCCAGGCCTTGATGACACCGGCGCTTGTGTACTGGCCCAGGGACGCCTCCATAAAAAAGAGCGGGACCGCCACCCCCACCAGAAAGATGACGTAGGGTATGAGAAACGCCCCTTGAATTAAAAATGTCATTTTAGATGTGGTATTTAAAAAAAAGTAAGCTACATCCGGATATTTTAATAACAAACAATGTTGACTCGCCTGGTAATATAGCCTACGTAAACAATAAACGCTATGATTGTGCTACTCTATTTTTTAAAACTGGCGTTGTACAAATAGTCAACCTAATATTTTTTCTTAAAACAGTTGCCTAACGTTTGTTTCAACATTTAAAACAGCGAACGGTGCTATTTGGACATTGATGTACACCAGATTAAATAAGGATGATGCTTATCCACAAACGTAACAACACAAAAACGAGTTAGTTTGATCAAAATGTTTTAAGTAACCTGAAACTTTGGATTGTTTCATTCAAAATGCCCTACGATGCTAAAACTTGGTAAAAGTCAATTAAAAATACGCCCATTTATAAGATTGCGTCTATATACAGTACAGAAAACCTTCTTATATTGTTTTATTTACCTGAGCAAAGTTATTCACCCTTTTATATGCAGAAAGTGTTCTAAGGATATACCGTTTGGCTGTAGCAAAGTATTCCTCTATTAAAAGGCGCTTAATCAGGGCCTCTTAACCCTTTAAGCCAGGGGTAAAAGCATAATAATTTTCGTTCCAGAACATGAAATATTTTCTTGCGAAACGAATTAAATATTTTATAGATGACGTCACAAATTTACGTCATAACGCCATGTCTAAACCTACTAACCTCGGAAATGCGGGGGTTATTGTGTTTCCTGGCTTACTTCTACCATTGCGTTTAGCGTTAAAACAATTTACTTACCGCCGCCGTTCTTGTAGCAGAGGTAGGGAAAGCGCCAGACGTTTCCGAGTCCGATGGAGCCTCCGGCCACCCCGAAGATAAAGTCGAACTTGTTCTTCCACTTTTCACGAGGTTTTTCCGTCTGGGCTTTACCCAGTTCCAGCTGCTTTTCGTCACTCATCGTTATTGCCTAAATTCGAATCCACAGCAATTCTGCCCTAAGTGTATGTGTGATGTCACTGGCGCCGCTGTGAAAAAATAGACATATATTAAATGTATTTTTTGTGTTACGTTTTAAAATGACTTACGTCCCCAATCAAGTCATCTGTAAAATAACTCCAAGAAGTCAAGTCATTTAAGTCATAAATAGATTAGGGCAATTCCAAGTCAAGTCCTCGTCGGTAAACTTTTAACATCGGTAAACTTGCACGATTTTTGTAACAAATACTCAACATACAGCAAACAAATTGTTTTACGTGAAAAACTAGGATAAAAACGCAGATTTACAAAAACTCCCAATGAACGCACTTCATTTCAAATAAAGTCTTTGTTCAAAAGACTTAAGTCGAGTCCAGTTATTGTGCGCAAAATACTTAAAACAGGTTCTTTGAAAGCAATGACTGAAGTGCACTTAAGTCAAGTCAAATTGGCTAACTCATTTTGCAATTGACTAAGTCATTACTGAATTTTATTTTTTGGGTTACATTATACTAGACTACACATGTTACCAACTTTTTGACCTCGTTTCTGAACTATTTTTCAAAAATGCTTGCTATTTCTGCTAAAAAAGTTACTATCTGATTCGAAGCAATTTTATTGCCCAAGGCCAATAAGCTACTACTGATAGTTGCACGTTCTGTAAGGTAAAGTTATTGTGCAGATTGCATTTTGAAGGCGAACAACTACCTTAACACCAGAATAGCCAGAAAAAATAGTTACCTCCAAAAGTCGGCGGTATCGAAGTCGACACAATCTTCAAAGATGTACTTTTTCAATGAATTTATCAAAAAAAACTCAAAAAGAAATACTTTTGGAAGGACAACAAAAGTAGCAAGACTACAGCAATCCGACTTAATTTAATTTTTTAGATTATCAGCGACAAGAAGCGAAAACAAAATATTTTTATGGTAGGTCATATTGTATTAGAAAAATGCTCACTACTGCTGAAAACGCTCAAATACCTTCTACGCACACAATGATATGTCTTAAAAGTTTATATCAGGGCCTTTGTTGATCATTTTACGTCGTGCAGTTTCTCTGAACTACCTGTTTCCGCTTCACCACGTAATCATCTCACAACGCCTCGCTAAGCTTGAGTATGAAGTTTCGTCAGCTGATATTGCTACCGGAACATTTTTTTCGTACAGAATGCACGAGTTTATTGCTGTTACAGCCAAAGGCCATCGTTCACGTGATGCATGGGTTGTATTTATGTTCTCGCCCTTTGGTCGTAAACGTCCCCGCCGACCTTGTTTTGCTAGTCGAATTGTATAACAGCAGTTTTTTATTTTTGTTGCATCTGCGCTTTGGCTGTTGTGCATTGTCGATAAAAGGTTAACATTTTTCTTGTGTTTCCACCGGTAATTCACAAGCATACAGTTAATCGTTAAATTGTTGAAGAACTTGCTAGAAAACATTTCTTCCTCCCCTTTGTTTTTTTCTTTTAGAAGTTCTTTACTGTTAGAACGAAACGTTACAATATTTGGCTGGCTTGGCGAAGCAAGATTCACACTCCTATAAATAGTTATCTTTTGTGATGCTGTAACCGCTATTTTTGTCCAAATTGCTGGTAAGCCTCATCCCAGAATCTTGGGCAAGTGGTGACATAGTTTACCATTGGAGGGCCGTACTTTTCACTCCATAAAAAGTCAACACACTTTGTCATAAATCCCTAAGGCAATGAAATCGAAGTTTGGCTCAATTTTGGTAGCTTCTCTCAATGTATGTATTTTTACGGATATCAGAATAGAGTTATCAACAAGCAATTTTCAGCAAATCATAAAGGCTACGACAAGCTCTGTGGCGAACACTTGGATTGACACTTGATCTTATCCGCACTAAGTTTGAAGACTTGGAATGCACTGCTCTTGCACACACGAAAGGGTTTACGTCCCTCCATGTAGTGCACTGAAAATGAGCTTCCACATTCGCTGTGTTCTTTGGAAGAACTTCCACAATAATCATCAACATCATACAAATCCTCATCACTTGAAGAGTCACTCTCAAGTGCTTAACTTATTTTTTCTGACATATCTTTCTTGATCATCAGACTCGCCAATGTCAGAAACTTCTAGTACGATTTTTATGGCCTCGGTCGCTGTGTATCTACAAAGAAACTTGACCGATGACATCTCGTAGACTAGTTTTTCTGCCTGTGGCCTACATTGTGTTGACAATACAGCCTCATTTTGCTAGTACCGTATAAACAAGAAAAATCTAATACTGGATGTTGTTATTTGTACTCATCGTTTTTACATGGAAAAGTATGAGACTTAGCCTACTTTTAGACTTTTAGACTTTTAGGCTTTTAGTCTGAGTAACTTACAAACAGTACATTGCACACAACCTATCGTGTGAAGTCCACCTGTTATTCTCAGCATTACCTTTGGGGCTCTAATTCGATGACATCATGTTCCGGTACACTTTTTTGCTTGCAGTTGGCATTTAATGATAACGCTTTTAATTTTGATGCGAAATGATATCAACTTCATGATATTAATTACACTTTCATTCTAACGCGCAAACTCGACCAACCAAAATAAACAAAACTAGTCATGAGCTTAGTAAGGCCCTGGTATTCATGTATAGAGGTTATATAATAGCATAAATTTCCTAAAAATAAAGTTAGGAAAATTTTAGCGGCAATCATTCAAAGGGGCTTTACACGGTGGAAAATCTTTCTAGAAAACAACAAAAACAGTAAAACACATTGAATTAAATCGATTACAGCAGGTTTTGCTGCGCGCGTAATTGAACCATACTAATCTGTACCTGTCTGTTGTTCACTGACTTCTGGTAGATAGTTGGGTACGTGGGCCAACTGTTACGGATATACTCAGGGTTTTCGTATTAGGTTTGCTACATCAATTAATAACAGCACAGTTACAGACAAAGTAGTAATGTGTATTACACTACGCTACAAAAGCCTAGCGGCATTGAATTTAACGCGTGGTCAAGTTTAAAGATGTTTATCGAAAAAGAAAAAGTCAAAAATATATCCAATCTTGCTACGCCGTACCATATTTGACCCCCGTACTTGGCAATGAGATATTCCTGCCTATATTTTAAATTGGGCTAAACCTTCACAACAATTTTATAAGTTACTAATATTCCAACTATACATATACAATGCATTAAAATTTGCACTGTACAAGATTGACTTAGCCTTTATGTTGCAATCAGAGAAATACCTCATCAATGTAGCGAAATAGAAAGTACGCGGCATAGCTAATCGGCCCAACGGTTAAGTCCAATCCAATGGAAGTATTTAACAGACATATCTTACATTACAAAACGGTAGCCTATCTGCATCTGAACGCTTGCTGCAATCAGACAACGTTTTTTTTATTATGTATTAGTTTTTCAGTTTATTGTAGTTAGCACCTATTGGTTATTCATTTCAATTTGATTCAAACTTAAGTTGTGCTATTGTCTTGTTTTTGTTTTTTTCACCTATAAAAAGTTCAGTAAAGCAAATCGGGTCGCCGAAGCTTCGCTGTTTTAATTTCGCTTAGGTTTTGGATCGACGCAAAAAAAACTGAAACGCCGCATTACACAGTTCAACTTCGGCCGTGAATAATCAAATTTTCCGGCTAAATCGCTACAGATAGACGGCGCCGTTTGTGCTGTAATCGAAACAGGTGATCACAAGTATAGGCGACTATTAATCAGTTATCTGCATCAGGTTATGTTTCTAGATTTGAAATGGGTGGTGGCCGCTCAGAAACTTGGAGGTTTCGCCGAAGAAACTTCGCCGACTCGCAACTATTTTGCCAAATCGCGAACTGATCACTCTCTACAGCTGTGATTCTTAACCTTTTATGGCTTACGGCACCCCTCAAAAATAATAAATAAATTTGCGGCACCCCGACTGGAATTTTCTTTGATGTTTTACTGAAATGTAACTATAAAAATGGAACTGGAAAAGCACAATCAACTCAAAATATGTAGAAAAATGTCATTTGATATAATGGTCTCTAATCGTACACAAATAGTTGTATCAAAAAGCCTACCGATTGAACAAAAAACAGTGTCCTAAAAATTCTCAAATACCCATCGGCACCCTTGAGCATTACAACTGGCACACCAGGTCAGAACCACTACTCTACGGTAGTTACAGGCTACATTTAGAGAAACCGTTTGAGAAACTGGAGAGAACGTTACGGTTTAAAAAAACACTGGTCCACACTATATGTAAAACTGAAATATGGCACTCTCACAGTGGTATACTCACCAGCGACAACGGTAAAATGTTAAACGTACTTTCCAAAGAACCGAAAACAACCAGCCCACAAAGAATTTAAAAAAACTTAGGCATCATATAGCTGACTTTTTTCACTTCTCATGGGGCGTGTCTGTCAAGTAAACTGAATTGTTTGGGATTGCTTTATAAAAAATGCGCTGTGTATCTTGCCGGGGGGAAATGATATTTTCCGGCTTTTAGTTTTTCGTTCGTGAATTCCAGCTCGACTGTTTACGGTTTCGGTTATCACGATTCAGTAAAATATGTAAAATATATCCTGAAACCAGTTTTGTTTAGAAACAGAGCGTTTACAACTCCCATATAATTGAGTAATTGTACAGTTTTTCTTGTATTTAGGTACACTGTTCACGGATCTGTAATGTAGCTTGATAATAAATCTCAAAGCCAAAAAGGTCGAGTAAATCGACATCATCTTAAAATAGGCAGTTAATGTTATCTGATGATGATACAAGAACGTATCGAAACGTCTTTATCAAGATGATGTCGATTTTCTCGACATTTTTGGCTTTGAGATTCTCTTTTCCGTGTAAATTGTTCAGTCTGCGAACTGTTGTATGTGGTGGCGTATAATAATTATGGATTGATTTCACAAATATATTTGTTTACACGCGTAATACTGCTTAAATCGTTTGGCGCCAGATTTAACAAAAACGCAGCCCATGCTTAGTATGTTTTAAATAAATCGTAACCAACTAAAAAGTAAGACGCTACGACGCTTGGCATGGCTGAGCGTTCCTATAATTTAGCGGGCAAAGTCCAAACCTCAGAACTTACCTTATATTAGTTCCGCGCTTACCAACCCGTTTTACGTCGCGCTTTTAAAGGAGTTTTCTTTATCATCAAAAAGTATTTTAACAAAAACAACGAATATAATACATTCCTGATATGAACGGATACAACATCACCAACAATGCCTTTGCTATGCGAAAAAAGTAAGCGGTGCACCTGATAAAAAGTCGCTCTTGGACAACCTTGGCTTTTAGCATTTAAAAAAGATCAATTGCCTTTTAACTGAAAGCTGTACCAAACTCGGGAACTTTCGCAAATTGGTACATGACAACTACATTGGTAATAATGAGTAAAAACCTTATACCAGTGGTTCTTAACTCTATTTAACGCAAACCCATAACACACATTTTAGTTCGCATGGACCACGATCTGCATGTATAAGTTCGGCATGAGGAGATGTTTTCGGTCCAACATATGTGAAACTGAATTTGATTCTAATAAATTCAACAAAAAGGCGCCAAAGTATTTTTCCTTAAATTAGTTTCTTTTAAAAACATCATTTGATATTTTAATTATATACTAAGATTTCTATTCTATCATCATACCCCCTTAAACTAGTTCAAGTAACGCCCAGACGTCTATGTAACCCAGTTTTAGAACCCCTTCTTTGGTAGGGGCCAAAAAAGGGTCAAAGAAAGAACTTGGCACTATAGAAAATTATTACGTCGCACACTAAAACCATCTTGGCGCCTTAAACAACCAAACTCGCCTTTAAAGTGAGGAAACTTTTTTACCACATAACCCGTACATCCATAGTCTTACAAGTTAGACGCCATAAGCTGCAAAATCGTAACACTGACAACAATTTCTCGCCGAGGGCATTTCAACCGGCAAGGTCAAGACGAATAAACTCGCATCGGGGTTAAACTTTAACTCACAACTACAGGTTATTAGGCGCTGTCTATGAGCTGCTAAACATGCTTGACGGTCGGGCGGTTGTGAAATACACCAACTACGTTAGTTGCTGCATATTAGCGGCGCCATAATTGCTGTCGCTGGGACTGTGGGTCTCCCAAACTGACTTACAATCGCGTAGAACTTTGACTGGGCAAGCATAAGTCATATTGACCGATAACTGCGATTGTTTGATAGCACTTTTCCAGAAGGAACATTGGTCCATTTAAGGAATTTTGTGACTCAAAGACCTTAATCTTTAAGTCAGACTGTTTTTATTTTAGTTTTGCCTTGCTTGTTAGAAAATCATCTGTTACCTGGCTGATTTTAATTAGTCCCTATACCAATTTCTGCCTTACACTGAATGATAGTTCAAACACACGCCTGAATGTATGCATATCCATCAAAGACGGTTAACTTTAAGGAAGTCGTTTAACCTTAAAGTTGCCCAACGGTAATGGAGGTTGTTTTAAAGTGTAGAACAGAAAGGCAACCAATTTTGTTGTGGCGGCGCTTTGGTCAAACGGCATCGCCTTGTGTTTGCCGGGAGGGAGAATGAAGTTTTACCACGGCTTGGTTTTCATAGAGAGGCTATAGGCTACTTGCTTCGTAATTTCCTTTCAAAACACAGTTTCCGTCCCTTATGCGGGGCTGACTGCGAGTTAAAAGAATAACAGGAAATTTTACGTGCACCAACGAATGTCGCTATTAACGTCAACTGATCAACCAACTGATGAACTGGTGGTGACCAGCAATGGTACGATTCAGCCGGTTCGCACCGGTTCTGTAGAACCGTCTAACGAAATTTTATGAGATCAGCGAACCGGTTAGCATTTCTGTTTACTGTCAATGGATTTTTGCATCTTATCTAATCTACCGATTTTTAAGATACAAGTATAGCTCACGTGCTTTTTTTTTTCAAAATGGGCAATAGTAAAGACAAAATTGGGCAATAGTAACGTACAGTCATACATTGTGTAAATATTAGGGTTGGGCATTTGACCGGTCAAATAGGTCAAATACTATACACACTTTCAAAATGCAATTGAAGGTAAAAATCAACCTTGATTTTTACTTTAAATAAAATATATGAACGTTTTAGCACAATGGTTTTTAAAACTAAAACTTTATTTTTTAAACATTAATAATAATTTTTCCAAATCTATGACATCTTGCAAGCAACACTAGATATACCGTAGTAATTTTTACCACTACTTCAACCACTAAGTTAAGCCAACAAGTTTATTAACGAAATTTAACAAGTAAATGTATCAGTACACAAAACATTTTTACGCCTCATCAGAACTATTGTCACTATCTGAATTTCCGAAGTCATCACCAGTATCTGAATCAGGATCCACTGGAGACAAAGGATTCGGTTCTTCAAAATTCCTAAGTAGCCTGAGATTGTGGTATACCCTAACCAGTTTGCCAACCGTTGATGTTTTAAGTCTGTTGCGATTTTTTGTGTGGATATTTCCCCAGACAGACCAGTTGCGTTCAGCACAAGCAGAAGAGCTTGCAAGTGAAAGTAGTATTTCAGCTACTTTACTCAAAATACAAGAAGGGGCAAGGCCTTTCCACCATGAGCTAGGTTTAAGGCGGTTTGCTTTGACTGACGAAATTGCATTCCACAATATTTTTCTGGCAAATATGCCACTTTTAGATCTAAAATTTCCAATTTGTGCAATTACTTCATCATTGCATGAGCTTCCTTTAAAATTTGCAATAGAGGTAATCACATCACATGCTTCATCAAACTCTTCATCTGTAAGCTCCTGGCCTTGAAATCTCGGGTCAAGTAAGTATGCCGCATTGTGTGTCGGCGTCACTACTTGAATTTTACGGAACAAAATTCTTGCCTTTACATTTTCCTCTTCTAAGCATCTTAATGGGCTGGAATGTACAGTCCCGTCAATGTGTTTTTGGATAGTTGAAAACTCTTGTCTAACATCAGACAATGTAGTCACATCACTTTCTAGTTTGTAAATAGAATCAGCAATTGGCTTAAGTAAATCTAAAAGTTTTGCATTTTTGGTCCAAAATACATCATTATCTTAAATATTATTCCGTATATCTTTGGGACATGCACTTGATACTTCATCTTCTACAATTGCAGATTGCAGGCCCTTTTTACAGGTTTGCAGATTTTGAATGCAGGTTATCATAGACGCCCAACGTGTGTTACAAATTCTACTGAGTGTGGAAGAAATTGAGTGCTGCATTAACTGTCGTTTGAAGATTGCTGCTGGAACTTGCTTGTTTTTGAAAAATCTTACATTTTTATTGACACTTGAAGTATGGGATGACACTGTTGCAAAATTTTCGAGATCTTGTATAAAAAGTTGTAAAGTGTGTGCAGAACATCCATAACATTGGATATGTGGAATCTCTTCCTTGATTATGTGCCAAGCAGCTTTCATGTTCGCAGCATTGTCTGTTACAATAGACATAACCTTTTCAGAACCAATCTCATGTATAACATTTTTGAATTGATCTGCAATATATGCTGCTGTATGGCGATGTTCTGTAGTGTTTTGGAAAGAGTAAAAGATAGGGTTAGCTTGCGAGATGGCAAACTATACACTGGTCTTAGCTTTTCAAAAAACTCCTTTACATATGGATTTTCCACAATGTGAAATGGCATGTTAATAGCATACACTGCCCTTGCAAATGATTGGTCTAAATGCTGTTTTGATAGTGGTGTCATTCGGTCTACAAATCCTTTAATACTACTTTGATATGAAGCTGCAGATGCAGAAGACACTGACATCTTATCACTTTCTTCTTCTTCAAATAAATTTACACTTATTTCATTGCTGCTAGTACTGGCTATATCTTGTGTATATCTTTTCCTGTTTGAAGTTGCATAATGGTTTCCTTCACACTAGTTGGACAGGAACTGCATTGTGACAGTAAATGTTTTACCATCCTGTCCACGTGTGTTCCATACTCTTTAGCACAAAACCTACACTGTGCTTTAACTTTGCTGCCCCTTTTAATTGTGTTGTAAAATTTCCAAATAAAGGTCTTTGGCTTACCCATAACTTTAGCAATGACAAATTCTGTACAGATAAAAAAACATTAATGCTCAGTATAATAAATAAGTTACAAGCATATTTCCTGTTGAAATTTACTCCTAAGCTACTGACAAAAGATGACTACACTGCAAAGCTGTAAATCAAATCTGAAACTGCAAAACCAAGTAGTCTATTACTTTCCTTCTATTCCTTTTATGACAAACACAATTCACCACCATTGTGATGTCACAGCAAAAGAAAGCCAGTGAATTTACACTGTATGGTGCAACTCATACTAGTAAACAGACTGGAAGACTCAAAAATATGAAATGCATTTATTCTACTCTAAACAAAATAAAATCACTTTCGCTATTACAAACACTTTGTTATTACCACAAAACTTGTGTTTGCATTAGGTAAAATACCATTTTATATTTAAATTCTTCAAAAAAGTTACACTTGGGATTATTAAAAACTTCACAAAACAACCGCCGATAAAATTTACAACATTTGCTTCCGAAATGAGTATTTGACCGGTTAAATAAAGTGTGGTCAATTGACCGTATTTGACCAGTCAATGCTTGCCAACCCTAGTAAATATAGGAATTTTCCGTTTGTCTGAAAATTGAATTGTTACGTCATAACTACAAATCAAGAGACGACTGCTGCTTTTTAGTGTGGCTGTTTACACTTAACAGTGATGGCATTCAGTCGGTTCGATTTATCTTCGTAAGACGAAGTTCTGCCGTAGCCTATATATGAAAACAATCCGTTTATTTGCCGAAAATATGACTTTTTGCAATAGAACCGGCTTAATAGTATGACTTTTGTGATAGAACCGGCTGACAAAAATCTGAATCACACCACTGGTGACGAGTCTCTAACGCGGATGCTGTACAGACTATATAGCTATGGCATCGCAATTAGTACTCCCCCGCTTTGAAAAAGTGTATTAGCTTAAGCGTAACAAACGCACCGTGTATGCTATTTTACGGTATTTATGTAAAAAAAAAAACTTCTGAGTCAATGGTCCTCTTAACTTGTAGGTCTAAAATCACTTATGTAAGTGCAACTTATGCAAATACAAAGCCTATGATATAAATAGACAAATTTGCGAGCCCCTGAGTCTATTGCATCACATCTCGGTTAAAAAAGTTAATTTAAAAAATTTACGTCTCGCTTGATTTAAAAATTACAAAAATTGGACGGATTAAACTTGATTAACACTTACTTACTAGGATTTCGAACGAGTATATCACTTTTGACAAACTTAACTTTCATTTTAAATGCAATTTTTTGTATACTATCGACTAAATATGTACAGTAGTTTTCTAATTTTTTAACTGAGTCACGTCAAAAGGCAATTTTATCTATGCACATTTCGAAAACCGTTCATGCCAACCAAATAAAATCCCCGATAAGCCCCCATAATGATTTGGATTAGACCTGTGTTGAAAAACCAGTGACGCGCGGTCCAAATGGGGCCCGCAAAAACTATTTGTCCCGCGGTATAGTCTGTAGTTTGTTGAACATTTAAGTAAAAATGTTAATCGCCGATGCAATACTAAAAGCTTTTGCCTTTAGCCACACTAAAACATTCTTGATTGATCATCGCTTACCTCAAAATTTTTATTCGGTACATCGCTTTAAAATCGCAATTTTGACCTGTTCTACTATTTCTTATAATATTTTAAGGATTTGGTTTCCTTTTTTAGGCGTAATCTGCACTGCCTTGGGTTTCAATGTAATAACAAACAAACACTTGTCGAATGCTCTTTGGGTGGCAAGTATTTAATAGACGTAGTTAAATCTGAATGGAAACGCAAGCCATTCAAAGCCTTTCATTTTAAAATCTTGTTTGTTGCTTCACGTGCAACTAAACTGCTTACGTTTGTAGCATAGTTATCAGTGTTCTAAACAAGACATTTTAAAAAGACTTTAGTCCAAGAAGAGTCATTCTTAACAAGTCCAAGTCAAGGTTACATAGTTAGTTAGTTTAAAGATTATCATTAGTATCAAAATCCATTCTCAAATACTTAGGTCAAGTCAACCTATTTTACCCAATATATTAGAATCAAATAGGCTACTTAAGTCACAACAATATAGGCTATTTGGCCAGTGGTCACCTACAGATAGTTAACCTAAATGAGAAATAAAAACTTCAAAAAAGGTCAGAATTGGCTCGTCGGTATAAAAGGTTACACACCCCGACTCGGCGTTCTATTTAATGAAAACAAATTGACTTGAATTTGCAAAGTATCTAGATTGGCAACAGGGCCATTCAAACACAGCTTGTTAACCACGGTCATAAGAAATAACAAAACAAAAAAAAATTTACGCCGTGAAAAATCGCGTTAAGTAAATTCACGTGAAAGTTTATATGTGTTAAGCTTTATTTTTTTAATTAAATTTCTCAAAGTTCATTTTCTTGCACTCATGCCCACCATACAAAAGGATGCATGTGTATAACTTAGACAAGCCTGGCGACATTTTAATGAACATTTGAAAACATCAATATGTTTTTTTAACATATAGCAGTTTCCATTTGAAACCGATGTGTACCACAGATGGGTATGTCCGATACTAAATCGTTTTTCTAAATATAGTACTGGATATTTTGCACAAAAGGTATCGGGATTGTTAGCAGATGACGTTATAGTTAGGGTGCCATACGTTCCGGTTTAGACGGGACAGTCCCGGTTTTAAGGCCTTGTCCCGGTGTCCCGGCCGGTTAATCAATTTGTCCCGGATTTTTCAATTTGAGATTTACCAAAAAAAATTTAAAAATGTAAAAATTCTTGAGTTAGCCATTTAGCAATTCTTTCTCAAAACTATAAAAGTAATACTTTTTACTTTTTCGTTTTGGTTGGTAAGGCTGTAAGCAAATTTTTTTAACATAAATTAATTATTTTTCCAGCGGGTGAGGTTGCTGGGGCTAGGCACTTTTTTGTGTGTGGTGAGTTAAAAAATTCAAAAAATGAATATTAGGCCTATCTGGCGGGTGCTGGGAGATAACTTTTTAAAGAAGGTAAGCGAGCGCCGTCGCAAACCGGTCACCGTTAAGCAATTTTTATTTTCAAGGATTGTATTCACGTATGACGCAGTTTGGTGCTGGTATTATTGCTTGCATATTATACGCAAGTCTAAACAATTGCTGTTACAACTTAAAGTTTAACGTTTGTTAGTTATTCTAGATCGATAAATGTCGCAGGTTTTCAGCATTACAAATCAAATTGAAGTCATAACACACTGATTGCTTTAATAGAAAAAAGTTTTAATGTTTCCAACTTAAGACTTATATGTTTGAAAACTTCGTGATGTCTGTTACCGCGCAAAATTTAGGTAGAGTTCGTAAAATTTCGCATTTAAGGCGGCGGTTTTAATACTAACCAATTGTCAGTTTTAATTGAGATTTTACTTACGTTGTAGGTACGCAGTATGGTACCAGGATTACGTATTTGCTGAATATCACGCCATGCGAACAATGGCTGCTATACAACAAGGTTTTAGGTTAGTGAGTGGTTCCCTAGCGATATATGTCACTGGTTTTCGTTACGTAAAAGATGTTTGACGTTCTTAGCCGTTGGGTATTTACTCGTTTCGTTTCAATGCAAATAAGCACACATTATCAATGCAAATAAGCACACATTATTTACAATTTTGTTTCAACAAAATGTAAAATTTTAGTTTGCGAAGACAAACAATTATATGTTTCACAGTCACGCAGATAAATGCGATAATTTATTAACACGCCATCCGATTAAATGCTGCTTTCACACAGGCTAAAGACTCTAACTCCATTTGTGGGGAATCATTTAGTTAACCCATTTCAGTCACAATAAGCAAAAAAACAGTCAAGGGACGACCAACATATATGCTGTATATAACAATTAACGATTGTAGAAATTAAACTGTTTTATTTAGAAAAAATTAAAATGCTTACGACGTTACGCACTATTTAGCACTCAAGCCAAGATATTACGCTATCCGTAACATTACTTAATAACATGGTAAATTACCTTTTTAAATCATAGGCAAAAACACGCGGCTCAAGCAAATGACGTACAACATAATATGTAATAGTTCTAAGAGGCCAGCTTGATGGAATCCTACATTTTGTTTAACTTATGCTTGAGAATGATTTGGTCCAGGAATACGAATTTGTCAATGTACACAGCGCCTTTTTCAACATACGACCTAATATTGTTGCTGCTGCACGAGGGGCGCATCCTACTTTACTTATACAAAGTATTTACCCGACTCATTTTATTCACAATACAGAACATTACTTTCGGTTACAATTTAAATTACTTAGACAAACCACCATTAAAAATAGGGCCCTGACAAAATATAAAACGACCGCAACCCCGTAAAGTTAATTACCTGCATTAAATCTTTTGTATTAGGTCTACATTAAGTTTATTTGCAGTTTTCAATATGCGTCCCGGATTTACGTTTCTAAAAAATGGCAAGCCTAGTTATAGTGCTTCAACTCAAAAAAATTGTTGCTGTAAATTTAAACATTTTCACGCATCGTATATTACTTTGTGTCAGTTACAAGGATTGCGGTTTATAGCTCTTATACCAGCAGGCGGGGTCAGATCCAGGATTTTTGTTTGGGAGGGGCCATGGAAATTTTTAGGGAAGACGTCACAAACTTACGTCATAAAATTTATTCCTAAAATATCCCTGTTGTGCTCTAGCACACCAGTGCGTAAATAGGCAGCTGGGAACCAGTGAACGTTTGAAATTTTTTTAGTTTAAAGGAATACGCGACGCTTTAGTCCAGGGTTTCCCAAACTGTGGTCCGCGACGACTGCACAGGTAGTCCGTGAGGATATGACAATAAATTAAAAAGTCACACGTATACGTTGTACAGTACGTACCCTTTCAAACATATTTGCCGCAGTTATTTACAACTTAATGATTACGAAAGCTTTTGCTATCCAGTATCGTGAATATTCTTGTTGCGCGAAGATTAGTGAGTAAAAAGTTTGTTGTGAGGCAGAGATGAGAAACGAAGTGAAGTTAAAGGATAATTTAATTGTGTAATTATACTGCCATTGAATGAGTCGTTAAGTACAGTAACTTAACTTTAATTTTGTTGCGGTCCGCGAAAAAACAGATTTACAAATAGGGGTCCGTTCTCCCAAAAAGTTTGGTAACCCTTGCCTTAGGCTAGTGTTGTTAAACTTTTATGGTTGGCGGTTTATAGGACTCTTTAAGAATCAGACCAGTTGTTCCATTTTACGGCTTTCGCTGCCTGCGACTTGAGCCGAAGTCGCCCGCTATTGCTGCCGCACAAGTACAATCCACTCTGAACATGAACAATGTTATAGCTCTCGGTCGGACGCGAGAAAATAAGGTGGAAAACAAAGTCGTCGGGACGCTTTTCGTCGTAGGCGCTCAGCTCCAAAGATGGCCTTGCTGGTCTCTGGGTGCGCGCGCGGATGAAGTGTCCTCCGTTCCTCTCCTGGACAAATCCCCGCGTTGATCCTCTCTCCTCCGGGTGAAAGTTCCACTTCTTGGGAACAGCGTTTGCCAGGTAGAGCATGTTGCAGTTGCCACGAACGCAGCTCTTTCCAGTCTCTTTTTCGACCATCGTGATCTCTTCACTCCAGGAGGACATCAGTGAGGAGGGAGTCGGTAGATTGCTGCTCGCGAAGTTAACGCAGCATCCCATGAGCCGCTGTAGGGTTCTTGCCGACGACACAAGCCTGGATCCAATCCCAGAATTAGTAGATACTGCTAACCGCGATTTGTCTACAACCAAGCCGTCTTCTTGTTCAGAACCTTGGCTTGTTTTAGGAGTCTGGTCGGCATCGCCCATCTTACAGCAAGAGGCTAAATGTTTCGGCCAACCTTGTTTAGTTGCTAGATGATAAAAACAAAATCTATTAGCACTAATGTTTTACAAACAAACCCATAAAGTTTGTAACTCCGGATAATGACTTTTGAGATACATTTCATGGCTTTCAACAATTAAAACAATTAATTACCATTTTTTTACTTGGTCTACACTATCCGAAACCGCTTGACAAAAAAAATTTGTATGTCAATATTTATCTTATCCCCAAGCACTCAATAAGTTTTGTCTGATGATTGGACGCTCAGAAGCTTAAATGCCTTCGGTTGCTTAATTACTTTTTTCTACAAAAAAAAAAACTTTTTAAGGTCGAAGTGTGTAGCGGTTGGCGCTCCATCTTGTTACCGGGTTGAAACTCCGGTCATTCAATTAAACAGTCTGTTGGATTGTGACCTGATGTGTGAATTCATCAAACTGTCAACATATTGCTGTACTCGTGTTTCGTAAATTGCTTAGAATTTCCTGTTTTTTCTTTGCGTGTCAGAACCACATTGTTATGAAATTTAATTAACGCCATCTGGTATAAAGTATATAAGGGATTTCATTTTATACCAAAAACGAGCAGTCTTACTATTTAATTGAGGAGTCCAGATCGCGTACGTACTGAGGTAAATTGATGTATCGTAAGTTACCTGTAAGAACTGTTTAACCGTTGTCGCAATAAAGATTCTTTTATTGTGGTCAAACCCACAAGTGCAAACCTTGAAAAAAAATGTCTTTAATAATTTGGCATCGGAGCCCAACCGATAGCACCTTACATAGCAGATCTGGGCAAACTACGGCCCGCGCGCCGAATCCGGCTGCAAAGCAATTTTATCCGGCACGCGGCTTACTTTCTATTTAACTTTGTCAATAAAAATAACTTTTTTTTAATAATTCTCCAATATTTTTTGTTGAATAAATTACACTTGCAAGGCATCCACTTATTACTACGAGCTTGCCAAAACGAGAATATTTTGCAGCTTTCTTTACAAACAATATACACTTTGTATTAATTATATGTATTACATATCACCGTTTAGATTCCTGTCAAAAACAATTGCCCACCCTTGCTATATAGAATAGGACGACTAATGATACTATATCACTTGATATGGGGAATTGCCTCTGATTTGATACTACTAAACATTCCTAATTGTCAATATAATATTACTCTATATGTTTATTTTCTCAATTATAAAACTTATTATAAGAGTTTTCATTATAATACTCCACAAAATCACATAGTTTAAACTGAGCTTTCAAGTAGACACACTATTCAATAAATTTCATGTAATTTCCAGCTATATTATGTACGGTAGAAAAAATGCCCATGATAGGAAATCTTTTCTATATAAGGATATTTTTTAAATATTTTAAAAAATTTTATAAAAATATATACAAATAAATAAGGTATTGTAAACTTAACCTCGCTTTCAATACATGAACGTGTCACATAGATCAAAGAATGTTTGGAACAATTAGATTGCAGCTGCCTTTTAAGAAACGTGCGATGCCCTTTTTCTTATTTGGTGCAACTCTTATCACTTTCACCTCACAATGTTTGTCTAAGTCGCTAAGATAGGAACGTAGGTTGGTTTTATGCATGATAGTTTTGTTGATTGAAACAACGCTTTGTTTTGCACAGTATCGCATAATGTCATGGTGTCCCCAGTCCTTTTTTAACGTTTTAAAGACAACAGGTTGAACAAATAAAAATAATTTTTCGGGTTTATGCCAATCTTTTGAAAATGCTTAGTTTATAATTTTAGCAAATCAAAACAACAAATAAAAAAGTTAGCTCCACCAGGCAACATATTAATAGATAGAAATCGCTGTGTGGTTACTTCTGCCGGTTAAGTATACAATATATTGCTCTAATGAATATGTAATAGAGTTAAAATGTTTTCATCTGTAATTTAAAACAAAATTTTGAATTTTAAACAGAACGACCAATTCTAAAAGCTCATTACAGATTTGTTCATTTTCTGAACCATTTTGACTTGAAATAATTTTGACAAAATTCTGACCCAACGAATCAATTTTGATAGGTCATAAAATATTCGCCCTAGTGATCAGGAATCTTCTTTTCGTTGCAGTAACGTAAAATAAAATAATTGCATTTTCGATATCCTTTCTGGCTATATACGCTAACTAATCGACCTTAATTTAAATAAACAAAGGCTGTGAAAATCAAGCGCATTTTATACGTGAGCGTATTAGGCTCGTTTTTATTGGTAATTCACTCCTGGTCGACAGATCGCGATTCAACAACGCGGCGAAAACAAAAAAAAACCGCAAGAGATAAATAAGAATGGCGCAACAGCGATAGAGAGAAAAAAGGGTGGGAAAAACGCAACGCAGTGAGGGCGCTAAGACAAGAAAGGGGCGCGACAGCTGAATTCGAATCCTGAATTTTTTAAAGTAAATCCGCGTCGTTTTGATACGAGCAAAACGAAAATTGGCTCAGCGATGATTTAAGGTCTGACTTTTAACTGCGCGAAGATCGGGGGTTGGGGAACATTTTTCTTGCCATATTTGTGGTATTTTTAGGGAGTTTGCCCCAGTTCGAGTATTTCTTACCGCTTAGGACAAAGATTCTTCTGGAAATTGCGCGGGGATTTTCGCGTTTTCCGCGTTTCAAAAAATTCTTTCGATTTGGCGTCGCGTTTTAGTTCCGCAGCGGATTTTCGTAATGAACGGACAAGGTGGAGAAAAATCATATATATATACGGCAAAATCGAAAGGTGGAAAGACCATTGAACACGCGTTAGCGAAACCAACAAAAAAACGGCAAACAGTACACAAGACTCTCAGCAGTGGTGATAATTTCGTAGCAAACTATATAGTAGTGGTGTTACGTCGGCGAAAAAACACAGACAAGTAAAGGGCGGTGCGCGGTCGTGTGCAAAAGACAGTGCTCACTATACTTCAAGCACGGCAACGTTTACACAAAAGCTCGTAACGTTTTTGCCACTTCGAACGTCGCACAGTCGATCGGTACACGCTGTAATGTAATGACAAGTGGGAAAAACGTGATTAGGTCAGAAAAAGTTTCAAGGCTTGACTTTTTTTGGAGTAATTTCGCGCGGTACGCGTTAAAGCTTTTCGCAATTAAACAATGTGCGCAATTCGAAACAGGGTTTAAAACAGCCGATAAAAAAATGCTGCAAGACATTTCAACTCAATGAAACTGGAATTAGTATGCGGGTTATAATTTTGTTTTAGCGCCACGAATAGCTTACCTCGTTCGTGCATAGAAGAACCGAAGCCGCTTAGCGGGGCGTATGTAAATCTTTATATTTAAATTAATAAAAACAGGTAATTTTTTGACAGCGCCAGATAACGAAAAGGCGATAAAACGGCTTTGAAGGAAACGATGAATTCTTGAAATAAACGATTCGTCCGCCAGCTCAGCACCGAAGCGATATTTCTTTACCGCAAGAGGGCTCAAGAGAGCAACACAGTGATGCGCGGCGCCACCTGGCGACTTTTGCGAGCGCTAATTGTGACAAGGTAGAGCATACCTGAATGCAGAATGCATAGCAATGCTGCCGAGAAGAAAGCGCGAAGGGTTTATTTTTTGGCGACTCAATTTTCGCGCATCGTTCAATATCTAAACTAACTTTTACGACGCGACAAGAACAGATAACGGTTGATTAAAAAATTCTAACTAAAGCGTTGCGCCTACATTATATACGAGTTGTCATACATCGTCGTCTGGTTGATTTTAATAAGAAAGAAGTGCGAAATTATTTGCGATATGCGTTTTGTTTAAGACGACATTAATTTGCGGAAAACGAACGAATAAATTGCCTTCTGTCAAAACGTGATTTCTAGATGTATTGCGTCTAGTCGTTGTGCCCATACAAGTTGTGTCGCTTGTTTAAAAGCTTTAATCTCGACTTACGGTTTACTTATAATGCAAGCGTTGCAAGTCTAAGCTGGAAATGTATAGCAATCTATCACTTAATCCACGGGCGTTAGAGGACCGGGTTGCTGAAAAGTAATATCGCGAAGACAAAGTAAAAGGCTCTTAAGTGGCTTTAAACTTGAGAATCGACCAATCCAGAAAGTCCCTGGTCTACAAGCGAGCGAAAGTGGCAATTTCAAGTTTGCGGAATCAATACTTTCGGCAGCCGCGACACGCGTCAGCGATTACAGGAGTGGTCACGCACGGGTGACTCTGGAGAAAATGCGCCGGCGACGGTCTGCAGTGGTCTGGATTGAACGAAAAAACGACGATATATATAGATATACGACTATACGTGTGTGTTGAGGATGCTTGCTTTGTAACACAAAGGGTAACGTACTGACTGAACGGCGTTGCTTTTTTGGGGGTTTGGCACGAACACGAGTTTAGCGCGTCTTCACCGGTAAATTCGGACTTGCTGTTTTTGGGGTTTCTTTTTTTTTGCGTTCTTTTTATATCGCTTGGGATGCGGCCACAGTTTTTGCGGAACAACACCTTTGCTAAGAAGTGGGTCGGGGGAGAAATTCGCTTTGAGCGCAAACAATAGAAAGTCGAGAAAAAAATATAAGCGATCGAACCACGTCAACATCGATAGATACCTCACGAGAAAAATAAACCTACGATTTTTTGTCCAGATCCGCAACAAACGAATTATTCGCCACACCATTTCGAAACGCCGAAAAAACGTAATTCTTAACATGCAACAAAATAACAACAAAACTGAGGGGAATAAACAACCCATCAATAAACCAAATGTGCGAGGAGCCGAACGATTCGAGTGGGCATTCGTCACACTCGGCCTAATTGCGATACATCAGGACAAATATTGGGAGAGAGCGCGCGACTCACTTTTAACTTGAAGCGAGCGGGTTCAAACCTCGGCCGACTTGAGGTTCACGCAAATGTCGAGGGCCTTCTTGTAAGCCAACTCCAGGTCGGCGTTGAGTTGCGTCATCATGCCAGACAGCTGATTGGAACCGAGGGACTCCATAGAGTGGGGGCGAGGGGGTCCAGGGTCAACGGCGACCCCCCGGGCACGGGAAGCGCGCGCCCCGTGGCGCCGGCCGTTGGGGGCCAGGATTCGCTGCAGATCGCGCACCAGCTTCTCGCTTTTTGGGGTTAGGGTGCCAGAGGGGGGCTGATCGTCGAACGCGAACTCACCCCCTGGGTTTGGCAGGGTGTCGCGCGCCAGGGAGAGAGACAGGGGGCGTTGTGGTTGTTGGCTGGCGGTCGGGGTGCCCGGGTACGACTGTACGCGCTGGTACGAGTCGACTGGCAGCTGTGGCACGTGCACTGGCGTCGTGGTGGCGGTCGAGGTGGTGGTCGGCGTGAAAATGGCGCCTGTGAAGTTGCACTTGTCGAACGAGTCTGAAGAGAGGATGCTCGAATCGCTGTAGGTGCTGGCAGGGCGAGTCTGGCTTCCAATACTGCTCGTGTCGCCGTCGCTTCCCGTGCCCGGCAAAAGGCGATCGTCGGCCGGAGGCGAGATAGGCATTAGGTAGCACTCCTTAACCGGGTTTGCGGCGTTCGGGGCCCGCGGCGGACGGGTCGAAGCAGCCCGGGCGCCTTTATGTAGCGGTGGCGCGGCCAGTGCGCTTTTAATATGCGGCATGCGGCGTTCGTGCGGCGAGCAGGGCAGCGAATCCGCAGAGCCGCTCGACAAGTCCGGCAGAGACGAAACCGCCACGGCTCTCTCCGGCGAGGAGTAGTAGCCGCTCTCGCGATCGCGCTTTGTGCGAAGTACACGCCGCTTGCCGGACGCTGTTTGGGGCTTGGTCTTGAGCTTGAGACTGTCCTTGGCCTGGAGACCGCAAACCGCGGCCAGCTGACCGGCCAGAATCGAATCGCTGACCACTTTGCTGCGCGGCGACGACTTGCGCGCAGGCGTGATTTCAATGACAGGTTCGGGCCGCTTGAGTATGCTCCTGGGCTGCGAGGCGCCCGGCGATTCAGCGAACATCATTTCCTCGGCATTCAGAGTCCGGTCTTCTGCGAGGAAGTTGTCGTTTAGGTCGAGGCCTCGCGGCGCGCCGGAAGAATCGTCGGTGACCGACATGGCGAACTCGGGCGGGGGAGAGGGCGGAAATGAGGGAGTGGCCACGTGCTTGAGCCACTCGTGATCGGCGACCTGGTCAATTGTGGCCCTCTGGCGCGGGTCGACCGTCAGCATCCAAGTGATGAGGCCGTGCGCTTCTGCAAAGTTAAGGGTTCGAGAGGTTAGACTCGGCGATGGAGTGCGAGCTGTCTGTGGCGCTGAACGCCTTGCAGTTTTTTTGTTGCGTTATAAACAGATGAACTAAACTATAGTGTTTCTAAACCTTTTTTGGGGGGCGACCCAAATAATGAGCGTAAGTATATAACGGCGAAGTTTTGGCGACCGAATTCTATTAGCTGCACTTTTTGTAAGCGAACAAAACACTAAAAAATAATAGCATAAAGTTCTTTCTAACTAAAGTGAACAATGTCGTTGTATCCCCTGGGTGAGAAAGGCGATTTTAAACTAACTGAAGGTGAGTGTTAAAATACAAAAAAATTAGGCGTTTTATAAGCAATCTATACCCAGAATTCTAAACCCGAAAGTATAGCCGTGGCGCGTCGTATGAAATATAACGTTTTTTTTAGTACTAAGTGACGTAGAACAGTAACTCCGACACTTTTTGAACGTGACTTTTAAAATTCAACGTTGATCAGTAAAAAAATTATCAACTAAGCTTGTGCCGACGAAAAGTGGATACTAGATTTAAACTGTTGCGTGCTGTAGTCAATAGTTTACCAAATTCGTAGATCACGACACTGCATGGTCTAGTATTAACGCGAAAGAGTCCACACCCCTAAAGCAATTCCTATTTTGGAGGATATACATAAAACGATTTTTTTAAGAATTGCTATTCGCAAACTGATACGAAGCACAGTTCCGAAAATTACTTCGCAGATAAAAAGTTTAGGAAATCATACTGTAGTCGATTGTAATCGTAGCACAGCGCATTGCCATTTCATCGAAAATAACTTGCCCTCTCCTAGTGTCGAGTGCCAGCCTAAGTTGGCCTGGGTATTTAAAAACCGCCGAGCGCGAGCCGCAAAAGTGCGCGGCACGACGAGTACAAGGTGAAGTGGGGATTGGCTTCAATTACGAGCGCTTAACCTTGTAGAGGCGGCCTTCGCATAAGAGTCGACCGTTTTGTTTTATATTAGCTTTGCTGTTAAACCATGTGGTCGTTGTGTTCTGTGTTATAGAAGCGAATTAAACGATTTTTTTACAATATTTATACCCCTGGGCCCTTGGGTAGGCCATGAGGTTTTAGCATAACCTGGCACAAAGTGGCCAATATTGGCAGGATCTGGGGTCAAAATATTATGATATTTCTTGCTACACACACAATAAGCTGATACGTTTAATTCGTTAAGCTTTATTTACATTTGTTGTAAATTTAGAATATTTACTGCGTACATGTTAATGTAAAACCTTAAAAGTTTAAACAGTGCCGAATAGAAAACATATGGCATTACAAGGATGCTGAAACAAGCAGTCAGTTTGCAGCGTAAAATCGTAAAAAACGAGGCGCAAAATCCGAAGGTCGTGAGTTCGGTCCCCACCTTTGGGTGATCGCTATAAAACGCGTTTAAACCCCGTCGACTACATTATCCGGGGTTGAAACAAGGGCAAAGGGAGTAAAATTGGTGCGCGTGGGAGAGGAATGCACTAGATTTCGTTAGGTACGCTGTCAAGGGCCCGGGCGAATTTCGAGTGTATCGATTTTTCCGAAGAGAAAAACCGGTCGACCATTTCGTCGGGCAAAAGAGAGAAGCGGAATGCTCACTGTATATTGGGAATAATTGCACCGGATGAAAAATCGATCGACTGTCAGGCTCTTTCTCTCTCTTAGACCTCCCAAGGGACGAAGGCGTATATTGGTTTGGTCGCCGAACAGTCTGCTCAGTCGCGACTTAGCTAAGATTCGTTTCATCCGCCATTCCTAACAAACTTACGTCGAAGCAAGGAATTGGAAAACCAGTTTGTGTTAAAATTTAGGAGTTGACCAAAAAGGCTTAAAAATCCTATAAAATAACATTCAAACAACCCATATGTCAACTATATTTCAGCACGAGCCTTATTACATTGCGTATATAGCAGCAAGAGTTTTTATATCCTTATACTTCTTATCAAGTAATTTTTTCGTCAATGTGATACTTACAAAAGGCTTGCATAAGAAAAAAATTACGCACTGTCTGAAAATAAGCGGGCTATATTTAATGCAGCACTAGATAACAACACCCCACGAAATCGTACCAGCAAAACAGTACAATTGTCACTTAAGCTTCTAAATAGCTTACCAGAGGGCTGGGCTGGAACACAGAAACTGCCGCTGGTGATTTGTCTTGTCAGCACCTGGTAATCACGACCGTCGAACGGCATCGTCCCGTACACAAGGGCGTACAGCAGAACACCCAAAGACCAGCTGTCCACCTGTGAGCAAAACAGAAAGGCTGTAAGTTTGCTGGGTAGAATATGAATTAAATGAAATTTAAGTGATCGGTTTGTACATCAAGCAAAGTCAGTTACATTTATTGGGCTGCATTGTGCCAAATGGAAGCTTATGTATTGGGGACAGGGTAACTGTTTACTGGATTGTAAGAAACTATAGGTGCGGCTTTTGTTGGTTCCCTGAGGACAGTTACATCACGGATCCTAAAGAATCGTTGCCCGTGGGTTTGTCGCAGTGAATAAAGCCACAAAGTACATCGGAGTAAGTAAGGTTTAATCTCTTTGTGCCAAACGCCAAATCCTTATGTTGCGGACAAGGTTGTTCTCAGTTTACACAACTGACCAAACACAGGCGAAAAAGCCGTGTTTTTTAGCAGGGCGCGAGCGCGGATTGCGTGCGACCTTCGAAATTTTGAAGCCAAACAACTCCCGACTGTGACATCACAATGCCTTTGCGCCCGAGTGGGAAAAGAGCGGCTATTTTGAGGTTAGCGAAAGCAAACTGAACGTGGCCTAAGAAAGCGAGCCGGCGGCCACAGACCGAGAATTGCCATTGTGTTCTTCGCTATTGGAATGTCAAGGGCGGGGAATGGCGACTTAGAGGCTGGCAGACCATTAACGTTAGAGCTGTATTTCGCGTTCAGGTACCACATGTGCGCGGGATTCTGCGCAATGTGCGTTGCTGGATTACATTTTAAGTATGAAACACCGTGGGTGGCATAGCGCGCTTTGGGACTCGTTTGAAAGTACAAACTTGCCAAGATAACTGCTCGTTGCTATAGCAGGCCATTCCAAGATAGGGTTATACCTTTTGAAAGCTCGTTGTAACGTACTATATATGACGTGGAAGAAATTTCGCGTCATTGGTTAATGACTAGAATTAAATATGAACACACTTCTATTTGTATCGAAAAGTTGATACAATTCTACACAGAAAGTTGTTCCAGCATTCCGAAACAAAAAATGCAATAAAATGATTTTACTTTTAATAAACGTTAAAATCGCTAGATTTTCAATTTCAGAAACTGTTTCAGACAAAATTTTTAAATTGCCATCTAACCTTGCCTTAGCGATAATTCTCACAGGAAAGAATTTACGTCACAAGACACGACAAGGCGCAAATTTTCCAAGAAAAACAATTTCCTTCGATATTTATAGTAGCCGGGTCTCGTGACCACTAAAAAAACACCCGACATTGGCGCAATATTGGAGGCGTGTGGCACTACACTGTGTGCGTACATTGTTATAGAAGCTCAGAGCGGCGTGGCCACGCATATTCAGTGATTCAGCCCACGTATGACTCACAGTGATGTAGAGCATAAGTAGTTGCCCAGCTGGTCGCGCAATTTGACACAACTGAATTGAAAACAAGACCATGGTACGCCGAAAGCGTAATATCCATCACCCTGTTTCGAATCAATCAAATCGCTTTACCTGAACAACGCGTATAGCCATCTACTGACGGTTGTATGACGTGTGCGTTTTACTATGGGGGTACGTTGGCGCAATGCGGCGCTGATCTAATGCGCTAAATATAGTTTATGATAGAAGGGCGCTTGGGCCGAAATCCCCCATACAAAGTACCACAATGAGTAGTTACATGTGTATACTGTGATCATGTTCGTGCAAGTCGAATGGGAAATAAAACGCTAAATTAGGGCAATAAAAGAGGGTACTAATAGTATATAAATTCTTCCGTTAAAAGCCTTAAAAGCGGTCTGTTGAATTTTGCAAAAATTAGTCTTGTAAATAAAATTAGAACGAGCTTGCATGTGTCAAAGCATACATGCTGTTTGGGAACTGCAGTTTTCAGGAAATCCAAACAAGGCTTGAAAATACAATATTTTACTATATATATATATATATATATTCAAAGCACAAACAACTGTTCAATGCGCTAAACAATAAAAGTATTATCGTCAAGCGAACAGGCAGTTACATGAACGGCGTGGGCTAGTGTTCGTCAAACAGAAAGTGCGGGGGCGGGCCGCGGCTTTGTCCCCAGAAATAACTTTTAATTGTCCTGGCAGTTATTGACTTGCGTCGTACTTCGCGGTGCATTGGAAGGTCGCGAATTCGACATTGACCGCAAAATTCCAAAAAACAACAGTCCTTATTGTTAAATCGCGCGGGTTAAATATTAACTGTGAATGTCGCGCTGTAATGTAATGGCATTTCGGTACAGTAAAATGTCCTTTTTGTGTGTGATCGCATATTTTTGCGATGCTATTTAGCGTGATTTCATAATTTGACACATGAAGAAAAAGTGACGTATTCAATGTCGATTTTTTACAGCACAACGCTATTTTTATAATAGAACAATGAAAGAGTTAATTAATTATATTGTGTGCAGTCAGTCACTTTGGTAATATAACGATGATCTGTATGAAGTTTTAATAGAATTTAGTCACTGCGGCTTTTCTGACTAACGCCGCCATTGCGTGTTACCTTGAAATAGCGTTCGTGACGTGAATGATTACGTCACAAAAAATCTCTGCCGAACCAAACCGGCTTGAAATTTCCAAAACAAGCCACGCTGTAGTAATTTTGCTTGTTTTTTATTCTGTTGTTGTGCGTTTAGCAGGAAAAACACGAACGGCAAATATACATAAATAATAAGTACATGCTTACGAATTAAAAATCAACGCATTTCCTGTACACATATATTTGACGGGTAATTGTGAGATATTGCAAACCTTCTAACCACACAATGACGGTTGTGTTTCACGTAATCTGTCACGCAGATATTGGTAGACGACGCCTACTATAGCCAAACCTTCAC
The DNA here is from genome assembly GCF_963924565.1 of Ascidiella aspersa. Taxonomy (NCBI): domain Eukaryota; kingdom Metazoa; phylum Chordata; class Ascidiacea; order Phlebobranchia; family Ascidiidae; genus Ascidiella; species Ascidiella aspersa. Next base: position 7,317,139 of record NC_139450.1, read on the forward strand.
CTATAAGTCTTGAATGTGCGCGTCGTGGGCTGTAATTTACGTTTGAGCCTGGGCTTTGGCGTTAAGCCGGCGTCGCTATTGATGCGACAACATCAAAGACCTTTCCCTATATAAGCTACGCGGCTGCGCATTTGACGTCAAGGCACCGCTGAGAGATTAAACGCAGGTTCGACCTCCAAAGATCCCGAGTCGTTCGATTCAAGGTCGCGCTGCTGTCTTTAGGCGCCGTCGACTGTTTGCGCGTCCGCCCATAAAGAGATATACGATTGCGGAGCGTATTTACAGTAGCGCATAATAAAATCAGGGTGGTTTAGACAAAGGGCGGCTTTTATTAGAAAAAGGGGACTCCAATAATCGCCTTTAAAGTTCAACCGACTGTGTGTTAAAGTACAATAAAGCCCGGATGCATTTCTTCTGCTAACCCTGACAGGCCCAGATATAGCACATAGAAAAACTGAAAGTGAACAAGTTGTTCTAGAGTTGTTATTTTAATGCATTCTTTTATTGTAATGCATAAAGTGAAGTTTTGTAAAAAAAAGAAGCTAATTTTTTTGTTTAAGGACTAGTCAAAACAATATGCCCCCCCAAAATATACCAAAGTAGAAAAAAAAAGGTTGTCGAGCTACACAACACAGGATCTGGCCACTAAACCTCAGCCGTACAGACTGTCGAATAAGACCCACCTCTGGTCCCATGTATGGTTCTCCGGTGACGATCTCGGGGGATGCGTAGAGGGGACTGCCGCAGAAGGTGTGTAGAAGACTGTCGCGCTTGAACATGTTAGCCAGGCCAAAGTCGGCAATCTGCGTGAAGTACAAGAAAGGTTACCTATTAATCATGACTGGCAGTAGCGCTGTATGCTCGATTGGCTGCCCTACTCTATGCTGTTGGCACTGGTATATTTGAAAGCAGCGGTTGATTTACGACGCATATGGGGTACAGGGTTACCAGTTGCCACAAAGTCTATAAACCTTTTATAAAAAAAAGTATTTGGATTTCAATGTCCAGCTTAAGTCACATGTTTAAAAAGTACGGTAGTAAAATTTTTCATATAAATATGTGACAACCCTTCGGTAGTTAGTATTTAGCTTGTAATAAGGTAGTTTCCCTTGTTTTGATTTTTAGTTGTAGTTTGCCAACGAACGGGCACATATTTTCACAACACATTGTCAAGTAAAAGGTTTACCATTTCTGAAAAATATGTAAATTTGCATATCAACTAAGTGCAATGGGCGGCTATTTAGCGACTCTTGAATATTGCGCCTTATCGTTCAGCCACGACTTTTGGGCGTTAGAAAAGTCCAAAATGTCGCGCGTCTTACTTTTAGGGCCATTACAAGCAAATGCGTGATGTTTTCCAACGAGACAACAATCACGCCGGACAGCTAACGCGGCGCTGCAAACCCTAAAAGGAGGCTTGCTTATTCATGTAGCGGGCACCCGAGGAAATTAGTCGCGTGTCAGAGCAGTGTGGCCTTTTCTAATTAAAAGTTCGCCGAAGGAACAGATCACTGCTTGCTGCAATGCTCTAGGTCAGGAGTTTTTAAACTAAAGGGTCTACGGGCCACTTGGGGGTACGTTGACTATTTTAAAGGGGGCCACATCATTGTAATATTAGTTTAGTGTATATTTAAAAAGTATTTAATGTTTTTTTAAAGAAAAAAGTTTAATTAATAATAAAACTTTTGTATGAATGCATTTAAACGCCATTTCACTTTCACATTTTTGACGCCTCTCTCACAATTACTTGCCTAGCCTGGTCCACGCGAATCAAGTAAGGTTTTTGGAAGTCGGCGGTAAAAAAAGTATGAACCCATGCTCTAGGCGCAAGGCAGTTTAGCAAGAAAACAAAAATAACGCGAAGGAAAAGTTGAAACGAGGTGATTTGCGCATGCGTTACACGAAAATTTATTTTCGCTACACAGAAGTACGCGAGCAAAATCTTGAAACCAGCCTCAGTTAATTATTATTTTTTATGACAATAGAGACATATTTCATTGACAAAAGTTCGCACGCAAAAACTACTTAACACAATGAATGGAAAAGTGACTATACATTTACCTGAACTGATTTTGGTAAAAAAATTAAATTGGAATTAAACCAAACGACGTGTTTTACGTTCACTTAACACGCAAGTTTTCACATATATGTAAAAATAGCTTGCAGGGCCTTTGAGCCAGGGCGAAATTGGAGGGGAAAAATGCACAAAGGTCGTGTACGGTACGTTAAGCGGGAACAGCAGAGAACTTTGCCTTGGCAAATATTTTTCACCCGTCCATGCGGCGGGCATGTGTACTTGGCACACACGCTAACGCACAGCGCACACACGCTAACGCACAGCGCACACACACTAACGCACAGAGCACACACACTGTACAAGATATTGAAGCACCAATGGCAGTATATGTTGAATTGCTGGGCACACAGTTACGTAACGGAATATGGTGCGGGGCTCAAAGACAAACAGAGGACGGTTGGAAAACTTTTGACCCGCGTACCGCCCCCTGGGTACACAACGGGTTCATATCGGGGGAATTTGGCGGGAGATGCGCGAAAAAACATCAGCCCTCCAATAGGAGAAAGTTTCCTTTGACATATTTGTAGTGTGTATGTAGCGGCTGTTGTATTCGCACAATTAGGCGGTAGTTAACCGCTTTTTTGGAAAACGTTTATTCCGGCACTGTCGAAGCTAATGAAGGCTTTCACTAGAGCCTGTTTTTCTTTGAACGTGTGAATCCTAGAAAATTAGTACACTTTGCATACTCAATAATGTTATGAAGTTAACAGGCACTGTCATACCTAATGGGACCATTTGCTATCGCACACCTTTCCTTGAACGTATGATACCTAGAAAATTAGCACACTTTGCCAATTTAATAAAGCGTACCTTGATTTGTTGATTTTCGCTCAACAGAATGTTTTCCAACTTTAGATCTCGATGGACGATTCCAACCTAAAGAAACGTTAACAAAAAATAAAATAAAAAAATCACTAGAACCATTGGAAAAGAATATTTATATAATTAATGTAAACTAAACTAACCCTGTTAGGCGTAGATATACTATCGTGATGTACCCTGGGTTTGGTAAAAGAGACACGGCGCCCTAATACAATTAACAAGATATTTACACAGGACGCAAACTATTCAGAACCAAGTCCCGACTGGGCGTGCAAATTACTTTCTTGCCCAACGACGGCGGTTGAAAAGTTAAACAGCGTGAAAGGGCAAGCCAATTGCGCAATTGTCACACCCGTTATACGTCACAATGCAACCTTTTCAAATAATAATATTATTAATAGAGGCTGTGACTTTTTCGGTATTCTTTATTATGCGTGGTGAGGGCTGTTTTGTCGGAAATGCGTAAATAGGTTGTGAGTTATGGCCCGGGCGTTTTAGACCATCAGACAAAGCGTTAAGCTCTGTTGTTATTGACTATGACGCTTTAATTCTTCGTGCGAATTTAATCCAGGCCAACTTACATACAGAATTAACAACATACCACTTAACTTAATAATTTTACAAGTATAAGCAGTTAAACGACGCAACAGAACACATAAAAATTTTGTTTTATTACTCGATATAGACGTGCGTTGTAACAGCTATTGCCAACGCAGTTATATAAGGTAATGCGTTTCAAAAAAAACAAAAACAAATCCATACTTGGCAACGCTAGATCTGCAAATCAACGTCTCAAAAACATACACATTTTGGAATACGAAAATTAAAACGTTGCCAAATTTAGGAATATGGGTTTTGACTTTCAGAGTATCAGACTTTGCTTGATTGGTATTAATTTTATGGTAAACAAAATAAGCACAGTATCGTAAATGCTCATTTATACACCAGGAAAACCTGGACCGCTTACAAAGTTTTGGTGGGCCGCTTGTACAGAAATGTTGTCAAAACGAATCATTAAAAAGTTATAAATGCGTGACGTGATTGCGTGACAGTTTTGTGATATTAAAATGAAGAAAAAAATAGCGTTCAGTTGTCTAGACTTTCATTTTAGAGGGAGCGTCGAGACCTTCAGCTTTTATGAAAAATCGTAGTTTTATTGATTCAAGTCAGCTCGATTTCGCGCAAGTCACAATTTATCCAACGAAAACGTCAAAGTAAAATAATTTTACAACTCGGACACCAAGCGGAATGTTTAGTCTTACTTTGTGACAGTACTGCACCGCAGAGACGATCTGCTTGAAAAAGAAACGCGCTTCTTTTTGGCCAATGCCCCGTTTCGTCTCCAGGTAGTTGTACAGCTCGCCACCGCTGGCGTACTCCATAACGATCACAATCTTGTCCTGGTTTTCGAACACTGGAAATGCAAGAGTTGGCGGGTTATTATTTTGTGCGAAGACTGGTAGATTGTTTTGCTGTCGAAACCCGCGTTTGAATGAAGAAAAACGGTTAGTACAGTGGTCTTGACCGTTTATGAGTGGTGTACCCCTTTTATTGGCTCTCAACACTTATGTGCACCTTTTTGCTCATTAATGGGAAATAAAGCCTCTTAAAACGTATCAAGGGATGTCTGATGTCACAAGGAAAATTACAAAGTCTAGTTTAACTTGATAGTAATAATTAAAATAGTATACTTGACTAATGCACATAACATTTTATAGTAAACCGGCGTTTCTGAAGAAAGTGTAGAGTCTTGTTTTATCTGGTCCTTTTCTATCAAGAATCAAAAATCTTTGGCATGTTATGTCACCAAACACGTTCTCTTCTTAAAAATAAATGATTTATATACATATAGCGTTGTCTGTTTAGCTTTTCTCGCCAAACAGGAAAACACAAGTTCGCCACTTTGATATTGTCAAGTAGTGTGAAACCAGGCAGAAAAGCAACAAGCTACGCCGGGCGTGTACGACAGGTATACAAACTTAACGGGCCCAATTGAGCGTTGTTCCGCTTGACCTACCGCAGCACCCACTCGTAATCACCCAAGCGTTAACCTCGTGTAGGCGTGAGGCCGTAAGATGAAAAGCAGAGCTATTAATTACAGCTTTTCGGGTTGAGCGGACGATTAAAGCTGTTTCTAATAGCTGGTGCCTGGCAGTGACCGTATATGGGGGCGACCAGTACTGAAAACAACTTTTGTATTGGGTGCCTAACGGGTAAACTCTGCTTTAAGAAACGCACAGAGTGTATTTTAAATAGCGGATAACATTGTACAAACGTTTTGAATGATCTCCGATTCGATTTCATCCTTTAATTTAACAAATCCTTGGACAATTTTGTTAACTTTACCTTTGTTATATATCAAACGTCCAACAATAATCACCAAAAAGGTACGGTGCTTGAAATGGTTATTTTGGTACCATATATTCGTTAAATTAACATATTACGTGTCAGACGATTATTTAAAATTCTCAATGTTACGTGTATTTTTTTGAAAAGACGATTGTGCTACACACGCAATGGAAGATCACACAAACATGGCAAAATAATAGTCTTAGTCAACATTTTTACCAAGCAAAAGATTTTACAGCTTGTCTTTCGCATGTGAAAGATGCATAAAGCAACAGGCGTGAAAAAAAAACACCTGGCATTTCAGAGAATGCCCCATTCGCGTCAGCCCAGTGTCATAACGCATCGCGTTGACAGCGTCCGGTCTTCAAAAGCGAAAATTTGAAAAAAAAGCGCGCCACTAAAGTCGGCTCGCCGCTTGTGCCATGCCGTCACGTGATCGGTGACTCAGCACACGGGGTTACGCGAGGTCAAACTCTGCGGCAGACGGTCGCCATTGTTGTTGCTGCTGCTTTTTGTACAGCAGGTAGGCTGAGCTGTAACGTGGTGCTAGTCAATAAGACATGACACACCGCGGTCTATTGGCTCCTTATGAATGCGAAATCATACGTACAAAGATTCAGATGCGTGCGGATTTAACAGAACTCAGTGCGTGTTTGTTTTCGTAGCGTCCAGACCTCTGCTAGCGTACAGGTGAATGAAGTACGAACTCATTGGACCCGTCGCGTATAAGACCGGTTTAACCTTTCCTAGAAAGTCGGGAAGATAAAACCGATCGAGGAAAACACACTGGTATTTTTCACAGGCGGCACCGGCACTAAGCGATTGTGAAGAAGCAATTTGCGGCAAGCGCGTAATTTCAGCGGACGAAATAGGTCATCTTGTCACCTAATAACATGTTTAACGGGTAGATACCGATCTATTTTCGTCGAAAAAGGCTCGATTTAATCACTCAAGCTCGATTAAGTGAATAATGAGGTATTTTTGGAATTAATGTGGCTCCATTAACGTTAACACTGACCATAAAAATAAAACGTTTTCATAAATACAAGGAAATTAAAACGGTTTGAGCGAGTGGTTAAAATAAAATCATATAAATACACGAAGCAGTAAAACAGCGTTTTATTTTTATCGAAACAAGAATGGAGCGCAAAACATCTCTCACCCAAAAGTTGAGTTTTAAAAAATCGAAACAGTTTGAAAAAAACGCTTTAAAATCGTTAAAACTCTCAAAGATTGGCGCAACTGTGTTTTAGCAGAAGGAACTGAAACACGCAGCCAACGCGAAAGAAAAATACCTCACCTTTACCCGGGCAAAACCCAAACGAACTTGACGCGCCCTTGGCAGTGCGGAGATAATCCATGCCTTGACACGCAGTCGCACGCCCAAACCTGTCGGACTGCAGATAGCTTGCAGGTCGTTGTGCGATTAACCAATGCCGCAATTTTGCGCGGCGTTCGGCGATGGGTAAAATAGCGTTTCTATTGATGCTATTGTGCGCGTCGGCCCCCCTTACGTGACTTAAGGAGCAGGCTCAATGGCGCCTAATTATTTCGCTGGCTGCGTTTCCCGAGCAAAATACTGCACCCGGCTTTATTAAGTATCAAATTCTCGAGCAAGATAGGAAAGGTGGAATTTAGGAAAAACTGCTACTGATTTGCGTACCTACATATGACATTTAAGGTTTAGAAGCGTAACCTTGCAATATGAAACGTAAACCAAAACCCGCGTTTTTATTACATTCAGATAATCTTGCAGCCTAAACCGTAGAAAGGCGTATACTAGACCTGGTTTGTCGTATATGATCCAAGCCCTATTAAATCAGGTCAAGCAATCGAAAAGGTCCGACCAAAAAAACGTAGACGAAAAAGTACCTTCGTGTATTTGGATAATGTTCTCGTGCTGTATGGACGCCATGATCTCGATCTCGCGTCTGATGTGCTTCATGTCTGACGTGTCCTTGATCTTATCTTTCCGTATCGTCTTGACGGCCACCTGCAATAAATAAAGGGCGACTGATTAAAAACCGAGGCTTGCGTAACGGCGATGGAGCCGGGCGATTTGGGACTAAACAGGCCAGAAATCGCCATGTTTGGAAATCACTGACTGCAAATTGCACGTCATGCAATGCGGCCTGCCAGTTTTTAATCTTATCGCGGTCGCTTAATCGCCAATTCGCGATGCAATTAAAAAGTGCGAAAAACAGCAGTCAGATCAGTTGCTTTTTAGAGTAAAAAAGTTTGTACGCTAGCTGTTTTTTTCTGTTGTACGGCTTTTTGGGCGTTTTGCTGCACGAAGGGCAAACATTTTTTAAACAAGTCAATGTCAAAGTCATTAGTTGCTCAAATGAAATTCATAGTCATTTTTAGGGAACTCAACTTCAAGTCAAGTTATTGGCATAAACATAAAACTTTAACTTTGTAAACTCGTCCGATAATGACCAATGAGCAGAACCTTGAGTAAAAAATAACAAAAACGTATCAAATAGCATAAAATTGAGACAATAACTCGATTTAATCAACAGATATTTAAAGAAAACATTAAATTTTAACCAATTGTCGACACAAATGATTCAAATCAAGGTCAAGTTATTGGCGCGAAAAACTTGATGCACTGCTTTTCATAACTTAGGTGCACTGTCATACATTACTGATTTGCAATAGCCCCCGCTGCAGCGCCGATCAATTCCGCCAACTTAAAACGCAACATCTAAGCGCATGGGAAAAAAAGGTGTAGGCGGCTGCGAGCGACATTCGAAGCGGCGCTATGGACGATTATGCGTAATTTTCCACTTTTACATCGGCGGATTTGTTGACTGTTGATTGATAGCAGCAGCAGAGTCGGCGGCGGCGGCGACAGCCTAGTTTTTCGATTCCGCGAAAGCGGTCGAGAGTGTTCAGCAGCGCGTGTGTTCGTTGTTCGACCTGCTGCAAGCAAATTTGCGGCCAAGTATCAAGTACGAAGAGCGGGTATTAAGTGGGATCGACGACTAACACCGGCGTCGCCGACCTGAACGGAAGGATGTGCCCTCGGGCCTGATTGCGCTTTTGAACTTGCTTTTTTGTATTTTCTGACACCCTCGCGCTCAGCTGCCAACGTAATTTGGCGTCTCCAATTTGTTTTTACACATAAGACAGGATAACACAAAAAGCGGGCACCTATAAACGTCGCTTAATTTGCCCTGTTTTGCATGTTACAGAATTTGTTGATTCGGTACAGGACGGGCCACTTTCGTTTGTTAAATTGATCAAAACATTTTTTGGTTTCACGTTTTAAATAACCAAAGACGACTCGTTACAGCATTTTGACCAATCAAAGATCAACATCTTAACACTGGTTCTCAACTTTTTAGTTATATTGTCATACCCCTGAGAAAGAAACACATGGGTTTAATTTAATCCTTAAACGTGGGTTTAACTAAAAAATAAAAAGCCATGCCTGAAATTAATTAGTAAATAAAAAAAATTAATTGACATACAATTTTGCTCTGAAATGAAAAATAAAAGTACACAATCGGAAGGTTTATATTAGTGTTTGTTATTCGGCAGTCAAAATCGATAGCATACCATACAATTGTCAAATAAGCATTTTGAGGGTATTTACCCACAGGTAAAAAAAAAACGCTTCCACAGGTTGAAAAGTGACCTCGGCATTGCTATTGCTGCAGCAGGCAACAGCCAATGGGGCGTGCCAAGCTGGCGAGACTACATTTTTTCGCTAAGATACCAGTCAGCGAGGTACGCATCACTAACGCCACGTGTTCGATGTTTGCACGAAGCCTCAAAGCGGTCGTCTCCAAAATCAGCCGCCTCTACTTTTGTTTGCGCGATCTATTTTCGTTCCATTGTGAGACAGCAATCGAAAGTGGAATGGACAAAAGGACTTATATGAATACTGTTATATATATACGCCTGGAATGTGTATATATAAAGTTAACCAGTTTTTATTTGTAAAAGGGTGAAAAGTTTACTTTATTAGAAAAGAATGACAAACCTCATCCTGTATTTTTGTTTTCATTTTTTTTTAACCCAATGGTTAAATGTTTTTTTTTTTATATAAAGTTATGGTCCCGTGAGACAAAATTAGGTCTAAACCATACTATTTCACACACGACATACCAATTCAGAATTCGGACTAAATAAATCTATCGCCAAAAATATTAATCTCAATTCGCCATTAAGAAAGGAAATCCCAGAACTTTAAAAGCGGCCGGGTCTAAAAAGCGATCCAAGAAAAGCAGCGGCCGCCTACTTAGCCAAGTGGTTATGTAAGTCGGATTGCCATGACCGACAGACGGGCGGGTTAAGCGAGCGGCCGCCGACCTGGCTGTGGTGTATCATTGGGCGTTAGGGGCGTACGAGGACAAAGCTCTTAGCCTCGCTCGCCTTCGCCGGTTTGCTCGTCTCTGGCTTGTTTTCGAGCTGGTCGTGACGCAGTTTAAGGGCAAATAGAAGGGATTCCCGGTACTTGCGCGTTTGGCGATTTCAAATTGGCGGCGAAAACAGTTTTTACTGACGCGAGCGGGTAAATTGTTGAGAGGCAATTTTTTTCAACCCTTAAACACAGTGTGGGCGTTATTTACGACAATGTTTTTTATTCAAAACCCTTTTGCAGTTCTTTTGCGATCGTTGAACAGGATCCGTCATCATGCTAATATTACCAGTGGAGACTTGTCTTGCTTTAATTATGGCTTGACTGAAACTTGACTTGTTATTTATTCAATAAGACTTGAAATTAGGTTCTTTCAGAAATGGCTTAACTTGGACTTAAGTCATTGCAAAATGAGTTGTTTACAACACTGAATATTGCTATTCTAGCAATACATGCTGAGAGACCTATAGGGGCGATTCCATTTTTTAAAGCCTATTTTTTACTGAGCGTTGTCCGTTATAGTGGAAAACGTCGTACCGCCAAAGCTTATCTCCCCATTTTCGAACGTAGAGCGAGCGACGGTCAGCGACTTTCGCCAAAGAGCGCCGGCATATAATCAATCGACATCAAGGAAAGCGGAGAGTGAAATTAAGTCCGACAGGCGAGGCGGATTGAAAATAAAACGCCGAAACTTAAACAAAAGTCAGACGCGAAATGCGAATGTTGGCACGTTATGAGAAAGAGGGCAAATAAGCACCTTGGCATAGTACGAAAGTGCGGGTAGCTAAAATTGATGAATTTAATGGAAAGAATATGGAAAATATAGAAAGTTTGCTATGATCAACATAATAATAGTATTTCAGTAGCTGACTCAATTTCTAATAATAAAAACAAAGGAATGACTGCAACTACAATAGTCAATTTCAGTATATTAAATAACAGTGGCGAATAAAATACCATTTCCATTTTATCGAGACCCCAAGAAAATTAAGAACTAATGAGCTAATATTTTTCATTCTGCACAAAAAACCGTTATAAAACAGTTAAACTGCTGCAAAACATATTCTCGTCGAAGAAGATGGGATAAACTTTTCTCTGGGCGCCAATAAAAAAGAAAAACAATCTTTTATTTATCGACCAGTCGCGAAAGGAACTCGAGCTTGGTTTTCAATCGGCCGAGATCCGCGCAACCCAATCAGCATCGATTTTTAAACGATCGAACAAAATTAACAGAGCCGCGAGCTTGCCAGGGACCACAAGGGTTGTGGGGGGAACTACTGACCAAGGGGGCTTTGACGTGAATATGTGTGAGGGCGAGCGCGGGGTTAAACTTGGAGAAATTTAAACTTGTGGCCGATAAAACGCGAATGGTAGTTTGTCAAGGGATAATAGTATGTCGAATGGCTAAATATACGTTTGTAATGATCGGCATCTACATGCAATCGTCTTGGAATATTACACTTCCAGTATTTGTTAAACAGTGCAAATTTAAAATTTTGGTGACATAAAAAATGGATAAATAATAGTAGGACCTATACTATAGTTTGACAGCGCTTTTAAATAATGTTATTAAGGTTGTACTTTTTTAATTTTCGTTCACCAAACTGTCTAGAAAACAAAACAAAAAGCCCTAGGCCCATAAGACCGTCAAAAACGTGCAGGCATTTATTCCATAGCAAACGTGAAAGTATTTTTCGCCTCACCGCAGCCAAGCATTAATACCAGCAGCCCAAGTCACAGGAGCCTTATGCGTCCATCGCACAAGCTTCGCGGGTCACGTGCAGTTTGTACAAGCAGTGATGCGTAAAGGCGTGCTGACGCAGCAGGAAATTGATTGACATGTGGGGCGAGAGAGTGGGGTCACGTGATAATGTAGGAGTGGCCCCAGCGCTAAGGAAGAACGACTGTTTGTTGTTGACCATCGGCTGCTGGTAAATAGGGTCGCGGGCCGCGGCCAATTACTGACAGGGATAGCATTGGTGATATGCGCCGCTGATGCGAGGTCGGGTTACGCTTTAAAAGAAACGATTTTTTAAATAATGTATTTCGCCTTTATGCTCTCTCTGTTGGTTGTATTGGTCGCTTTGAAAGGAACGGGTCTGTATTCATGCTGGGCCCCTTTTTCAGATTTTTCCAAAAAAAAAACTTCCAATTCAGCTTGTTTTGGTGTTTGACAATAAACACATTTGGCTCCTACGGGGTTCATCAGAATTTTATTCAAATAAAATAAGACTTCCTATACGCTCGTAGCGGCGAAATATATAATGCACAAAAACAAGCTGATTCAGGTTTTCTAATTTATAAAAAAGGCACAGTTAGAAAAATAAAGCACACGAGGCGCGCTAATGTTTAATATCGCTTTCGCGGCGTGAACGCAGAAATCGCATCGAGGCAGCCGATCGATTTATTTTGATCTAACAAAAAAATAGAGAGAAAGACAGAGCTTGAGAAAAAAATAACAGGAAAGCATTCCACTCAAATCTAGAAGGTCTTCGTCGAGCGCAAATACACACAAGCGCGCACGAAGCCCGGCATAGATCGGCCAATCAAACGAATAAAACACATTTATAGATATGAGCTCCGAAAGAATGCGTGCTAGGTGGGGGAGGGGAGTGTTCTTGTATTAAATAAGGAATCGATCCGACACAGACCGCAGCGTCTCTTGAAAGGCCCCTGGTATTGTTGACTGAGCCATTACCGCGGCAATCAATAACCGAGCTGCGAGACCAAGACAGTAAGTTAAAGATACGGGCCAGTCGCTGGTGCCAAGATAAAAAACGTATTTATTTTTCATTTTAGGAACTGCTAGCAATTGGGTTTGAACCAGTGCCAGTTGAACGCGTAAAAAAATTTTTATGCGAATTAAAAAAAAATGTGGCATTACCAGCGTCATTTATCCGATTTGTTGGATGTGAATTCAGAAAAAAATGACGATTTTTTTTCACTCGAATTGCTTTGAAAAATAGTGTAGCTGTTTGCCGACAATACTCGTTTAACGCCGAAATAAGGCAGTTGGATTTAGAATTTCAGAATTTTAACAGACGTAACGCGATAGCGCAACAATTACAGTTGTTCGAAGCCCTGAAGATTAGAAGGTAAAGTCTAAAAGCGCAAAAAAACTAATTATACGTGGGTCGGAGTAACTTTGCACCGAAACCGAAATTTAGAGACGACAGTGTTAGCAAGGGCAATTGGAAACCCGCCGATTAGAGTTTAAAGTGGTTAGACGGCGAAAAAACAGCGGCCAAGTGCGGTTTAATCGCTGTGGTTTTGGAAACCAAATAAGGGCGCTTGTCACTTAGAAGCGCGCGGGCGGGGGGAGATAACAACATTCCTACGCGGCGTCGAACATCTTTAATTGGCCACTCTCGTGTGTCGCTTATGAAATGTTGCCGGCAACACAGGTTGGGTGATTGTTGGCGCACAGCAAACCGCTGTGACATCACAAAAGGCTTTAGTGACGAAAGGTCGGTCCTTCCACGCCGGGGCGCCGGTGCGTCCAACAACAAGATTATTGTTTTCTGTTCCGGGCTAAGGGCATTCCAGATATGCCACGATAAGATGGCAATGCACGATAGGGGCGTGGTATGACGTGGCCCATGTATGCCCCAAGCTACATTTTGAAAGGAAAAATGTTGCCTGTCAACGTGAAGAACAATCCCTGTTTCTGTTTAGCAAGCAGGCAAATTTTAAAAGAGCTTTAAAGGGATTTAACAACGATTTTTAAAATCATCAGTTTTACATGCAAATTTTCGTGGTATTTTCGGTATTTTTTTCCAAAAAAAATATGGAAATTGTTGTTGCTTTTTTGCAGTTAAAGCTTGTGTTACTTTCTTGCATTAGTTGTCAGTTCTCCACTGAAAGAAAAAAAGAAAGTCCCGCATACACGAATCAATGCCACTTGAACTGCAGTAATAGCTTGTGTGAGTTTCTTGCATTAGTTTTCAGTTTTCGAGTAAAAATAAAGTCCTTTCAGAAAAGAAAGTCCTGCTCACATACACGAACCAATGCCACTTAAACCGTTCAAGGTCTAATAACTTCCAAACGGTCATCAAGCGTCAGTCGTTCAGTCGGTTGTCAATTTTACGGCGAATCGGTGTCAGCGCGTGTCAGGAGCCGCCGTATTACTGCGTTACCGAAAGAGCTGTAACGGCTGTACACAGGCAATACAACTGGGAAACAACTGACATCTGCCGTGTACATTTACGCGCCTTCTTCCCATATGCTCGCTACTGGAAATGCAAAGCAAGCAAGACAAGGGTTACAAAGCAAGCAAGACTAGGGTTGCAACGCAATAGAGTCAAACACCTGGCACGTTTATGTGTGTATAGTTCATATTCGTGTTTATGCTTTACAGAGAACAATGATTGTTTTAAAATATCAATGTTTCTAAACTATTTTTCGCTGCGTTCCAAATCCTAAGTGAAAGTAAAAACAGCAAAGCTTTGGTGACCCAATTTTCTTGGTCAACTTTGTTAAAGAAAACGAAACATAATACACTAGCCTTCACAAATAAATTCATTTGAGCCATGTTTTGGAATTGACTACACAATGTTTAAAAATTTTCGGAGAAATCTTGAGGACCAATCTCACTAAATCTAACCATGTGAAAACTACTGCAGTGGGAGACCCAAACAAATCAAGCGGCGGCCAATAGGTTGGTAAACAGGGGCAGGGCAATAACAGATAATTGTTGAATCCATAGTTTTCGTTTCAACAAGTTGATTAATGGAGTCAAATACCTGGCGCAAAAGGAGCTAACTTTGCACATTTTGAAATAAGCTGATGTAATTGTTGTGGCTGCGTGGAACCAGGGTTTGCAGATTACTTTAACAACTCCATAGTTTGTTTCAAACATGCTGATTGATTGGGAAATACGTTGGGTTGGATATTTTGACAGGAGGACAAATTCATAGTTGTTCGTCAAAACATGGTGAATCATCAATAATCTGGAGACAGACAACAATCAGTTGTCCAGGGTTATCCTGCTTAGATAATTCCGATTAGTCATAACGGCCGAAATTTGACCTGCAAATTGCAGAGTACACTAATCAGGCAGGTAGGTGTAAAACCTTGTTTATTTTATTTAATCCTCACACATGTTAAGCTGCCAAATTCAACATCCAATCCCAGAAATGTATAAGTCAACAAATTGCTTTAACTGTAGTGCAGATCATGGGTGGAACAAATGCACTATGATTAGTGAGAACATCACATGAGCAAAAAGAAAACCTTTCTTATTGGTAAACTTTTATTCGTAGTGTAATTTCCCCTTCGGATTAAAGAAGCTTGTGGTACATTAAGCCAAAGCAAAATAGTGCCGATTTGAAGACATCGAATGACCCACAATAAACAAGGCTGGTATTCGAAAACAGCACGCCAAACGTGCGGCCACAAAAACGTGTAACACAACAAACGTCTTTCTCTAAACGCCCTTCGACCGTTCGGAGATCCAGTGTCACATAGAAAGGTCGCGACGAGACAAAGAACGCGGGACCCTGGCTAGGTGCTTTGTGATGACGTAATACACTCGCGCCTGTGCTGTCGCTCTACAGTCTAAGTGCAAGGTCAGACAGTTGCAGATTAAGGCGTCAATATAAGGAAATAGACCTGCATCGACGATGCTTCAAGGTTAAGACGTACAACGTTTGTCGCCTTAATTAAACCGCGGGCCGTTAAGCTGACGGCTTAGCGTGTGCTAGATTGCTACCGTCCGGTGTTTTATCACGCGTTTCGATTTCTCCACTGTACCTGTCCGACCCCTAATCCGAACCCAACAAAAGATAAAATCCAATAAGATAAGTAAACAGGCTTACACAGGAAATCTGCCTGGGTTCTTGGGCTCGTTTAGCGCCTTTGTATTGGTTCTCAACGCGCAGCAATATTACAGGTTTGAGGCGCTGCTGCACCTGGCCTGGATGTGACCTGCACTAGAGGTTGTGAGTTTACAGTAGGCAACGGCACGCGAGGGGCTGGCATGAATTGTTAATGACGAGTCTATAGAGGGAAGGGATCCTTCGGATTGGTCGCATTTGTCAGATTAAATTTGCATTCCTGTTTTGTCGAGTGATTAGTAGTGTGTACTGTGTAGGGATAGTAGGAAACCCATGCAAATCGTCCAAGCACAATGGCATTTTCGTGTGGAACACATCATTTTTTGTACAAACTTGCACTGGACAAAAACTGAAGTGTCTTGCTGCAACATTTCAACCTCTTATCACATTAAAAACTTATCACGTTATAAACGAACAGCCTCTCGACCATTGAGCCATAAAAACTAATACATATGACCGTAAAGCCTAATATTCAAAAGACAAGTCCCGTTTGGATGCCAGTCACACTTTCGCACCAGATATTAGACCTGGTATGCCAAACAACAGCTCCTGGCGTTATCTGCCCTTTGAAAATATAGCTTGCGTAGTGAATTCTCAATGAACAATAGTCTTTCAGGCGTATTCATGGCAAAGTTGAGGCATGCTGGTATTCGGCATTTTTTCACAAATTATGGATACAGTCGGGACGGAAAAATTAATATTAACAAAAAACATTGATAGATATCGTACAGGAGAGAACCCTTCCGAAAATGACGGCAAAACCAAATAACATCAATCATTCAACAAAGGGTGCATCTTTTCAAAAACAGCAACTTGGCGGTGCGACTGGCAGGGCCGACTCATCGTCCAATTGGCGCCGTTAAAATATTAATAACGCGCGGGCGACAGGTGGTGCGAAAACGACCGTGGCTACAAAACAATGGGGTGGGGCCGAGAGAGAGAGAGGGAGATAAAAAAAGAGAAAGGAAAAAGGGAAGTGTAGTGGGTTGCGACACGCACTTCGCCCCTTCTTCTGTTTTCGTATGCATGACTGCAAAGCCGGAATGTACCGGTACATACTGGGCGCAAAAAAACAACAGGGTTGCCAGTAAGGATTTTTTAAAGCCAAATTAGAAAATTTAGGCTTTATTTGAACCACTTTGGATTTTAATTTCATGAGTGTTATGTTAAAAAGAGACCAAACTAACAGAAGAGAAAAAAATGCTAAAAAAAAAACAGAAAAACATTTCCAAAAAAAAATTGAACAAAAAACGACAAAAAATTGAAAAAAATTGCCTCAAAAAGAGAAATTCTATGTACAAAAATGACTATCTATTGCATTTTTTATTAATTTAAGGAAAAACATAGGCTTGTTAAAGTTTGTTTGCCATCTGGCAACCTTGGAAAACAACAACTTCAGGTAAGAGTTTGCGTATATTACGCCAATATAAGTTATATCACTCCCGAAATAACCGAAAGTCAAAAATGCGACGGCCGCTAGCCACTATATTGCGACGCATGCAAATCTCGCGCGTTCACACACACTGTGGGAGCAGGAAATGGGCCGAGTGTCGTCTGCGGGTCGCTACGCGTCAGCACAGTGATCATGCTGCTGTTGTTGTTGCTGTTGAGCTTGAAAGCTGGTGTCGACGATGACTGCGTGTTTGCGGCTTTGGTCCCAGTTATAAACGTCATGGAAATCACTGAAACGTCTGGATTGATATCTCAAAAGCGACGCGTAAACACCCCCACCTAACCTTGTAGACGCTGCGTGCGCGCATTTGTATACTGTGAGGGTCCTAGACGGGCAAGACACAATGTCGTCGCATATTTTGATGTCTGCTACACGTTGTCTCTCTAAACGCGCCATGTAACCCTGCTTAGTGGGGGTGCATAACCTTGACGACGCAAAGCGAATTTCACTTTTCAGTCTATGACATGTTGGCTGCATAACATGTTATGCGCGTTTTAACTTTCGCTTTCGTATTGCGACACTCGAAAATAAAAAACACTTCTTTGTAAGATTGAGGAAGACCAAGAATATGGAACTAGTTTGTAGTTTTGCGTTTTGGTCACGAAACCGCACAACTATGGACGCTTGAATATGCTGTAGTTGCATCAACGCGCATAAAAACGATTAGTTTTAACACTAATAATTCGCATCGCTTTACAAGTGGAGTTGTGTGGACAATAGGCATGTCAAATAATTATTAGATTAAAATAAAACAAAAAAATTTAAAACACAAAATTTGTTGGACACTGATATTCAACGTAAATGTTTGCAGAATTGCGAGATTGGCATTCGAAGGCATGAGAGTTCGGCCCGTGTTATTCGAGAAGCAGATAAACTTGTTAGGCGGAAATGTCGTGCAGCACTTTGGCACAGAAAGTACAAAGAACGTGCTTCAGTGATCAGGGCGAAGTAAAGCTTTCGCTTTTGCGTACGTGACGAGAGTAGCTTGGACGAATTTTTAATTGAATTGACCGCGTCATCTGATGCGCCAATCGAGTTTTTGACGGACGCTGTACATCAAAAGCCTGCGCGGTGCAAAAAAACAGATCGAAGACGACACGCGGCCCAAAAATCCAATCAAATCAGGCCTCAGGTCGTAGGCTGCGCGGAACTGTGATGCAAAACACAGAGAGCCATTCAATTAGCAGCAGCAGAAGCGGCGAAGTTTATGCCCGACACCCCACGGGGCTGTTTAGACTGCAATTCTCGCGGGCACTGTTTTTGGCGAATCGAACGAGCGGCGAGCGAAAGTTGGCAGAAATCGATTTGTTTTTCGACCGCTTTTGACTGGGTCTCTCCTGTAAGTCGTTTCTCGGTAAGCGACCTATGGCGGTCGTAATCGAATTGTGTACAGCCGAAACGCTTTATTATATTATGGCTTCTGGGAGGTGGGGGCAAATCGAGGACAAGCGTTCTTGCCTGGATCAAATGGGGGTTGTGTATGATGCGGAATTCCATGTGTCTGTACGCCGCGTATAATTCCATTGTACACTTTCTGGGATTTGAAAAGACAAAAGGCGCGGCGACTGTGTCGAAACGGGCGGACGCGTCCCTAAATAGCTTTGTTTGGTGGAACCCTTTAAACGAGTGCACAAGGCGATCATAAAAAATCACAAATGGGAATTTAGAATCTATGGCAAAAAGCAAGTTTATGGCCGTTCAACTCAAGTCATTAACTGCTCTTCAAAAGTAGTTTTTTTCTTCGCGCGAGGGTTAGGGTGAAATTCAGCTGCTGAACTCGTCAAGATGGCCGCCAACAGATTAACGACCTGGTATGGGGGGGGGGGTCATTCAAGGTCGGCCAGATCGACCAGTCTAACCCATGTGCTTGTATATACGGGCAACCGGCCGTTGGGCATTTAATGGCGCGCTAGTGGAGCCACGGCCACTGTAAAACGGCGCCGAAGCAAAGTGCAAAAGCTATATACAGGAGTAATTGTCAAGTTGTCGCATTTTTACGATTTCCTAATAAGGACGGCGCGACGCTACTGAGAACGGGGGCAATGGGGAAGGGCGGAGGGTTGTAAAACTCAAGCCGCTTTAATCCTTGGTATATGCGCGCGGGTGCGGAGCAATAAAAACGGCGACGGTTCGGGGAGGGCTGTTTCCGACTAGTGGGCAGTAAAAACGGCGCGTAATTGTGTCGTAACACACAGCAAGTTCTGTGTCGGAAAATTACCAGCCAGCAAAGCGGAGCTTCTCCTTGGTTTTAGAGCACCGTTTAACCGCACGTGCTGTGGGCCGGGGCGCTAACAGAAAGGCACATGCGATTTACTGGGCAAAAGGAAACAACAACAACAACGTTACGGCTTCTTGCTAACAAAGGCCGAGTTGGCTGTCAGTTGCTAGCAGACCTTGACGTTGACGTATGAGAAAGTAATCTTTCACACTGAATTAAACGTAGTTCCTTGTATGGTATGGGAGGAAAGCCACATATATTTTGTTTTCCACCCTTGAAATGCTTGCTTTTTTAACATTGCTTGAATGAGCATTTTAACCCCGCTAGTATACTTGAACAGGATCTTTTAAAAAAATATATGTGACATGGTATGAATAAAACAGGGAATAGGTTGCATAAAACGCGAGTTTGTTAACTGAAGAAGGGACCACAATATAGTTAAAAGCATTTTGCTGGGCATTAAACTAAAAAAAAAAAATATTTTTTGCAGTATATATGACAGTGGGTTTAATTTAGCACCTATAACGAGGATATTGTTAGTTACCCTTAAAGTCGCAATAAAAATGCCATTTAAACAAAACAAAGAGAAAGAGTCAATTCAGCCTCTTAAATTATAACGAGGGTAGACGATAAAACAAGTCGGCCATCTTAACCTGGTGTCGGCTAAATTCAGGTCAACATAAGAATAGCTGCACTGAGATGACCTCTGGCACAAATACTTACACAGGTGTTGAAATACGGTTTGCGACCGGGCCAAAACCTACACGACGCGACAGAGGCCGAAAACTGAGAGCGCTCATATTAATGCAGGACAAGCGTTCGACAGCGATCAACAATGTGCGGCGATTTTCGCGACAACGCGGACTTCTTTGACCGACCTCGGGCGCACAGGTGGCTGGCATTGCGGCGCGCGGCAAAACAGCTCGTTCGAGCAATCTCGGAGACTAGGTCGTTGCGGACACAAAGGGCCCTGGGAAAAGGCGCTGGGCAACGTTTGACCTTTGCTAAATCTATGTGCGCGGTATCGTGTTACCGCGCTAAGTAACGCGGCCATTCGGGCGATGTTGTTACTGGCTGGGGCCATTGTGAGGACGACAAAGCGTTCGCTTGCGAGACATGAAGCAACTGAAGCGGCCGCGGAATCCAATATTGACGTTGTGAATGTTTTCTTAATGAAAGCTTTTTGAGAGGGGTGGCGGGCGCTTTCTGAAAGTCGCGAACGCCAAACAAAACATCAGGACCTTTCTTATCGCTTGTCGTTCGACGAAACGTGCTGTATGGCAACTTTGTGATTGTCGCAAAATAGCGAATTGGTATCGGCGCAAAGCTACTGGGTGTTATTGGTGATCAACCTGTGTAAAAATTTTAATAAGACATTGTGGTAAGCGGGTTTGAATTGCCTAGTTAAAAAAACCTAACAGTTTTTGTTTTACTATTAATCCAACAATTGCAATGAACAAAATAAAGTTGCGGCTTGTAATTTGTGTGTAAAAACTGATAAAAAACTGTGTAAAATCTCGCAAGGGTACTCAAATTATGCAAAAAATTATTAAAATTTTCTAAATTGAACATTTAAATATTAATAATTCTTTTACATCGCAAACTGTCAAATATTCCACATAATATATTTTTATTTATGAAAAGCGGGTTTGTATCGTTAGTTTAGGTAAAAACAAAATCTTCCACACAATTCGAAGCGACGAGTAACGTAAAATATCTTGAGGGAACTTACAAAAAGTCTCTATTTCAACTTTCTTGATCCATGTGCGTCAAAGACATTCCCAAGCGGCCCTTGTTCCCAAAAACGAACAACCACACAGGTCAAACGCGCAAAAAGCGGACTTTCCCTTGGCAAATAGGCCGACTGGAATAGGAAAGGAGTGCAAGTTCTTCGGGCGTGTGAATGTCAATGTCGCCGCCTTTCAGCGTGAAACTTGCGGTTCCCACGTATGAGCCAGGTATTTCGCATTACCGAATGTCGCCGGCGCTCGCGGGCCGCCCAAAGGCCGAAAACCGGGTGCTGTACGATTGCAGGTTGTGGCAGCAAGGACAAGGGCTTTAAACTGCAGCACGCGGCAAAATTGCGAGTTTGAGAAATGACAGGGCGGTTAATATATGCGGGGCGGCGAGCTTTCGAGGGTGCTAGCGATTTGCGTTGTTGTTTTTTCTGTAAGTCGAATGGCACGAGAAAATACGGTGCGAACGATTTGTTTAGTTACGGTTTTGCACTGGTCATTTAAATATGGCGCCGACCAAGAATGACAGCAAAACAAAGTATTACGAATTTTAACGGAATATTTTATGCAGCTTGATAATGAATTTCAAAGCCGTAAAGGTCGAGTAAATCGACGTCATCTTAATAAAGGCGTTTGGATACGTACTCTGTTTTATAATGTAACATTAACTGATAATGATGACACGAGTACGTATCGAAACGTCTTTATCAAGATGGTGTCGATTTACTCGACCTTTTCGACTTTGAGATTCATTCAAACTACATTACAAGATCTGTGAATAGTGTTGACGCCGTTTGTTTGGCAAAACCCACGTTTTCGGAAAGAAAATTACATGTCTTCGCACAGTTTTTTAAAATCACGCCGTAAAAAGCAGCCATCAGCACACCCGGCGTCAATCAAAGGCATCCCACAATTCTCGTCAACACCCTTCACAGTTAGGCGGACGACAAGGGAAGCACATTCCCCAAATAGAGCGTATTATGTCACGGCGACTACGGCTCTCCGCCATTCAATTAGCCGCTCTGGCAAGGCGAGCCTTATTTAGCGGCCAAATACAATGATGGGGCCCGAGCGCCACTCAATGCGTGACGTCACGAGCGTACTTGTGGGTCGCTATGACGACCGCGATAAGCAAGGGCGGACTTCCAGCTAAACACACACGCAACACACCTACGACTATAACGGGCAGGGTGACTGGGCTAAAACGTAGCGATACATGTTATTGCAGCGCGTAATAAGTTCGACAGCGCCTAATAGAAACTGAAGGCTTAGGTGTGGTATTAGGACCCGCCGAATGTTATTATTTTGCTGTCACGAAATTTGACAAGGCCACGATTGGAAATGCGTAAAAATGATAAACCAATAAAGGAATGTAACAGTGGTTCTTAACCTTTTTAGTTGCACTAAAGTATTTAATTTCTATAAACGCTTGGTTTTAAACTATACCCTTTTGAAAATATTAGCAATTAGCATTACCTACACTTGAAAGAATAAACTTCCGCTTTTCAGTTGTCATATATAGGATCTCACATATTTTGCAAAACTCCCCTTAAAAATTTTCAAATTGTTCGGTTGATATCTATTACCAACAGACTAAAAGCACCAGGCTAGAAGATGCGTATTCCTACCAAGCGTTAACGGCAGCGTGGCCTTGTTTCAGGGCAAAAGAGGAAGTGAAACTAGGCACGAGAACAAACAAGTGCACTTCCTCAAATGCTTTTTGCACCATCAGAGCCCAAACGCTAACGACGTGAAGGGGCAACGGGTAAACAGATAGTTGGTGGGCGCAGTAAAGAAACGCGTGATGCAAACGCTGGCCTTTCTGCTGCAGCCGTTGTGTATTTTCTCATGTCATCTTCGCGTGGGGAGTGTGGGCCGATTGTGGCGTGTTGCTGCTTTGAAAGTTTCGCGAGCAGGCACGCGCGCTATTTTTTCGAGAGTGCTGACGCGGTTTAGGAGAAACGCACAATTCACTTGTTGAAAAGGGCTCTCGATACCATTTCAAAATTGAAATAGATAGGTTTACGGAGACCTAAAATCGGATAACTACACAACTTTTGAATATAATTCGAAAACTAACCAGTATAAACGCCAGGTTAACACAATAAACAATGATTTACTTCGGCACTTCATAAACACATAGCTAAAGCTAAACAGAAAATAAATCAGAATTTTGGAAAAAAAACATTGGTAATGGTATGTAATGGATTTTAATATGCAAATCAATTCAAAGACAAGCGAGGATGATTTACAGAATCAACAACTTCGTGGCAACCCTGGTATAGTTTTCGACCGTAAAAAAAAAGTAAGCAGCTTGAAAATCGGCGTGATTGGTAGGTGGTTTTGGGCAGCGCTGTCACCTGCAGGCGGCGGGAGTCGGCTTTACAGCTCAACTCCTGCAACGCGCCGCTTCTAATTCCGCTAAAACAGCATTCGGCGGCGATGCGTTCGGCCGATTAACCCACATTCGCTGCCAGGAGACGAGCAATTAGCGTCCGAATGACTGACCGGTGACCGCGCATCACTTTCCTTTCGATCAATAGCGAGCAGGAAAAACGCATTTGCGGCAGCGAGCGCTTTACACGAAAACGATGCTGGGTCTTGCAGCAGTCGTTTCACTGCCTTCGGGTCGTTTATTTGCGGGTTGAACGGTCGTGACAAAGCAAAGAGGCAGGTGGCCCGCTTATCGTTTCGACTGCGTGCCGCTGTGACGTTACTTGGCGACGCACAGAAACGCTAGCGTGACATAGCAAGGCACGTTTTAATGTCGCCCAATGCGTCTGAACGCATCGGTATGGTCGGCGGAATGAACAGCGCTGCGTCATAATGCCGACCAAACCAGCGAAGAAAACAAATTGAACAACAACAAAAAGCGAAACGACACGAACGACCCATTATAAATTGAGAACTTAGGGTGACTTTAAAGTGTAATCATTACTCTGTCTCGAGCGCTAATCCAGAACTAACAATCTAACCGCAGTTCTATTTTTAAATCATTTAATCCAAAACTGCTATGTATGTTAAAATCAGGCGAACACGGCAGTTACGTAATATATTGAAATGTAGTGTACCACTTGGTCATTGCGAAATCCTTCGTGGTCGATATTATTTCGGTCGAAGCGGCCAATGAAATTAATTAAAGACCCCGCCAATGGAAATCTCTGAGCGTTTGGTTAAAACTACCACCCGATCATTAGCAGCTGTTTGTATTATATAACAAGGCTGCGCATGACCAACTAAAGGTACGACCCATGTGAACCCAGGGGCCCTTTGCGGGACGATTAGTGGTCGCGCCGAGCGAAATGTCAAGCCAAGCCAAGACCGGTACGTCACTTTGTTCTGGAAACTTCGGCACGCGTTTCCTTGCCGTTAAAGCGGGCGGGGACTTGCTATACGCATGAATTATTGACACCGTTTTGTTTTTATTGGCGCGGTGATGGCTAGCGGAAACTGAACCTGTGCGACATCGAATGACGTAAAAATAAGTGACAAGGCAAAATCTGTATGTTTCCTTTCGTTTAAAGTGACGATAAGCAACGGCCTACTATGACGGCTGACAACAATACCATTTTGCCATAATTTGCGAAACGCTGCGACGCTACACAATCAAATAACAACGCAAGTGAAGCAAGCAATAGATCGTTTGAATGCCGGCGGAAACGTTACGTCACCATCAGGCCAGCTGGTACCTGTGCCATTAAGGAGGCACAACAATAGCCTGGATATTGATAGGCAGAAATACTGTTATAGGCAACCTTCTGTTACAAGCAGACCTGTTATATAAGCAACCTTTGTCTTTCACAATTGGCAAAAGAATTGACCAGAATATTTTTTTAAACTACACTGTGTCCTAATTGGAAAGTGTTGGGCACAATTGCATTAAATTAAGCTTGAAAATTTAGCTAATTTTTAGCTTTAAATTTTATTTATTCGTTATAAACTACACAATAGTGTATATATACACAAAGATGCTGCTACCGAATCACATAATTCAAATCGAGGTCACAACATCGAACATAGCTCAACTTACAAGTTCTGTCAAACATAGCTCAACTTACAAGTTCTCTGGTGTCTTTGTGCTTGGCCAGCTTGACTTTTCCATAAGTCCCTTTGCCGAGCGTTTGCAGGAATTCATATCTTGACTTGACATTGTGTCGGTGCTGGTGCCTTCTCACTGGTTTGCTGCCAGCCTCTGGGCTACTTAGCGATAAACCACTTTGTGCAGTTTGTTTAGTAGAATTAGTTTCAGCTTTTATCATTTTGCTAAAATTAAGGAAAATAAAGTGCATCGGTTAGTTGTACTAATAAAAAAATTGGAACACGATATGTTGAATTGGAAAGAAATATTGACAGTTGTCAAATAGAAGCAGACTCGGTGTTTATACAGCTAAGGAGAATGTTTTTGCGAGTAATATTCCAACAATTTTTTTAACAACAAAACGCATTGGAAGTTTACTGTTCAAATGATTTTGTACATTACATAACCCAAAATAATATACATAAATATATACCATTAAATAATATGCATATACATTAATGAATGTTAATCAATAACAAATTCACCAGGTTCCCTACACATCTAATAATATATTTTTTACTCACAAAATCAAGTATTGGTAAAACTGTAATACAGTAACAGTGCCTTATTTTTGTTTTGTTCTAGTCATATATATAATAAAAACTCTTATAGCTGTGCGACAAAGGTTACTTTTCATTTTAAAAGAGTATTATAACAATGGTAGCACTGCTGTAGCTGCATATTTCACAGGATGCGTCATAATCTAAATAGTTCCATTGCAAACAGCTGCTGGGTTAATTAAACAACATTTGGCAAAACTTAGAACTGTGTGGCTAGTTAGACCTCAGGCTCAGGCTACACACCTAGTCAATCTATCACATTCACTTTATCAAATACCTTAATTTTGAATAATCTTTTTGCTATGGCTTTTTACTGAATTGATTTTAAATCTACATAAGGTCACCTAGTTAGTGTGACTGACAGCAACTGAATTAGTAGGACATATGTTGTGAGTAATAGGCAATATACAAACGTCCAACCAACGATCTCATTAAAAGCATGACGTGAACTGACATAAATGGTGTAAAAAAAATTGCAGAAAAAAGCCACGCCGCACTGTTGGTAAACAAAAAAACGTGTGTGTGACGAACGTAAATACACCGCACAACTTTCAGCGACGACTGCCTCGCGAATCGAGCGAATGGAAAATTTTATACCGACACAAAGAAAAAAGATTTGGAGCCGCGCCTTTTTCTCTTCGCTCTCGCGGCTGAGCGCTTGGGGTTCCCCTTTTGTGTGCGTAGAGTCGCGAAAACATCTGACGGGCGACGTAAAATCAAGGGAAGTCTTTTGTTTTGGCTTGACGTCTAGCGCCGCGGTCGGATAGCGACGGAGCGACGCACAAAAGGCAATACTCACCGACTTGTAAATCTTTGTGACGAACCATTGTCCGAAGTTGACAAGTTTAATGACGGTGCAAATGAAACTTTCAAACGTTTGCCCAGTGACCTCTAGTCTTGTTTACGTTAGGGTGTTTGTGTACCACACACTTTTACACTGGTTTGTATTTCTGATTGTAAAATAGAAAGACGTTGAAAAACAATAAACACTGAAAATTAAAGATCACTTTTTTGTTAGATTTAGAATTGTAAACTTCAAGTAAGTTAATGTCTTAAGAAACTTTACGGGTTTACGTCAACCCAACTTTTCATTGGTAAGCTTCGACAAAGCGCGCAATACATTTTTGGTAGTTGGTTAAACTTAAAACGCAGCAATGACTCGGATGGAGGCTAATATTGTAACTTTGGTTAGTATTCCTACTTAAATCCGAACAATCTTGCCAAATTTTTACTTAATCCGTCTAGAAATGAGAACATTCCAATTTCAAATATGCTTCCTATTAATAGAATATTAATATTGTTTTTTGTTTATTTTCGGATTCAAGCCCGTTCCAACACTACCCCAGTCTTTGTGTTTCAAGTTTTTAACCAGAACTGATGATGCCGTTTTAGCGTAACTATAAATAAGGTGGATATTTAGCAATCCAATTATAGGGGTAACATGATATTCATCCACCAATAATAGATTATTGGAAATATTTTACCAATCAGTAAACCACCTTTACAATTAACAATTTTAACGCCGTAAACTTTACGGCCTTATCAGTTTCGAAATTTGGCATTTCGCATGTGCAAATTGTGCACGTTGGATTCAGGCCGGTTGTTGGAATACCATAATATTATTAAGCTTTTTTTGTAACCAATAGGACAAGCCCCTTCTGTTAAGGTAAACGATTTTAGCCGACTTAAATCAAATTCTTTACTACGCACCCATTAACCTAACCTCAGTTTCATAACTGCACACCGCAGTTCGTTCAACAAAATTTTCCCCATACTGCTGGAATTATGACGTCATGTCTTGCCAGTAACGACTGATTATTTTGAAGAAGGCTTTTTATAAAAAAAAATAGCAAACTTCAGAATAGCTTATAGCCGCAGGTTCATCAAAGCCTTTGTCCAACCCTTTCAGGGGTAAATTTATCCAACCATGCCATGGCACCTTCTTTCACCAATGAATGTTGATTAAGTTGGATGTACATTAAACCACTCAAGGTGTGGTTTTATGTTACTCATCCACCAACAGTAAGAAAATATTCCACGTTTACATTCAAGTGTGTGGTCTTATCGGTTTCGAGTTAGGTAACCTACTGCGCATGCGCATGTCAAACTCTGGTAGTCTCACTTTGAATCTCGACTTCGCAGCACTGGTTCGCAAAAACTTAGAGTGTGTACTTAGGTGCGATAATGCTTGTTTATGCTTTTATAGCATGATTAAGTTCGGTTACGGTATTTGAGTCGCAGCACCACGGCATTAAATTAACATCTAAACCAGGGTTGCGGAGTTGGTTACCGAGTCCAGAGTCCGACTCCGGTCAAATGTGCGATTTTGTCGAGTCGCGAGTCCGGCCCAGACTTTACACCCTATATTCCACCAATTAACGGAACTAAAATAACGTGGGTATTCAGCAATTCATTTACAAGGGTGTCGTATAATTCATTCACTCACAATACATGGTTGGAACATATTCCGCCTTATGCAATTCACCTTTACAAATTTCAGCTGGCGACCATATCAGTTTGAAAATTCGGTAGAGTGCATGCGCATGTCGGACTCGGGACTCCGGTAGTTTTACAAGGTCCTACTCGAGTCCCTAGTTCCGAATCCGACTCCAGCACAAAACAAAACGAGTCCCGAGTCCGATTCCTCAGCCGTGATCAAAACACACTTTCACAAACAATCGAAAACCAACTTTTACTCTGTATTTGCACAAAACAAGAACGGTAAAACACACGCCGAGAAAGCTGTTTGCGTAAAGAGAATAAAATTCTTGGTTCGAACAAATACATGCAACAGTTCGTTTTAAATAAAAAACGCATGGGTTAACACGATGTGTGGCGACGGAAAAAACCGCCGGCGCTAGACAAATTCGTCGGAGGAAGCAGTAAAAATAAATAGCGTATATATGTTCTTGCTTTTTAGATCAATAGACGGATCACAGTTAAAATATTGCAAGGTTGGCAAATTTGTACTAAGGTAAAAAGGTACAATTGAATAAACACAATAAATAAAGCGGCTATTATGGCACAGCTTTCAGGTGTCGCATGTAGAAAAAACCATAATAATAGCACATGTACTGCGCCCTTTGTAAGAAAAAAACACACATAATTTAAATTATGTCCCGGTATCCTTAAAGTGCATCTAAAAACAGCATATAGATAAAACAAAAACCTCTTTAGAAATACACCTGGTGCAAATCATGCTAAACAGTTGCTTCAACTAAAAATGCGTTGCCGTTCCAAGTTGACTTTGGCGACAGCCATCGCGAAATCTTTGGCCGATTCTCGTTCCAGTATCGGGTTCAGGCCCTGCACAGATCTTCTTCTGCGTAGATTGTGCCCACCAACGATTAGCCCCTTTAAAATATACATACATATGCAAGGGTCATACGAGATCGTCGCGTCATTTTGGCAGGGTAGAGCTGCTGGTTTAAGTTTTACACACAAAGACACAATTACAATAAAATCAAATTAGTAAATATGCTGTTGCTAGTAGCAACTTGCTACCAGACATAGTATACTAAAAATAAGCTCTTCCGGTATTTATTTTCTCACATGTTTCGGCTACCTATGCAGGATGCCTTCATCAGGGAATGCAACAACCACGCTCAATACCATGCAAAGCAAGAAAACAGAAAAAAAGGAGATAAAACGCTATATATCCATTTTTGGTCGTTTCAACCAAAACATTCGAGAATTATATCATAAGTTCCGGAAGAGCCTCTTTTTTGTAAAATTTCATTAAAGTACAAAAACGAATATGTTTAAAAGACAGAGATCAGTAGCCGCTGATTGATGCCGTTCACCTATAACTCTTTATAGCTATAGGCTGAGAAGGTAAACATGAATGAGGTCTGGTATTGTCACATTGACGGTTCTCCAACTCAAGTGTCAGAATAAAAAAGTACTGTAATTGTCGATAAGAGAAGCAAGGTTTGTTTATATTTTGGTCGATAATGTAATATAACATTACATCGTTATCAATATAGAATTTATAAATTGTCTTGGCGTAAAAACAATGTAGCCGAAAGACTTGGACGTTCAAAAGTCCTCAGATAGCACATTTTTATGGAGAAAAGGGGGCACACGAGTATAAAACTAATATATCATTTGTACAATAACTAGAATTTTAATGGATAAAGGTAAAAATCGAAATTAGGCATTATTTCAGTCACTCATGCTTCGCCTATTTTTTGTATTTCCAGCAGCAAAAAATGAACTGGCTATTTTTTTGTATTTTCCAGCAGCCAAAAATGAACTGGCTAAAAGCCTAAAGTAGTCGTCAGTGCGTGATCAAAATCACGTGATAAACGTGCAATACCCCGGCTTTGATCGATTGTTCGGAAATGTCAACTTGCACTGTCGTTGCAATTTCATTTAATTTTTTTTTAGTGTTGCAAATTTATCTTTCACTGATTTGTCACCAAAATTATTTCTCGAAAACTCTACATCTTAAGAGATTTTTAAACCAGAGCCAAATTGTATTTTAAATATAGCAATTGTGATTTTATCGTTTATTTGGAATAGCTGTTACGTTAGAATAGCTTACGTTTTAAGCGTTACTCAAGCATATCACCATTTCATTAATTGCCTGTTAAACTCAAATTTGCAGTTTTCATTCCGTGACGTTTTATTCTGAATTGTTAGCAAGACAAGCACCCTGCCTTCAAATGAGAGCACCGCACATTAAAGGTTGAAAACCAATGGTATATATCAATTTTTAATTTCGGCATACAAGAAGCAATGATACTACACAAAAGTTGTTTAGTGTACCTAGACATCTATAACTAGATTTTATTTTATATTTGGAAATTATAATTAGGGGTGTAAGAGAATATTGGATCAGTGTCGATACCGGATGCCAAGTGGTAGTCAGTACTCATAGGATACTAGGGTGGAATCGTTCCATCCTAATTAATATAGGAGTTTCAGTCTCGCTTTTACATCCAACTATCCAACAAGTGATTACCATGAACGATAGATTTATCAAACAGTAGAGAAAAACTTGTTCGACGACTTGTTATGAGAAACTTAAAAACGTCGTTGGACAAAGTAGAATTTTTGGTGTGCACGGAATAAGTTAAGAACTGAAATTAGTAATATACGACTCTAGTCTAATTCGTGGAATTAGACAATTAGAAAAAATGACTTGACTTACGTCGTGTTTTTGTTATTTAAATTTAGTCTTTGCTCATAATCGGACAAGTTAACCAATTTTAATAGTTTAACGTTTATTTTTACAATAAGGACATGACTTTCAATTGAATTGCTCTAATTATGACTTTACTGGGACTTGCATTGTTATTTATTAAAAAAGACTTTACTTGGACTTTGGTTAAATTACAAACGACTTGACTTGGACTTAAGTCATTTCAAAATGATCTGTTTACAACACTGGTGCACAGAACAAAAAAGGTTGGGAACCACTGCATTAGGGGCCTGGATGTAAAAAAACAATCCGAAATACGATACGAACCTCCACATTGGCGACGCTATCGTTGAGCTGATCGATGATGGAGAGGTCGGACGCGGTGCTGGATCGCCTGGAGCGCTTCTTGGACGATGATGAGAGCCGAGGAGCGGCAAGAGGACTCTCCAGCTCCCGCTGAGGAGTGGAAGACCTCCGGAAGGATGTGATCATTGCTTTAAGCTCCCTGCCTCCAGGCGACGATCTCCGGCTCGATCCACTCGCTGATCTGTAGCTGGAAGAGTAGGAGGTATCGGATCTGGAGGAATAAGGAAGAAGAAGAAGATTTTAATTGTGGGGTAAACGGTTATGTAATATGTAAGGAAAATTGGCAAATCGCTGACAGATATCTCGTGGATAAAGTTAACGCTTGTCGATCTGTAGCGGGAAGAGTAGGAGGTATCGGATCTGGAGGAAAAACGAAGAAGAAGATTTTGTGGGGAAAACGGCTATTTGGTATAATGGTTGGAGGTTGTAGTAAAACGTAATAGAATATCAAAGCTTATACAGAAGTAGGTAGCATTTTGAACGTTTTGAATGACTCTTTATGTATTTTGAATATGTTGAACATAAATAAAGAGGTTTTCCGAACGCTAAAATTGCTATATATTTTTGTAATGGCTTTAAAATTCTTATTGCGGCTGTGGTGTTTAAAGAGTTGGCAATTTGCTGACTAAAATCGCGTGGATTTAGTTATCAAAATTCCAAAAAGGTTTTGAACAATTTTTTTTTTACAGCATTAAAATCTCTTCTAGAAAATAGTTGCGATTATTCCATTTCCGGTGTAGGAGAATTGCGGAAGCCATACAAAGGCATAGCTCATATAAATCAAAGTTGAACTTATTTTTATGTTATTGCCTAATCTGAGTTTTGTTTTCTTTAAAACTTACAAAAGTTCAGTGAAGATAATTGGGTCGCTAAAGCTGAGCCATTGGCAATACTTACACTTAATATTTGGATCGCGGCAAAAAAATGACGATAAACGCTGAATTTTAAAGGCAACACTTTTTGATCGATTTACAAAGTATTTATCTTTCTAAATTCCTAACTATCAAATTTAAATTTGAGCGAAAATGTTTTATTTAAATAAAATGCTACATTAACTGCGGTTCATAGGTGATGAGTGATGACTAATTTAATTGTGTGGGCAAGTCTATTACTTGCGACCAAAGGTCACTACATGGTACCTTGTCATTGTACAGTAGTTGTCTTAACGGTAGTTGGTGTTACGCTGGCACTTGGACAATTTGACACGAGTTTTACATTGCCACTGCTTTTACACAAAAGACGCCAATATATTGCTTACCCAAAGCTGTCATCGGCAATGAAAGTCTGGTCATCCTCTGAATCGAAATGAGAATGGAGAACTGACGTCAGAGTGGAGCAGGAAGTATCTGTGGCAGAAATATTAAGACAACAATTCAACACAATTACTCGCTGAAAAAGAGGCGATAAAGTTCATATATTGACTAAATAAAATTGTTTTGCTGCAGAAGCAGATACATTCGAAGTAGCCAAGTGTAGAAAAACAAGGTTGCAATGAAAAAAGTTCAGCGACATTTACAGACTTTTCTAAAGAAAAATAGTAGGTTTTTGAAAGACCTCAAATTGGATCGCTCACCGCTTATCTATTATAATTTAAAAACAAAACTGTAAAAATGCCATGGTCAGAATTACAAAAGGTTTTTCTAAAGAATTTTCAATACGTAAATCAATTCAAAGACATTGAAACATTTTTAAGGATTCAGAGACGTTGTGGCAACTGGCAACCCTGACAAAGCAGAAAGTTGCACGCAAAAGTGTGCAGCAGTTATATTTGACGTGTTCAAATTATTGGTAAAAATATCGAACTACATTTAGAGAAAATCGTAACATTTGGACATACCTTACTTAAGGTAAAGTGTGGCTTTTTAATAGGCCGTATGAAAATAAGTTTAAAAAAATACGTATAATGAGCTAAAAAGGCTATAGACCAGATTGAATAAGATCCACCAAGCAACATGCCAATCAATAAAAATCCTCGCTTCAGTGGTAAATAATATTATATAAGCAACGATTCGGCAGCTGATATGTTATGTAAAAGTCAAGGTTGGTCGCTTTCAGGACGGGGAAAAATGTTGTAGGTAAAACTACTGAATAGTTTTGACACAATTTAATTCTATTTTACCGTTGTGTAAAAACATAACACGATTTTTGAGCAAAAATACGATTTTTAAGGCCCGTTGCCTCGTTGGTGCAAATTAAAGTGCTGACAATAATTACCACCTTAATATCAGACTAGTCGTTGCGCAGGGTGGCAAAGCAACAGGGTCAGTACGTCAAAAGCAGTGTATAAAAACATTTATTTTAACCAACGTCTTTTATCTAAGTGACTCTAATAAGTCATTTGCCAAAAAGTCTTAATCAAGTAAAGTTATTTGAAAATCAGTGACTCAAGTCAAGTTAATGACTTAGGTCTAAGGTCATTACAACATTGGTAAAAAACAAAAAAAAGAACGTAAAAGGGCAATTTCAAAACAAAACCGCAGTCAGTTCAAATTAAACGTGAAAAGAATATTGTGTTGTTTTTAAACGTGACTCACCCGTCACGTTGCTGGTCAGGGTGGTGATCATTTGGTCGTTGACAGCCACAATCTGCTGCTGAACTGAGTTTTCGTGGTGGTGGCCTTCTATCGCTGGGAACGCAGACTCAGCTTGTTTCTGGAACCAAGCAGAGAGGCACGGCTCGATTAAGCATTAGGCAAAATAAGGCAGGGACACCACAAAAGTTTTCATCATAGAATGTCCAACGGTGCTCAGTGTTTATTGACATAATTCGAGTTGGTCAGACGACCCATACTTCAAGAGTGGCCTGGTTGAATTAAATGTTTGCTTGTATTATTTTCTCGAGTATCATATTTCTCTCTATATTTTCGATATAAATATCTTGAGTGGTTTATTGTGTTGATATTTTTAATGACACAAGTATTTAGTGCTGAGGCCCTCTAAAATGCATGCTCCGGCCCTGCGCTGAGGTGAAATGAACAAAAAGGGATGTGTTTTTTGCGATTCGATGAGCCGTGTATAAATTCACAATTTTATAGTTCGGCTAAGGCAGGCATCACCATTCACCAAATGACGGCCCGCGAAGTTAATTTTACCGGCCGGCGGCAAATAAAGTATGTAGTTGAAACGTTTTTAGATGCAATTGCTAACTTTATTTTGATTGAATTTCAAACTAAACCACTATTTATTAAAGCTAACTTTTTGTTGCATAACTAATGACATTTTCTTCGTTTTCGTTTAAAGATAATTAAATTAATGAAGTTTAACACAAAATTCTCAGTTATCCGACTTTTTACAAACTAAAGTTTGATGGCATAAAGCTGAAAGCCACGTGTAAGTTAACGTGTAAGCCACGAATTGGTTTCTTACTTGTCGTATTGCACCAAATGCTGTTTCTAGGTTATTTTAATGTTTTTAGACGTTTGGTGCATGTCTAAGTACGAAAATATACTATTGTGTTTTTAATCCATCCGTTAAATGACAGGCAAATTGCTAGTTTCATAAACTGACTTTTAACATTGTTTAGCTAGAATTGCTGTTTTATCAACAAATTTAAAATTTAAAGCCTTAATCACGAATTAAAATTTGATCAGGCTGATTTACAACCGAATTGGCAATTAACAGAAACCGATGATGTTATATGTGACTAAGACATACATGACTGACTTGATTAGAAATGTGCTAGCTATATGGCGCTGATGATAGTTACGATTTAGAGGGAGCACCCGTCGAATTTCAATCGATTTTCGGGCGATCAATAAATTCGTTGTTATCATTAATAATGTGCCAATCATATGTTCCCGGACGAGTGGATGATGTAATGGTTGTGTAACATTACTGTGTTTTCAGAAATAACTTAATCCTTTGTATTTCTAGCTTATATAAGCTATGGTTTATATAACGGAAAAATAAGGCATTTTTTAATCGGGCAATGTTAAAAATCGTTTTTATAAAGGTCCTATATACGACTGTAGCAAAATAACTCATGCGGAATCGCGAATAGAATTATTATCTACAAATATTTAACTAATGTTATGTAGCAAACGGAATGTATGTTGTTTTTTTTTTAAGTGGATTTTATAAGTTAAATATATTAAACCCAAATCAAGCATCAAAAATGGGTGAGAGAATTTAATCTTCCAGAAGTACCAAGGTGTTTTGGAAAAGTTGGAAAAACTGAATCCTCACAAAGTGCATTTGATGTGATGCTCGAGTTGAATCAATAGCATTTACGATAATACAAAAGAATAAACCAACAAATTTCGGACAAATTGTGGATTTTACTTCTACGTATCTAAAAAAACAACAATCGATTCATGCAGTTTTATGTGGGAATGTAAACTTTTACTTCTAGCTTTTAACATACGTGTAACCCAAGTTATAAACCTTCAGAAAACTAATTCGAACGGTCTTTTTTCTTTAATGTAGACAAACACTGTGTCTTCTATTTTTTTACCACGTGCGCAGGTGCCACGATTTATGCGCAAGCGCCGAAAATCAGTGCGCAATTTGGCCAAATTATTAAATATAAAAAGTACCCAAATAGGTTCCGTGGAAGCCCTTTATCGGTCTTAAGTGTTTTTCTGTCTGAAAATATCCGCGCGCGTATATTCATCCGACGAGACAGACCACCTCATCACTGCTTACCTGGGGCATCTTGTTTAACTTGTAACTTCTATATAATTTGTGCCAAACGCAAAAAAATATTAATTAACTTCTAAATACAATCTGAAATTAAAGATGTTTGGCTTCCGCGACAGATGGAGCAATATGCGCAGCCACTACCATGTGCTCTCGCAAATCAAGTACAAACTACTACAGTTTTGCATACCGCGTTGCTTACTTTGACAGGAGTTTGCATCATGCTTTCGCCAGTAGCTGTTGCATTAACGCCGTTCTCCTTCAGTAGCGTCTGTAGCTCCAGGTTCTGACGTTTTATCTCTTCCAGCAGCTGGTTATTGATCTTATTGTAGTCTTTGTATCTGCGAAAACATGTGTAAAAGTTACATAATTCAATAGCAAGTCAAGTCTCAAAGTCTTCAGTTGCTTAAGTCAAGACATAACTAGAGAAAGTAAGCTCTCCAAGTCCAATTCTTGCCAAAAAATTCAAATTTTAACCCATTAAAATTAGTAAACTTGTTGCTTTATGTGCAACAACTAAATTAAATAATAACAAAAAGCAACAAATAGCATTTAATTATTTTATGTGCAAAGTAGGATGAATAAAAATTCTTCGTGAATTAAGTCATTCGAAAACAGTGACTTGAATGCACTTCAGTCATGTCAATAAAACATTTTTTCCTAGCCCCATAAAATATAACATCCTGACAAAGCTCGAAAAGTTGACAACCAGGTTATATCTACCAAGATTCGATTAATATAGTTAATCTGCGCAATTACCCAGAGTTCCAGCATTACCTTATCATGCAAACGAACATTGTTATCATAGCAACCA
Source organism: Ascidiella aspersa (assembly GCF_963924565.1). NCBI lineage: Eukaryota > Metazoa > Chordata > Ascidiacea > Phlebobranchia > Ascidiidae > Ascidiella > Ascidiella aspersa. The sequence goes on from NC_139450.1 coordinate 7,353,599, forward strand.
TGCTGAACGATTTGCGACAGGTCCACATATCCCGGTACACCGTCTCGGGCATAACCGTGTTTTCAGGAAGGCCGATGATGCTACCGGAGGCTAAATGGGCAAATAAACGAAAAAACAATTTACTTTTGAAAAAAAAAATCGGTTTTGAAAACAATGAAAAAAAAAATCGGTTTTGAAGCAATGAAATAAATAGTATTTTACCCGTAAAATTTTTGAAAAAAAAAAACAATAAAAAAAAATCCTAAACTCGGTTTAAAAAGCCTCGCAAACCGATGTACTCGTTTTGACTAGTGGTGAGCGCGTCGTTTTTTAAAACAAAAAAATCCGATTTTAGTAACTGTTCGATATAGCGTGTGGTTTCATTAACTATATTATGTGAGAGAAAAATGTGTAAGGTAATTGTGGAGGACAGCGTATGGTCTTCCAGTCATACGAAAAAAGTGCAGTACAGCGCGAGGCCATACTTAATCGGGATGTCGATATTTGGATTTATATTCCGATAAAGATACCCGATATTTCGGACTAAAAGTATCGTGATTCGATCCGATACCAAATTACACCATTACTACACGCAAATAAACAAAATAGAGGGAATGGAAAATTGTTTTCTTAAAGGTTTTCAGGCCGAAATTTGTTTTAGCATTACGAAGTTTGGTTACCACCAGTTCTTAACCTATAACGTTTTGATAATTATTTTTGAAGCTCGAATCGCTGTATTGGATCGCAAATCATTGCTGATTTCGTACATTAATTTAGTATCGGGTCGGCACCGATAGCACCAAAGTATCGGACTAGCAGCGATACGACCGTGGGATCGGGTATCGGCTCCGATCCGATTTTATCGGACATCGCTAACACACACCCATATGGTAATTGACGATCGCCCGCTCCATAAGGAAGTTGCAAGTGAGTTCGACGAAAAGCCAGATACGGGCGCCCGATGTGCGGGTGGTGGAGGTAAGGATGTAGGCCAGTAATGCGGCGCCCACGTAGTAGCCGAACGTGTACACGCTCGTGAACTCTCCCAAGACAGTCTTCTGGAGCGCTGCGTACAAATAGAATCTTTGGTGAATATTGTTCTAATTCTAAACAATGGTAATCAGCTGGCACTGTGTAAAGGCAAATTACATTGAAATATTGACGAGCTTTCGTACAACCGTGATACATCAGGTCAAAGTAGAATTTCTCTATTGGGGATGTTAGTAACCTAGTCTGGAAGAATAGGTTATGAAAGACAGGAGTTGTCAATTAATTTCGACAAGGTATCGAATGACAAACATAAAAGTATCTTGGAAGGATGGGTCATAAAGGTAATCTGAAAAACAAATTAAAATCTGAATTGCGAAAATGCTGGGGGGAAATAGTTCAGGTTGCCTTACAAGTGTAATTTTTTTATTAAAATTTTTTAAAGTTGAAAAAAAAAAACGGAAATTTGCCTAAAACTTTTTTTATGAAAAATATGGCGCAGCAAGGATTAAATCGCTTTCCAGTTCTGACTTAAAGGATTGCTCTTTGTTTGGAAGAGTGATTGCTTCCTGTTAGCTCAAGCCTAACTGACATGACCAACGTTAACTAATCGCCCATTGTTGTTTTTATTATGCGCTATTCACGTGGGTCTGTTCGTGATATGCCACGCTCCGTATATTAACTGCCTATTAACATAAGCAAAGCAACCAGTAAGAAAGCAATTTTTTTATCCTATAGTTTAAAAAGGTTGCGTTGGGCCGCAAACCATATCTGAAAATATTTGAAAATCTTAGCTAAAATCCTTCATTAAAGCCAACACAAGTAAACTTGCCAGGGCGCACGCACACCAAACACCCCTAACCCTAATCTTAACATTCTGACGGGCCAGTAAAGTCGCTATCGTTACAGTCGCTGTTTTACTGCTGTCGCCATTTATACAGTCGCTATTCGGCCCGGATCCCGTCAATTGGTTTTGTTATCACATTAGCACCAACTTAGTATCAGCGTTCTACCGATGCTACCACTTGGCATTTGGGCTACAATAAACAATAGAGTGGGAACAACATAGTTGGTTAACTGACCAACCTGCAACTCGGTCGAACACCTCGGCGAAAAGCACTCTTTGCTCGCGAATGATGGTCTTTGTCTCTTCGTGGGACCTCTTCACGTCCAACACCGACTTGTGCATGTTTTCTCGCAGCAGCTGTTCGTTTTTGAGCAGCACCTCCTGGTTTTTGAGCGTGGCGTTCTGCTGCGACATCATTTCCTGCGCGATCTGCGAGCTTTGCTCCAGGCTGGTGGCCACCTCCGCCGAATTGTCCGCCAGGCGGGATATCGTGTTTTCGGTAGACTCGTGCCACACCTGTGTAACAATCAACATTCGTTTGTTATGACTAGGACCATTTTTATTTTAACCTAAAAAAAAAATTTTTTAACTTTATTTTTATCAAATTTTAACTTTATTTTAACCTAACGAAATTGCTTGTTTGTAGAGGCCACAGTTCTTCCTTGAATTGATACCAGTTACTCAAACATAATATTTTGTCGATTTCAGACTCAAACATGATATTTTGTCGCAAAGTCCAGGTGTTTCATGGATTATAAAAAGTGCATCGGGTTTTTTGGCGATAGATTTAGCTTGCTTAGGCATTTTTGTATTACAGAATGTCAGTAGGCTATTTCTAAAATTCAAATTGTTGATCTTCGAAAAGACCACGTTTATGGATATACAGTGTTTTATAAGAATTATTTAAATACGTAACAATAAATAAAAAAATGGACAATTTGCGATAAAAGTAACCGCTGATCCAAGTGGGCATTGTGACATTTTGCCTGCTTTTATGGGTTAATATGCACCCGATCCGTTAGAAATAGTGCATTTCTAACCAAAAAAGTCTACGACAATTAGGGCATCCAATGGCAGAAAAGTCCAGAGTTTTAGACCTTGAGGTCTTGGCAATGCACTAATTTGGACCTTTAGGTAAACTCCCGGCATAGATAAATTGAAAATATTCGCTGAACATTCACAAAAGATTACAAAAAGTGTGAGATAGCATTAATAACACATGACCCACCCTAACCCACACGCTAACCCGAACCCTAACTCAAATAATGAGCTTTAATGTAATAATTATTTCAATGCTGGTGAAAAAGCCCAAACTCGGGTGGGCATAAGATAGTTTCTCGTCTGGTACCATAGGATTGTTACGTCACAAATTAAGGTATTGGAGCCTAAAGCGTTTATGTAATTATTAATTCAATGCACATTATTTGGGTTAGGGTGCTGGTTACCGTTTGGGTTTAGGTAGGTCAAGTATTATTAAACTTAATCTTTTGAAGCACATTGTTAAGGCAAATTAGTGCATTGTCCGAGACCTTAAAGTCTAAAAGTCAGACTTTTTGATCCTTTGGATGCACTAATTGTCGTAGACCTTTTTGATAAGAAATGCACTAATTTCTAACGGATCGGGTAGTTTAATTGTGTCGCAGTTCCTGATTTACAATGCATTCACAACGATTTTTACAAAAATTACTCTCAAGAAACAAACAAACTTTGTCAAAAGCCATAATTTGACATATTTTGACTTTATTAAAAAATTTTCACTTTATTGTAAATTTTAACTTTATTTTAACCTATAAACTTCTTAGAAACAGTCCCCTAGGTGCTGAAAACAACTTTATTCTCTGATTCGTGGACAGACGAGGTCTTTGAAAAATTTTAACTTTATTGACTTTTGCGGGCCCTAGTTATGACTCAATTGCGATTGGTAGTTTATGAATCTTTAAGCCTATCTTTAGTGAACTGCAAATCTTTAAGCCTATCCTGAGACAATTGCGAATCTTTCAGCCTATCTCGAGTCAATTGCGAATCTTTCAGCCTATCTCGACTCTCGAGTCAATTGCGAATCTTTCTGACTATCTCAATGGTTCCCAAAAGGAAACCATATTTTTGGGCAACTAGATAGACCAACATTAATGACAGCTATTAAAAGATAGTCAGTTTTCTTGGCACCCTTGTGAAGAAATTTTTAAATTTTGGACTCAGGGGAGGAAACATACTGTATAAAAAAGGGTACTCAATTAGTTGTATGGAATAAAAAGTTATTGAACTGTATTGATTAGTATTAGTATTAAGATTCTAAATAGGCCCATAATATATTGTTTCTTCGCAATTTTAGCCATTTAAGAAATATACATCAATGTAGGCATTTTTACATAGGTATAAAAATTAAAACCTGCGTTATAAGTTAAAAAAAAACTTAACTTTTAGATGTTTAACGCATCCAAATTTTTTAACAAGTCTTGACTTTTGACACAGAAGCATCTATTGTAGTTTTACATAAATTATTTCAATTTTGTCGACTCTTTTTCTGTAGGTTTTTTTTTCGTTTTTTTTTGACAGCAGGGTTCATTGATGTAATAAAGAAAAAGGGTACTATAATTTGTGTTTTTTGCTGGGAGAAATTAGCAGTATTTGCACAAGTTTGTAAGGGAGAAATAAAAAAAAACTTTTGAGAAACACTGCCATATCTCGACTCAATTACGATTGGTAGTCTGTGAATCGTGTAGCCTATCTTTTGCAGTACTTTGTTTACGTCACAGCAGTGCAAAATTAACAAGTAAAATAATAAACAAACAACAGTAGTCATATAAATAAAAATGTATTTACCTTAGTTTTATTTATTTATAGTGTTTAACACTATACGGGCACCCTAAATTACCTTATTGGCCGTGATTACAGTATAATACGAAAACAAAAGACTACGAATACCAAACAATTTGAGTAAAAAAAATGACGCCTAAAAAAGAGGATTTAATGTGCTCTCATAGAGTTTTTAATGCACAAACCAATTAAAAATATTTTAAAGATTCACAGGTTTTGACGTAACCCTGAAAATACCACTGTATACTTAAAGTTTAGCTTTGTTTGTTACTGGTGTTAGCAAATAACGTTATACCTCTGCATACCTGGCTTTGTAGGTGAAAGCATATCTGCTGAGTGTGGGTGAAGAATTCTGTGTAGGTGTTAAACGCTGAATCCTTCAACACATCTTCTGAAGTGCACTCAGAAATTGGAACGTTTTCTTGGCATTCAGGAATGTCTCTGCCAGCACTCTTTATAAATGATTGAACGAAAAATATTACTAGATTTCGTGAAAGGAAGAAAGTATAAATTGGAGTAAACCAAACTGCAGATAACATAATGTTGGTGTTTCATCGATAAGCAAACAATAGATTTATGTTTAATAATTTGTTCATCAAATAACGTTACAGAGTCACTTGAAAGACAGGATTAAATGTTTGCTTCTAAAAAAAGGCCCTCTTATTGACACTTTGATGACAACATTAAACGTTTGCTGCCAAAAAAATGGCCCTCTTCTTGACATTTAAAAAAAATATGTTCTGGAATGTCAGTGGGGAGGTCTCGGAGGTCGACTTCAAATGGCCACTGTTATTTGTATTCAAAAAATACTAGTGGCCCCCTGAAGAGTGCTTCGTAGGGTCGCTTGTTTTTTCTTGTTTTTGTAAACTAATAAATATACTGGTCTATCTCTATATTTTTCAGTAAACCTATATATATATATATATATATATATGTATATGGGTCTATCTTCATATTTATCTGTAAACAGATATATTTTTCAGTAAAACGATATATTTGTTTATCACAGGCACAGGCAAATAGCATAAGCAAACATTTCTACGCCAATAATAAACATAGACAATCATATATAATTGAATACCATACATAAAACATCTTTACACCATGTTTTATTATTAGTTTGACTTAAGCACCTGCAGGTGGCATCTCGCAAAAGCATAAGCGATCCTTCTCTGCATTTCGTCAGTTAAACTTCGACAGCCGGTTCTCAGTTGTTCCAGAGCTTTTGTCCAGCACTGAGTTACGAACAAACAATGTCTCAAACATGAAAAAACTATGGGTAACATTTATATACATTGACATGTTAGTTTCTTGTTTTGTAATAAAGTAGAAATATACCGGTCCAATTTACATAGTGTTGCCATATTTCAAAATAGGATTAATTTCTGATAGTATATAATATACAAACAAGTGTTGTGATTCTGACTTAAACAGCCATTGTTTTCAAATTACTTGACTTACGTCAGTCAGAGAAATGACCTGGGTTGAAAAAGTATTTTTATCAAGCATTGTTTTGGTAAAATTGGGTTTTATTTATCTAAGGTTTTACCTATGAAACAAATTGCTTACTGCATGTCGTGATTGTGTTATGAGTTATTGCTCATAATCGGAATAGTTTATCAATGACAAGGACTTGACTAGGATATGACTTGCTATTTGTTCAAGAAAAATAATTTAAATTAGGTTTTTACCGTTTTTTTACAAATAGCTTTGACTTCAACTTTTTGACAGGAAAATTTTTTTGGTAAAGCGCAGATACGTCACTTTCACAAAATCATGTGTTACCAGCTAAACTTCACCAAATTTAAAGGCCAAAAATGACGAAAGGAATGCTAAGTATCCAAACATTAAAAAAAATGCTAAAATATTTTGGATTTACAGTCACATTTACCAATATCTAAACAACAGATACCTTTCCATATTTCATGTGCTTTGATTGTTCGTAGATTTGCTGCAGTTGTTGAGAAGCCACCTCCGATTCGGCATTCTTTTGCACTTGTAAGTGAGTTTTTGCACTCACCAGGTGCACAAACATAAATAAAATAATGGAAACAAAAAGTTGCATGTTGATTGTCTGCAATTAGACAGGTAAATTAGCTATGGAAAATATGTTGGAAATGTTTAGATTTGAAACAGGAGAAAAAAATTTTAAATTGGAATATAAAAAAACACCTTCTTTGATTTGAAACTTTGAGATATTGCACAAGACAGCTGTTTGTGCACCTTGATATTGTGTGAGTGTAATATATATATAGTTATTTCTAAAATTTGGATGGTGGTAAATTAAGTCTTATACCAAAAACTGTAATCGTGAAGGTTTCTTTAATATCCCATTTCAAACCAGTCTGTGTTTCATGGCACTTCACAAGAGATCTAAAGTGTGCAATTTTCAGGTGTGCAGGTGTGCAATTAAGGTTTTATGCCCACCGAATGTTAGAGTTTTCTAAGAATTTGCATACATGCAAGTTACTAATTTGAGTGTGCACAAAACAGCTTTTAGAAAAATATTGGGTGTGCACCTGTCACATTATGGAAAAGGCTATTTGTACTGAAACCCGTCAAACCTTCAACTATTAATTAAGTGTCAATCAAGCGATATTGGGTGAGCAACTAACATGTAACTCCATGTACACAGTTGGCAATTTCCTTAAATTAAGTTAAAAAGTAACATACCCTCGTAAAATGCACTGGTTTGGACAAAACAAGCTACAAAGAAGGTCAAAACTAACCCAAATAATGTGCGTTGCGGTAGGAGACAGACTCAATATAAATTGTGCACAATGTGCACCAAATGTGTAAAGCACTTGTGCACCCTTATTTATTGGTTGGCTTACATTTAACATACAATTTATGCAATACAGAGTGCATCCAAAACAGAGATCGACCGATATTACTTTTTTGCACCAATACCGATACTCGATATTTTACAATTTTGTCAACCGATACCCGATACCGATTTTTTTTATATACCTCCAAAATGTTCAAAATTTGAAATAATTAAAAATAAAATCCAAATAATGTTTTAGTTTATATACCTTTAGTAATTATTAAACTATTATTTTGCATATTAATTTGGCGCAATGCTAAAACCGAAATTTTTTTGATCAAAAAATGGGTAAGTGTTGGTTGTACAGGAAAAACTATATCACATTATCGTACTAAAATATCGGCCAAAGTATCGGTCTACATTTACTGATACCGATATATCGGTAAAAGCCAAATATCGGCCGATATTATCGGTCAACCGATATATCGGTCTATCTCTAATCCAAAAATCATAAAAAGCACCCGAGGTGCACTTTTTTAACCTTTGTTGCACCCGGTCCCCAGATTTTTTCGGCTGTGCACCCACAAGATCTTATTGAGATCTGACATACTTTATAGACTGGTGTGCAGGTGGTCTAGAATCCTACCACAACATACATTATTTGGGTTAGGGTGCGAGTTTAAATTTGGGAAGGTTAAGTATTATTACTGTAGGAATAATATATTACCGAAACCACCCTCACCCAAACACTAACCGACACTCCAACCCAAATATTGTGTGTTGCTTTAATAATTGTTTTATCTCTATGAGCTAAGGTACAGTGAATGGTTGGAACGCTCACAGTATTATTATTAAATATAATAACACTTGACCCACCTTCACTCAAACGCTAACCCCCACCCTAACCCAAATATTGTGCGTTGATTTAATAATTGTTTTAACGGGGTAACACTTAAATTAGTGAGCGTTCCGACCATTCATCATTCCGTAAATTAGTATTACTCAAAAAATGGACGAAGTTCAGTAACCGCGGTTGTTGGGCAAATAGGTTTTTCAAAGTCAAAGTAGTGCATATTTCGAAGTTCGGTACACAGGCGAGCCGGGTAAATAGCCTACTCCTAATATCCGTGTATACAAGGGGGCGAATTTAGAAGTTCCGTTCACACGGGCGAGACGTAAATAAGCCTCTACCTGACAGAATACTGACGGGAACCAAATTTTAATGTGCACTTTTACTTTTTTATTTAACGCACATTTCGTCTTCAAACTTAGGCATGGTTTGAAGAACGAACATTCAGTATTTTCAGTTTTTCTGTAACGTTGTTCAGTTTCCGTTCAAAAAAATTTGCCACTTTTTTTAAAAAGATAGTTTACCAATTACGTCAACAGTCTAGTGTATGTGAAAAAAAAATAGAAGCCAAATTTTATTAATTAATAACAAAACAAAAAAGATTTAGCCTTTTTGTAAAAAAAATTCAGATATTTATTCAATCTTTTTAAATTAGCTAAATTTGTAACTATTTTTACAAAATATTTTAAAATGAATAGTGTTATATCATAGAGCACTAATATTAGTGCTCTATGGTTATATGATATCCCTAAAAAATTTACGTTTCAACTATAATTGTAATAAAAAAATTCCCTAAATTGTTTTTTCTGTAAAAGTTTAATTTATTTAGAGCAAAAGGGATTTATAATAAAGTTAACAAAGAAGACAGTTTTATGAAACAAGAAAATATATACCAAATAGTGCAAAACAAAAATTTCTAATCCCTACAATTCCCCAACACCAACGCCAAAAAATCGAGGGCAAGACAACGGCGCCGGTCAAAGTAGGCCGTCCAAACGACGACAACAAAACGGCCGATGCCAGACCGACGGCCCCGATGTCTTATACACTCTCCCTGCAGTTTCAGCCGTTATTTTGATGAGTTAGGCCTTATTCCAAAGAATTTATAATTTATTGCGACAGGTTTAGGTCATATAGATATTGTTCTGTCGTGAACAGTGCCGCGAATTCGAATGGCCTATAGATTATTTAGCTTTAGATATTGTTGCTTTGTAGGTCGTATTGTGTGTTTCTATCGATCAGCAAGTTATAGCTGGTGGCGTCCTTGTTTATCACAAGCTTGTAACGCGATTAGGTGGTTCTTACACTAGTTTTTCAAGTCGACCCAAAATTTAGGTAAACATCATAAACTGGGTAAATCTAGCGACCCGGAGCGGATCCAGGATTTTTTTTGCGGCCTGGAGGGGTTACAAATTTTTGAGATGACGTCACTAATTCGCGTAAATGAACAAGCCACCCTTAAAGATTTGCTGTTCTCGGTCGGAATGTGTGGCTGCCCGTGGCGGTTTATAAATCATGTAAAGCACTTTCCAAACACATCTCATTCGTATTTACAGCATAGTGCTCTGAAAACATATTTTTGTTGGCGCTGCAATTTTATGTTCTCAGTCGAAAAATATTTTAAATATGTTCGTTCGCGTGAAGCGCGAAAAAAGTGTATTGATAAGGTTCGTATTGTCCGACTTGTTATTTGGAAAAGACGTGAGAAATTAACCATTTGTTTAGTTTAGATGTTTTGCCAAACAAGTGGTAAGCCATTTACTCCAACAGCTGTATGATTTCACGAAAAAACATCGTTTCAGCACACAAGAAACATGGTGCGTTTATCTTGTTCAGCTTTGTAGTTGGAAAAGTGTTACTTAAAAATTTTACTAGAAAATGGCAGGGCAGCCTTTAGACTGAAACGTTTTTCCCAATTCGCCTAAATAGCAATAAAAGATTCGCGCAAAGCGATGTCGGAATAAAACCTATACATCTAAGGCGTTTGGGCACCGCCGTTAGATTTGGATGTATTGGTATCAGCTTTTAGACAACGTTTTATACCGGGCTGTTTGCCTTTTAGGCGAGGGTTGGAATTATCGGGGCAGTTAGCGATAAAGTTAGGGTCTAGATTCTACTGTGGCGCGCTAGGCCAGACGGCGGACCATGGTCCTTCTCGAGGCCGAAACCGAACCACAGAATTCCGAAAAAAGGCGCAAAATTGAAAAAATAAGCTAACATCACATTTGCGTTCGACGAAAATACCGCTTAATTTTATTCGTCGACAAACTTTTTAAGTCGACCAAGAAGCGAACGTTGCTTTGCGAAAATGAGACAAAATGAGAGTTCATGATCATGATAAAAGTGATGATGATTTATACTAGAGTGTAATATCTCTCATTGCGCCGCTACTGAGCCGCTGTTTTCAGTGAAAAAGCAACACTTTTCAGGGTTAGCTTTTATGATATAGGCTAAACTACATACTACAAGACATACTCTTCAAAAGAGACGTTTAGAAAAATAAATCAAAATATAAATTAAGTCCGATATCAAGCAGTTTAGTTATTTACAAAAAAACACGTAAAAACGTAACACTGTTTATCACAGTTATCCTTCCAAGCTTTTTCCAGATGGACCTCTGTAAGTGCAAGTAGCATAGACAACTTTTCCTGTATTTTTGTGTTTTTCTTCTTATATTTTTAACATAACTATATTTTTGTGTCGTCAAAAAAATATAGTTAAGTCAAAAAAAAAAGAACCACTCAAATATTCATAATCTGCATTCGGAAAATAATTTGGCTTTGCTTTGTGTCATTTTGGCTAATACAATTTCTGTTTGCACTGTAGCCTAATTGGTGGCGTTTTTATTTATTTATATGTCAGGGCATTTCAAACTCCAAGAAATCAAACCCTAACCCCAACACAAAGTCTATCCACAACTCCAAACCATATATACAAATGAAATATTCAAATACTGCTCGAAACAACGGTACTTAGAGTATTACTAACAGAAATCGGACAGCAGAGCTAATCAGTCACACGACGCAATATGCAATACAATGCATATCGCTTTTGTGGTGAATTTATGGGAAAAAAAGGTTCACTCGAAGCGAATTTCCATAGTTAAACTTTGCTAAAAGTATAATTTAGGTTTAGGGGATTCATAGCCAGGAAGGCCCCTTAATGCATTATTTAGCCTAGATCAGGGGTGTCCAACAAGCGGCACGTGTGCCAAATGTGGCACGCGACCTAATAAAAAATGGCACGCAAACCCCCCAAAAGATTTTTAATTAGCCAATTTTAAAAAAGCTCAATTTGTTATTCAGCCAATTGTCAAGAAATACTAAATTTGTTATAGAGCCAATTGCCATTGTTTGTTCACAATATAAAACAATCGCGGCAATCACGAGTGGAGGCTAGCATTCACAGGCTAGCAGCTTGGTGTGAAGAAGCAAAAGTCGGCTCACCGACGGACACTTATCCGCAATAAAACAAATTCCTACTAGTTTTCCATGTGTAAATAAATAAACGTTTTTGTTATTTGTTAAAATACAGTAGACCACAGTGAAAGTAGGGTTATCACTCGGCCCACAACTACATGATAAAATTTTCACACAATAGCTCGGGTCCACTAAAATGACTAAAAGGTCCATATTTTGGCCGCGGCCTCCATTTTTCGGACCACTGCACTAAGCGATATGATTGATCCTAGCGATCCTTGTATTCCATGCGATCCTTACTTTCCTTTCCATTTCTCCTTGTAATCCTTGCCACCTAGTGTACCATTTCCGTGATCCTAACGATCGTTGCAATCCTTGTGATCCTAACGATCGTTGCAATCCTTGTGAACCTAGCATCCTTTTCTTGCCAATGTTCCTTGTGATTCTGCAACACGTGTCATTCCTGTGATCCTAACGATCTAGGTCGATAATAGGCTCTTAACCCTCGTGGCCCCCTGCTTCCCTAGCATTGCATTTATGTGTTTTCACTTGTTTCAGTTCTCCACGTCAGTAACAAACAACAATTAAAATAAGTCTAACGAATAAACTTACTTACTTTCTAATAAACTCACAAATCTGTTATTTCCTTTTAAATTAACGTAGTTAGTAGTCATTACAAAGCTCATTCTTGTACTCCGCCAAGGTCCTTTTTGTAGCCATTTCGTTTTATTCACGCAAGATCAGAAAATCCAGCTTCGCAAAGATATTAATACTGGCGACTTAAAAGCACATTACGACGGCCTTATTGCTGAGTATAGTGAGTACGAATCTCGAATAAACACAAAAAACTGGAGCTATTACTATTGTTGTTATATGGGAGCTTTATTGCAGTCATGGAAGTGAAAGTCTGCGAGGGGCACGGTTGATAAACCCTGATCTAGCTAATCCTGATTGTAGAGGCGGATTCAAATTTCTTCGGATGCTGTTGAATATTTGAATCCGACTCAATTTGTTAAGGTTGCTCGTTGTGGCAGCTTAGCAAATAAAGCATGTACTAAACGTATTTGTGTTTATTAAATAACAACAGAACGACAATCAACTTACTGAAATAGACTAAGGTATGGGGTCCAGCACTGACGGTCAAGCATAATAGATTCAGTCTGTTAAAATATGTTACTTAAGTGGGTTGTGTCTACCCAGTTCAGTTACATTGACTTTTTGAAAACTCTTTGACTCACATCGCTTGGTCATAGAATCGTTTAGCAAAAGCATGTTAAACAGAGGTAAATACAAACTGCGTGTTACATCACGTCCTAAAGTTTGGTTAGAAAACCTAGTTTCGAATAATAGTAACAAATACGAATATGCCATTACCTAATCCATGTTATTGTCCTGTGTGATTTTTGCAAGCTTTCCACAATACGATGATCGGGGCTGCAAGGTCGAGTAAAAACAGTCAGGGAGCGGATACCTTATCCAAATCTGACAAAAAAATTAGAACGACTCCCGACCTACGTTTCGGCTTTGAATCACAGCCTTTCTACTCGTTTATATAAATAAATTAGGGTGGAAGTATGCAATTACTCGCGAGTCGCGAGCCTGTTTATTCGAAATATGCTACTGCGCAGCGGACGTCGGACTCTTGTCTTTCTTAAGCCCAAATCTGACTCCTGAACAGAACCGGAACTTTATGAACCGGTTTTGGGTCAATTTTGTCCGAACCGTAACCGAACCTGAACCGGGTTTTATAAGATTTTAAGGAGCCGAACCGGAACTGAACCGAATATTTTGAAGTACCTGAACCTTAACCGAACCCAAACCTGTAAATAAAAGCGGTTCGCTCCAGCATGACGTCACAACTTGTATTTTAATTAGTCAAGTTATGCCATGTTCGAAATTTTATGAAAAATATATGAATATTAAAAAAATAAAACGTAGATTTTTTAATTTTTAGATATTTCAATAATGAGTTGCTGTTTTTTTAATACGTCACGTAACTAAGATTAAATGATTTACAATTCAAAGATTATATCCTACATTTATTGACCCACATTTTGAGATTTAACGCAAGTTATATTGTATCCGAACCGGAACCTTATGAACATGTTCTGAAATAATGACGGTTAAACCGGAGCTTAACCGGAACTTTTAAATTGCTCAAAACCGAAAACCGGAACTGAACCGGAAAAGTCAAACGGTTCGACTGCCTGGAAAAAAGTCGTTTTTTTAGTCCTGAATCCGACTCCACCACCCTGCTTGTAATTCTTGCGATTCTGTATAATTTTTTAATGTTGCACACACTGATCTCTATGTTTCATAGAGATCAGTGGTTGCACCATAGAGCACTAATACTAGAGAGGTAACTGATTGTTCACTCAAGCGTGAAATCAATCATAACTTTTCTTGTTTAGCACCTTTTTATTCGACCAGCCTCTGCAGATTGGTCACGCTTGGATGAAGCGTTGCCACGTGACCATTTTTATTTGATTTTGCTGGTAATTACAAAGGACGTTTTAAAATTTTCTCAAAGTTTGCTCTAATAAATAAAAAGCAAACCCCCGGTAATTATTTTTTTGGATACAAAACACACCTTAAGATGAATACAGAAGAAGTAACGTGGCTAGAGAAGGAAATTGACCTGATTATCATCGAAATTGATCAAGAGACTGGGGCTAACAGTGCAAAATGTTCAGGTCATCCTGGTGCTACTGTGGGGCACGAGATTAGTTTATGGTTGAAGCTTCTGACTCTCGTTTTAAGGTTGCTTGAAGGTTGCGTGCCTGTAACTCGTTAGCCAACCACAATACCTCTGGTGATTATTAAATTGTATTATTTGATAAGCGAACACCCAGTTGAAACTATAGAAGGCGGACAATCAACACTGTTAACAACACAGCGCTGTGAACAGCACAGCGCTGTCAACCGCACAACACGTTAACTGAGAAGAGGTCTCATTTACAAGCGGACAGCGGCCTAAGTAGCCACAGACAATCGAATTGCTGACCGCCGAGATAATCGCGGAACAGCACATTTAGCATTTACACTTTGGTGCGAGTAGACAATAAATCTGGGGCATAAGCCGTTACAGCGTAAATTGCACAATAAACACAAAATCTCTTAGTCGGTCAATAGCCGTGCGCTACACTACCACAAATGTATCACCTCAAGAAGTGGAAAAAATGTATTCTATAGCTGCAAAAATGGCTAAAAATGTAATGATAGATGTACCAGACGTATGTACTGATGTCTGCAGATTGTATATCCAATCAACTATAGAGAAATTTATACTTAACCCCAAACCAGAATTGCTGTACAAAAAATATGCGCATGTTTGCAAAAATGCATGCGACTTTCTAGGAATGCAACAAGTTGTTGCAGCTCAGTTCTTGATCAAAATCTTCGATGTCATTATTGTTTTTCTCCCACCTGCTTTTGAGGCATACAGCGAGCTGCGTGCAGTCTAAACAAAAATAGTTGTATTTTAGCTGCAATTTAACATACTCATTGCTTTTGGCATTTGTTACATACCTTTAGGAGATGGCTTGTATCACTACAAAGAAGTATTGGCTCATCATTGTAGGGATTTGGAGCTGAATATATGCTATTGTGTTCAGGTTGTCGTCCACTAATCAATTCAAAAAAATTCCGGTTAATGCTTGCTCCATCTGCTACTAATGCATGAACATGAACATTTTCTTTTTCACATATTCCAACTGCTTCCCAAAACATTGACACTAGTTGGAATGCTGGAGTTGTTGTTGTAGGCCACCAAGAAAGTGGCATTGAAATTTCCTTTTTAAAAGAGCGCACATAGAACACTAAATAATAATGAAAAACATGTTTTTCACTAATTCATAATGACAAAAAATATTCTAAATATTTACTGCAGATATGTGATGCTATAGTTTCTTCACAAGCTCTGTGACCATAATCTGTAAATCCAACCAATTTTCCATCCTGGTAAACCAAATTTTCCTTTACTGCATGTCAAAATGAGTAACAATTAGCTTTTTAAGATTTAAAAAACACAAAACTTAGAAAAGTACTTTTCATTTAATCAATAGTAATGAATGCATCAACAGGTCTAGATAGCTTTGCTAGTTCCAAAAATATTTGTTTGTTTATACCAGCTGAACCCGTTACAGAGATCTTAAAATAATTAACCAATTATGGTATCTACTATACAGTTTAATTTTTGAAAAAATACCTATAATGGCTAAAGTCTTTGCTGGTGGAAGTACAAGTACTCCAGTCGTTGATAGATGTCTGTACGCAGCTGGAGATCGAGCATAAAGTTCAATTGCCCATCTGATAACATCAGGGTGATATCGATGAACATTTATTGTTCGGTTTGCATTGTTGAGTTGGTTTTCAAAAAACATTTTTTGCCATGCATTCATTTCTCCCACTTCTATTTTAATTAAGTCCTAACAAATCATTTAACGTTTGATTTCATGCTTTTATAAATCTTAATGATACAGATCATTTTAGGAAACACAGAAGTGTTTTACCCCTATATCAGCACGAAGATCTTCAGTCACTACTACACCATTCTCGTAACTTTCATCTGACACATCTGTTTTTGTTGCATATTTCCGGTTATATGCTGTCTTTACATCATACCTCATACAGTTAATGCAGTTTTCCCGAATTTTACCACATAAATACATGCTAAAAATATTTACAGTGTAAGAAGAACACAACAAATGCTTTACCGTAAACATCACAGTTTGGAGATCCAATAATCTTTTCTGATGCCAAGTGGTTTTCTTCCCACCATTGAAGTACTTGTATAGATGTATTTTTTGTTGCCTGATTTAGACCTTTGCATATGCTCATTTCTTCAAGCTTAACTGTACAAGTTGTAACATTGTTGTTTGCAAATAAGTGTCATTCAAAACTTTAGTTATTTTAAGATAATACGCTGTTAAATGTCATGTATACCTACCCAGGAAAGAATTTAGGGTGGAATATTTAATGTCCAGCTTGGGAGAAACCAATCTCCACCCATGATATGCAATCCAATTTACTTTAATTGATGGTGATATACAGACACTGAACAAAATCATTAAAATAAATTAAGTATGCGGTGAAGTAATGCCCAGTTACAAATTCAGTGGACCTCACAAACCTAACACTGGGATGAATGTAAGTTTTTTCATGAAGTTCAATAAAAAAACATTCCTGTCGTGTTGTAAAATACCATTTACCTAAAATAATACTGCAAATAAACTTATATATTTGGGAGGTTTAAATTTACCTACCTCTAAATGCTTTTTTTTTTTGCTTGCTAATTCTAAGTCATTTAAATTGGAGTGCCTAATCTTAGCCAAGGAGGCTGTCTGTCTGTTGGTGGTTTTCTGGCTGACTAAGATTAATAAAAAATTAAAAGTTATAGACTACAACATTCAGATGCACTTACAAAATATATTTCGTTATAAAACTTACCTACGTTTCCTTATGTAACATGTGTTTAATTTTTTCATTTTGGCAAGGATCTCTAAACTGCAAAATAAAATGACGCAAGCTTGTCCTGTGCGCTTTTTCCTCTTCATTTTTTGCCCAATCTGGTCTTCCTATGGCAAACAAAGACCTAACAAACTTTGATCGGTTTGTATAATTACACCCCGAAATGCAGCAGTGTGTCATGCAGGGCTGGGGAGCCGGAACCGGAGCTCGAGCCCGGAGCTAAGCATTTTCTCTGGAGCCAGAGTCGGAGCCGGAGCCATTGTTATTATTTTTGTGGAGCTGGAGCCGGAGCCGAAGCCGGAGCCGGAGCCATTTTTATTATTTTTGTGGAGCTGGAGCCGGAGCCCGTTTTATTATTTTTGTGAAGCTGGAGCCATTTTTCAATTTGTGGTGCTAAAGCTAAGAAATTATATTTTGTTCCATCTCCAACGTTAGTTAGCCAAAAGCAATTTTTAAAACTTGCCATTGAATAAGTGACTGGTGGCACCGGAGCTGGAGCCGGAGACAAAGGATATGAGTTTTACTACTCCGGAGCTGGACCGGAGCCAAAGGATTGAGTTTTACGACTCCGGAGTTGGAGCCGGAGCGATTTAATAATTGCCTGATGGCTCCGGAGCTGGAGCCGGAGCTAATGCTATTTTACGGTGGCTCCCCAGCCCTGGTGTCATGTTCACTTTTTTATCCACTGCTGTATCAAGCGACATTGGAAAAGGTCGAATCTTACCCGGTTCATCCAAGCGTGACCGATCTGCCGATATTTTGTGTCGCCTCTAGTATTAGTGCTCAATGGTTGCACAACATTTGGGAAACGGAAAATACTTTTACCAAGTGTTGAGTGCCATTTGGGAAAATTACTGAGGCGTGTCGTAACGAGTGCCAGACTGGTAAATTACTGAGGCGTGATAAA
Source organism: Ascidiella aspersa (assembly GCF_963924565.1). Lineage (NCBI taxonomy): Eukaryota > Metazoa > Chordata > Ascidiacea > Phlebobranchia > Ascidiidae > Ascidiella > Ascidiella aspersa. The sequence goes on from NC_139450.1 coordinate 7,371,641, forward strand.
ATTACTAAAATATTCATCCTCGATAGTGAATCGGTCACCAATTTAGATGATGCAATATATTTTATATATTGATCTAAACATCTAAATTTAGAAAAGAGCAATGTAGAATGGCAACTATAAATATTGTAAGTATAATTTTTATCGTTTTGACACGCCTCAGTAGCTAGGTTACGTCACAACCTCCGACACGCCTCAGTAATTTTCCCAATTGGCACTCAACACTTGGTAAAAGTATTTTCCTTGGGAAACACGCGCTCATTTTTTGGTACTTCCCCTGTTTTGACATAACCTAAAGTAATCGGAACAGCACAGTACTAATAAGCTAACTAAAAACAAAGTAATATTTACAATTTAAATGATTCTATTTCCATGTAAATTGTCATTATAAATTTATACGTTACAAACTTAATTTCTCGCTGATGGTCTTTAATCATCGTATATGTAAGAAGAGTAATATTGTTTAACTGCATTTCTGCATAGGATTAAATTTTTTCGTCTTGTAACTTGTTTACCTTGTTTTGATTTGCAAAACTAAGTAAAACAGAGGAAATACTTACAGCAAATAGGAATAAATCACAAAGAAAAAGTAAAAAAATCAATTTCAATAGGCAAAATTAACATCTATCTTGTGTAACGCTTTGTCCAATAAAGTTACAATGTGCGGAAGAACAGCTTGTACATTGAATGCTGATGATATTAGCAAGTCGTGCAGGTACGTTGATTTTCAACTAAATGCTTTATTTTACTTGTCCATAGCCTATTGTTATGATGGCGTTTTGTACTCACCCTTTCGCTTTAAATTCATATATGTGTCTTTTAACTTTAAATTTTTGCTTACACTATTATGTATAACCATAGGCGCCGAACTTTCAAAATTCCAGGGCGTTTTTTTTTTTCCATAAGCACTGCAAAATTGATTGTTAATCGCATAAATCATGTGACAGTTGTTATAGAACAGCTTTTATGATGTTGCACATTACGACCAAAACAAATCATTTAGCATAGTGACTTTTTTACAGCACCTTTAGGCTAAAAGTTTTAAATGGGCAAAGCGTAACATTTAATCCAAAAAGCTTGCATTTAAGTAAATAAAAAAAAAATATATATATAGTTTGGGGGTTTAATGGCCTTGTGCCATGCCAGATTGGAAACTTTTGATTTTGCGCGGGGAGACGATTTTACAGCTTGAAATTGAGCGGCTGTAATAACGTTATTTGCAAAATTTGCACGGCTGAAAATGGAGTACCATACTGAAAATTGTTAGTGTGTCGAAAATTTTGCACATTTGAGCAATTTTTCGCGGCTGGGTGCATTTTGTGTTGATTTTACATGAAATGATAAATCCCCTGCACAGGCCTTACTTTCCAACCTGGGTGCCATGTTGTAGTTCCTGGAAAGTTTCACTTTTTAATTAAACTAAAACTAAGCAATAGGAAATTGTTTTGCACGCTAATTGTGTACAGAACTTGGTCAAATTCTAGTACGTTTTTTTATGCCCTATTAGAAGTTCAGAGCGTCTAAAAACGCTCTGCACACCCATGTTCGGCTCCTAGGTGTTGAGTTATGTAAAAAAGGTGGTTATTTTTTATATTAATCACTTTTATTACATTCAAGGTATGGCGGAGCAAAGGGCAAAAATAAAAATCCAAAGTGGATTGGTGGGACAGATAAGTATCAACCTAGCTATAACAAGGCTCCACAGTCCTACTGCCCAATTCTGTTGAATGCAAGCCACTTTAAGGGTCCACGCAATGAGGAGTTGAGCATTGGTGAAGAAGATAAGCTGGTGTTATCACCGATGCGATGGGGCCTTATTCCGAGCTGGTTTAAAGGTACAATACCTCAATTGTAGTTGCTTATACAAGGTTGCTAGTTGCTGCAAAGTTTTTGATCGTTAAATGTCTTTAAATTTATTTGCGTATTACACTTGTTTGATTTGCGTATTGCACTTAAATCATTTTTGTTTTATGTCCAGCTTAAATATAACGTTTAGAAAGTGACACTTTAAATAAAACTTATTTTTGAACAATATATATTTATTATTTTGAGCAAAGTATTCATCCTTTTTTAATTTCCAATAATATGCAAAACTTTGCAAGCAATCCAATTTTAGGTCTTACAAAACCTAAAGATTTTCTTCTTTTCTAATAAAATTGTGTGACAACCCTGTTATAAGTTAAATATGTTCATTATTGTTTTTTGGGTTTTAATTACTAGATATTAATTTAAAAATGTTTTTTTTTGCCATTTGTTTTTTTGCTGAAATTTTTTTTAATATTTCTTTCGCCACTTTAGACTTTTTATGTTCACTTAATTTTGATGAAACTATTGTACAGCATTTGTTAAGACTTGATGTTGTCTAAAAGACTATTTTAATTTAGGTGAAAACGTGGACAAGGTAAACTACAGCATGAACAATGCAAGGAGCGACACAGTAATGGAAAAGCGCTCGTATAGCATTCCATTGCGAAAAGGCCAGAGATGTGTTGTACTTTGTGAGGGCTTCTATGAGTGGAATACAACCAAAGCTGGAAAGCAACCGTACTACATTTATTTTCCAAGCTCTGATGACAAAAATCAGATTTTAACTTCTGACAATGTTGATGCTGAAAATGTTTCCCCCAAAATAAAAGTTGAAACAAAGGCAGAAACTCTTTCTCCCAACTCAAGTGAAATCACAGCAAAAAAACCTACACCGAGTCAGCAGGACAATAAAAAACAAGTAAAGTGTAAGTACGACCCTTAAAGTTATTATTAGGAAGGGATTTCTATAATTTCCTTTCTTGCACAGATTGTCGAAACAAATAGATTTTTACCAAAAAAAAAACATGTAAAGCCTATAAGCCAGTTAATGGAAAAATAGAAAGAGCACCTATATAATATATATGAAAAATTTAAAAAGTTACAACTTATATGTTTTAGCCTTTCTGTTGTAATTTATTATTAAAATTCTTAATAGTTATAGTTTATCAACATCATATATACTTCAATAATTCAAACACTGATTTTTAGTTAGTCGAAAAAAAAAACAGTTTTACCAGTTTAATCCCAAAATGTTTGGTGTTTCACCTGAGCCAGATAAACAATTTTTGCTTTTTTAATTCCAGACAGTTCAGATTCTCCCAAAAGGCTTGTGACAATGGCTGGTATATTTGAGAAAACATTTCACAAAGGCGAAGACCTTTATTCATTCACAATCATAACAGTTGACGCTGACCCAAGCTTTTCCTGGCTACACCACCGAATGCCCGCCATGCTAAGTAGGTTTTGTTACTCATTTTACAGAATTTCTTTTTTTCATTCCTGGTGAAAATTTGGATTTACATATAACCTCTGTATTCCTGCTATTTAATTTGTGGTATACATGCAATTCCCTGTTGGTATTAAGCTAAAGTATTACCTTGCATTTTAAAAACTGATTGTAAAATAGTAGAACATATCAGGGAATGAGCTGTCATAGGACAACAATGTGATTATTTGAGTTTTGCGGTTTATATCGTAATGAAGACAAGAGCATTAACTGTTTTTGTTTCTTATGATAAAACTATATTAACTGGTTGAAACATTCAGTGCTAGAAAACAGATCCCTGCTAAACTACATTAAAAGGACGACACTGTTCACCACTACAGACAAATTCTTTCCCTTTTCAGCAAACGAAGAGGAGGTTAATGCCTGGTTGGATTACGAAAATGTGCCGCTCAACAAAGCGTTGCAACTTATTAAGCCCAAAGATTGCCTGCAATGGCACCCAGTGTCCAAATACGTCAACAATTCCAGGAACCACGGACCAGAGGTATAGTCAAAATTATAAGGCATCAGCGAAATATTATTTAACGCTGACTCAGTGTTTTTTTGTTTTTGTTTTTTTTAGGTGTTTTGGGGGACCGAAACAAATTTCTCCAGCGGTTTCCCAGATTTTGGACTTGTAACTTTTTGGTATTTAAATGAAACACTTGCGGTCTCTTAAAACTACTTAGCGGTCACCCAAACCAAACCTTAAAAAACAACTGGTTGTGTTAGATGATTTTATTGAGTGAGTCTTAGAGTAGGATGGTGCAAGATTGCTAGTAACTTTAAGACGTTCTGAACATAATAGGTGCTACGACATAATGTTAAATATATTAAACGGTACGCAAATAGAAACATCACTGAACAATGCATTGCTTTGCGGGCAACAACTAATACTGTTTTTTATCTGAGTTTGTACTAGCCCAGGGGTCGGCAACCTTTCGTACGCAGAGTGCCAGTTTATGAATAATGTCAAAATATTAACAACTCGCGTGCCAAACATTTTTCTATGTTTGGTTTCGCACTGGCAATCAGGGCTGTGGAGTAAATTCCAAAGTAGACCGTTAACTCTATGTTACATCACAATGCTGCAAATGACGGAACTGGCTAAGTTCTAAATTTGATGGACAAGCCGCCTTCAACATCTTGCTTTTTGCAATTGAGATATAAATTTGTAATATATATTTGGCGGACCGGCAGGAAAGTAGACGCAGACCGGCGATTGAGAACCACTGATTTAGAATGCCCTGCTTTAACGTAGTAAACGTTACGCCAAATTTGGGGTACTGTGACGTAATATGATCTGTTGGTAAACAACAACTACGCCCACCAAATATAATATTAAATACAACACAGTTAAGACACTTATTTGTGACACGAACTGGCAATGTGTGTAACCATTTGTTTAGCGCTAGTGTTAGTGATGTATTAGTAATGTTAATGATGTGGTAGTGATGTGATGGTTGCACTTCGTTAAGGTGATATAACGTGAGCGTTAAATCATTTGGCGTGCCATGCAAAATCATCTTGCGTGCCACAAGTGGCACGCGTGCCAGGGGTTGCCGACCCCTGTACTAGTCTATTTAGATATTTGACTTTTTTAAGGATGAAAGCTTGTTTGTTTGAAATAACTGGTTTTCATAACAACAAACACATAACTTGAACCTATTTTACTTTATATTCGATTTTTGAAGACAAGTATGCATGTTACCAGAGAGCTGGCATCTAAAACATTAGGCCTAAAAATTGTTTAATGATATTTTTTGCGGTCCGACAAACACTTACGTGGACTAATAGTGAATAATAAAAGTTAGTTTCACATGTTTTTATATTACAGCAAACTTAATTTATAAAATATATATGGTCATGTTGACCACTATTTTTTTTTCAAAAATACAACAAGTGCTGAAACGTTGCTACCTTTGAACAACTCTAGTTCTCATTAAAAATGGTGCCGCAATAAGCAAAATGTGGCTAGGTTTAAAGTTTGTGGCTGGAAAACCTAAGCTTTACAAAAAAAAAACAGCACATTACTTTGTTTCAAGTGTCGGGAGGAGATAGACCTCACGGAAATCAAAAAATCCGGGTCGGATCCTAAGTTTAAAAAAGAGAGCAAGTCGATGATGAAGTGGCTTACATCGGGTGGATCACCGAACAAATTCAGCAAAATTGGTGCGGATAAGAAGAGGCCGCGTGGGGGCGCTATGGACAAGTTCGTCAGCAAGAAACCGAAAACGGGCGACTGATCACATATTTTTCACCTTTTTCAGAGCATATTATCGGTAGAAAATCGCTTCACGTTCAAGGTTTGGGGGATTTTTGTTGTTCACGTGTAAGTCAGCTTTTTTCTTATCCGCGTGTTGCGAAAAAAAAAGTTTTTCTACGACATTTGCCACGCTAGTTTAAAAAAAAATGTGTGTTCATTATTTTGTGCCCTACTTTCTTAATATTATTAAACACAATACATTCTAAACAAAGGGAAATATGCGATACTTATATGTTAAATTCACGTATTCAAAATCAGAACGCTCGCTAATCCCTTTATTGCCTTTCCACAATTTACGCATTTAATAAAGTCAAGTCAAGGTGTACTAGAATGGGTCATTTCAAATCGGTTGTGCTGTGAAGCAAACTATTTTAGTTTAAAACATTCTCATTGCTTGCCAGCAATTGTCGGTGACCTTTTTGCCAGTCATATAACGTCATGCTGCTTTTTCGTAGCTTATTGTACCGTTTTAAATTGTTCTTATGTGTTGTACATTTTTGCTACAATACCTCCCACTTTAGTGCTCTTCATTTCTTTATATTTCTTGCTCCTTTGTTTGTTTTTTTCTCAAATTGATGTTGTTGTACACTTATACTGTAGACTAATTTTATTACATAAAATCAGCGAAACAAATGTCCAATTAGTAGTAAGAGTTGTAGGTTTCGGGAATAGATATTGCAAAATAGCCTGCTGTGAGACTTGAACCGCCGACCTTGGCTATTTCAAGCCGTTCTGTCTTCGAACTGAGCTACAAACGCTGTACAAAGTGAGTTGATAACCAAACATCGGACCGTTGCTTGTTGTGTACTGATTGTAGGCATTTTATCCTGACACCTGTTTTTTGAGCGAAGCTTATTTGCATGCCGATACCAAACTATGACTTATACAGGATTTTATGCCAATGCGTTTAAACTGCAGTATTGCAAAGTAATAGAATGACAATGTACTTGGGTGGCTTAACAAGTGTCGTTCAATTTGGTTTGAAAATCACTAATGTTGGACTGATGCGATTTATCAAATTACTTTTTTTTTAGAATATTGTATTGTAGTAGAGCAACTATGTGCGTAATAGTACTCTATTTTCCGCTGTATTTCAAAACGATTAGAAAGAATCCGGCGCTATGCGTAAAACGGCCGTTTAATTTTACTTCGGCCTTGTTAAACTGGTGCAAATTAGTCAAGCATCGAAACCTAGCTTTCGTAGCCCGGAGGCAAAATAAGTCAGGAGTAGCAACGAATGGCCGATATTTTGATTAAAACAACGAAGTTGACAAAATAGTGAAACGTGTGATGATCTTAGGGTACAAAAAAAGCTTATGCAAAAATAGCTTTACCGTTAAAGCTGAGTCAATTATTGACTGTTATTTCACGAGAAATTTTCATTTCAAGGTAGAAATGTTGTTTAATTTTTAATCATACCTGACATTCACAAATCAAATTAGCATCGCGTCTGCACTTACAGTATATCATACTCGTTTTGGCCGATTACCGATACTCCTACTTGACATAGCGCAGTAGTTGATGTCCTACATTATCGGATCAGAGGAGCCACCCTATTACAAATCGATGCTACTCCACAAATGCTCGCATCCGACACAAAATAATTGCGCATTACGGCCTTGTTTTGTGATCCAGTGTACATTTTTATACCTTCAAAGGTAGGCGGCTTAGAAAACGGTCTCAAAAATGGAAGAACAAAAGGGTTGGCAAAGGAGAAGCAAATTTCTTCCTAAAAGTCAATAATGTTGCACTTCCCTATCTGATCAAATTTCGCTGATTGTTCGTAGTGGTAACGTCATTCGACATCGAATCGGACGGCGTTTTTAATGCCTAAAATATCGAATCGAAACATTCCTAGTTGTAAAACTGCCGGTTGCGACAGTGCTCTTCGGAATGCGGCATAGCATTAAACAGTTTTGCGTCCGACGCGAGAAAACGCACTTGCGGCAATTGTATAGTTTATGCAAACAGAACAGCTTCGTGCGTACGTTTGCATCCTACAGGAAGCAAGTTTACTCGAACCGTGTAGGAATGCAATACCGTGGATACGTTGTGTGTTGCCCAAAGCAAATTTGAACCAATGAGCTGGGATCGTCTCATGAGCGGATACCAAGATTATGCGGTCCGTTGCATTGCACGAAAAACTGGTTTCCGTCATGCAACAACAGTATTTTTTTGCGGTTTTGCTGCAAATGCATTTTTCCCAATTTGAAAGGTATTTTTTTATAGTTATAAAATGTTGCAGGTATGACGTAAAACTTCAAGTCTTAAAATTCCCTGTTGTTCTCTGGCGAACTTGTGTGCAAATATGCAGCTAAACATGCACTTTGTAGGTTATAACGAGACGTCTAAAGCAAATAGCCTTAGGCAATCTGAGGATATCGTTAGATGTAGTGCACAAAATCGCAACCTAGGCTATATCTTAGTTTGAATACATTTAAGTAGATGTCGGTATGACATGGTGAAAGAGTAACATTGCCTAGTAAAAAACAACAACAACTAAAAATGTTATAGTTTTTACAGTTACATCATAGGCTACCTGCGTTGTTTTATGGGAACACCATCCGGACCGTTCCGGTTTATAGTTTCAACCCTGGTTTAAATTGTAACAATTGTCAACTTAAAGAACATGTGACGCATAAAGCACAAAAATAGATTCTAAATTACTCTATATAGTTGCATTAAGGCTAATTCGCAACAAATTGCACTTTGTAGAGAGTCTTAATTTACACTGTACAGCATGCCATAGCAGGAGCGGCCGAACTGCAGCACGCGAACCGCCTGCGGGTCTTAAGTTCACTTTGTATTCGTTTTTTAAGGATGCCGAGTGTAAATTCCTGTGTGCTTAGTTTTTGCCTATTTGAATCACTTGAATGCATATAGTTTCGCGCTCTGCGCAGATTCGCTTCACTTTCCACTATATCTTATTAGTCCGTTTTAAGAAATCTTACCAGCATAAACATGCCGCGCGTCTTATGGTAGTTTTTTTTGCTTAAAACTTAGGAGCGAATGTTTTACAAAGTTAAAGTTGGCAGAACATAGTTTTTGGCATGGTTTGGTTGATGGCTCCTCTCATGTTCTATGCCTATATTAGGGTATTCAAAGATTGCACTAAACCCCAAATGAAACTATCTAACGGGTTAAGCTTGTGTTCATGTTTTAAAAGAACCTAACGAGTTTGCCGCAATCTTACAAGTGGAACAAACACTTAATGTTTTTTAAGTGTACAGAGCATAGCCCATAAGACGTTAAAAGGAAAAAGTTGTGGAGGCTGTCTTGCGGTAATAAGTGACAAAGGGGCACTTTGATTGAAGCGAAACAGATTACGTCAAGGCGTTGAATATTACTTTAAAACGCCAGAAGCCAGCATGCCAAACAAATACAGAAAAAACCTAAACGTCTCCCTGGCCATCGGATGTTATATGCAACTATGAAAACTGTTTTCTATGTTTCCACAAGCCTTTAGATTTCTCGCAGTATAAACAGGTCATCGGAATGTATAACGTCATCTTGAAATTGTGTGCGCATTCTAAATTTTTATCTTAATAAACAAATAGGGAATACGGTAGAAAACAGTCTAATGAATTCTAGACAAAAATCTCACAGCTTTAGGAAGGAAATGAAATTTTTGAAAATCCGCAAAATATTTTGACTGTATTGGTAAAAGCAGTCATCTATTTATACAACGAAGATGATATAATGATTTTATATTCACAAGTAAACAAAACAAAATCTGTTGAGGAATACTATTTACTAGGGTTGCCATATTTTTTACATAATCTCTGATAAACAACATGATGGTTTAAGGGGCATAAAAAAACGGAAACGTCATAACGTTTTTAAACTTTAAGAAACTTGCTGTTGTCACGCGAAACAGACCGCAAACAAGCAGCTTAAGTTAAGTGTTTTTGCGCAAAGCGTGAAAATGTTTTTTTTTTAATTTTTTTTACCATGGTTATTGTTCTTATTTAAAAACGGATTTTGTTAATTGTGCCTCAAGTTAAACTTTAAAACTTGACATATTGAGCTTTCATCGTTAAAATATATGTTTATTATGTAAATTTGGTTTAATGGATTGCAGGTTTTTTATTAATAGGGGGGAATAAGTTTTATTTGGTTTGGGGGAAGGGGGTTGAATCAATAGGCATTTTTGTTTTGTGAAATATTTGCATCTACGTCAGAAGTGAAGGCAGGAAATTTTCGTCCCAAATTTGTTTTTGCTTGCAGAAACAAGACAAGAGAAAGTACAACTTAATGTAAAGCGTAAAACGAATAAACCAAAGTATAATACGTAATACTACAAAAACTAACCTGGTAGGGAATCTATTTAAAATGACCCAATTATGGAATCACCCATGAAAATAAGGCCCTGAAAAATACCCCATGACAAAATATACAACAACCGCAACCTCGTCTAGTTTTTAATTGTTTGTCAAAGAGCTGAAAATAATTTTGAGTAGTTAATGAACGGCCATTTTGTGTTTTAGGGTTATCTAGAATAACGGGTAATTTGTGACATTGAAGTTTGTGACAATTATGGCCACCTTACATACTTACTCCAAAAAAATAACACATAAATTGAACACTTTTGCAATCTCAAAAAATTGAGGGATCAAGAAATACAAGAACCTAAATGCGCCAAAGTGTTTTTTTAGGTTCCACAGTGTTTGTGATTAACCCTCATAAGTTAAACCAGTGTTTTTAAAAAAGTTCTTTAAAGTAGGTCGTGAAATTTATAGCGAGTTTATCAATTTTAGTGGAAAAATATAACGTATTTAACTTGCAGAAACATAAAAATTGATTAAATTCATATAATTTAAAATAAATCAAAACAAATGAGAGGCCACTTCTTCACAAAAGGTTGGTAAAACTAGGCCGTGTTGTTGACAAGTTTGAAGCACTGATTTAAACGACGCCATTTCGAAGATAAAGCTCAGCTGATAAAATGGCCGAAAAAGTTTTGTCGTAAAAACGTCGAGTTGGTAGAACATAAGTTTGGTCAACTGGGAAGCATATGTCTGGTGTTTAAAATGAAAAAAGGTTTCCTATTGACGAATATAACCGACGTACAACGATTATTGATTTCGAAAAGTGGTAAACTTACTTTATCGGTGTACGGTACAACCATCAGCGTTATATAACTTAGTCTAATTAGAAAAATCTAAATTGATATTTATTTAGCGTGCATAAAGTCTCAATGCATCCCTTGGGCCTAGAAGTTTTGGGCCAAGTATTAAAATACCTTTAATTAATTACGCAAAAGTCATTCAGAAGATAAGTGGGTAGACGGTGTCGGTTAAATAGGTTAGTGTAATAAAACCAAAACGGCGACGTGTTTTATACTCCCGCCTACAACGTGCAACATACAGAATTGTATTCGCGAACCAATTTTAGTGTGGGCCTAATTGAATGTACAGTAGCAAGTTGATCGCAGTATCTAAATCGAGTAATATTGGAACATAAGGCCGAATTACAAAGGAGCAACGGACAGAATTTGTATTAGCGAACGGTCTTGGTTTGAGAAGTTCTCTTAATATTCTAGATATGAGGAGATATTTAATATGAGTTGTGTAATTTTGTAATGCCCGTTCTACGAAATGAATCACCTCATCCAAAGGTGTATTGCGCAGACGGGTGATGACACGTTATAGCTTTTGAAACTAAACAAACACTGTGATGTAACAATGCTCCCGGGGGAAACCACTTAACACACAGCGACTTATGTAAAGTGGCATACCGGTACTTATGTAAAGTAAACTAGACATTGTCGTTCCCAGCCCTAACTATATGCCACTGAATAAAAATGCCACTTTTCAGACCTTGGCTGACGGATGATCGCAGTGGAAGAACAATTCCCGAAGGCATCGCTTCATGTCGGTCTCCAGGTTTTTGATTGAGAAGTTATCTCCCATCTGTGAGGAGAACCGCCGCTATAGCATGTCCATAAAGTGCCGTGATCGTTTCGCAGCAATCCGAACCAGTCCAGTACGAGCTGCGTCAATTCTGTATCTCTCTCGACGGCGAGCTGCACAAAAGTGAAAGTCTTGGTTTGGAAAGTATCAAAATTGTACAACTTGTCCGGATATGAGCCTCACTAAAAATAACACAAATCAATTATAGCAAACTAATTTATTTACGTACAAAAATAAAGTTAAGTAACTCTATTTTAAACTAAAACATGTTAAATGAAAACAATTATTTTTAACCCTATTATCATTTGACTCAATGACTTAATTCCAAGTCAAGACCAGTCATTTAACCTTAATGAAAAACGACTTGGGCGAAGTTAACTTGTACTTAAATCATGTTTTTGAAGCCTTTATGGTTTTTGCTGTAAAATATTATACACCGAGCTATTCAATAAACCACATTTTCGAAACGCTGTCGGGACAAGGGATGTTAACTACTTTACATTTATTTCCGATACTAATATCAAATACTTTAAAAAAATATCATCCGACGGATTCCCTACTTGTGGCGCCTTTGGAAAAGTTAGTTGGAATTGCGACTCAACCAGCGAAAATAATTCAACTATTTTCATTATATACACAGTGTGGTCATAAAAAAACATTATATGAATTGATGATAGTTTTCTCAAAACATTGAATTGAAATAACTAAAACGACGCAAATTTAACAACCACGGATGTGCGTGATCGCCGAGAGCGCCTATAGTGACGTTCGTCTGTAATTTCGTTTTTTGCCAACACACCTCGCTCGCTAAGTTAACGAGCTTGTTTTAGCGAGGGATGAGCGTGCGAGAATCTCACAAACGAATTAGGTATTACGAACGGTCCTCGCCAACTCCTCGTTATAATGCATGGGTACTTAAACTTTTTTAACCGCGGACCCCTAAATTTTTTTTTTGCTTTGCATGGACCAGAATCGCTAAGAATTTTTTAGAGATGACGTCTTAAATTTACGTCACACTGCACATATAATTTGAAAACTGCTGTTTCCGGTCCGAAAAATGCGAAAGTGAAATGGAGTCTAAATACATTTAGTGCAAAAACGTTATATTTTTAATTAAACTCATTCCTTAAATTTATTACTTTTATATACTAATATTTCCTTCATGGACCCCCTGAAACTAGTTCACGTACCCCCAAGGGGTCCATGGACCCCAGTTTAAGAACCCCTGCTATAACGAGACGCACGCGCGAGAGAATGCGTCAAAATAACAAGAAAAAGGACAATTGACTCAGCAAAATTGCCGCAGAAACGTAGTTTGGCGCTTTGTTTTGAAAATCATAAGCTGCTTTTGAATGTTAAATTTATTATGAAACAATTTTCAAAGTGAACCGCATGAATTTATTTCCCAATTAGTCCTGTAGATTATAGAAAAAGGTTTTGGGAAACAAGGTTTGGCGCTGGTCTATAATCCTACCACAACGCATAATATTTGGTTAGGGGTGCGAGTTAGCGTTTGGGTTAGGGTGTGCCAAACAGGGCTGCGGAGTCGGAGTCGGACTCGGTCCTCGAGGAGTCGGTTTGTTTTGCGGGAGTCGGACTCGGGACTCGAGTAAGACCACGCAAAACTACCCGAGTCCCGAGTCCGACATGCGCATGCGCAGTATCACATTTTTAAACTGATATGGCCGCCAACTGGAAATTGTAAAGGTGTAATAGCATATGGTGGAATATTTTCCAACCATGTATTGTGAGTGGATACGTTATATGACAACCCTATAAGTGGATTGCTGAATATCCACGTTATTTTAGTTACGTAAATTGGCGAAACACGGGCTGTAGAGTCGAGGCCGAACTCGGGACTCGACAAAATCACACGTTTGACCGGAGTCAGACTCGGGACCCGGGAGTCGGACTCGGGTTTATTTTTTGGCCCGGAGTCGGACTTGGAAGTCGGACTCGGGTTATTTTTAACCGACTCCGCAGCCCTGGTGTCAAGTATTATTATTAAATAATGAATGTAATAAGCTTGACACACCCAAACGATAACTCACACCCTATTTTATAATTGTGGTAGGATTCTAGACCAGTGCCCAACGTTTATTATATACGTCTAAAAATGTAAAATTATTATTTTAAAACTTTGTATTCATTTGTATCTATATTTAGTTAGCTAGCTTCTGTAAATATTTTGATAACAATTCCCTGGGATGCAACAATTACAGCACTAACACTGGCATTTTAAAACTGTAGTTACAAAATGCTGCTTGTGCATGAGAAGAACCAACAACATTGTGTAGATCGATTCAAGGTGAAAAAGCACAAATTAGTCCTAAATCATCTTACTTTCAAAGAGCAAGACAATCGAATAGTTGGTATGCAGTGCACAAATATTGTTTTCTTTAAGTTCGCAAAAATAGCTATCATACAATGTCAGCTGTGAACTTTGATAAAAGCAAATTTCTTTGTATAAAAAGAAATGGATTGGGCTGCAATTTAACCATTTATATTTGATAACATAATTTACAATTGTCTTGCCTCAATATTTTGCTGTGTGAAATTTTTGTGCTTGCTAAATCATGGTTTAGTATAACTTATTTATTTTAACTGAAAGTATATTATTTTCTTGTTTTATATTCACTTACACACCATGTATTTGTGACTCAAAAATACTTTATAAGCTTACATACAACAGCATATTTTATTACAATAGTGAATTGTGTTTGTAATTCTAATGGCACTTCTGGCTTTTCTTGTTTCTTAGGATGATTTAATACAAAACTATTTTGTTCCTAAAATAACATAAGTTTTATAAAGTTTATCTTCACTTTTGAAGCTTTTGTTTATTGTATAATGAATAAATCATGGCAGATCCTGGACCACTGGTAAAATACTATTTTGATGCAAAATATACATGCATGGATATCAATTGCTGAAATTTACTTTTATGTTATAAAAAATGTTCATATTTTTGCATTAGTTGTTTAGTACTGAATATGTGTGTTTAATAAAGTGAATCAAAAGCACCAATAAAATGAGTCATGGCACAAATTTGCTGCTTTTGTAAATTCTTTAATTGGTTGAAAAAAATAAAACATTTGGTAAAGTTGGTTTTAAATCAGTGTGTAGCGTAGACGCGGACTTTTTTGACAGCTGGGATGCTAAGATTTTGTGCTAAATATGACGTTACAGAATGTCCACTAAAAATATAAGTTTACATGCAGAGTGGTGAAAGGTATTATAAGGTAAATAAAATTGACTAACTACCGAAATATGTGTATAAAATAGTACCTCAAGTCGTAGGCATTACCAAATATAAAGAAATTGCATACCGGTTTATAATTTTTTTTTTTTGTGGGGGGGGTTGGTGGGTTGTTGGGGGTAATAAACCCAAGTTTTCACTGGGAATGCTCTTGACAACGTAAGGCACCCCAAACTCCATGTTGTGCAGGTAGGAGATCGCCTAAATCCATATATCACGCCATTTTGGTAATAAATTCACAAATTAATTATGAATTTTTGTTATGACATCCATTAGTGTCGGCATAAAACGTTTATTGATTAAAAAAATTTCATTCAATTAACAGCAGTTAGGTTTTCAGAACACAAATTAGGCGTTGCCGAGTGGTCTGAGCCACTCGTTAGTTAGCGAGGAGTTTAGCGAGATTTGTTTAACGAGAAGTGGGTTCGTAATACCAAAAGTCGAGCGAGTTCGTGCGTCGTTAGCGAGCTCGCTTAACTTAGCGAGGTGTGTTCATAATGCCGCCCACAGGTATAGGTTAACGAGCGTCGTGTGTTTTAGATGATATTTCTTGCTTCTCATCTCATCAACAATAATGTACGATATGTTGAGGTGTCGCTTTTGTTGTGTGTAAAGTTAATTTGCCCATGCGCTTGGATACAACCTATTCTGTTTTAACTCCAACTGATACGAGGCAAATTTGGTTAAACCTTCTCCTAACGATAACTCTTGGCAATTCGATGCTGAGTTATGGCAGTGTTTGCCAGACGTTTTTCGCACCGACCCAAACACTGAGTGTAAGTCTAACGGCGAAACTTTGGCGGCCCCATTTTTTGCACTGACTTTTTTTGAACGGAAACAAAATATAAGACATTAGTTTTAAAAGGTTTGACTTTATTAATACGATCCATGTCTTCGCTTGCTTTCGCAATTCCTCCAACTGTTGGGGGAATCTCGCTCAGAATTAATCTCAATAAATCTAACCATCTAAAAACTACTGCATTCGGTGACCCAATATACCAAGGGTTGGGAAACACTACGTTATCGGGCTTGACAAAAACTCTGGGTTTAGGTCTTTGCAGGTTGAGTTTTAGACGGTTTATCGTAAAAAGTTATTTTCTTAGAATAACTGCTTAAGCGATTGTTCAATTGGTAATAAACTGTCAGCTATTTACACGTAATTTTTTAGCGAAATTTAGAGACATCCAAACGAGCGATTTATTGTTTACTTTAGACCGTAAACAAGAATAAATTGCAGAACCCACATACCGAACTTAACCAGGTTTCCAATATAGCGCCAACATTGAATTCGCCTAAGAAGCCATGAATACAGAGTTTAGGACACAAAATAAAAAAATGCTATAATTTCAGAAAATGTTTGTTTTGAAAATGTGGTAAATAAAAGTAAAAACGTTAATTAAAGACAAACAAACAAAAACAAACAAGACAAAGTTTAAAATCATACAATCAAAGTTCTAAATATATATTATATATATTATTTTAATTAGCATACTACAAAACTTGTTAATGTGTCGCAGACTAGATCGGGACACAATCCCCAAAGTAGCTGCTAAGGATAGGAATGACTTTTCGAGCAAGACGTTTATTGGACAGAACGACAATCAGTATACGGCAAATAACCATGCACACCAAGTGCTCGCATAAGGCTACAACTTGTCTCTAACCAACGAGAATGCAAACTGTGCTCAAAATGCGTCCGATTCTCTCGGTATCCACCCGACGAATGATATCAAAACGAAACCACGCAATAGCAAACGAAATCGACACAAAGATATCCACGCAGCGCCGAGAAAACCGAGGCTGCGAAATTCACACAATGTCCTATTCCTGAGGGGAAACCGTGGCGACGGGTAGCCGACCCGGAAGGAAGTTCCCGCGGCCTAACGCATTAGATCCGCACAAAGACGCTACAATAATTAAATTGGTGACATAATGAAATATATATTTTTTTACAAAAACAATAAAAAACTAGACAGGGTGTGCGATTTTTGTATATTTTGCCAAGTGGTTACAGCGCAATTGTATTATATCAAGGGGTAATAGCGCAGTTCTACTATATTATATCAGGGGGGTATAGCGCAGTTCTACTATATTATATCAGGGTATGTAGCATGGTTCCGCTATGTTGTAGCAGTGGGGTTTTCTGCAGTTAGTCTATATTCTTCCAACGGAGTAGTCAATGTCCATATACTTCTAATGTTGTTTTCCGTTTCACTGCTTTAGCAGGCAAAAGCGGATGTGGCCCGAAGTTGCGTGTTATTATTTGGGCATGGTGCACTTTTACAAGATGGTTGCCAGTGGTCCTTGACAAATAAGTTCATTCAAACGTAAATAGTGTCTGAAGGTTTAACTTAAGGATATACGCAATTTTAACTGATATATTTAACATTTTTTTCTTGCACCCCTATGTGCCTCTGATTGGGGAACAAAAAATAATAGTGTGACGTCATTTACAGCTATTTACTCCTATCTAGCAACAGAAAAACTTTAATACAGAATTAGTTCATATCGCTTGCTTTATTCAGCTCGCGAAGCGTCTGGCATCCTGCTGCGCTTTATTGTCCCGCGCGTGCAACTACATTGTGCGAAGTGGCACGACTTAATAAAACTATGCGAGTGCGAATTGCTATTTAGAAAGAAGATTCTTTTAGTAAAATAACTTGCTGCAGCTCTTACAAAACAACTTATTTTCTCACCACAAATTTAAATTCAAAATCTGGAGGCACTGTACACCTCTCTGTTTGTTATTTTTATTCTATTAATAAATTCACTTGTGCGAAGTGGCACGACTTAATAAAACTATGCGAGTGCGAATTGCCATTAAGAAAGAATCTTTTAGTAAAATAACTTGCTGCAGCTCTTACAAAACAACATATTTTCCCGCCACAAATTTAAATTCAAAATCTGAGGCACTGTACACCTCTCTGTTTGTTATTTTTATTCTATTAATAAATTCACTTTAATTTCTATATTTTTGGTTAATTATTTTCCCCCATAGGTTACTTATTTTGAGTTGAAAGGCAAAATTTTGCTGCGCAGGCAAACCAATAATTAATTTCTATTTATAATTGAAAAATATTTAAAAAACATTTCTTTAATTTATTAGACACTTTAAAACAGTGGTCGGCAACCGCCGGTCCGCGGACCGGTGCCGGTGCGCAAGGAGTTCGTTACCGGTTCGTAGCAGGGTTGCCAGATTAAAATTTTGATTTAAACCCAACGTTAAAAAAGCCGAAAAAAAGTCAAAAAAAAATTGAATGTATTTTATATTCAAAGCACATTAACTTTCGTTTAAATATACTCCATGGTTGATTGGTATGATAAGAAAGATCACAATGAGTATCAAGCACTCGTGAGTTTCAAAAAAAAAAAAAAACTATTGTTCTGTGGCCATATGAGTTACACACTTTTACCTGAAGTTAGAACTGTTGAAAATTTCTGAGTCGTATTGAATGATCATGGCAGACATGTCTTTTGCATGGTCGTAAAAACAGAGTATAACTTCAGCTGAGTGCAGCAGGCTTTATATTGCCCTAAAGCAGTGAACAGCACATCTCTGATTTTTATATTGGTATCCTTGGATGGCCGGTGTATTCCTTATAGCCTGACACCAAACATTATTGGGGTTGATAATAAACTTCAAAATAATGATAACTATATGAAAATTTGGCTTCGCACATTGACATACGTGTCGGCTGACGCTTAAATCAGGCTTGAGTAAGGTTATGAATAGCACGCCCTGTTTATGTTTATAGTTTTTGAGGTTGGAATCTTTTAAAACAAGTAGCCGAATCTTGGTTGCTTTGGTCATACCAAAACTGAACTACACTGCGTGTTAATTTAAACTAAAGTGCGTGTCTTCACTTGTTTGAACTTAAGCCCAGATACCGTTCACTAGGTGAAAAACACAGACGCTTCGAGGCTTCACTTGTTTGAACTTAAGCCCAGATACCGTTCACTAGGTGAAAAACACAGACGCTTCGAGGCTTCACTTGTTTGAACTTAAGCCCAGATACCGTTCACTAGGTGAAAAACACAGACGATTCGAGGCTTCACTTGTTTGAACTTTAGCCCAGATACCGTTCACTATAGGTGAAAAACACAGACGATTCGAGGCTTCACTTGTTTGAACTTAAGCCCAGATACCGTTCACTAGGTGAAAAACACAGACGCTTCGAGGCTTCACTTGTTTGAACTTAAGCCCAGATACCGTTCACTAGGTGAAAAACACAGACGCTTCGAGGCTTCACTTGTTTGAACTTAAGCCCAGATACCGTTCACTAGGTGAAAAACACAGACGCTTCGAGGCTTCTTCGCTCCCGGTTCGTTTGTTTATTTATGTCATATTCCAGCGTGCTAAGAGTCCTAAACTTCTGAAACATTAACTCCGGCGGCGTGATGTGCTGCTGGTTATAAGAAATAGATTAAAAAAATATATTTGTTCAAATATATCTTGTTCATACTCTTTAAAGAAAGTTAGGAAGCTATTAAAAGTTTTATATCGTAGTAACCTTATTTAGTAGCGAAAAATATACATCAAAATTTAAAAAGTGTCGAAATCGACACCTTGGCCGTTCTACTGTTGAACAGTTTTTTACGGTCGCAAGATCTGCAAACCAGTTCTTTTCTAAATTTTAACTATAGGTTTCAATCTTGATAAATGTCATTATATTAAGAATTGTATAATGTAACCACCGGTCAAGATTAATGCCAATACATTTGACCACAATTCGTCACGCCTCCTTCTAAAATAAAAGTTTAGCCAACTTAAACTGCTAAACGTGATTTTTTGCGCTTCGTGTGACTTAACATCCAAATGCATGTTTACGACTAGTTTAATCAAAAATCACGAGTTTCACAATATTACTTGTTTTATGACGTAATCTTAAACATATTTTACTTGTTTCATGTCGTAATAACCGATGCCAATATAAAACAAAAAAGAAAGAGGCATACATTTGGCCATCCGTATAAAAGGTTGCACACCTCTAATTTAGGCTTTTCTACTCAACTACAGCCAAGACCGAAAATAGATCAACAAAATCGATAAACAAAATCGATTCTTTACCTGGGCCTATAGGTTGGAGCCCACAGCTCTAACTCTTCCCCGATTCTTCCACCGACTGTATCTCAGACTTTCCTCCGACTCCTCCTTCAACTCTTCCTCCGACTTTTCTTCGATACCTCTTCCACCAACTCTCGTGTGTTATTACGTGACCGACAGGTGGGCGTGTACTCAATTCTCCACCTTCACGTCTGCAATCTGGCTGTCTGCGATGCGCCTGAACTTTCGTCCAGATGCCCGCAGGCATTTTACCAGGCCAAATACTTTCGCCTAGATGCCGGCCGACAGGTTGCCAGGCGAAGGCATCTTTGCATCCTGACTCGCTTCACGAACGAACGACGGGCTAAGAGCCTGATAATTTTATTATTAGTTTGTCTATTTTTTTAATTTTTTTTTCTATTTTTAACACACTCACTGCGCAATGAAACCTCTCAAACTGATGGCGATCCCTTAAAACGTTAAGGCAACCACAAATGGTGTCGCGACCTATAGGTTGGAGACCACTGGTTTTTCTCTTCCCCAGTTCTTCCTCCGATTCTTCTTTGATTGTTCCCCACCTCTTCCACCAACTACTTCTCCAACTCTGACTTCAACTCAATCTCCAACTCTTCCTTTGGTTGTTCCTCCAACTCCCACTCCGACTCTTTACTCTAACTCTGACTCCCACTCCGACTCTTCCATCAACTATTCCTCCGACTCTTCCTTCGATGTTCCTCAAACTCCTCCCCTAACTGTTCCACCAACTATTCCTCCAACTTTGTCGCCAATCCTTAGCGCGTATTGATAAAATCCTTGTAATGTTGCTTGTGTATTAAAAGTAACAGCTCACCAACCCAAAACTTTAAACGAACTGTGTGGTGTTCATAGGGTTACTTTTTGTGACATCGCGTTTTGACGCAACTTTATTATGTAACGTTAAGACGTACGTTTGTGACGTCATGTTCTGACGAAACTTTGTGACGTCAACTCAGAAAAAAAATTCATGACCCTTTGCCAAATAACATTTTAGATTCGCGCCTGCTCATGCGACGGTGGATTTTTTTTACTTTTGTCCAGAGAAAACTGAAGCAAGAAAAATAAACTTAGATTGTCCGTCATTTTAAGCTATATGAGACCGCGTGGTAAAAAAGTTCGAAGATAAATATACTAGATTGCTGGAATGCGACACACATACGTGATCCGAATACCGCACGCTCCAAGCCTATGCCCAAACTTAGTTATTAAAGTCTAACTTTTTTAATAAATTTCAGACACACGAACAGGACACAGAATGTAACGATGTGATTGGTCTCCAACCTGTCACACAACCGAACCAGGGTTGCTTGGCCGGTAAAGCGCTGGTCTCTGTAATTAGAGTTTGTGAATTTAAATAAAATTGTTGACCGAATAAATTGAATATTTGGTAACTTCCGAACCGCACTACTATTATCAAACATGAGTCAAGTCGCTTTTATCGATATCAGAAAATATGTCATTCGCTGCTTCAGAAAACGAAAAAAAGTGTGTTATTACGTGACCGACAGGCGAGCGCTTAATTCTCCACTTTATCGTCTGAAATCTTGCTGTCTGCGGTGCGCCTGAACTTTTGCCCATAATATATCGGTGGTCATGTTATCATGCCAAGTATTGCCGCGCCTAAACTTTCGCCTAGATGCCGGCCGTTTGTTTTTCGCCGGATCGCCACAGTGTGTGAAAGTTCAGGCGCAGCGCCGCAGGCTGACTCTGTGGGTCTCTTTAAGACACCAGCTACCAACCGGTGAACGTATTAGGCATGTTCGCATACTGACTCGCTGCGCGAATAAACGCCGTGCTAAGAGCCGGACAAGTTGAATAGTTTGTCCTTGCCGGCATCAGACTAAAGGCTTGAAGCAACGAAAGTATCTTCACTGGCCGATAGCTGTGATGCTGACTCTGTATGACTTGATATGTTGACCGTCTGTCTTGATATTCTGACTGCAATATACTTTATTACGGACAGGGGCGGAACCAGGTGGAGGTGACCAATTCCCAAAAAATGTATTGTCTGCTTATTTTAACTATACGTAACTGCAAAAATGTTTCGAACTCTATACCAATTGTAATTAATTATGCCTTTTGCATTTCCTGACCCATTTTGATAAGATCATATTACGTCACGTTATGACGTGACTTTGTGACGTCATGTCTGAATAAAATTCCTATACGGATCTTTTTCATTTTAAACCAGCGGTTCCCAAACTATTCTAAAAATTTTGCCTGGCGGACCCCTTTAAATCATTTTGATATTTCGTGGACCTATAAAAATTCGAGGGTCAGTTGACCCACGTTTCTTTTAGTACACGAGTGCAGTCAGAATTCTTTCTAATGTAACAACTTTTTAAATAATGCGAACGATTCGATGATATCAGGATGGACAGCATAATAGATGCTTTATGATGAGAAGGTTATACAATGCTCGTAACACGTGTTTAGTGAATAAATAGACACAGTGCGTTCGCGCCTTTCCTTTAGTGACCTATTTCAGACACAAAACTGCTTTTTATACGTTAATTTCTCATTTTTACTCCGTTTTAATCAAGTGCAAAAGTTAATGGTAATTCACGGAGACCAAGAATTATATCTTTGGAGCCACGCAAATAAGTCACATAATTAAACAAGCCATTCCATTAATGCCGCTTTCACACAGGCTGTGAGGTGTTACTCCGATTGTGGGGGAGAATTAGGTTAAGACACACGTTACTATTGACATGATTTGAAACACATCACATGATTTAAAATTTGCATTTAGTGACAGGCAGTGCAAACGTTTAGGCATAAGGAAATTTGTTATGACATTACAAAAATATGTTTGCATTATTTATGCCTCTTACGAAGTTCTTACTCTATCCGTAACAATATTTTTTGGGTATATTCTGATTACCACATCTATCTTCCCTAATCATGGGCTATAACATGTCGCCAGCAGATTAACATGTAACAACGCAATGTGCAATAGTAATAAAGAGCCCACAATATGTTGGATTGTTTCATTTTGTTTAACCAGAATAAAATCAGGTAGACTTTGTATATTATGGTGATAATCGTGGCGTAGGTTATCTTTTAACGAGTTAAAATAACCGGTAAATATTCTATTTTAACCTAGGTAACGCCTATTTCAGTCTTATATAAATTACCGGCTATAACAGAGTTCACCAAACTTTTAGCTAGTCGTAAACAGCAAGTTTACCCTCCACAAAAAGCAATGTTAAATACAACACTTAAGACACTAATTTGTGAAACGAACACTGCAGATCTGGAAAGTATGTGCAACCATTGAGTTAGCGCTAGTGTTAGCGATGTATGTGGTAGTGATGTAAAGGTTGCACTAAGGTGATATAACATGCGCGTTAAATCATTTGGCGCGCCCTGAAAAATCATCTCGCGTGCCAGTGTTGCCGACCCCTGACATACTACATCCGCAAACGAACAGAAAAATGGTGCAAGTGCAACACATTTTCCCTGCCAGACAAAAAACATCCGTGTCAGACAAAAAAACATCAAGTTCTCTTTTATTGCGGTGAATAATTTAATTAAAACATTTTAGTTACATTTAGCGGCAAACAGTAAAAGGAAGACCAGCGCCATTTCTGTTAAAATGTTATAACTGAAGGGTATTACGCAATCAACAGAACACGTGATATATTCTAAACAACAGGTGCCTTTTTCTTCCGCTTTTCACTTTTAAAAAATGTTGTGCAGGCTTGTTAGTTATAAGGTCACGCACGAATTCACACAGGCACAGCTGCTAAACAAACACAAAAACCTCGATAAAAATATAAAAAAAAATGCAAAGAGTACGCGAGTTTACCGTAAATTGGCAGAAACTTTTACTGTAAAGCTAATGTAAACGTAGGCCTATAGTTTCTTGAACGTAAACATATATTAATTGTCAGTTAGGGTGGTCCTTAAAATAAATTGTAAGCTTGATAATTATTTCAAATATACGCGTGAACAAGTAATGTTGGAAACCATATTGCCGCGCCTAAACTTTCGCCTAGATGCCGGCCGTTTGTTTTTCGCCGGATCGCCACAGTGTGTGAAAGTTCAGGCGCACCGCAGACAGCAAGATTTCAGACGATTAAGTGGAGAATTAAGCGCTCGCCTGTCGGTCACGTAATAACACACTTTTTTTCGTTTTTTGAAGCAGCGAATGACATATTTTCTGATATCGATAAAAGCGACTTGACTCATGTTTGATAATAGTAGTGCGGTTCGGGAGTTACCAAATATTCAATTTATTCTGTCAACGATTTCATTTAAATTCACAAACTCTAATTACAGAGACCAGCGCTTTACCGGCCAAGCAACCCTGGTTCGGTTGTGTGACAGGTTGGGGACCAATCACATCGTTACATTCTGTGTCCTGTTCGTGTGTCTCAACTTTATTAAAAAAGTTAGACTTTAATAACTAAGTTTGGGCATAGGCTTGGAGCGTGCGGTATTCGGATCACGTATGTGTGTCGCATTTCAGCAATCTAGTATATTTATCTTCGAACTTTTTTACCACGCGGTCTCATATAGCTTGAAATGACGGACAATCTAAGTTTATTTTTCTTGCTTTAGTTTTATCTGGACAAAAGTAAAAAAATCCACCGTCGCATGAGCAGGCGCGAATCTAAAATTTTATTTGGCAAAGGGTCATTTTTATCGCAAAAACAAAAATGAAGCCACCCGAATCGCACTGTTCGTCACGCAATAACCAATTTTATTCTTCAACAAAACATGGCAAACTGATATACAAATACTTCTGAAAAAATAAGGTATTCAATTAGGATTTTTTTATTTGGTATCATGACATATCGCCAGAAAGTTGCAAGAGTATTATTCACTGCTTGCCAAAAAGTGCAAAAATAAACTAAGGTTTTTAAGAATTTTGGCCATAAGATCAAAAGAACATCAACGTCGGAATAAAAGAAAAAGAAGAACACCAACGTCGAAATAAAACACAAGTCGTAATAAGACCAATATAGACAGTAGTAATAGCGTATAAGCGAATTGGGTCCTAAACCCATTGAAATAAGACCTTAAAGGAGAAAATAAAGTCTGGTCTTAAAATAATGGTATTATAGATTATTATTCTACTTGAGATATTGATGACTGGTACATCTTATTCTGCGTTCCTGTTTTCAAAACCACAAAATTGCTGAACTGATCGACGTAGACCAGTGATTCCCAAACTGTGTGTCGCGGCACACTAGTGTGCCTCGAGAGATTGCCAAGTGTGCCGCGAAACTTTTTGTAATATCGGTAAATAGAATATTTGTATTATTGATAGGCATTCACGAAAGCATTTTAGACTTTAATACGCACTACCCATTACAAATGAATCATATTTACGTATAGTTGCCGTGTGTTAAGGGCAATAGTAAAAGGACATTGTTGTTCTGTTAAATGTTTGCCGCGAAATATTAAAGATATTTTTAGTGTGCCGCGAGCCAAAAACTTTGGAAACCACTGACGTAAACGGTAGATTTTTATACGCTTCAAATCTCGATCAGCTTGTAAGCGCTTTGGGCAAAAACGATTTTTTGCTGTATGGCATTTGTCAAACAAATAATATTCCAGGTTCGTTTAGAAATCGTGTCCCGCCGGTTATCCGCAACATATGCAAAGAGGCTTTGAACTTTCTAACAGGATTGGAATTTAGCCGTATTGTGACTAATAACATGTTGTTGATCGATCGCGTCTGCGTTTGACCTAAAGAAAAATTGAAGTCGGCTCAACATTCACAAGCTTTTTCACAGCCGTTTTTCATCAGGTCAAAGTTTTATTAAGCAGAATTAATTCGGGTTAACTTTAGATATTAACTTAACATACATTGGTAAGGAGTGTATACTTTTTGTTGCATAGGTCTTGCTATGTAACCTTTATTTTTTGCTTAAAATTCTGATGTTTTTTTTTGTTCCCTTTAGACACCACCGAATAGCAAATATTAATTTAAAACGTATTTAGGACTTTGTTTGGAAATTTACAACAGAAAGAATTGTGTACCATACTCCCAGATTTGCTCACCTTTACACCCTGCTGGCGACATGTTATAGCCCATGATTATGGAAGATAGATGTGGTAATCAGAATATACCCAAAAAATAATGTTACGGATAGAGTAAGAACTTCGTAAGAGGCATAAATAATGCAAACATATTTTTGTAATGTCATAACAAATTTCCTTATGCCTAAACGTTTGCACTGCCTGTCACTAAATGCAAATTTTAAATCATGTGATGTGTTTCAAATCATGTCAATAGTAACGTGTGTCTAAAACAATGTTAACCTAATTCTCCCCCACAATCAGAGTAACACCTCACAGCCTGTGTGAAAGCGGCATTAATGGAATGGCTTGTTTAATTATGTGACTTATTTGCGTGGCTCCAAAGATATAATTCTTGGTCTCCGTGAATTACCATTAACTTTTGCACTTGGTTAAAACGGAATAAAAATGAGAAATTAACGTATAAAAAGCAGTTTTGTGTCTGAAATAGGTCACTAAAGGAAAGGCGCGAACGCACTGTGTCTATTTATTCACTAAACACGTGTTACGAGCGTTGTATAACCTTCTCATCATAAAGCATCTATTATGCTGTCCATCCTGATATAATCGAATCGTTCGCATTATTTAAAAAGTTGTTACATTAGAAAGAATTCTGACTGCACTCGTGTACTAAAAAAAACGTGGGTCAACTGACCCTCGAATTTTTATAGGTCCACGAAATATCAAAATGATTTAAAGGGGTCCGCCAGGCAAAATTTTTAGAAAAGTTTGGGAACCGCTGGTTTAAAATGAAAAGGATCCGTAATAGGAATTTTATTCAGACATGACGTCACAAAGTCACGTCATAACGTGACGTAACATGAATCATGATCTTATCAAAATGGGTCAGGAAATGCAAAAGGCATAATTCATTACAATTGGTATAGAGTTCGAAACATTTTTGCAGTTACGTATAGTTCAAATAAGCAGACAATACATTTTTTTGGAATTGGTCACCTCCCCCTGGTTCCGCCCCTGTCCGTAATAAAGTAAATTGCAGTCAGAATATCAAGACAGACGGTCAACATATCAAGTCATACACAGTCAGCATCACATCTATCGGCCAGTGAAGATTTTTTCGTTGCTTCAGCCTTTTTCGCGCAGCGAGTCAGCATGCGAACATGCCTAATACGTTCGCCGGTCGGTAACTGGTGTCTTAAAGAGACCCACAGAGTCAGCCTGCGGCGCTGCGCCTGAACTTTCACACACTGTGGCGATCCGGCGAAAAACAAACGGCCGGCATCTAGGTAAAAGTTTAGGCGCGGCAATATTTGGCATGATGACATGACCACCGATATATTATGGGCAAAAGTTCAGGCGCACCGCAGACAGCAAGATTTCAGACGATTAAGTGGAGAATTAAGCGCTCGCCTGTCGGTCACGTAATAACACACTTTTTTTCGTTTTTTGAAGCAGCGAATGACATATTTTCTGATATCGATAAAAGCGACTTGACTCATGTTTGATAATAGTAGTGCGGTTCGGGAGTTACCAAATATTCAATTTATTCTGTCAACGATTTCATTTAAATTCACAAACTCTAATTACAGAGACCAGCGCTTTACCGGCCAAGCAACCCTGGTTCGGTTGTGTGACAGGTTGGGGACCAATCACATCGTTACATTCTGTGTCCTGTTCGTGTGTCTCAACTTTATTAAAAAAGTTAGACTTTAATAACTAAGTTTGGGCATAGGCTTGGAGCGTGCGGTATTCGGATCACGTATGTGTGTCGCATTTCAGCAATCTAGTATATTTATCTTCGAACTTTTTTACCACGCGGTCTCATATAGCTTGAAATGACGGACAATCTAAGTTTATTTTTCTTGCTTTAGTTCTATCTGGACAAAAGTAAAAAAATCCACCGTCGCATGAGCAGGCGCGAATCTAAAATTTTATTTGGCAAAGGGTCATTTTTATCGCAAAAACAAAAATGAAGCCACCCGAATCGCACTGTTCGTCACGCAATAACCAATTTTATTCTTCAACAAAACATGGCAAACTGATATACAAATACTTCTGAAAAAATAAGGTATTCAATTAGGATTTTTTTATTTGGTATCATGACATATCGCCAGAAAGTTGCAAGAGTATTATTCACTGCTTGCCAAAAAGTGCAAAAATAAACTAAGGTTTTTAAGAATTTTGGCCATAAGATCAAAAGAACATCAACGTCGGAATAAAAGAAAAAGAAGAACACCAACGTCGAAATAAAACACAAGTCGTAATAAGACCAATATAGACAGTAGTAATAGCGTATAAGCGAATTGGGTCCTAAACCCATTGAAATAAGACCTTAAAGGAGAAAATAAAGTCTGGTCTTAAAATAATGGTATTATAGATTATTATTCTACTTGAGATATTGATGACTGGTACATCTTATTCTTCGTTCCTGTTTTCAAAACCACAAAATTGCTGAACTGATCGACGTAGACCAGTGATTCCCAAACTGTGTGTCGCGGCACACTAGTGTGCCTCGAGAGATTGCCAAGTGTGCCGCGAAACTTTTTGTAATATCGGTAAATAGAATATTTGTATTATTGATAGGCATTCACGAAAGCATTTTAGACTTTAATACGCACTACCCATTACAAATGAATCATATTTACGTATAGTTGCCGTGTGTTAAGGGCAATAGTAAAAGGACATTGTTGTTCTGTTAAATGTTTGCCGCGAAATATTAAAGATATTTTTAGTGTGCCGCGAGCCAAAAACTTTGGAAACCACTGACGTAAACGGTAGATTTTTATACGCTTCAAATCTCGATCAGCTTGTAAGCGCTTTGGGCAAAAACGATTTTTTGCTGTATGGCATTTGTCAAACAAATAATATTCCAGGTTCGTTTAGAAATCGTGTCCCGCCGGTTATCCGCAACATATGCAAAGAGGCTTTGAACTTTCTAACAGGATTGGAATTTAGCCGTATTGTGACTAATAACATGTTGTTGATCGATCGCGTCTGCGTTTGACCTAAAGAAAAATTGAAGTCGGCTCAACATTCACAAGCTTTTTCACAGCCGTTTTTCATCAGGTCAAAGTTTTATTAAGCAGAATTAATTCGGGTTAACTTTAGATATTAACTTAACATACATTGGTAAGGAGTGTATACTTTTTGTTGCATAGGTCTTGCTATGTAACCTTTATTTTTTGCTTAAAATTCTGATGTTTTTTTTTGTTCCCTTTAGACACCACCGAATAGCAAATATTAATTTAAAACGTATTTAGGACTTTGTTTGGAAATTTACAACAGAAAGAATTGTGTACCATACTCCCAGATTTGCTCACCTTTACACCCTGCTGGCGACATGTTATAGCCCATGATTATGGAAGATAGATGTGGTAATCAGAATATACCCAAAAAATAATGTTACGGATAGAGTAAGAACTTCGTAAGAGGCATAAATAATGCAAACATATTTTTGTAATGTCATAACAAATTTCCTTATGCCTAAACGTTTGCACTGCCTGTCACTAAATGCAAATTTTAAATCATGTGATGTGTTTCAAATCATGTCAATAGTAACGTGTGTCTAAAACAATGTTAACCTAATTCTCCCCCACAATCAGAGTAACACCTCACAGCCTGTGTGAAAGCGGCATTAATGGAATGGCTTGTTTAATTATGTGACTTATTTGCGTGGCTCCAAAGATATAATTCTTGGTCTCCGTGAATTACCATTAACTTTTGCACTTGGTTAAAACGGAATAAAAATGAGAAATTAACGTATAAAAAGCAGTTTTGTGTCTGAAATAGGTCACTAAAGGAAAGGCGCGAACGCACTGTGTCTATTTATTCACTAAACACGTGTTACGAGCATTGTATAACCTTCTCATCATAAAGCATCTATTATGCTGTCCATCCTGATATCATCGAATCGTTCGCATTATTTAAAAAGTTGTTACATTAGAAAGAATTCTGACTGCACTCGTGTACTAAAAGAAACGTGGGTCAACTGACCCTCGAATTTTTATAGGTCCACGAAATATCAAAATGATTTAAAGGGGTCCGCCAGGCAAAATTTTTAGAAAAGTTTGGGAACCGCTGGTTTAAAATGAAAAGGATCCGTAATAGGAATTTTATTCAGACATGACGTCACAAAGTCACGTCATAACGTGACGTAATATGAATCATGATTTTATCAAAATGGGTCAGGAAATGCAAAAGGCATAATTCATTACAATTGGTATAGAGTTCGAAACATTTTTGCAGTTACGTATAGTTAAAATAAGCAGACAATACATTTTTTGGGAATTGGTCACCTCCACCTGGTTCCGCCCCTGTCCGTAATAAAGTAAATTGCAGTCAGAATATCAAGACAGACGGTCAACATATCAAGTCATACACAGTCAGCATCACATCTATCGGCCAGTGAAGATTTTTTCGTTGCTTCAGCCTTTTTCGCGCAGCGAGTCAGCATTGAACATGCCTAATACGTTCGCCGGTCGGTAACTGGTGTCTTAAAGAGACACACAGAGTCAGCCTGCGGCGCTGCGCCTGAACTTTCACACACTGTGGCGATCCGGCGAAAAACAAACGGCCGGCATCTAGGTAAAAGTTTAGGCGCGGCAATATTTGGCATAATGACATGACCACCGATATATTATGGGCAAAAGTTCAGGCGCACCGCAGACAGCAAGATTTCAGACGATTAAGTGGAGAATTAAGCGCTTGCCTGTCGGTCACGTAATAACACACTTTTTTTCGTTTTTGAAGCAGCGAATGACATATTTTCTGATATCGATAAAAGCGACTTGACTCATGTTTGATAATAGTAGTGCGGTTCGGGAGTTACCAAATATTCAATTTATTCTGTCAACGATTTCATTTAAATTCACAAACTCTAATTACAGAGACCAGCGCTTTACCGGCCAAGCAACCCTGGTTCGGTTGTGTGACAGGTTGGGGACCAATCACATCGTTACATTCTGTGTCCTGTTCGTGTGTCTCAACTTTATTAAAAAAGTTAGACTTTAATAACTAAGTTTGGGCATAGGCTTGGAGCGTGCGGTATTCGGATCACGTATGTGTGTCGCATTTCAGCAATCTAGTATATTTATCTTCGAACTTTTTTACCACGCGGTCTCATATAGCTTGAAATGACGGACAATCTAAGTTTATTTTTCTTGCTTTAGTTTTATCTGGACAAAAGTAAAAAAATCCACCGTCGCATGAGCAGGCGCGAATCTAAAATTTTATTTGGCAAAGGGTCATTTTTATCGCAAAAACAAAAATGAAGCCACCCGAATCGCACTGTTCGTCACGCAATAACCAATTTTATTCTTCAACAAAACATGGCAAACTGATATACAAATACTTCTGAAAAAATAAGGTATTCAATTAGGATTTTTTAATTTGGTATCATGACATATCGCCAGAAAGTTCCAAGAGTATTATTCACTGCTTGCCAAAAAGTGCAAAAATAAACTAAGGTTTTTAAGAATTTTGGCCATAAGATCAAAAGAACATCAACGTCGGAATAAAAGAAAAAGAAGAACACCAACGTCGAAATAAAACACAAGTCGTAATAAGACCAATATAGACAGTAGTAATAACGTATAACCGAAGTGGGTCCTAAACTCATTGAAATAAGACCTTAAAGGAGAAAATAAAGTCTGGTCTTAAAATAATGGTATTATAGATTATTATTCTACTTGAGATATTGATGACTTGTACATCTTATTCTGCGTTCCTGTTTTCAAAACCACAAAATTGCTGAACTGATCGACGTAGACCAGTGATTCCCAAACTGTGTGCCGCGGCACACTAGTGTGCCTCGAGAGATTGCCAAGTGTGCCGCGAAACTTTTTGTAATATCGGTAAATAGAATATTTGTATTATTGATAGGCATTCACGAAAGCATTTTAGACTTTAATACGCACTACCCATTACAAATGAATCATATTTACGTATAGTTGCCGTGTGTTAAGGGCAATAGTAAAAGGACATTGTTGTTCTGTTAAATGTGTGCCGCGAAATATTAAAGATATTTTTAGTGTGCCGCGAGCCAAAAACTTTGGAAACCACTGACGTAAACGGTAGATTTTTATACGCTTCAAATCTCGATCAGCTTGTAAGCGCTTTGGGCAAAAACGATTTTTTGCTGTATGGCGTTTGTCAAACAAATAATATTCCAGGTTCGTTTAGAAATCGTGTCCCGCCGGTTATCCGCAACATATGCAAAGAGGCTTTGAAATTTCCAACAGGATTGGAATTTAGCCGTATTGTGACTAATAACATGTTGTTGATCGATCGCGTCTGCGTTTGACCTAAGAAAAATTGAAGTCGGCTCAACATTCACAAGCTTTTTCACAGCCGTTTTTCATCAGGTCAAAGTTTTATTAAGCAGAATTAATTCGGGTTAACTTTAGATATTAACTTAACATACATTGGTAAGAAGTGTATACTTTTTGTTGCATAGGTCTTGCTATGTAACCTTTATTTTTTGCTTAAAATTCTGATGTTTTTTTTTGTTCACTTTAGACACCACCGAATAGCAAATATTAATTTAAAACGTATTTAGGACTTTGTTTGGAAATTTACAACAGAAAGAATTGTGTACCATACTCCCAGATTTGCTCACCTTTACACCATTTTACTTTTTAACAATTACAAATTGAACATTGTTTTTTCGTTTAACACATCAACCTTACTTTATTAAAAAAGAATTTTTATATCTTTGGAGCATAATGGTTGGAGGTTGAAGTAAGAGGTAATAAGAATATCAAAGTCTATACAGAAGTAGGCATCACTATAAACGTTTCGAATAACTCTTTATTAATTTTCTGAAAATGAAACGTTCAAAATGATACCTACTTCTGTAAGGGCTTTGAAATTCTAATTGATTATTTATATCGTTTTTAGCCATCCCAGGGAATTTTTAGAGGGGTAATCAAAATCGGTTGACAAACGATCCCAGCTAGAAACAATCAAGGCCAAGCTAAAAAAAAATCGCTGGCGGAACGTTTCGAACACAATACTTCGGCTAAACCTGGACCGCTCGACTGAATTATACAGGCTCAAGGCCAAGTGAGAAACCGTAGCACCAATGTGTAGCAAATAGTGTAGCAATCCTTCTATAAAGAGGCTTGGCCATCCAACTTCGGGCAATAAGCAACAACGGAGACGAGATAACGAGAACAACGTAATACACCGCGTATCGCAACTCAAGTAGTTCCGCTTTTCCAACTGGTGGAAATTTGGCGCCGGCCAAGGAAAACGCGCATCTCCGAGACATCAATATTTGATCAGGGGTTTTCCGAGTGTGTTTAAGGCAGTCTGGCGAAAGATGACGCAAAACGACGAAGAATTGCGCAATATAGCGCCGAGACTTGCGGGACGAGTCTCAAAACCGCGTCGAGTCAAATAAAAGTGCTGACAAATTGGCAGGCAAAGTCAGACAAGAACAAGCAAAATGCCACGGTGGGCAATAATGTCGCCCGGAAATCGTATGAGTTTGGAATGAACCCGCACTTTGGCTGGCACCAAAAGCAATTGAGTTTCGCACAGTTCTTAGTTCCTTGTCTACTGTTTCGACATAATAAATTGCTATGGAATAGTGCACTGCATACGAGCAAAGGAGTGCTTTTCCTCATTTGCTTGCATTTTATTGCGGGACACATAAAACGATTTTGACAAATTTTGATCATCCAACACAGTGGTCGGCAAACTATGGGCCGCGAGGTACTTTTGCATCGCTTAGTGTTGTTCATTGCACTTTATTTGAAAGCTTTTGTGGCATAGAATTTTCAAATTTGCTCAGCTTGGAAAAGCCCACATGCCAAATATGGTCCTGGAGCGTGTCGAACTATATTTTTTGTCAACTTAAACTGCATGTAATTAAAAAAATATTTCTTAAGGTTACCTAAAAATTGGGTTCGAAAAATATAACTAGAAATAAGGAACTTGAAATTTCAAGCTAGAATTGTAGTCTCTATATTCGGCTGACAAAAGTGTATTTACAGCATTTTACATATTAACGACCCAATTTTTTAGTCTTAATTCATAATTTGTTCATTTTTGATTTGAAAAATGATTGACACTGAACTTTATTCTTTCGCAAAAGATTATTAGGCAATATTATTTAGGCTGAACACCAAGTAGGACTTTGGAAAACAACTTCGGTTCACTTGTAACCATGGTGGCGGAGTCGGTTAAAAATACCCGAGTCTGACCACCGAGTCCAATGTCCGAATCCGGTCCAATGTGCGATCCCGGCCCTGACTCTACAGCCTGTTCTCCGCCAATTTACGTAACTACAGTAACGTGGACATTCAGCAATCCACTTATAAAGGTATCATATAATTTATTCGCTCACAATACATGGTTGGAATATATTCCACCATATGCTGTTTTGCATATACAATTGCCAGTAGGCGGCCATATCAGTTTTCAAATTTGGTACTGCGCATGTCCATCTCGGGACTCGGGTAATTTTTCGTGGTCTTACTCGAGTCCCGAGCCCGAGTCCGACTCCAGCAAAACAAACCGACTCCTCAAGTCCCGAGTTCGACTCCCACTCCGCAGCCCTGCTTATAACATTCGAGGTCTAAAAATAAGCGATATGCGATGTGTTGTTGCGTGCGAGTGAATGGGGACTATCTAATTGTAAAGAGCAAACAACAAGAGACCGATGGGATCGAATTACCCTTTTATATCCACAAATATGGTTTCTGTCTAATTTTGAGCTAATTCGTATTGCCTTCAGACACGTTACAAATTGGGGCTGTTAAAGAGGGGTTTGAAATGTTCAATAAAAGCAAAATGCAAAATAAAAATATTGAGAATTTTCAAGCAACACACATGATCAAGCTATAAACCAAAAAAAATAATCAAACTGCAGTTTGGCAGCGTTTGTATGTACTTTTGGCAACAGTCAAGCAACCAAGTAAAGTACAACAAGCTACAGGTAGCTAATAGCTGTAGGTACTTAATAACAAGCCTGTTGGCAATGCATAGTGGTGCAAGGTGTTTCTTTAAGGTGTTTTGGGGGACCGAAACGGTCAAAAAACAAGTTTAACGACTCGCGCGGTTAGGCACGTTTTTAAGTGTGCTTGTTTTCGTGCGTACGTTATGCAAGCCGCAAACTTGTCAACGGCCAGCTAAAGACAGGTCACGACAGGCGATTGTGTACACACTTTGCCTGTTCTTCGAACACGGCGTTTTTTCATGGGCGCCGCGGTTAGACGACCTGTTAAAGGCACAGCGCGGCCCAAACCGTCATTGGTAATGTGGTTTCCAGCAGTCGGCTTACGATATAGACATGGACCGGCCGCAATTGCTCCGGCGGGTTTCGCTGGATCTGTCGGCCTTAACTTTATTGACACTATCGAGTGTAATCTGCACAGCGAAAAAGTCATTCAAGCGAAGGGAAATATTTGTTTCGTCGCCACGAGAAAGGTAAGTCTTGAGGGTTTTTTGTCAGACGGGGACACCCACCTTTTTCACCTTCTCCCCCCATTAAGATTATTCTGCCGGGCTTGGACGTTTGTTGTTTGTTTTTTTACTGTAATACTGAAGGTACAAGTTTGCTGAGTTTATGGCAATGACTCGGCGATATCTTTTAACGATAATGTAACGTATACACACACGAAACAAAACTTGGTTAAAATAGTCAAAAAATATAGTTTATATTTTAATAAGCAAATAAAGAAGTGTAATAAAATACACTCGGAATCAATAATCTAGATTTGTTGTTCTCGTTTGGAAATAAATACATTTTACACTTTGAACATCCTAAAGACCACCTATTGAGTTTGCCAAATATTCTGTTGGTAAAAGCCTTTGCATGTCCTTTACGTTGTTCAGTCGACAGTCATAATAAATAAACGCCGCGCGCAGTCAAAATTAAGACGTTGTCGGCGAGCGTCTGAGCCGCCCGACATTTCAGCCGAATT
Source organism: Ascidiella aspersa (assembly GCF_963924565.1). Classification (NCBI taxonomy): domain Eukaryota; kingdom Metazoa; phylum Chordata; class Ascidiacea; order Phlebobranchia; family Ascidiidae; genus Ascidiella; species Ascidiella aspersa. Next base: position 7,407,370 of record NC_139450.1, read on the forward strand.
TACGTCAAAGAACGAAACCTGTACCAGACTGCGAGTCGCCTTTTCAAACCGCAAGCAGATTAAATCGTTTTGCAGGTGGATCTTCGAATCCACATTCGCCGTTTGCGAAGGGCTATTATAGAAACCGCTTACTTTTAATTGAAACGCATCGTTTTAACGTAGAATGGTAATCCTATATAGTTTGTATGTACGCGATTGGCAAGTTTGGAGAAGATTCCATTGATGTGCCGATACTCATACTACCGTATTTAATTTAAATTTGGTCTCATCCAGTAAGACATCAGCGTTTTTTCGGGCGCTAAATTACTTGTCGTTTACATATTCTTCGAGTTTTATTGGACGAGCGGCTAACTGTGCAAACATTGGCAGTGCTCGTTGCAGCAATGTCGAATCCATTCCCACAGCAAAACGTTATATTTTGCTTATTTTCATACGCCAATGTTTTTTGGCTATTTTAGGAGTATAGTCTACTGAGAACTACTGCATTTTTCACGCCCTACGCAAATATTTTAGGACTTCCAAAATTGAACGCAATATCAAGATTTATTTTAATTGCAACTTTTGATTTTTTTGCGCCTAGAATTTGTGTTAGAATTTTTTATGTAACCGTGTAGGGCTGTAGGCTATAGGGCGGCATGGACTACAGCTCTCTCCATCGTTACCAAATTAATATAGATTGATGCAGTTTTTGGCACTTTCCGCGAATCTACAACATCATTTGAATAAGGTCATTGTATATAAATGACACGTCTCTAACTTGGAAGTTGCGACACTCTTGCACAATGACATAACATTTTCAAGTACATGCCCCCGCAACATATAGCAAGCGATATGTTTTGTGTGCAAACATTTTGATAAATAGCTCAATTTTATACAAAAATACTTACAGGAAACACTTTATTTCAAGTCACATCAACTTTAAGGGATCACCAAACCAATAAAGTTTGAGCACCGGTCTAACCATGCACGGCGACTGACTCTTTTCACTGGCGTTTCGTGATAGCGACAGCTTAAAATAATTTGCACGTAAGTGAACTGTAGCTTTAGTTAAATTGGAATAAGTTTTCTTAGTTAGGGTTGTCCGACAAATCCGGATCGGCTTGAAACTTAATTTCAGGGATTAATATCGCACTTGGTTTTGGTTTGTACAATGATTTGTTTAATGAGAACAATAAAGTATTCCTATACCTCCAGTCTTAGATCATCTGGTAAGTTAAATTTACCACGAACCGCATTACAAATGTTGCAAATCAGTGTTGTAACGACTCAAGTCAATGAATGCATTTCAGTCGGTGTTTTTCAACAATTTAAATTGGTGAAATCTTTTGAGCAAAATCACGTGAGATTGACAAGACTTTGGAAACTATTTCATTAAATAAGTTTTGGTATTAAAGAGAGGACTCGCCAAATGTTACATTTTTTTCTTGCTAATTAAAATATCTCTCCAGACCGAATCGTTAACCGTTGTTAGTAATTTAACATTTATATTGATGCAGATGACTTGATTTGGACTGGACTTGCTGCTTTTCGCGAATGACCTGTCTTGGACTTATTGCCTTGTTAACAACCCTGATAGGAATACCAGCTTTGGATATTTTAAATTGCAACATTCGAGCATGTGGCCTTTAGCATTGGGCCCCAAATCGTCTTGTTTGCGCGAACCAGATTGGTAGGCCAATAAGCGCAATAAGAATGCGAACACGTCTGACTTTTTTCGTGATTGTTTTGCGGCACAGGCCTCCTGTTGAACCACTGGGAAAAATGACAGAGCGAAAGAGGGAAATCGTTTGACGCTAATGCAAGTTTAGCCGAAGTTTGCGGGAATCTCTGCAACTTAATTGACTGATGTTATCCTTCGTTACATGCACGACTAGCCGGTCGTTCTTGGAAACGCGCGCCTTATTGCACACAGACCGGGCGTGTATTGGTTGCCGATTCGTAGAAATTCGCAATGCCGATTGCTTCTTTATCGTCACAGAATTCGAAGCGAATTGGTACGAAGATATCGCAAAGTTGAACTATGTGTTCCAAGTACGTTACTGAATCGAAACCACTAATCTTTAAGCTTTAAGCCATTTACGGGAGAAGTTAAATCGCTTGAAGTCAAAGACGTTCTTATGGAAAAATCAGCCACGAGCCACATCTTTAAGTTTTGTATCTAATTAAAAATCTACCTTCTTGTGTAGTTAGGCCGAAAACAAGCTCGTGGCCAGTATACCACAGATTTAGACCAGCATTTTGGAGTTGTCACTTATACGGAACATGTATTGACGTGACGCATATCTGGGAGTTCGCCAAAGTTTAGATAGGATGTTTGAACGCAACTTTTTTGGACCACGGACCACTATTTGTAAATCTGTTTTTCGCGGACCGCAGACAATTAAAGTTAAGTTACTGTACTTAACAACTAATTCAATGGCAGTATAATTACACAATTAAATTATTCTTTAACTTCACTTCGTTTCTCATCTCTGCTCCACAACAAACTTTTTACTCACTAATCTTCGCGCAACAAGTAAGATTTACGATACTGGATAGCAAAATCTTTCGAAATCATTAAGTTGTGAATAACTGCGGCAAATATCTTTGAAATGGTACGTACTGTACAACGTATACGTGTGACTTTTTAATTCCTTGTTATATCGTCACGGACCACCTGTGCAGTCGTCGCGGACCACCAATGGTCCACGTATCACAGTTGGGAAACCCTGTCCTAGTCTAGTGTCGTGTTTATGAATGTCAGATATACGTTTCAAAAGGTTTTGAAACAAGAAAGTAAATAGTTTTTGTAATGGTGCATAAATTAAAAAAATTCCAGTTATACAGTACATCTTGTATTTGTATAGTATTTTGTTTTTGAATGGATATGATTGTAATTTCCAACACCAGCTATGCTGCTGAATGCTAGGAGTGTTCGCAAATGCTAAAGATGTGATTGACTAGCGCGTCTTCAGTTTATTATTTATTTCTTTAAGGACGTTTATTTTTGTTCAACGATAATAAAACGAAAAAAACGGTTTGTGACTAGTATCAGGTTAGCTTTGCTGAGAATGCGTGTAATTACCCCAAAATAGACGATCTATAGGTTTTAAAAGTCACACTTTATTTGCATAGCACGTTTAGTTATCTTTTTTGATTGAATTGTTCTAGGAGCAATTAAAATAAGCTGTGTCATTCTTTTGAAACCATTGTGATCCGCGTCAACATTTTATATTTAAATTTTGATGCGTAGAAAAATTGTTCTTGACAGCAGCGGACGAAACAATTTATTTTTGAACAACTTGCAGAAGACCAGATCTTTACAAATATTACCCTTTTTCTGTAACTTTTCTGAATAAATTTGTATTTTTTAAGCTCGTATATACGTGCATATTTTTTTCGCCTGTAGCAGGGTCACGAAACCATGCATGCTAGATTCGGCCGACATGTTTAATTCCTTGGGAGGCAAAGTTATTTTTCCCCTAACGCGTATTAGTACTTTACTTTTTTTTTACCGCGGACCCCTTAACTTTTTTTTTACTTTGCGTGGACCACGGTAGGCAATTTTTTGAAAAATGACGTCATAAATTGACGTCAAAATACAACTGGACTTCATCGTAAATTACGAAAGTCTCCAAATGTTATCCAAGCTCTTCCAAACACTACTAAGGGCCTTTATGTGTGCCAACAAAAACGTCATAAGATAAGAAATAAAGCTTACAAGGTGAGAGGCAAAAGTGGAAAAGCGATATATTTTACGTGAGTGAGAAGAAAGAGGAAAACGAAAACACGCGTACAAACGATAAAATAATCGGTGCAACATAGATTAAAGAAGAAAAGAATGTATCAATAATTCGTCAAGAATGTTGTATTTTACTAAGATGCTACAAAAAAAATTTGAGACGCGCTAAAAAAATAAGTGTGCGGAAAATAAAACGCAACTTAATGGTAGACGGAACACTGCGACCCCGTGTTCCCAATCACTGCCGATCCGCAGTTGGCATAGCTAGCCATACAGCAACATATTTAAAAAACAAAATGGCGATTAAACACCAAATAGCGAAAATGGCAAAGTCCGATTCGAGTCCTCCAGAGATAACGATTTGTCGTGGTCAATAAAACTGTTTATATTAGTTGGGTCGCCATTTAGATCATGGTTTGAACGCTCTTAAATTAGATTAGAATTAAAATTAGAACATTTCAGATTTTCCAAATTAGATTAGTATTTGAATTAGATTATTTTGAGTTTTCTAAAATTAGATTAAAATTATAATTACCGAATTGTCAAAAAAAAAAACGAATTTGAACTAGAATTTAATTTAATTATTCACAATCAATTTCATTGAAATCGCGAATTATTCTAATAAGAACATGAATGGTGAATAAGTGTGTGCTGTGTACAAGTTTTATGCCTTTTAGCATATCATCTGCTTTTCAGACGGTAAAAATCACCTACAAGTCGGTCCATTCAAAGAGTATTATTTCAAATTCTTTGTTTTGACTGAGAGACCAAAAATACCGTTGGACAAAGTGGAATTTTTGGTAAAATCTGAATTAGATTAGAACTAGAATTAGAGCGCACAAGCTCTCACAAATTAGATTAGATTGGAATTAGTCGCATTTTGCTCTTATTCATTGAATTAGAAAACTAGAATTAGCTAGTTGTCCAAGTCTGTTTGAACGGTTAAAATATAACAGGATTTTGCAGGGATCACAATTGCTTCTAAATTTGACAACTCGATGAAATACCATTAAGTTTCGCGTCATTGACCTTTATACCAGGGCTTTCCAAACAGTCATTTCTCGCTACCTGTTTCTGTCCCGCGTTTGTTTTAGTAATGTGTGTTTTGGGATTTGGTTTTGCAATTTGAATATCAAAAGGAAGAAAAAGTTTATAGCAAAACGCTTTGTGTAAAAATTATTTAAGTGTCTCATCCATAAATTTGGAAAATATCTGCTTTCTATTGCTATTATTTTAAATAATTACGGCTTTAATACTTTGTTCGACATAACCTTGGCCGTATTGGTGCTAAACACCATAACACCTTCTCGTAATTTTAAATTACCTGATGTTAACAATACATCCCCCACTGCGAAGATTGTAAACAACACGTTGGGCTCTTTTCAGTGCTTTTACGATTACCACAAAGCAGGAATGTGTGTAAGTTTGTTTAATAACCAAGGTTTACTTGCCGTTATGTTAATTCGTGTGCACGTGGGTTTGTAATCCGCTTTCTTTTTTATTTTAGGATACTCTTCAATTTAAATAATTTTTTTCATTTTAACAAAAACCGTTCATTTGTATATGCAAATGGTGCACCGATATTTCATCGTTTGTGTGTGCTGTATTGTTTCTTTGTTTTATCGTTTGTACGCGTGTTGTTCGTTTTCCCCCTTTCTTTTCGCTCACGTTATATCGCTTTTCGACTTTTGCACCTCACTTTTCACGCTTTATTTCTTATCTTATCACGTTTTCTGTTGGCACCTTATTATTAGTACGTTTGGAACTTACACCATTCTTCGCTTCATTATGGTGATCTGAGAAACCGAAAACCAATAAAGACAGTCAGGTTGGTCAAGGCTGGGCTTACAACCTGTTAAGATCGTTTAAGGTCACGCCCGATTTTAGTTGCTGGGCGTTATGTGTCACATTTTATTTTTTGTGTTTTATATGCACGTCTGCCCATATCGCCCTAAAGTATATACAACACTGATACGTCTCTTGTAGTTCTCAGGTATCCGACAGGCCGTAAAGTAGAAAGTCCTGAAACGTTGGCGCAACACAAACATAAGGACCGACATCCCGGCATAGAAGGACGTCAACTTAGGAGACACACTTGTCGGTGTACGAAGCAATTAGGATTGCAAATGGGTTTGATTGCTTGATTCAGGACAGGATTTCGTCAAGAAGAATTTCGGCGTCAAACCCAAGAAAACCCGCCTGAACTTGGCCGCCTAGTGTCAGACAACCAAAGCGGCCTTTAACGACCTTTCACGACAGTGGTCGACGAAGTGTTCGTCGCTGCCCAAACCGTGTTGTTTTGTATAAAAGTTTATACATACTTTTTGTCAGTCTTTTACAGGAACACGGTAGATACAAAGTTAAAATATCATACTGGAAAACCCGTATGTATACAAGGTTATTGCGCTATTAATTGCACGCCACAGCACGTCAACGCAGATGTGTCAAAGTAAATGACATACCTTATTTGGCTCCAGTTTGGCTCCAGTTTGGCTCTGGTTTGGCTCTGGTTTGGCTCTGGTTTGGCTCTGGTTTGCTCTGGTTTGCTTTGTTTTGCTCTGGATTGGCTCTGACTCTGATTTGCTTTTGGATTGCTTTCAGAGCTTTATAGAAAAAATACAAATCGAATAAATTTCACATTTTTGGTTTGTTGGTCTGCCCCTAGAGGTCTTTAGTTGAGGATGGCAAAAACTTAATATGTTGAGCTAATCGTTTAGTTAAGCCTTATAATACCGTAAGTTTCTTGCTTTTTTATGGGTAAACACCCTAACGGTTGTGGGGTGTAGGGAATTTAGTATAAAAAGGTTGAGTTATCGAACAACTGTTGGTTATATTTATTTTTAAATTACATAATGATTTGTGGCTGCATTTCGTTGAAGGAGAGTAACAAAAAAAATTGTTTCTATAAAAGAAAATTTTACTCGGTTGTCAAACACTTACACTCGGTTGTCAAAACACTAACATTTTTTCAAATTTTTCTGACATGTGTGTGGGGAGGGATTTAATTTGACAGATATATTTTTTTGAGTAGGTGCTAACTGGGGGTTTGTTTATTTTGACATCAGTGCAATTATAGGTATACAGACACGAAATCCGATATATGTTATTGCTTGCAATAAAAGTCGGGATAATATATATACCCTTATAAAAAAAAACAAGGTAACCTGTATAATATTAAAAAAATAACATAAATAAATAACCCTAATCAAGCCCTGGTGAAAAACACGAAAAACGTAACCCCGTCAATAGTAGTGTGTGGTTTGGAATTTGTATTGTTAACTTTGACGCACAATCGCGCACATTATTACTATGTCAAAAAAACATCGTTAATCTGGACAACTTTTTTCTCATAAAATGTCGATTTGAAGGGGTAGGCCACCTGGACTATCGAAAAGTGAAAAATCGATATTCGTGTAAATGAGCGCTTAGAATAAGCATTATTTAAATCATAACAAGGTGTTTCGATTTTTCTTACGTATGTGAACAACATAAAAGCAAGACTGCAGGCCACTTTGAGAATCGTGAACCAGGGGGCCGGCATTTTTGTATGGAGTGACCCGAACATTTCTAGCTTGTACGTCGTCATATAGAAATAGCATAACAAAATGCTGCTCTCGGTAGAACTGGTGTAATGTGGTGCAACTGAAATTCCGGTCCCAAAGTCAATGCTTCGCCATTGCCAAAAGATGGAATTTGCAGAAGCAAAAAAATAATTTCCTCTTCGTTTAAGCGAGCGACGTAGAAAGTCAAACCAACCCGGGTGACCTTGTACCTATATACCAGACATAGTCACACCCATTCATTATAAGGCAACAATCTGTGTTAATATACCGCGCGTCTGTTTTAACGTGAAACAAAGAGAGAGATGAAGACACAGAAAAATTGCGGCGGCCGAAAAGCACGCCTTCGACGGTCGAGGCGTTGGTTGGCGCTTTGGCAGCACGTGGTCCTTCGGCAAAATTTGCTGCGACCGCGTCTAGACAGTCACACGGCAGGGACCCAAAAGCTAGAGAGATCGCACCTCGCGATAAGGCATCCTTGCACGTCGCGCGAGAACCCTTTTCTTGCCGATATCGCGCGTTATGTGACTTGCCGGCTGTTTTAGTTTCAAGTCGGCGCGGCCAAAGTGCACTGCAGTGGCAAACAAGAGCGGGTATTTCGGGCGTTGTCTTGCTCGTAAAGCTTGAACGCCCCCCAAAAAAACACTTTTTTAAGGCTTCACCGACCTTTAGCCTTCTGCGGGCGACCCAACAAGGTTGTTATCGTGTCTCGATTTATGCCAACCTTCCAAAGGCAAATAAGCCGGATTTGTACGCGGGCCCCACACCTGAGTCCAAATTCCCCTACAGAATGAAAGACGGGCACGGCAAGCCTACAGCCATGTGTTTTGTCATCCACAACCACACACCCGCACTGTTCGTCATTCAGTCTGTCACTGTGGATACGGCGACAAGTTGGCAAAAAACAGCAACGTGGACTTTGTCGTTTTGAAATGAGCTGATTTGTTCACACGGCACTGGCATGAACCGACACGGTGTCAAGAAAGAAAGAAGGAAAAGCTCGCAACAAAAAGGCAATTGCACGCCGGTAGGCAACAGAACAAGAACGACGCTTCCAACCGGGCCCCGCGAGTTTGCAAAGGATCCCGATTCAACGTCAAGTCGGAGACAGCTCACCTTTCAAAATGGGTAAGCGCACTTCAAGTATATGTCCGGAAGAACATTGCGCGTGTTTTAACAGATGACGTTTCACATTTCCTTTTTTTACAGATCTGAGTAAAATAGCGGTCTCCTAACATTTCTTACTGCTTTCACACAGCTAGACCTTAAAAATCTGACTATATATTATAGATACTCTGAAACATTTCTATACTCCTTGAATAGCTTTTTAATCCCAAATTTTAAACTTTCAAGTTTCACTTTAGTCGATATATGCTTTTAATAACGATGGCGCAGAACAATTGTGTCAGGTAAACTTGTCTCGCCGTTCAGCGTTGGAATTACATTTAAACTTGCCGCTCGGCGTGCGAATTATATTGGCTTTACCTCAGCATTACGTAAGTTTTTATCCATACCTTCTCAACCCGAAAGCCATTTTATTTTTCAACTTTAACCCTAATGGAAACATTTTATTTTACGATTTTTGATCAATTTTATCGGAAAAGGCGCCGAGCAAACTATCCAAATTTTCTGTTTGTCCAGAGTCTTGCGCTGAATTAGTACTCCCTACTAAATGTAATTTCTTGCAATTTAGTACACCGAAAGCCATCGCAGACCCACCGAATCTGTTGATCTATGATGCAAGCAGAGCAGACTAGAAGAACAACTAGCCTACATATAGTTATCGAATTTCTTAACCCATTGAGCAAACTTCCTTAAAAATACTTTTTACGTCATTATGTATGCCGGTGGCATTAAGTCACCTTCTAAGTTGTTTTACTAAATAATACTAAATAACAGCATATTATTTAAATTCTGTTTTTAATACCTTGACTTTATAGTTGCATTGCATATTCGCACACCAGTCCGTTCAAGAACATCACTCAAATTTTTTTAAGAATAGTTAAATCGTGACATGAAACGTCATATTTAAATAAAACAAAAATGACCCCATACAAAAACCGTAGTCCTCTGAACGGAACTAGCATTTTGGTAATGCTACAAAGCACAAAAATGATGTCATCCGACGTTATTTCATGAAAAGTTTAGGACTTTTTTGCATAAAAATCGATATCTGCCCTAAGAGCGTATTTTGGCTGTAATATATCGTATTTCAGCACAGGAGCTATTGCAGAGTTGTATGGAAACTACTTTCGCTATTTGTTAAATGTTTTTCACATTAGTAGGCTACCAATAGTTCTACTTCCCTTCAACATAGAGGATAACTCCAACAAGACCTTCTGTAAATATGTTATTGAAAAAGTAATACACGCATTGTCGAAGGCGTAACATAACTATACTCTATCTTCTACCAAATTATATAAACGATAAAAATTATCCTACTGCGCTGAATCCTTTAATTACATGTTTTGCAACGTGCAATTTATTTTGTGTGTTCAGTGCGCCATGTCTCCTAAAATAAAGTTTATGAATTTAAATTAAACACACGCAATTTTTATTGGCGTTTCGGATGACTAACGGTTAGCTTTAGTAAATTCTTATGTTGTCTTACTGACATACAATAATAATAAAAAACATATTTAATATCTGAGGGGCCAGGGCACTAGACAATAACAGAATGGGAACGCTTTAGTCTAGAAAAAGGTTTAAACCACTGCCAAAAAACGGTAAATTTATATCATTCAAAATCAGTGTTGCTTCGCAATTATAGTCCTGGTTTGCCTTCCGTTCTGATTAGCAATTAAAATAATAGGTGTATGGTTTGTCCGATAAAAAAAGTCCATAATGTATATCAATGAAACATTATCGAAACTAAGGAATCCCCCGCAGGTAAGTATCCGATGATGGTTAGACTGTTTATTAAAACAGGTATAAAACATAAAAAAATTTTTAACTGGTATGTGTTTTGTACAGAAACTGAAAACGCTTTTTCAAAAGGCACAACATATATTTCCGAAAAATTTTAAGAAACGATTTTATGTTTCATACCGTTTTTTTTTATATAAACAGTCTCTAAACATCATGCATATCAATGTGGTGAAATTTAGCTTTGCAAACGCGTCTGCTTTAAAAGTGACGATGATAGAACTCCCTCAATTCACGGCGTCGATTTAATTAATTCATTTTTTGTTCGCAGATGCCTACGTGCTGTTGATACTGCTTTCGACGCTGGCGCTTTTCTCCCAAAGGGCGTCCGGTGTCGACGAGGAACTGCGCACGTGTCTGCAGAGGAACATTTATCGTGGCTGCCGGATTTTCGCAAAATACGTCAGTGTGCTATAGGACCTATTTTTAAGTGTTGTTGTCCTTTCTTGCGCCTTATAGTTGCACCGCATCTGGAGTTTTAAACGGATCTTTTTCCTTTGAAATATTACGTGTGCCGAAAAAATCTTGAACTGCAAAAGTCAGGTTTTTACCAGTTCGACAGGCAGAAGTTAAGAGCGCAAAATGCGTTGATGCATATTGGATACCTCTACTGTTTGACGAACTTTGTTTGCGTAAAACGTTTGATAAAATTTTGTAAAATTGACCCAAAGCTACAAGGATTTTAAAGCTAATTTATAAAGTTAAAATTGATAGTAGACCGATGACTTTATATTTGATAGTTTTGATATAAACGGTAATAAACTTAAGGGATGAAAAATATTCCTTCAAACGTTGGTTCATTTATTAAAAAAAAAAAACTCAACAAGCAAAACCAACCAACGTTCAATAGCTTACTTGAAATCAAAACAAAACAAAAAAGATAATATAGGTCTTTCCAACGAAGGGCCAGGCAGGTAAAACGGTTTGTTATGCGAACAGGTGTGTAAGAATGTTGCTCGCCGTATAGTAGCTCCAAGCCTGCTGACGGGTTCCGGATCGACGCCGTTTTTGTTACAGTGAGACCGAGTTTAAAGAACGGGCACCATTTGCGTTGTGTTTGCTTCGCTAAAAGACGGCTCCCTACATTTTTTGTTTTCGGCTTGAAAATAGAACCAATAAAAATCTCAGTTCGCGGTGGAAAAAAGTTAAAAAAGAGCTTCCTTGAAAAGGTTAGCGCATATGTTGCCTAAATGTGCCTATTTTGTAATCCTAATTTTTCGATAGTAGGCCTATAGTGCTTATCTACGGATTTCCACCTTAATGTTTTGTATATATCATCCGTTTTACTGGTGTTAAGTCGCAATTCAAGCTGTACAAGTCTTAGCACATGGCGGATAAGTTACCTAAAAGTACCTATTTTGCGGCCTTTTGTCAAGTTGTTGCACTTGTCTAAAACTTTTTTCGATTAGGGGGCTTGTCTATGAATTTCTACCTTAATGATATCGGGCTGATCTTCAAATGTTTCCATGCACGACATTCGTCCTTGTGTGTTATAGCCGTGTTCTTATACGAATCAAACACAAAGTATAGGATTGTGGGTTGCGTAACACTGATAAGACATCGTATGTTTGGTCGTTCGAATTATATATAGTCTAAAATTTTGCAAAAATTTGCTTCGCCATATTATAATAACAGGAATCAATAGTTGTTTTGGTATGTTGTTTTAGAAACCGACGACCGAGAACAACTGCTCAAGCTGGATGGCACAGGTTGGAAAGTCCTTAGCATTCTTCTATGTTTTTTTTAACTATATGGGCTTCTACACTGTTAGAAAATAAAACATTTTGTCAGGCTTCAATTACCTTGCCTTGACTGACGCCAATGTATAAAAAGTACAGCCTTGTTCACTTTTACCTGCTGATTTGCAGAGGGCCGACTTAAGCACCGCATCACCACCCACAAGTCGAGAGGGCTGCTTCTTTTCAGATGGAAACGAGGTAAGACCTATGCAGAACGTTTGTGACAGACGTTACACTTTTAACTATAGGCTCTACGTTCCAGCCAGGGTCAAACAGTGACGCTTAGTTTTTTATATGTAATGTTACGTTGACGAGGAGCGATGAACTTCATGTTTTTTATAGAACAACCAGCGACTGTTATTTATACTATAAATTTTGCATTGCAAGAAACACAATTCGGCAACTTGAAGCCTCAAAAAGGCATTTTTATTTGTTTTGTGCAAATTTGTCACGTACTTTAACCTTGATCTGTTGGGTGAACGAAATTAGACACTTTTGCAAAATAATACCAAATGAAAGTAAATTTAAGAAAGAGCGGTAGCTCCATCGGTGGGTAAAAAATATTACAAAATATACTTCAAAGGTTATACAAAAAAAAAACTAGTAAAACCACCCTGGATACATTAAATGACTTCCAATTTGTCTATTGAACGCCGACGTTTGGTAATATCGTGGTCAGTTTTCGTTCAATTTTTTCCCTGTCTAATTTTCAGGATCTTTTGAATGTTCACGGACGTAATGGGGAAAGGGATTTGAAGAAGATATGTCGTCGCGTAAGCAGGTACGGCTATTCTAAATATGGACCAAACGCTACATTTTAGTTTTAAAATCACCAAACTGTTATATATCTTACAAAATCACAACATCGCAAAACAACGCCTGGACAAAATGAACACACCAGGAAACAACCTATAAATACATAAACACCATTCCGTACCACGAGTAACTGAAACTGGCGGCTAATTGCCCTATTACGAAATACTGTCAACGCAAGACGATGGCCACAAAAAACTAACGCAAACGACACCCACACAAAACGAGATACTTACGCAAACGCGAAGTACGCAAAACACTTCTTAGGCAAAACGACAATCGTGCAAACGACTCTCAAGAGAAACGACACCAGCGCAAAACGACACTCGTGCAAACGACTCTCAAGAGAAACGACACCAGCGCAAAACGACAATCGTGCAAACGACTCTCAAGAGAAACGACACAAGCGCAAAACGACACTCGTGCAAAATAACATATTATCGGAAACGTCAGGCACGCGAAACGGCGCAAACGCAGTCTCTCACCCAAAACCGTATACCCAGGATATACGAGAAAAAACGGTAACTCACAAATAAGGAAACTCACGCAAAACGACACAGGCGCGAAATAACACTTAAGTCACAGTGCCGCGAAGTGATCTACTGAAAATTGTAAAACTATACGCATCGTATATTGAAAGTTCACTAGGGCAACACCAGACGCCAAACGCAGCAGGCGCCTTAAGCTCCTATATTTAATCTCGCCTGAAGGTTAATCACCTTTAATGACGTCCAATTGAATGTTCATCGATAAACATCACGATGAAACTAGCTATATAATCTTTGGCATAAATGTAAAGCATTTTGAAGTAAGTTGCTTTATCCGAGGCGTTTAGAGAATATTTGTTAACATTTCGGCGACGAAAAGCGTTCAAGAGTAAATATTGGGCTATTTTATGACTGTTTTCTTCTTTATTTAAGACCACGTGATTTGGACGGGATAAATTTTCTCTAAATAACATAACATTTAAATTTCCCTTATCTAAAATATGACATAACGGATTTTGTTCTTGTAGCATAATGGTTGGAAGTTACTTGGAAGCCTTAGTTAGACGATAGTAGAAATATTAAAGCCCTTATAGAAGTAAGGTTAACATTTCGAACGTTTCGAATATCTAATGCTGACCAATTAAAAATATATATTGAAAACGTTTAAAATATGACCAACTTCTGTTTTTGTCGTCTATGTCGGACTGGACGTGTAGAAACTATGTATATGCACCCAAGTAGTAATGCATATTTATAAAACAAAACTGGACATGTAACGGAAATTTTACAGACGGCATGTCGGCATTTTTTGCGAGTGTTATATTGTCTTGGCGAGTGCTGATTGGTACAAATTGACCGGGTATAAAACAAACAGCGTTTATATACCTTATATTAAACAGTTTCTTATCTGATCAAGACAGTTATACGGATTAGCATTTTAAAAGGGGAAGAAGAAAAACTCAAATCCCCAAAAAGAAAAACCAAATAGCAGATGCCACACACACCTGTGAATAAATATCACGCGGTTTCATGGGAGGTGTTTCTTTCTATTTTTGAAGAGCGAGACTTTCGAACTGTAAATATACAAACAAATTGAAAACCTTAATATTTTTTTATTGGGTAAATACTAATTTTTAAATTAACAGGAAATGTTTTCGCAAATTGTTTTTATTTTAAAGTGAAGGCACGCACAGCGCAAAGACCTAAAACTTCAATAAATAGTAAAATATAGCATGTGTATTTACAGATTCTTGGGAAAATTCTTCCGCGACCTAAGGCTCTATTGCTCCGAAATCGCTCAATGTGGAAATATCCAGGTAGGTATATTAATGCAGCTGAAAAACTTGTTGTTATATGTGAGCTAGGACCTAGCTGCTAGGTGTTGGTAAAACGTTTCAGCTGACTTACTGTCAAGTGTTATTATCATTAAGAGTTAAAATTAAACTTGCTGAAGCCTAACACTACTTTATTTAGGTCTTGCCACACACAGGACAACGTCGCCTGCATAAGCCCACTGATTTAGACAAGGTAATTGAATAAACCATATAATCAACCATTTCCTGACGTAAACGGATACACTTGTTTGCAACACATTGATAAAACAAGTTATGACAAAAAGTTAAAAAAACTGAGAAACGGTCAATGCACAACGTTATTGGATAAATTTGAAGGGCATTTTGCTCTCTTGAAATATATTTTTTGTTTAGGCACCGATTCTATAGAACCGTCTCGCGGAATTTTATGAGATCAGCGAACCGGTTAGCATTAGTAGTTACTGTCAATGGATTTTTGCATCTTATTCCATACATTGATTTTCAAGATTCAAGTAGCTCACGTGTTTTTTTTCAAAATGTGCAATGGTCAAGGTCGCACGTAACAGTCAACATTGTGTTGACTGTTTGTCAAAACATTTAATTGTTTCGTCATAAATACAAGTCATGAGACGACTGCTGCTTTTTAGTGTGGCTGTTAGAAGTGATGGAAATCAGCCGGTTCGCAGTTTGCAACTTTCGCTAGAACCTGGGGTTGGATATCCTGTTCTTCTAACTACTTTAATCATTTCCTGGAAAATATGGCTTTTTTTAATATAACCGGCTGAAATATATGACTTTTGTGATAGAAACAACTGACAAAAAATTTGAACCCCACCACTGACACGACTATTCAACTATTTGTGTTACGCCATATTTCGGTCCGCTTAACGGCCTGTCGCTGGCCTCGTGTACGCACACAACTGTAGTCTACAACTTTATTACCGGTATTGCAGAAATGCCGCGTGGCGCGAACAATAACGCGGTGCTCTTTCTTGAGCGAATGTAGCTCGCTTGCTCCTAAAACAGTGACCATCCCACATCACAACTGAAACATGACTTTCCCCCGTGCTTCTGTTTGCATAGCAAACGAGGGAATGTCCCTTCAGGGCTAAAACAAAAGTGCAAAACAATTAGGGACAAGAAAAAACGTAAAGGTGTAACGGCAAGAAACTAAATTAGACAAAACAATAAGTGAGGTGCAGAGCTAGATTTACGCAACTTAAGATTTACGCAACTCCGCTACTCAATAAAAACAGATTTAAAACATATTCTCGGGTTTACGATCTCTTCATTCCGCTAAACTTCTAGAATATATTCAACCAAAATATTATAAAATGTGTTACATTTAGACACCTGAGTTAGAATGAACGAGCAAGTGCGCAGTCGAGTAAGCGCTTTTCAACAACTAAAACGCATCACAAAATGGCAAATACCAAAGTACCACATCTTTTAAATGTTATAATCGCTTTATATCTGGTTCTTTACATAATTTATTTGTGAAAACACTATATACGGATCTGTTCATAAGTTTAATGGTGAAAATAACGGCCTAAATAGACGTAAAAAGCGACATGCTTTATTGTTGACTTGTAATAATGTCATACTGTATCAGGCGTCCGGACTAGGAATAGCTATACAAAGAAAACAATCGCCCAAAGCTAAGCAATCAACAATAAAGGGGATTGTTATTTATAATCTTAGATAATGTTTAGTTGACACTTTACAGCAATAAAACTAGCACCTACCAAACATTACCTTATGCACAATTTTCCAGCAGAACAACAGTAAATCCCAAAGCTTGTTGACAAAGTAAGTCACTTTTTTTAAAACCATCTTAATAAAGCATTGAAACTAACCGAAAAAATTTTCAACCAAAATGACAAGAACACGTGACCACCACATAAGGCGCTGTATTTACATTTTTTAATTAAAGAAGCAAATTTTAAGACATTTAGATTTGCGAGCTGCTATTGTTCAAGTAAAATTTATATCGATATTAAACCACACCTTCTAACT
This sequence comes from Ascidiella aspersa, assembly GCF_963924565.1. Lineage (NCBI taxonomy): Eukaryota > Metazoa > Chordata > Ascidiacea > Phlebobranchia > Ascidiidae > Ascidiella > Ascidiella aspersa. The sequence goes on from NC_139450.1 coordinate 7,423,945, forward strand.
TTTTGTAGATGCGCGGAGAAATCGACTTGCGTAGTATGTACCAGCACGTGCGCTGCCTTGAAGTTCGACACGGCCTCCACGAGGGGGCGCAATGGTAAGCGTCGGTTTACGTCACGTGACAGCCTCGTCCTTAAATCGACGAGACCAGCGTTCTGGAGTCTCCTCGATCAAGGCGGGCCGTTTTAAGCCGTATTTTACTGCACAGTTGCTTCTCGAACCCATGCATTCTTCCCCTGAGGCTGCTTTGCTTGCTGTTCTCGCCTAGCTGAGCGTGTACGTTGCTTCTTTGCAAACATGCACTACCCTAACGAATGCAAGTTTGTTGGGCTGCAAAAGATAAGTTATTTGTCCCTTGAGCGGTCACGAGCATTGCATTGTGTTTCAAATAGCACACTCTCACCAAACAGAAATTGCGTTTAGCTTGATTATTCTTGCTGGGTGATTTATTTAATAATATAAATTAAAAAAAAATCGTTGGCTTGGCCGCGGTCGATGGTCTGAACTTTTACCACTTTTGTACAGGAAATGCGGCGAAGTTATTAACGCTATCTGTTGCAATTTTGTTTTGAATTGTATCATACGTTTGAGCAAATAATAATCAAGTTCAACACTATTTGTTTTGAATTTTATCATATGTTTGGGTAAATGATAATTTTATAAATATATATTGAGTTCAACGCCATTTGTTTTGAATTGTATTATACGTTTGGGCAAATGACAATCAAGTTCAACACACTTTGTTTTGAATTGTATTATACGTTTGGGCAAATGACAATCAAGTTCAACACACTTTGTTTTGAGTTGTATCATACGTTTGGGCAAATGATAATTAATCAAGTTTAAACGTCACTTGTTTTGAATTGTATCATACGTTTGAGCAAATATAATCAAGTTCAACACACTTTGTTTTGAATTGTATCAATGATAATCGAGTTAACACCTTTTTTTTTTTAAGTTTCTTAAGCTTTGTCTTGGTTTACCGCTCTGAACTTTAAAAGATCGCAAAAACATACTTACGTAAACTAATTGCTAATTCAATTGCTAATTCTCAGCTGTAGTTACACAAGTAGGCGATATTTTCGGTCCCTTAAAACATCAAAAAAAACACTGCTTACAAATATTATTATAAGACATCTGCATTCCAACGTATTTTTGCCAATAACTACAGCAATCTCTTAATTTTCTATAAATAAAAACAATTAAATAAATACATCCTGGGTATATCTCAAGTCCAATAAACTTTTCCAAAGGCGTCAACGACTGGGTTAAACATTAAAAAATTAACCATGTTTAAGTTCAACGATAAACCTTATAACTATTTGCCACGGCAGCAATAACGTCTTTGATTGTTTGCCGGTAAACGATTTTTTTTAAACGGGACAAAGAGTCTGTATTTTTTTCTTTTCAGACTGGATAGTTTTGACTCAAAAGGGACTAGTTTTGGATCATCATATTATGATAAGCATTTGCTAGGTGTTCTTTAAAAGGAGGAGGTTTCATGATACTGTTTGAAATGCTTCCATGCACAAAACACACTACGGAATTTGAAGACCATATCGGTACTTAATGTTCAATAAGATAAGTAAATGCAAAATTTACTAAGATAAGCAAAATGCAAAAAATTACTTTTACAGAATAAATAAATCAGTCAAAACATTTTTTTACCACTAAAGCGCCCTAATCATTAGGCTAAAAAGATCAACAGTAAACTAACTTTGCCAGTTAGGCCGTACCCAGTGACAAAATGTAGGCAATTAAATTACATGTATAACCAGCACTGAAATTTTAAAAGGGTGTACCGTCCTAAACCTTACAGTTATCGCTACTAATAACTAATAAACCACTTAAAAGCCGCTATCGCTAAACTTTCTAGGCCTAAACTGTACCAAAATAAAACTTAAAACACACTGTCTGCTTGCAGACACGTTACCTATATGTATATAAAATCACTGCCCAAAAGCTGACAAATTCAAACAGCAAATGACGTAACAATGAAGTAACTAAGAAAAAGGATGTTGCCAATAAAATTAAAAAAAAGTATAAAAATTTAAAGTATAAAAAAGTAATTAGCGAAGCCGAGGCATAAAGTTGCCGACGCTAGAGTCTAGCGGGGGGTGACGAACACGTAGCCCGCGGGCCACAAATGCCCCCGAAAGATTTTTTGGTGGCAAGCGAAACTTCGATAGAGAGATCGGAAAAATGAAAATAGATGAATTTGAGAAAGGTCAACAAAATGTCATGACTTCCTTTTGCAGTAAAAATAACGCTATGCTCACTGTGAGCTATGAAGTATCGGAATCGATCGCTAAAATGCTTAAGCCGTTTGAAGATTGGGCATGGGCCAAGGAACTACTTTTTAAAGCTGCTGAAAAGTTGCCTCCAAATTCAGTTTATTTGTACCAGAATCTTAGTTTGTCCCATCCCACTATTTGCGAACGCATAAATATAAAAATGGGTCAAGACATCGAAGATAATCTAACAAAAAAGAGCTGAGAACTTCTCCGTCTGTCTCGATGAAACAACGTACATCAAGAATACTGCGCAGGTGACAATATTTTTTCGAGGCATTACATCCGATTTTCAATCTGATGAAAACTTGCTGTCTCTAGAATCAATACACGAAACTACTCGCGGAGATCTGCTTCAAAAATTCCTTCAAGCCCTAAACAAGTTCAATCTGCCGTTAGATAAGATGTCTGATGTTGCTCTTGATGGCGCACCAGCTATGGTCGGAAAACATAAAGGCATGGTATCATTGTTGAAGAAGAAAATGGATCACAAGAGGAGTTAGACATGATAAGTTGGTATTTTTTCATTGTATTGTTCACCAGCAAAGCCTTTGTGGAAAATCTGTGAAGTTTGATCATGTGATATCGGTGGTTACAGGCTGTATTATAGCTTTATTAAAAAAACAGACCTGAACAACAGCATATTCAAGCAAGTTCTCAACGGCGCTGATTATGTAGATTTTCTTTACTTCTGTGCTGTTCGTTGGACAAGTTGTGGAATATGCTTGGACGCTTTCATTTTCTATTGCCAGAAATATTGAGTTGAGAAATTTAAAGAAATGTCCTTTGATAGTTTCCTTATTTTCGGGGAAAAAAGACCAATCTTGGAAAAAATTAGAAACAGGTGTTTTTCAACGGATTTGTATCAGTTCGGGTCTACATATCAACCAAAAAAGAGTTCCAGCTCATCCGGCCTGGAGAAAGTCCCCATTTTGCATTTTCAAAATGGCCGCCATAAAATATATGTTTTTGCTCATCTCAGCTTCCACATTATTTATAAAAAAAGATTATGGTGTTAAAGTAAATGGTTTGAGGGCTAAGGAACCAAATAGAGCATTTTAAATCTTAATTTGTCGTGAAGACTATAGACGGGGTGCGGGAATTTCCCACCAGGTGGAATTCAATATTTATTTAGATTTCAGATCGTCAGTGTTTCTAATAATTGTATTTAAAACTAGCTATTTAGGCCAAATTTGTTTTCAATTTACTATTACAAGTATGTGTTTTTAGGCACGTGTTGTTTCGCTTGACCTGTATTATGCTATAAATATGGCTGCGAAACATGACCTACTTTATGTTAGGTATATTCCAATCAAACAACTTATAGATATGAAAACGGAAATTTCATTTAAAACAACAGATCTTGTATGGCTAAATGTATGATTACCTAATGCACTTGAGACCAGCATAAGTCATCCTAACTGGTCTGGATTTATGCACAAGTATCATACCGGTTTGGTGGAGAAGTCGACGATCGAGTTTCTGCCGATCATTCTTAATGATCCAAATGACCCCCAAATGATGTCAACAGTTTTTATACTACACTCAGAAAATCTAGCTGTTCACATAATATTTTCCGTAATAACTAACCAAACTTCGATCAGCCATTGTGGATTAAAGCAATCCAGATAGTTAAAGAATGGCAACTGCCAGTTATCGTCAGACTCGAAGGATTTCATCCAGTGGTGGGATTCAAATTTTTTGTCATCCGGTTCTATCACAAAAGTTATATATTTCAGCCGGTTCTGTTACAAAAAGTCATATTTTTCGAAAAATAAGTATTTGAAAGAACAGGATGCAACCCAAGGTTCCAGCGAAAGGTTGGAACCAGCTGAATTATCACTAGTACTAACAGCCAGCCACACTAAAAGCAGCAGTCGTCTCATGACTTGTACTTATGACGCAACAATTAAATTTTCAAATAATCACAAAAGGAAAAGTACTACAAATATAAAAATTAACACAATGTATGATTGTTACGTGCGACCTTGACCATTGCACATTTTGAAAAAACAAACACGTGAGCTACTTGGATCTAAAAAATCAATGTATGGAATAAGATACAAAAATCCATTGACAGTAACCAGTAATGCTAACCGGTTCGCTGATCTCATAAAATTCCGCGAGACGGTTCTATAGAACCGGTGCGAACCGGCTGAATCCCACCACTGATTTCATACCCTAAAGAGCTTTTTGAATTGTATTGGACTTATAATGGCGGGTTCAGGTTTGTAAGATGTACTTGGCCTTTTATATATGGCCCGCATTACGTCACTCATATTTTAAAGGGAGCTGCATATTCAAAATAGCTCCGAGTCCATTTTCATCAAAGCTCTGGGCTTTATATCATGAAACGTTATCACTTGTTAGGCAATACCTAGCCGCACGACGATTGAGACACCCTTCAGAAATAGCATCTATGCTTTACATATTTGCAGCAGCCAGTGATGGCCATTATGTATTGCGGACTGGTGGACCTTCAAAAATCAAAATAATTCCAAAATTTAATAACGCAACAGTATGCAACTAAAACACTTCTTAGCTTTCACATGCAACTGGTCTTAAAGTTTAACACTTAAACGAGTTGTAGACTACTTTTAAACAGTTGGCCAAAACACTTGCAGCATTGTGGCGTACAATTAAGTCGAAAGTAGGCCATTAACTCTATGTTACGTGACAATACTGCAAATTACGAAGCCGGCGAACCCCAGGTTAAGAAAGGCTGCTTTAAACCAACATAATTGTTACGTAACCGATGACTTCACAACCATTTCGAGTGGCGAAGATTCCGGCAGTGACGTCACAATTCTTTATCTCGTAAAACCCGTGACCCCCTATTGGGATGCCTCCCCCCATTCAAAAACTGTATCCGCCGCCCCGAGGTATCATTAATGTGCTTATGCTTTGGTCTTAGCATACATGGTAACGCTGTTTATAGGTCTTATTGTGTGTTCCCTTTGCAAACCGTTAAATAATAAAAAATAAATAAAAAATAACCTTTTAATCCAATTGTAGACTTGATTTTGCGTATCGCCCTTCGAACATGGACCGGCTGCTACCAACAACCTTGTTTATATCAATCAGTATCTGCCTGCAAATACATTTGTGTAACAATGGAAAGCACGTGTATGATTCGCATCCCAAAGTTTTTCTTCCCATGCAGGAGTAGGTGATATTTTAAAAGGTACGATTTTTTATTTATTTCTACGTCACTTTAAAAAAAAATGTTTACTACCTCAATATATGGGCTTTGGTATACCCACCAGAGTTGGATCAATTATATTAAATCAGTTTGATTACATTAGCAATTACTCACTTAAATGTTTCAATTACATTACAATAACATTCAAAACTGTAATTAATTATATCAATTGGAATTTTTTTCTTTTTTCTCAATATCAATGAATGGAGTCAAATTTTAGCAAATTACGATTACAATTAGAATTACACAGAATAAAAATAACTCAATTACATTACAATTACATAAAAAACTATAATTAATTACATTAATTACAATTGATCCAAGTCTGATACCCACTAGCCTAACTAAAACCTCCAACTCAACCATTAAGCTCTTAACTTCCTTTGTTATTTGATTTACAGTTGACAACCACCCAGTAACAAAAAAACTTTTGCCTCAGTTAAAAAATAAATGTCCGAAATTTTGTAATAGGTTATGAACGTTTTATGAATGATTGCCTGCCACTTAAATTTACTTTTTTTATTCTTCCATTAAAAACCAACAAAAACTCAGTTAATATAGATGTCTATATTCTTATTTTAGCAGTAGATTTGCAAAATCAAATATTCTTAAGCAGTGCGTCTGCCACAGTAAAACAAAACAATCACAAACAATGGTAACAATCACGGGAGGCAAGAGCTGGAATCAGGAAAACGTTCTCTGTAAGTTGTTTACTACCATGGGCGACTGCTGGTATTTTTCCATGGACGTCGAGCTGCACGGCATTGTCCCAAGGCAAAAAACGCTTAGTTTTTCTCAAGGCAAAAAACGCCGAGTTTTTCTTTTGAAGGCGGCAAAAAACGTTCAGTTTTCCTCAAGGCTAAAAAGCTGAGTTTTCTTCTTAAATCAAAGGCAAAAATACGTTCAGTTTTTTTTTTTAGGCAGCACAAAAAGGCAAAAAACGTTGTTTTTATTGTTTACGGCAAAGCGAATGTACCGTAAAAAGTCCTTGAAACGAAGTGGATATTTTAACTGCCGAATACTTTACAGAGGTTTAAAACGAGCAAAGCGCTTGGCTTACACACCTAAATTAGTGTGAGGCTAATTGCACCCTGGCAATCCATTGGCTAAAGCCCTTGTAACGACGCTATACAAGGGAATAGATTGGGGCTGATCAGCAGTTAAACAGTTTTAAAATCTAAACCATATATCATGGACAAAATGTAAAAAATAAGATGTCAAAAATTACATTTTTAAAAACAAGCTACAAAAGGCCTAGCTTCGTTCGCTGCTCGCCATCTGGTGACAAACCCGCAGATTGTCAACAACGTTGCCAGAAACCTTGTTCTTGCAAGTAAAGTATTTGTCGATAATGCAATTTTATTGTGTCCACATTCCAGTGATCTGGTTTAAAAAAATTAGTAAACGATTAATAGCTGAAATGGAGTTTTGAACATGCTAAAACAAACTGCGCTAAATTGCAGGTGCTGTCCAAGCATGGTTTATGCACACGTATGTTATTTTTTATGATTTTCGTTCAGGGAAGAAAGATTTAGGCGCGCAATTTACCAAATTAGATAAGCACACAGGTTTCTTTAAATAATCGCAGGCGGTCAAGATTTAGAAATTTGGGACTTTAATCTATTGCATTTTAAAGCTATATAAATACCACGACGTGTAAATTAATGCATAAGCCTAACATACCTGTAGGCTCCACGAGAAAGCGGTAAAGTCAATAACAAATTGGAAACAAACAATTTGATTTAATAATTTATGAAGCACGTGTACGTCTATACTCTATCTATACGACAGATTCAATTCTTACACTATTAAAACCCGAATACCGGGCTTGACTGGCTTTAAATGTAAGTCCAACCAATGTCCATCAGTTGAAATTAAATTAATTTACATTTAGAAATATTTTTTATTGCATTAACATGTTTAGTCTTCTAGAGTGGCCTCGAATTCTTTTTTTTTACTTAATTTTTTCAACATGGGTTTAATAAAACCGATCAAATATTGCCGCGAAGGCTTTGTAAGCAAACGAGGGACTCTCGGGTATCAGTTAAACTCCTGTATGCAATTTTAACATAAATGTTCGGCTACTTTTGCAGGACGTGGCCACGAAATACTTACGCCTAGTAAACACAAAAAATATTTCAACCGCGTGTGGCGCAAAAGAGCTTTCTACAGTGGAAAAACTTTTTGAAAATCAAAACATCAAAACACGTCAATCCACTGGTAAACCTATTATTAACTCTCAATTGGCAACTGACCACACTTAATTTAATTGCTGTCAAAAACTTATATGTTATACAAAAAATCGGAAAAGCTCAACCCTGGTGCTCCGTTGCTTGATTTTGTACAATGTTTTTAGCTTTTTTCACAACAGTGCATTGAACTAAGTTTATTGCTGGGTTGGCGCGTATAGCAAATTGTCAATGCGATAAGAGTTTTATAAAGTATTTTCCAAGACTGTTGTTCGCTCTCGTAAGCCGGCAAAAAATTGGGCCGTAGAATTGTGACAATTGGGAACACAGTGGCAACGAACAAGTCACGGTATATTAACCAACAGATCTCGTCTAACACCAAACGAGTGGTGGCGATTTAATAACGTCTGTTACAAACTTTGTATGTTACGATTATTGCAGATAGGAAAATAAAAGCTTGGTAACGGATCAGTCTTTTGCAAAAAAGAAAAACAGAAGATGGTATCGAAAAACAACAGAAGTTTCGGACAACCATTATTTTTTTTCTTCTCCGCTTGTCGCGAATCTCTTGGTAATTTAGCGCCTTCGTAATACTGACCAATAAAGTCTGACGTTAACCCTTTTTTGTGGAAAAGAATTGCACGATGCCGTTTTGCATATCGCAACGTCAGGGCTGATCCAGGATTTTTGTTTGCAGGGGCATGGGAATTTTGAGAGATGGCGCCAAAAGTTACGCCTTAAAACAAGCAAGCTTATAGTGCTTGTAATGACTTAAGTCAATGACTTGGCTTAAGTGCACTTAAGTCATTATTTTTCAATGCCTTGGCTTGAATTAAGTCTTTTGGGAAAAATGACTTGACTTGACTTAAGTCCTTGGACAAATGACTTGAATTGACTGACTTTGGTTGAAATTAGGCGTTATCATTCAGCAATTGTTTTTAAAAATTGGGGTATTTATCTTAATTTTTGCACATCGAACAATTTTCTTGCTATTTGTTGCATTTATGTTATTTTTACTTGAGTTATTGCTCACAGTCGGACGAGTTTACCAGTTTTAATAGTTTTTTCTATTTTTAACACCATGACTTGACATAAATTTGCCGTGATGTAGTTATAACTGGACTTAGACTTGACTTGGGCAACTGATGACTTAGATTGAGACTTTACTTGGACTTAAGTTAATTTACAAATGACTTGACTGGGACTTATATCATTTTCAAAATGACTTGTATACAATACTGGAGAACTCAGGTACCAAAACAGGCAGCTGGAATCCAGTCCAGTAGCGCGAAGCGCGAATCAATTGTCTATTTGTCTATTAAATTAGCAAAATTACCAATTTGAAGGACACGTGACGCTACGGACACAATACAGAGATTAAATTTTGCTCGACGTAAAGGCATTTTTTGTTCTAGTTTGAAAAAAAATGCACTCAGATAACAAAAAATAACACTTCACAACATGCTTAAGTATGCATGCCCCCTTTGTGCTTAATAGATTACCATAAATGTGAAATATACACAAAAAACAGAAGGCAGTTCACGCTATGCGTAAAAATGTTTTGCTATGCGAGTAAAAGTTGACAAAAAATAAAGCTTGGGAAATTTGGCTTGATTCCCCGCCTGGATTCAACCTTATAGCGACAGTAACACGACCAACAGCGCGAGGTTGTGTGTAGAAGATCAATGAATCGTAGGTCTACAACAAAAACACTTTGCCGCAAAAACGGAAAGGAAGAACTGAAAGCCTTAGCTTATAGAGATAAAGAGAAAGAGAGAGAAAAGAAACAGAGGAAAAGGGCGAGAGAAGAAAGGGTGAGAGAGCTAAGTCTAGTGGAGGAAGGGAAATGATAGAGCGAGTTGAAATAACGAAGCGAACGAGGAATAAGCTAGTTTCATTGTTCCTTCTGTCACTTGGACGTGAAAGACTCCCCGGACCGGCACCATGGGACGCCGAAAATGCAGTCCTTTTGTGCCTCAGCCCCGCTCCTATTAAGGCCCGACCGCTACCTCCGCAACAGCAACAGCCAGCGCTTTCTTTGCAAACGAATGGCGGTGTAACTAGCCATTACAGAGGTAGGTAGTTTTTATTGAAAACGTTCAAATGATACCTACTTCTGTATGGGCTTTGATATTCTTATTACGTCTTACTACAACCTACAACAATTATGCTCCAAACGATGTTGAAAATGCATGAAGAGTTATATGAAACGTTTAACAGGATACCTACTTCTGTACGGGCTTTGAGCTTCTTATTACGTCTCACTACAACTTCCCACCATTATGCTCCGAAAAGCGGTGTCAGATGGTTCTAAGCTGAGTAAAAAATGAATATCCGTTTGCTTGGCTTGTCTATTTAGCGGCCGCCTAATAAAGAGCGTTGTTATCTACGTCTGTTGTAGATATATCCGCCTCTTCGTCTGTTAACAACTTAGCGCTCCGGAAATTAGGTTGTCGTACGAAGATTCTATCTGACATATTTTTTTCATGTTTACCGGAAAAATTAATATTCAGCAGATATAACATAAATTGCGTGATGGCAAAGACATTTTTTTTTCTGTATTTTTCTGCCTTAATTGATTTGTTACGGGATTACAAAACCAATAACTGAATTGTATCAATTTTAGGAGAAAAGTAGCTTAGTTTAGTAGGGAGTGTCCAAATATTAGTTTCTGTTGATCATTGTTTCTTGTTTTTGTTTTTGTTTTGCATTGACAGTGAATTGCAAGTAATTTTTCCTGACGTAGGAGAAATTTTGCGCAGCATTAATTTTAAAACTTTTTCGTAAATTTTAACCTTTTGAGTGTACCATATATATGTCGCAGTTAATGTAATGTCGTTTCGATATCGGTTAAACCGAGTTTTTCACCCAATCTAACGCAAAATTTCACAAAAAAATATACTGATTGGGGGATGTATAAGCCGCAAATTAAAAGAGCGCGACAAAATAAAGCTTTGGGCTACTCAAAGTGATTCAATAAAATTTATTTTTCTGCAATTTCATTCTACATAGGTCAAGGCGAGAATTGTTTAATTTTCAGATATTTTACCTAAAATACCTATTGCCAAAATTTAACTTTGTAAATATCAAAATATTGAAATCGTAAATGCAATGCCAGCTTGGAAAAATAAATGGACGTTGAGTAGTAGCAATACTTACGTAACATTTAAGTAGTGGTTACCTAAATACGCGAATTGATTCCGGGCTGAAGCAAAGTCATTTTTATATCAGCAAAGTCATTTATTTATTAAAGGTTATTGTCTTTTTAAGGACACTATATGCACGAATCTGCAATGAAGCTTAAAATGAATGTCAAAGCCTAATAGGTCGAGCAAGTCGACATCATCCTAAAAAAGATAATATACCGCAATGGATAACAAAAAACGTTAGTATACTATACACGGAAATGTAATATAGCTTGCTTGTTTTTAGGATGACGTCGAAGTTCTCGCCCTGTTTAGCTTTAACATTTATTTTTAAATTGTCGTTTCAATCGTAAAAAAGTGCAAGGGTTCCATAATGCATAAAAAGTTTGGAAACCACTGAACTAGCCATATGGGAGAAGCTTTTTGAGTTCGTTTTTAATCGTTAAAGTGAGCGAATGTATTTTAATTGAAAGTATGGCAACAAAACACTGAAAGGTATTTTGTCGTGTTCAAGGGAGTCTCTCCTGCTCCGCACCAATCAAACGCCACTATCGCTTCGGCCGTTTTTCAAGCATTTTTTTGTTCTATCCTCGGCGGCTAAACCAACAAAGGCAGATATACGGGCCTTTGGCGCGATTAAAATCCCTATTAAAAAAGATAAACCAGCGCTGGCATGCCACGGCGCATTAATCCCCAGGAAAAACACAAACAAGCGGACAGTGGCCGTTCCCGTTCCGCCAATACGCGGGAGGGGTCACTGTGGCGTAATAATTGCCGGGGACAATGGCCAAGCGATGACGTCAAGGGGCAATGCAAAGAGATAGCGGCGGAGTGCTCGCCGTCGCATACGCACACAACAACAAGAGGGCAATGCTGACGAGTCATACAAAAAGGCCAGGGCTCCCCGCGGCGGGCGAAATGCGCTCGGCCGGGCTAATAAATTTCGCCGCGCTCATTCATCTGACGCAGTTGGGCGGAATTATTGGATTCGCCCTCGCGATAAAAGCCCCGAAACGAGGGAAGAAATATTGGAGGGGGGACGGGACCCGCTCGGTCGCAGTTTAATGAGATTGCTTTATTTGAATTTGGTTTTTCTTTTTTTTCGGGCCGCTATCGCGACCGCCTGACCTTAATCTAGAAATATTTTTAATAAGCATGCGCTAATCCCGAGACGCGATTACTATTCTTGGTGTTGTTGTTGTTGCCGTTGTTAAATCGGCTTTTGTGCACTGGAAAATCCATTGAATCCTCGTTAAAAAATCTAAGCTTTTCACGAACTTTAAACTCGGAATCGGTCCACAGTACGCTGAAAAAAATATCTGATAAAGATTTCAATTTTTTAGTCTTGGTAAACCAGCAATTTTATATTATTTCGATTTTTTGACTTTGAGATTTTCAAATTCCTCCGAGTCAATTCGTTCGCAAAAAAATCAAAAATTTAAGTCGAAGTGTATTTTTTGTTTTTAATAGCTTTCGGTTCATGTCTACTTTAGCGCAAGATCAGACATTTTAATTGGAAGAAAAAGAATTTACCCATTGACACCCAGAACTGATTCGATTCAAGGCAATTATTTGCATTGCTAAAAACCGATCTATATAGAATGTGTGCTTTGCTCCGTGTACGTTATCCAGAAACGCAAGGCTGATTAAACAAACCGTATTGAGAAATAGCTGATTAACAGTAAATTCTGTCAACTTTTAAGAGTGTCAAGTCTAATCAATTATTTAAAAAACTTTTTGGGTGACTATTAGTCAAATAAAATCGATCTTTAAATATTAAAACCCTGGTATTGTTTTAAACCCACAATGAAAACACGTAAGTTGTAAAGACATATGTTAAAATAACATTGATATTTTCAACGGATGTCTTTCTTGACAACGCTAAATCCCCAATTTGCATTTAAACTCATTAGGTGGACCTGTTATTTATGATTCGATATAATCAACTGGTGTGCAAACTTAACCGAATTCCTTTTACAACGAAGTACAAAAGAATCGTAAAAACGTTTGTCACCGACGAAGCGTCTTAGGTGCATTTCCCAGGGTTATTAACGCGGGGTTCAGAGAAAAGAAATCGATAATTTTTCCAGGCGAATTGTTGGCTCAATTCCCGCTAGGCCTGACGCCCGCACATTCACACGACCATTAAAAAAGCTGCTCAACTTTTAATCGATTGCGCGCAAAGGAAGGAAAAACAAGTTTTTTCGTCGAAGGCATTAACTTCGCATTGAAACGAACTTATACATTTAGCGCGGTGCAAATAAAAGGCTTTGCGATTTTGCGGTTTATGAAAAATGAAACAAAAATCTATTTTTCGTGTGAAAAACAAATGTCTTTGGGTTGTTTTAAACATAAGAATCAAAATAAATTCTCCAACATTTTGCGTTTCAAACTACTAGTCAATGGACAATGGCATCGGCGTAATTTTACTGCGAATAGTTTAGTTTAATAAGTATAGTAACGTATATGAAGATATCCAAAATGTTTTCTATTTTTTCTATTCTGAAGCATGTATGATTGTTTATAATAAACTGTGTTACTGTTGGGTGATTTTCTATTCGTCTATCAGTCTATTAACGTAAAAAAGATCGATAGTCCGACAATTGATTTTTATTAACCGGTTAATCAGTTAAGTTAAAGTACAAATATCCAAGTAAACATATCCGTTATCCGTATACTAAAAAATTAAAAATATCCGAACCAACCCTAGTTTAGGGGCCTGCCCTAAACCAAAAAATGTTTTTACGTCATACCCTCTCAATCAATTTTGATGACAAAGCTTTTGAGGAATTTGGGGAACACCCAACTCGGTTGGAAGTTTTCTACCATTTAAGGAGAATTGGATTCAGTGTTATGAACATTATTTTATATATTTTTTAATTTAACAGCAAAACCAATCTTTATTCGAAACTTTAACTTTTCTTTAACTTCCAATGGTCGCAGTGTTCTTTGGAGTACGTTAAATTCTACCTAATTCAAAACGAAGTCATTTTAATTTATTTCTCACAAAATGGTCGGTAATAAAAATTTTAAAGATAGTATCGGTACAGGCCTGATAGCAAATTTGGCCCGAACGAAAAACTATGATGGTGCGTATACGATATAGTGATAAGTGGCGTTTCAGTGGTAATTTGCGCACGCTGAAATCAAGTTCTTTCTTGATAATCTGATAAAACATTACATTTAAAAGTTTTATTTCACCTTTGCATGTTTGACCATATTAAGGACAATATTTGGTATTGGATCGGATCGCGTTGCTATCTAAAACAGCGTTTCTCAACCGGTGCGCCATGGAAGGCTGCCAGATGCGCCGCGAGCAAAAGGAAAAAATAACCGACATAACAACGCCAAATTCGCAATAATAACCACGACATAATAAGATCTAAAATAGTCCAGATAAGACCTAAACATGTTGAAATAAGTTTAAAATTAATCGGAATAAGACTTAAATGACAAAATAACGTTTTTAATCTTAAAGGCTGAAGTCCCCTAACAAAAATGCAGGCAATTGAAAAGAAATATCGGTACACCTAAAAAATTTCCCGCTCGCTCCGCTCGCAAGGTGCGCCGCAACGTTTTCATATGTCTCTAAGTGCGCCCCCAAGTAAAAAAAGTTAAGAAACACTGATCTAAAATATCGCGTATCGTTATTGGAATAACATGCCAAGTATCAGACATCCCTACTCACAAGTAGAATATGCAGTTCAGTATTTAAGGAAATGTCGGTTTGTATCCAGTCACTGCCAGCAAAAACCCTACGCTGCGGTCGGTGACTATACAGTGTACATTGTACAAGCTTACAACGAGCCTCGCAATGCCACCGTTTCGTTTCGGTCACGGAAGAAGCGGCGAACCCTAACAGCCGTGACGACTTTCGTAAATTACTCCGTCAGCCGTTAAAGCGCCTGCTTTTCAAACTGACGAAGTATGGAGGAATACTTTTCTCCTTTTCTCCACGAAAGCCTTATTGTTAGCAGTGGCCGCTTTAAGCGAAGTAATACCCACAAAGCCTTCCTAGTTTATAACTAGCTTTTTGTAATATATCAATATGCTGTGTTTGGCAGGTCAGAGCCATAATGAGTTAAACGTAGGCTAGGGCATTTTTAAATGCACTGTGAACATAGCCGTAAATACAACAACTATAGCGTAACAAAGCCATGTTCAAAAACAGATTTGTTCAACCTGCAGTCCGCAGAGCGGAAACATTTGGCCCGCTGCAGGCTTAAGTTTTAGGCCTACAACACGAACGCTTTAACTCTATATGGAACGTGGTAATTGTAAATCAATTTTCCAAGTTATTGGTCAGCCCATCTTCCAAGAAAAGTAGCACTCTTTTTGTTTGATATGTTGTGTTTCAATTGAATTGCTCCACTTGACTAACTGGTCTCTGGCCTCAGCAACTTTCCTGGCTTTAAAATGGGCATTTGTACAAAGTACGGCGTAAGTCGTTAAGTTTTTGCCAAACGTTAGGGTACCGTCATCGCGCAGTACTGACCACTAAACACCTGAAAAACTTTAGTTTGCATACACTTCAGGTAAAGTCAAACCGTTCGATAAGAATAGCGTTTGGTCTGTGGTCTTATCCGCATACAAATATTTTAGCCGTCGGATAGAACAGTTGTGCACCCCTGTTCTAAACTATTGTTCAATCGGGCCATTAATGCATAACAGTAAATAAACTAAGTGTCTATCGAAACACTGTTTGTTGTCATTATAACAAATTTGGCTAGCGTAGATGTTCAGCAAAAAACATTGGCTCGCAAATAAAGGAGACTGTCTTTATAAAAGGAGGAGAAGGTCTGATGTAAAATGCCCTCATTCTTTGCAAACAAAATAAAATAAAAGATCGCCAAATTAAACCACAAGTCAACTTAAAACAAAGTTGATTTACTATCTCTTAGTAATTTAGGATAGTCAAAAAACATTCATGCTTTCAAACTTACATGCTGGCTGTTCATGTCAAACTTAAATAATAAAAAAGGTAAATTAAAAATTTGGAACATTAAGGCTATACCTTGTAGGAAAGCTCAAAACAAAAGCATAGTTATTTGCCAATTTTTTATCTGGAATATAACAAACATAACCGGTTAACACATCTAGCATTTAAAAATATGAAAAATAAAACAACTATTTATACGCAAGTCTAATTGTCTGCGTAATAGAAACTATTTATATCGGTGACGAATACGATGTTAGATGTAAGTAAATTATTTCCAATTTGTATGTTACAGTAACATTTGTTAGTCATTGTTTGTATGGTAAAGTATATACACCTCGTTCTATTCGGGGCGTAAGTAACCGTGTTTCAAAGACTCCCAGCAGAAATCAGCCAACAAAACTTACAAGGAAAGTACGATCTTTATTCAAATTATATAAAACGCGTATAAATTGAAACGACGCCAGAAAACGGTTTGGCGCGCCGAAAGCACGGGGTGAATGTGTGGTCAAGAAGGCACCGCAGAAATAGTTGGTAAATGCCTCTCAAAAGATGTACAAGCACTTCAGATAAAAATACAACAAGAAAACAGCGAGAAAACAGCGTTAAGGCAACTACACGGCAAGGCAAGCGCGCGAGTGTTTTTAACTTAAAATTTACCCGAAAAGACGCGTGAAAAGGCAAACAAGAATACGTGGGCAAGACAAACGAATATAATAATAAGTGTATATCATAAATGCAAAGGCACTGAGCGCCTGGTGCGGTGTACAGCATAAAAATATGGCACAAACGCGAAAAGTACGCTCGCTCTGAATAAAGTTCTACGCGGCGACGCGAAGCGAAACGTCGGTGGCGATAAAGGCGAAACAAAATGGCGGACGATGTCGCCGCCCAAAATACGACATTTGAGTTTGGGTTCGCCGAAGACCGACAGGCGGTAAAAACTTGGCTCGGAAAGCGCCTAATTTCACTGCAAACATATCAGGAGTGCGAGTGGTCTCAAACAAGAACCGATCCCTCAACCTTCGGAATTTGTCAAATTCGTCTAGTGATGTGTCGGTAGGTTACTGAAAATGTGGCACACGTGTGGGCAGGGTGGGTTAAAATGAGGGATCGGTGGGTGAGGAGCTTGGGCTAATGGCGGGAGCTGCGCTGAGCTCGTAGGGAGGCGGCACAAATTCGGGTGAGGATGTGACGTGCAGGGTGCGGTGCTGGGGGTACTCGGGAAGGGGGTTATAATAGGGGTGAAGCTGGGGTTGGGCAATGTCCTGAGAATGGGGTTGAGGGTTATTCTGAGAGTAGAAGTAGTTGGCGTGATGGGGGTTAGTCATCGAGACGGCTCCAGGGGTGTACTGCGCCCTCGGGTTCGTATAGAAGGCGGGCCTCATCGAGGGTAATCCCCCGGGGGCCGTTATGGTGCCGTCACTGGGTGGCGCACACTGCCAGTTCTCGGGCAATCGTCCGAAGCCGGTTTCCTCCATTACGCACTTTATGTCGTGGTGGTTCCCCTGCATCGCGACCTCGTAGGCTATTGACGTCGCCGGTGTCAGATCGAGTGATGACGTAGGCTCGAGTGCTGACGTATTCTCGAGCACTGACGTAGACGATGATGACGTAGGCGAGGATCCGGTGGGCGAAAGGCGCGGCGACGGGCAAGGGTCGAAGCTGACTTGAGCGTTGATGACGTCATTGTTGTTGCCGTCGGGCAGCGTCGGTGATGACGCCACGGAAGGTGGTTTGTAGTCGTCGGATGATACGTCACCCTGCGCCTCGTGCAGCTTCATGTGCTTGCGAAGTGAGCTGGGATGCGTGTAGCTCTTCTCACAGCCGATTACCTACAAGGGGAACGTTTCCGCTTATACGCCATTTTATTTTTTGTGAGGTTTTAAATTAAAACAAGATGGGTATGTTTCAACAGTATGTAATGCTAGTTCGCCCGGTCAACTTTTTAAAAGATTGTAATTTTTTGCTGTCCGGCTTGTGTACTTCGATTGGCATCGTCGTAAAGAAAAACGGTTGGCAACATGACAACCGAAAAGTTATACCACCTAGGAAACCGTTTACTGGCAAACAAATTTTTCGCTTATCGACTATACAACTGAAACACGCAAAATATCCTTTGCACGTTAAATGTAACAGCCGCGTTGTTTAGCAAAAGCCTCAGTTTTTGTTTAGGTGGTAAAGTATTTAAGTAGGCAGTTTTTTGGTCGATACCTTATTTGTCGAAAGCGTATTTTTTAGCATTGCAAATTTCTCGCTTTAACTCGAAAACGAGTCCAAGGCCTAGTAGTTTTTCTCAACTCTACGACACAAAAAACATGCTTCAATAAAATCACACTAAGGAATTGTTGGATTTACCAGTGTTACGACAAAGTCTTGTAAATCAAGCAGCCTACTGTATGTTTGAAAATCATTTTACTTAATGGTGTGCTTTAACTTACGTTTATGCTAAAATACTGACTGAACGCCCCTCTGTTTTAGTAAAAATCGAACTATTTAGGTATTTGACCCACGCCTTTGCTCGAAACTTTTTAACAAGTTTAAACTTTATCTTGGGCACAAATTTTTACCTTGTGCCCTTTTTAACAAGTCTAAATTTTACCCAAGGGCACAACTTTTTACCTTGCACAAGTATGGCTTGTCGGTGGTGTGAACGTGTGTGTGTTTCTTGCGGTCAGAGCTGTTGGCGAATCTTCGATTGCAGCCCGAGTGTTCGCAGCAAAACGGCTTTTCTCCTAAAAATCGGAACAAGGGTTTTGTTTAGTTCTTGCATGTAAAATTGAAACACATGTCTCTTCGTAAGGTTAATACTGACGACAAAGGCTTCAAATAGAAACAGGAATTCTTGTAAGATTTCTGGCATTTTAGTCAACTTATGAGATGTAAAGAGAAATAAATTTTGCCTAAAGTGCCATCTTCTATCTCTGCATTCGAAGTATCCATTTTTTTTTGCTTTACATCTTATAAAAATGACTGACTGTAATTACACCAGAAAAATTTTGAGAAATACCATCGTCCGAATTATTGTCAACTTCAAAATTTGAATTTAAAATAAGGTTTAGACAAACACTTCATTTTTTACCACTTTAATTTAGTCGTTGATAGTAACACAAATTTTACGACCAACAGTAAACAAAATGCCTCAATCTGATATTGTTGTCCAAAATAAAACGTTTAATACGGCTCGTCGAAATGTCAGTGTTGCCCATGGATTGATTTACAAAAAAGTAAACGTACTGTGAAATACGCCTGGCAACATTTACAGAGATTACAGTTATTTTGCCTACTCTGGTTATTTTTTTACCCTTTTCAAAGCGATATTAAAGTACGGCAAATTTGTCTCTTATTACTACACCAAAGAAAAATATTACTAAAAGAAGATCACAAAAATGGACTTAAAGTAGGGAGCCAACCAGCAAAACCGAACACAGCACAGCAAGGCCACAAGGCCTGCTTCGCGACCCAAATATAAACGCTTAAATTTTCCTATACTACGAACCGCAAATAGAGCAAAAAAAGTCCTTACCTGTATGAGTCCTCTTGTGTATCTTGAGGTTCTCGCTTCGCGCGAAGACCTTGCCGCATCCGGGATAGGGGCACATGAAGGGCTTCTCGCCGGTATGCACGCGAATATGGTTGATAAGCTTGTACTTAGCCTTGAAGGGCCGGTCCTTTCGCACGCAGTCCTGCCAGTAACAAGTGTGGTCGCTCTGCTCTGGGCCGCCGACGTGATCGCGAGTGACATGGGCCACCAGCTCGACCATGTTGTGGAAAACGACATTGCACACTTCGTCGCCAAAGTAGGCCGACTTGTTGTTGTTGTTGTTGCACTGGTAGCCGCAAACGTCGTCGTAGAGCCCGGCCATCGGTCGTGTCCACTTGCAAACCAGCTCCTGGTGGATTTCGGCCTGAGGGTGCTGGAAGGCCCCGTACGCCGAGAAGAAGCCCTGACCGGCCGCGTGGAAGTTGTGCGCGAAGTTCACAGGCAAGTTAAAGTTTAGCGGGCTTGGGTGGCTCTGCCAGGGGAGGCCCAGATCGCCGTACTGGAACTTGTAGGACGCGCTCGTGCCACCGGCGACGGCCGGTTGCGGCCAGTTGGGCGAAGCGTCGCCGTTTTGGCGGAAAATCGCGACCTGGTTTCCCGCAGGCAGCTGGTGATGCGGCTCGGCGCCCGTGCGTGAAATGGCGCCGAAAGGCGGCGAGAGGAAGACTTCTTGGCCCAGAGGAGCCGCGTCTTTCGGGTCGTAGCTGCTGTGGCTGTTATGGTGATGGTGGTGGTAGCCGCGCGAAAACATTGGCGAATTTTCGTAGCTCAGAGTCGTCGCAAAGGCCATCTTTCGGTTTTGCTGCTTGTCGATGTTGTTTGTTGTGATGGTATTTTTTCTTGGCAGGCTGATTTTATACGCTTGACATTGCCCTACAGCCAACCGCTGCGAGGTAACGAAAACGAAGTTATTTCTCGTCGATAGCTTCAAGCTACGAAAATTCGGTCAATTTATTGTACAAACTGTATTTTAAAAACCACTGTAAACACTTCCCCACTTTTATATTTTTATCTGTTTCAAGTTTAAAGTTTATCCGCATTACAGCAAAAAAAAAATATATATATATTTGTTGGTATAATGAATTGATCAAGATCTCATTGTTTATTAAAATGTTTAAAATACATTTTTTAGACATTTTTGAAAAATGTGTTAAATAAAAAATGAAAAAATTGCACTTTACACTCAAAACAAACAGAACAAACAGTTGCTTTGCTTTACTACTCGAGTATTTCGGAACTCTTTTGCAGTCTGGTTGGCACAAACACACGTTTTTTTCGTCAAAGAAAGAAACAAATAATCTCATATTGGAATGCGCATAACCTTTCGCTAAATATTGGCGGCCGCTAAATTTAAAATGTCGACATCTGGCACTGTTTAAATATCTAAGTTAAATATACAAGATTCCACATTTTGAAATAAAACTTGACCAAAATCTCTAGTGATCAACTCAGGACTGACTGTAAATTACTTTCTCCCGAAAGTGGCCATTTTGTCGAAACTAAACATATTTTCTTCGTTTAAATTTCGTCTGCTCTAACAAAACAACGCTTTCAACGGCTTTTAAATAAATAACTAAAAAATTATTATGTGGTATTGTGCAATAGTTTTCCAAATTACGTTTAACGTACGTAGAGCAGTTACAACTGGTCGAATTACTCTTATCCGCTCAGACTGCAAAATATTAAACGCAAGTCTCGATTAAGTACATCTAATTTTGACATTTAGCGACTTTGTAAAATGATTTGGTATAGGCAGCAGAACTAAGCTGACTAAGTTTTTTTTTAACCCAAAAATGTTTATTTTTTATTTTTACCCTAAACTATACACCAAACGTTAACGTCACATATCTCAAACTGAAACCAATGTAGCTACCACTTTTACCACGCAACGCTGTGCTATGCTAAACACAACAACAGCAATAATCTTGTCCGCCGTTTCTCTTTGATACAAGGCGGCTTGCACAGTGCACAAAACTATCCAGCGGCGTAGCTGCGCCAGCCACAATAATAACAGCACTGCTGACCTAATGCCTCGAGAAATTCTGCTTGAAGAACAGCCTCTCTCTTCGCAGTAGAGCCTCTGACCAAACTATGCTCAACGCATTGCCGCTGCTGTCAGCTAAAACGAATGCGGCTCGCTAGAAATTCTCTCCCTATTTTTTTGTTTGTGTCGTCACAATAATGCTGGTGCTGTTTTCGACGCGTAAACAATCCGCTGGGAATTTTGCGCGCGCCCTGTAAACGCTTTGACACCAAAGGTTGCCAATTTGATTTCGCGAAATGGTGTGTATTTCGCGATTTTGGCATCTCCCTGTAATCTACGCGCAGTTGCACCAATGATACTATCATTGGTTGCACACCTGTGTATTTCGCAGCAAGTGATAGCTACATTATTTGTCATTCCAATACTTTGAGCAATTCATAGCGTTGCCACATTTTGTTTAAAATAATTTTTTACAGTTAACTGGCGGATTTTGATCAAGTTTTTTGGTGTTGGTGTTTTAAAACGGAAAAATGTGTTAAATTCGATCGGGGATTGGTAATTTACATTACGCCACTTTTTAAAATGTTAAAGGTTCTGTTTATCTTGTGTTCTATGTTTGGAATAAAATTCTATTTGCATGTCGAGACTTTTATTCTTTTTTTCGTATTATTCGTATCGTAAACCGAGTCAGTGCCAAATATATGATAATATCACTGATTTATGAAATACATATGCATTGTCAACTTGCCAATAGAAATAGTTTGAGTAACAAAATTATATAAAAAGTTAATCGTTAAGTATAATTTAGCAACATTTTTTTACGACGAGAATAATTTTTGGTGTCTTTTTCTAAAAATGTTTAGAAATTGCGGGATAAATAACACATAAGACAACTCAGGGTAACAAAATAGCCCTATGATGTTTTGCATTTTTTTGTTTGACGAAAAAATTTTCTGGCATAATACTGTTTCGTGATACACGGTAAAAGTTTACACGACCGATGACCCATTTCTGCTGGATCTCATTTAACTTTTATTAAATACCCTTGTAATCTGTATACGCCAACTCGGATTTTTTAAACCTGACTTTATCGGATTATTTAGCTCAGCGATATTTAATCGTTTTTTCGCCAATGAATATACTAATTCACTTATATCGATACATAATGATAACGTAAAAATATAAATGTATTACTGTGAAATCATAATATTAACGTAAATCAAATATAAACACATTTTGTTTTGAAGTTGTAATTGTCATGGGACCTAGCAAAAGTTATAAGCGAAACACGCATATCAAAATGCCAAATCTTGAAAACCTAATTAAATTAAATTGATTCGAAAAAAATTTATCCATATGCCCATTGAAGCTATAAAGGCCTTGTTAAATTTAAAGGAGGGGAGACAGTTTTCGCTATTCGGCTGTTCTCTAATCATTTTTTGACAGAAAATCTATAAGATGTTGAATAAAAAGTAATTTTATTATTGCCAGTTCAACATACCAGAAACCGTATGAAACATATTACACGGCTCCGATGCATTTTTCGTTCAGCTTTAATAGTTATTCTTAAAACTAGCTAATTGTTTTATGCCAGAATTAGTTATTACTTATCCAGGTGAATAAAAATTAATTATTTATGATGTAAAAAAAGCTTGTAAAAACCTGCAATAGGAGCAATGGTTCGGTGTGGCCTAGGAAAGTGCAGCGCTGAGAAAACTGTTATGTGTGCTTATTCAGCACTGCGGCCGTCGGCTGCTATAATACAAAAGTCAAACAAATTGGGGCTTCATCGAGGTCATAAAACTGTTACATTTTTACAGTTATTGCTTGAAAAAATCTATATACGTCACGCCTGTAGAAATTATTTTTGATAAAGGTTAATTTTGTACTGTGATGGTGCAGTTTTAAAACTGAGGGACCTTGTCTAAATTCATCAACCATTGTTTTTCGATCCAATGAATAAAGTTTGACTTGTTTTATTTATAACTGCTGCTTGAGTCAAGTACAATGACATTTGTTTTACTACACTAAACAGTGTGTTCAGTTGCGTTGTGTTTTGGCGTGATGGTCAACTTGAAAATCAGCAACAGCAACCATAAAAAAACAGGCTTGCGGTTTCGCACAATGCCCGACTTACAATAAACCGTGACCAATCAATTTTTGGAAGCGTTTTCAGCCTTTACAGACTTCGGCCATTTCGGTGGCGTCGTCCAGTGCTGTGCCTTACAGCATTTTTTCACTGCTGTTTATCGGTTATGTAGAAAGGCTAGCAATGCGCAAAGTTGAAAACAACTTATTTTAAGGTGATACGTTCTACTGCAGTTAAGTCGTGTTAACAAACAACAAGTTAACCCAATTAAATCCAATCTTAAGTCAAGTTTATATAAATTGCAATTAAAATTTGATTAGGTCGTATTTATATGAAAAAGTACATATAAAAGGAAAATTAAAAAAATTTCGTCCTATTTAAAAATTATATCATTTTCAAAACTAACCAAAAGTGTGTACACAATTTAGACAAAATAAGCCTAAGTTAAATTTGTGTACATCAATGCTTCTCCTAAGTCAAATTTGTGTACATCAATGCTTTCTTCTCCTTTTTTATGTATTTACCAGCGAAGCTTAAAAAATACATACATAAAAAATTAAAAAAAAATTTAACAAAAAAATGTAAATTGTTTACTGGCGGCCGAATTTTTCCAGGGCTTAGGGCTACATAGCCTCATTAGCCTAATGTTTAAACTGGTACTTGTTCAAATTTGATTTATATGAGCCATGTCATATTACTTTGGCAATTTACTAAAAGTGGGAGAAATATTTTTTAGAAATATCTTTACCGAAACTATGTGAACTATATTGCCGTCGGTGACACAACCAAATAAAATGGCGATAATTTTGGCTCGTGACCCAAGGGTTAAAGAAACCTGGTTTAAATCGTCCAAGGCGGGTTAACCAAACTTACAAAAACAATAAAATATAGAGTGAATTTTCATTAAAAATTTAGGCTAGGCCAGAGCTAGTTATGAACCTTTAATTCAGTGTCACTTGACCGTAACTTTCATCTTTCTTGATACATTTGGTATCACATTGACGTAATCGTTTGTTTAACAAATGTCCCCAATGCTTGACCATAAGACTGTTGCAATTTATATGAACGTTATTTCTGATATATCGTTTAAGTAAAACGTAAAATGTACGTTATAAGGCAGTGGTTTCTAACCCGGGTCCGTGAACTCCTTGAGGTGGGTACGTAGACTATTTTAGGGGTCTATGAAGACTCAATTAAACCTTTAAGAATAAAACCTTAGAATGAAAGAATAATTCAAAATGTTATGACTTTATCCAAAAAAGGAGATTAATTAAAAATACACGTTTGGTCTCTTATTTGAATTTAGACTCGATTTTCGCATGAATTTGACCGGAAACGACAAATCTATTTGTTTTATGACGTCATCTCTGAAACATTTCATGCCGACTCTGGTAGATGTGAACCAAAAAAAAGATTTAGGGGTGCGTGATGAAAAAGTTAAAGAACTAGCTGCTGGCTTAAGGCCTAACCAATCCTAGTTCGTCACAAATATTCGAGAACTCCACATTTAACACATTGCAGCCAAAACAAGTGGTGAACGTTGGCGTTACGGTACAATATTAATTGCCGGTATGCTGTACCGGTAGAAAATATAAGTTGTTTTCACGATATCATGTGCCAAAATTATATTTGTCTATTTTAATTGCAGATAGCCTTTGTGCGCACCATTTTACAAAAAGCCCAGGTCTCTTAGGATTACTGGTTCCATGATGGTCAAAATTGATGGATTTAGTGGAATCATTTCTGGACAATTTCATGCGTTTGGTTAAGCAAGTTTTCAGTCGTTCCGCTAAGAACATCAGTCATACGCTACTACTCGGCTAAACGCAAACCAAAATCGCTATTTCATTCGCGGCGGTCGCTAATTTCTCCGCCGTCTAAAAACTACAAGGTTCCAGAGACAAGACGGAATTAAAGAAAAGTGGCATGCCATAACAATGAGTCGGCATCAGAAAAGCTGTCTTGTCACCGTCAGGCGTAGAAAGCGTTAATTTAAAAAGCAACATTAGGCATTAATTCGAACGACCACGCAGGCAGCGGGCTTTTGAAGTCGCCAAAGCACGGCCGAGGACATCTGGACACAACTCGAAAGCCGGCCCGCCGCAGCGCGTCAAGCTGGCTAAACGTGACGTCAACATGACGTCACGCGCTTGTGAGTCACGTTTGGAAGGCGGCGTGGGCGGCGGGTGGCAGAAATTCGTAACAAATTAACTGCGCTTTGCTTTGCGGGAAAGTTCCTGGTCGCGATGTTTGTTGAAATATCGGGAGTGGTAGATCTAAAATACCGCGCTTTATTATTATCTGTGTAAGTGTGAACAAGTATAAACAAGGCTAATGGTCGGTGTGTGGCGTTACTAAGCGAGCATTTAAATGTTTAAACCAAAATTGTTTACCTTATAATTTCCCTCATTCAGGCTTTCAAAGTTCTCCTCATTCAAACTTTTGAGTTTGAATGCAATCAAAGTTTAAAGTCGGCTAAAATAACTTTCATAAAATTCATTTAACAGGTTACGCATCGGTGTGAAATTGGCTGGTACGTAAGTGAGAAATTAGCGGTTTTAAAATAAATTTCCTCTAATGGTGCCTGAAGAAAGTACAATTTGTTTGTGCGATAGCCTGGACGCTATTCTCCTTTAATTATTAATTTAAGTACTTCGAATTTTATGTCGTATACTTCACCCGATATTTTGAGCAAAGATTAGGGGAAGGTGGGGAAAAACAGACCCCTTTCAATGAATACAGTACATCCCATTTTCTGAGTTTATAGGATAGCCTTTTTGATATTCAGGGTAGCAAATGAAAGGTTTCCTTGTGGGTCATGTCTCTGCTGAAAAGGTCAACTCAAAAGAAGCATAGCTTCTGAATAAATTGACCAATTTTGCCGGAGTTTTGCACGGATAAAAACGGACCCCACGAATAAAAGATAATTTAATTGCTTTGGTACGTGGAAGTGCCGGATCAAGAATTTGTGTTTAAGCATACAATTGTTCAAAGACACTGTCACAATTTGGATAACAGCGTGACGTTATATTTCAGGCAATGGTATTAGCTGGAAATATTTAATTAGAGTAGGTCAAAACAGACTAGAAAACCAAAATAGCACTATGCGTAAAGAGCTTTGCATTAATATAAAAAGTATAGGGGTCGGCCGTGCATCAACTGCTTTATATTTTTCATACGCTTTACTATACCAACTCGTCCGGCCATCGTAATAGCTTTGATTCGAACAACAGCGAATTTATTCCCCTTCCTTACACCCCAAACAATGCCAGGCACAGTTCTCTATCAGACATTCCAAATGTTAACCAACTGAAAGGCAAAGTTGGCTCGCATAAACCGTATACTGTATTTCAACAAATAAGAGGCCTATTTTTGATATGGCAAACAAAAACTAACTTACTGGTTACATTGGTTTTCTGATAGGGAACTTATTGGCTTTCTGAAAACAAATTCGTCAAAATACATGTACGAAAAGACCTTTTGAAAGTTTTACTTCACAAAAAAACGGGAGAAGCTTTACGTTAAAGCGTGATTTTAGTGTGGAATTCAACCAGTTAATTCTATTCAACGTTCCCTTTTAAAATCAAGAATGTACGTTAAATCAAAAATAAGCAATCTTGCTTTTGCGAGCAAGGACCACTTTTGATGTGACACTGATCGATATATTCCCGGAGTAAAGTTGGTCGTTCGCCAACATTTCGCTTAGAAGTTAAGCACTATACTGTGGTTAGCTAAGGCCACCCATATGCATCAGTCAAGAATCTATTTTCATATACTGTCACGATGCGCTAGATATTTGCATGACTCCGGCAATTTTAGTCTTTTGAAAGCTTTGACTGCATTTTTTTTTCAAATGAAATCAAATACCTTTAATAAATAAAAGCAGTAGTCACAAGATTTTGGGGTTAATTTTCCAGGAGCTTGAAAAGACAAAACAGTCTTTGGCCAGAGTATCAGAGTATTATTTAGTGACTCTTGCACTTTTGCAAAACGTGGCGTGTTTTCGCAGTCGACATGTGCACTGCAATAAGCACGAGTTTAAGATAAAATTACTGCATGTGCTGCAGGGCAAAATATATACACTTGAGTGTTTTTTTTTTGGTAAATTTTAGCTGGTTATTTTGTATAACTGGACCGTATATACCTAAAGCGTGCTTTATTTTTTCTTCTATTTCTGTTGCGTTATTCATATCAAGCGTTCACGTGGTCAAAATCGTTGAAATACGCAAAGTGAGGCAGCGCCAAGCCGTGACTCTGTTCAGATCAAAAAAGTTCTATGTATTGCATTAGGCGTGCCTTTTTCTTTTGCGAATTCTCTCGGAAAACATGATGAACAATTAAGCTATGATTTGAGGCATGCCTCAATTGTGACGCCCAAGCTATGAAACCTTTCTTTGTCCAGCTTGAATTCTTGAGTTCCCGCATAGTGCGTGTACATTGACTTCTTGTAGTGTAAAGCTCTAAAGTTGAATTCATAAATAAAGGCAGACCTGTGCAAATTTAAAAGTTTTGCATCAGACGACTGGACAAAAAAATGACACGCAACTTTCAAGGAGATTGATAAAAAAAATAGTGACTGTGTGGATGTCATGGGCGTAGCCAGGGGAGCCATGGACCCCCACCAAATAATTTATAAATATTGTACTCTTAATAACAATTTCTTTTGTAGCATTTATGAGCAGTAGCCCACAACAGTCGATCACAGGCATGCAAAACCTTCAATCGCCATGCACAGTTACGTCATAAACGATGTAGTCAATATTATTTTTGTTATATTAATGCAGTGTTACTACTATTTAGTCATGTTCTTCTTGGTCTCTGAATGGAGTATTGCGCTAAAACTCAGTCAGTTGCTTCTCGAAACGGTTTGCTAGCACATTTATTTCTGTTCGATACGCAGTTAATAGAATGGCAAAAGCTCAAACTTTTTTTTTATTAGTACTATACCGTGTTTGTGTTGTGGTTGTTAAAGAAAAACGTGACTCGAAAAAAATTGTGCCTCACCATCTAGGAACCTTACCGCACGTCACTGGTCGTATCACATCCGTAGCAAGGGATAATAGCGGCAGAGAAAGCTTGGTGCGGATCCGCGACTTTTTGTACAAAATATCGGAGTTTGAAATGAAAAGTCAGTTAATCGGTCATGCAGATCATTCTTTGTAGAACTTATCTCTTCTGACTCAAACTCAGCAGTCGAAAGTTCTCTGTACACGTGTATTGAAAATGCCGATGCCGCGCGCAACAAAATGTGCGTAAGTGGCGCTAGCGCCGGCCGCAAGGTGGCAGCACAGCGCGCAAATTCTAATATACAATGATACGAGTGAAAAAAGCTGGAATAAATGATGAGAAAATCGTGGCGAATGGGCTCCTAACCGTTGCTTACTGCAGAAGGAATATTTTATTCACTGCTAAATAAGGGGTTTGGCGCAGATAGTAACAGAAGCGAGATGAGAACAAAAATCGTTTGATTTTTCGTAAAATCTCGTACATTTTTTTCGCGCAGTTTTACTTACAAATGTCTTCCTAATAAAGGGTCAATAAATAGCCGAGGTGAAGCAACTGGGTTTTCGCTGAAAACGGGGCTAAATGGGCTCGCTCGAGTGAATAAATTGTATATATAGATCGATGCAAAAATTCAAGATTAAAAAACTTTTAAACTTTGGCTGTATCAAAAAAAAAATTGAAAACTTGTAATTGAAAGCATTTTGCGCGTTTGGCGAAAAACGAAGGCAAGCGATCCCTGAACAAACAAAAACAAAATAAATTTTATTAAAAAGTATGCAATGAGTCTTGTCGGTCGTCGCTTATACACCAAACAACCATCGTTTTACCGCCTCCTGCTCTCGGGCGACATCTCACGTCACAAAGCGGCCGGCAAAATATATGGTTAGGTGGCGACGGGGAGCGACGCTTTAAGAAATCCTCTCTTTTGACGTAGTAGATTCTTTTGACGGCTAGACGTCCACCTTGGCCTTTTTGTTTGTTACGCTAAATGTGTTCAAATGTTAATCAAATTTGTAATGATAAGAGAAAGTTTGTTTCTTCGTAATTAGCTTTTTTTAGTGTGTGACCTTCATAAAACAGACTTTATTACTAATTTTACACGAGAGTACTTAATCTTTCAGACAGGATTCAATGTAGTAAATTTTGTGTTTTGATAGATTGGCTACCTGAAATCGAACTATTTCGGCAAATTAACTCATAAAAATATCAATAAATACTGCTTATAGGATGAGGTAAGTTGGCGTAAAGTTGAATTGGCGAGGTTAATATTTACCTGTCTGCAATAGCGCCTCGCTTGAAAGCTTGTCTCTGTGTGTCAACCTTTGAAGCGTCTAAAAAATTATAAAATAAAGTAATTTGCTGAGGTATATTTACCCGGTATAAAGCATGCGTTTTCTAGAACAGTTCACAAGGATTTGTCCAACATTATGATTTTTATTTTGCCCTATGGGGAAAATTAGGTTATTAGATTTGGAAAAATAAATGACTAAGTGTACAATACAGTGATTTTCAAACTGTGTGTCTCAAGAGATTCTCAAGTCGACCGCGAAAAGTTTTGTAATTTTTGAAAATAACCGATTCGTATGCCAAAAAACATAGGCATTTAGGTAAGCATACACGACTAGAATGTACGCTATATGCATTTCATAACTGATAAGAACAATATAATATTGACTTACTTTGCCGTCTATTAAAATAATTAAGAACCACTGCACTACGGGTGCAGATATAAAACAACAGTAGCAGTGGTGATCTAATTCTCAAATTGCCAAAGCAATATAATCATTGATCAAGGACGCCAATCCGACGCAACATTAGGCAAATTGATTGTTACCCGAGTCATTAATGATCTTGCAAGCATGACGACATTGTAAAAACTGGATTAACATAACAATACAGGTGTTAATCCAGTTTTATCGTAAAGTCTTTATCTGTTACAATTATACAAACTTATACCAAAGTAACATGTGTAACTTATTCAACGCGGCAACTACATATGCAGTAGGGTTGTTCAAAACTGTGAAACAGGTTTATTTATAGCTATTCCATTGCAAGTATTGCAAAAAAGTGAAAAAAAATATTTTTAGGGGGAGAACAAATTATTTTTTCAAAAATTTTTCACACAAATACGAGTTTTTAAATTGACGTAGCACGGTCAATACTGAACCAAACGTGCTCATGTGGGTTTTTTAGACGAAACCTAACAATTCCAGGGGGTTCCACACTAAACAGGAAAAAAGTGTTTTTTAAACAACCCTAATATAAAGGATGACCATGATGTTAACATTTTCGTTGACGCCATCGTTGGTCAAAAAGCGACTGAAGAAGTCCTAAATCACAATTGTCGTACACGCATGTGTAATGTGTAATGTGTATGTATCATACATTGACTCGGATGTGCTGTGGCAATGTAGATCCCCTGAAGTTATTTGTACTAACAGAATGCAGCAAGCATTGGCGTCATGGTTGTTTCTCGACTCGCACCCATCTGAGCTAGTGTAGTTAAATTGGTAGAGCGACAGTCCCGGTATGGCCGGAGATCGTGAGTTCAAATCACAGGGCTTTTTGATTTTCTAGCCTGCCTTGCTTGAGCATCGGAGATCAACTCATTCGGCTAAATTTGGCTCATCTTGTGCAGTGTGGTGGCATTTACACCTGGATTAAAAAAGCACAAACATAACATCGAAATGAGCACCTTGCAGCCACCGGACTTGTGTGGCCGGGCCGTACCCCTTCTGGTTCTTAGCTGCGATGCGAAAGATGATGGCGGGCTTGGTGGTGCAGTCGATGTGAGCCGAGGCGAGGTGCGAGTGGAGCACGACACAGCGCGGAAACTGGCCGAGGTAAACCCTGTAAAGAGAAGAGCGCAGGATTGGAAATTTTGCACTACACCAGTGGTTCACAAAGAGCCACTTGGCTCACATAGGGAGGATTTTTTAATTTGAGGAGGAAATTTTTTCTAAGGAGGAATTGGGGAGGAAATATGGATAAAAAATAGGTTATTTAATCGGCTATATGGAATAAAAATTTTAACTATAATGATTGTCTCGTTTTGTAAAGAGCCTATTAGGTCCATAATCTAAGTCTAATGTTTATTCAGTTCCGGTCATAAGTTTTGGGCTTAAACACAGAAAACATTAGTGCGTAAAATATGGTTCAGGTATAAACAATGGCATCTACAAAGGGCGACCAACCTTACCAGCAGAATGTTGGCGGGTGCGATAAAAAACACACGACACTAAAAAGTGCTAGATTTCTCAAACAAGAACCCATGTTCTTCGCCAGTTTTTTGACTTAAATCAAAAACGGAATCCTCGAAATGCGGCCTCACCTTACAAACTGCATGTTAGGGGTTCGTTACAAAACACACGTGTATTAAAAATGGTGCAGTTCTGAAACCACAACCTATGTTGTAATGCGGCTCACCTTACAAACTGCATGTTAGATGGGTTCTGGCGCGCATGGGCGCTTTTGACGGCGAGGTAGACCGAGTACTCGATGATGGTGCCGTTGGTGCTGCTGGGGGGTTCCCAGGAAATGGACGCCCCCTCCAGAGTTTTGCTGATCTTAATGGCCGACGGGGCGCCGGGGAATCCCGGCAGGCAGGTCTTGAAGGCCGAAACCTCGGAAAAGGGCCCCCGCCCGCACTCGTTGATGGCGGCCACGCGGAACTTGTAAGCGGTGCCAGGGTCGAGTGGAACCTTTTTAAGGCCGGCGTTCTGCGAAGGAAAGTTTTTAATTGTATACTAGGTGTTTTTTTATGGGGAGGTATTTTTAGACAAGGCTACAGAGTCGGTCTGTTTTTGCTGGAGTCGGAATCGGGATTCGGTTTGTGTTCCTGGAATCGGAGTCTGGTTGTTTTTAACCAACCTAGCAACCTAAATTTTTAGGGTTTGGGGCTTAGCAGCTTTGATCTTAGGGACCAGGTTTTTGCAAAACAATCATAGAGCAGGTTATTTTATTTGTTAAAAAGAAAAAAATTGTTATAGTTAAAGTTTAGCGAAGTATTTTTTGTTCACTTTTTAAAAGTTAAAAATTGTTGCGCTTCGTCGCAAATAATTGCTGATTTATAAATTTAATAGTATCGGATCGGCACTGACACCTACCCTAGTATCGGATCGGCACTGACACCTACCCTAGTATCGGATCGGCACTGACACCTACCCTAGTATCGGATCGGCACTGACACCTACCCTAGTATCGGATCGGCACTGACACCTACCCTAGTATCGGATCGGCACTGACACCTACCCTAGTATCGGATCGGCACTGACACCTACCCTAGTATCGGATCGGCACTGACACCTACCCTAGTATCGGATGAGTACTGATACTAACATTTGACGGCGTATATCGGCTCCGATCCGATATTATCGGACATCCATAAAAACAACCGAAACGTTGCCCCCACCTGGTCGGGAATGTTTACAACATCCAAGGCGTCCACCTCTCCAGTTGTGACGATCTTCTCCAGGTACTGGCTCACTGTGATGTTGGTCGCCTTGACGATTGCCACGTCATGCCATACGTGCTCCGGCTTGGGGAGGACGGAGGCAGGAAGAGCTGGTGGAGGATTGGAGATGCCAGAATCACCCCCAGCAACAGATCCAACATCCTTCTCTTGATCTTCCTCTTTGATCGAAGGGGTCTTCGGCTCTTCTTTGGGTTCCGCGTCTTTTTTCTCCTGCTCTAAGGACTTGGCCTCTTCTGGAGCCGAGGCGCTGTCGGTTGCCATGGCGACCGGAGGAAGGGAGGTGGTGGTGCTGGTGGCGGAAGATGACCTCTCGCCGGCCGACACAGTGCTTGTGCTGTTCGTCTGGTTTGTGGTGAGCGTTTCGTGTGGAACGTCAACGTCCCTGAAATGCAGAAGGCTTGCTAAAACAGTTGGTCATAAAAAGTCGAGTCTTGAAAAATAGTTTACTAATATCAAACTTGCTCCCGTTTAGAGCCTGTATAGCTCAGTCGGCGGAGCGACGGTCCCGGTATGG
Organism: Ascidiella aspersa; assembly: GCF_963924565.1. Taxonomy (NCBI): domain Eukaryota; kingdom Metazoa; phylum Chordata; class Ascidiacea; order Phlebobranchia; family Ascidiidae; genus Ascidiella; species Ascidiella aspersa. The sequence continues at coordinate 7,457,315 of NC_139450.1, forward strand.
TTGAGGTTGTGAGTTCGAACCTCATCACAGGCTAGTTTTTTTTTAGCTGGCCTATCAGACATTTCATCACGATACCGATATCCAATATTTTATGCAAAAAGTTTAGCGATCCGACCAGTTGGTTAGTGAAATACGTCATTACAATGCTTAAACTAGCAAAATAGATTAAATTGAAACGTTCTTAACTAAATTTTGCAAGCTAAAATCGCTGCATTGGATCACAAACCATGGCTGAAACTCCAATATGCGTTCGGTATCTGAATCGGCGGGCACCGATACCACCCTAGTTTGAATGAGTACTACTACTTAATATCGTGTTACAGGCTTACAGCTCCGATCCGATATTATCGGACATGTTTAGAAGGGTTAGATCAGAGTCGCTGCACTCATATGTGATCATCACTTCATCAAACCAACCTAACATATAATAAGAATTGTAGTAAGACGTAATAAGAAGATCAAAGCCCATACAGAAGTAAGTATCATTTCGAACGTTTCGAATAGCTGTTTATTCATTTTCAATATCATGGTGTTCAAAATGATACCTACTTGTCTATGGGCTTTGATATTCTTATTACGTCCTACTACAACCTAAGCCAGGGATGTCTAACCTTTTAGCAGATTAGGCCGCATTGCCACTTTAAAAAAATTCGATAGGCGACAAAACCTATTAAATGGGTGACGTCATAAGTTACGCATATCTTGACGTCATAAAACATCTTAACTTATAGTCACCCGCTCTTTGAGAGTGAACTCGTGCGTAAATATGCAAGTAAATATTGGTCTTCGCGTTTACATGCCTATCATGTCATGGTAACACACCTTTGGGCTGATATATTTCCTTAAAAAGGTCCGCAAAAACACACATTTAAAAAAACACCAATCTTGCTTAGCAATAATGGTATACTAAAGTGCTCGACGGATGTTGAAATGCGACATGAGACTCGATTATAGTCTTAAAAAATATAAGATTGGGCCTACAAACACTGCGAGTTCTACGCGTTTTGATAATAGTAAAAACACTTGTTTTAAATAAAGGCTACTGAAAGTGAGAATAAGTGGTGAGCCACGGGTTGGACATCCCTGCTGTAAGCATTATGCTACTCTAACTTAACATACATTGGGGCGTCGGACGTTGACGTGGGCACATCTTGCTGATCGGCGTTTTGCGTCGTTTCACCATCGACAGGAGAGCTTGTTTCGCCGCCGCCAGATGGCGTAGTCGAGGTGGACTGGTTGCTATCAGCTGTGGCCGTCACGGTTGACGCACTCTGGTTCGTTTCTGTCGTCTCGTGAGGTGGCGAAACATTGCCTGGTTGTTGGATACTAAAACACAGGAGCTGGTTAAGTCGAAGACTGGCTGGGAAGGATTGATAAGTTGATTGAAACTCTTTCTTTGATGGGATTTGTATATTGAAATTTGGTTTGAAAAGTCACTGAAACCAAATAATTGATTACTGAGTAGTGTAAGCTATTTTATCGTTGATTAGTGCGAGATCTAAAGGCAGAAACTTTTTTGTAACGCCGCAACCTAAAAAATGTTTTTGGTTTGCGTGGACCAGAGTCGGCATGGAATGTTTTAGACGGCGTCATAATAATTGACGTCATAAAACAAGTATATTTAACTTTAAGAAACCTGGTGTTTTTGATCCAACAAATGTAGAACTGAAATGCGTCTAAATACTATGAAGGAAAAGTCGCAAAAGCGTTTGTTTTTAGTGAACCATTTTCCTAAACATTCATTTCTTTTTTTAATTATACACCAAGATTTCCTACTCTTTCCTATTCGCCCCACTCTGCATAATTTTAGACCAGTGTTTCTCAGTCGGGTGAATAAAATTTTTGCAGGGGTGAACCAACCAAAAGGGGGGAATAAGGGTGAACAGTCAGAAATGGATGATAGCTTGCGAGCAGGGCGGATATTTCGGATGTTCAACCTGTTTAGTGAACAGGTGAGAATTTCCAAAAACAAAACAAATTCTAATTATTTTCACAAGAGTGAATGAAATCTGGAGATAGATGCTAGGGGTGAACAAAAATAAAAAAAGTTTAAGAAGTACTGCTGTAGACCACCTCCAATTGAAGTTGTATTACAAACATGATGGAGCAGGCAATGGTGTCATGTTTGTTGCTTCTTTTAGCCTGCATAGCTCAGTTGGCAGAGCGACGGTTCCGGTTTGTGCGATTGCGTGAGTACGAACATCACTTTTAGCGCGATCTTTTTGCACAGATTTCGGATCGGCCCGCTAAAAACGCTTCTAGTAAAGCGCAACTTTATGTAACACGGTGAAACAACGTTGTTGAGGTGAAGTGCTTTAACCCCGTAAAGTCTCTCTTGCATATTGCACCACACGTTACTGTACACAACAAGCGCCATATTTGATGCGCGTAACCTCTTTGCCCACCAAAATAAAACACCGTTGCTTTCCTAAAAGTTTTTATTCCAACCGTTTTAGACAACCAGAGATTGCATTAAAAACACTTCAATTATAACAAAAAATTGATTTCTTCACAGGATTAAGAAAAGTCAAGTAATTTTTGAGAAGAAATTTGACGTCTCAAAGTAGAAATTCGGTGTTTAAAAGAAAAAAGGTCTCCGATGTTCTCCATTATGTCAGCCGTTCTTCGACTGAATTTCATATAATGAAAATAATGTACCTTAACTTACGTGTTTAACTGGATCGTCCGAAGGTTTTGCTAATACATAAAAGCGATTAAATGGAAGTTGGGTGCAATGCAATTAGATCTGATTGCACATCTTAATCTTAATATGCATGAAAATAAATGTGTATTATTTTACCTTTCACTTTCGGGGGTTGTATCCATAGGTTTAGCTTCGGGCTGGTTCGAATCTGCAGGAACTTCAGGTTTCGTTCCTTCCGTCTCCGGAGTTTTTTCGGGGGTTTTCGGGGTGCTGGCTGCTTCCTTAGCTTCGGTTTGCTTGGGCTCTTCCACTGGTGCCTTGTCTACCTCTGGGGCAGCACTGTCACAAAAAGAGGATTTAAACTACAGTGCTCAAGCTTAACCTATGTTTTCAAAGTGTTTAACAAGATCGGATCGGATCCAAAGCGATGCCAAATGGAATGTCAATTTCGTACTCCAGTATCGGACGGTATCGATTCTAGGGTACTGTGTTGATATTGTAATTCTTGCTATAATTTTCAAACCAATGCATCAATTACCACAGAGCAAGTTTTCAGATTGCACTAAGCGAGTCCGCAAGAACAATCATACAATTAGCCAAAGTCAAACACAATAATACAAAAATTGTTTTTCAGAAAAAGCGTTTAAATTTACCTCGAAGTAGGAGTGACGTCATTTTGAGCATGTGAATTTTCGGCCGGGGCGTCCGTGGTGACGGCAGGCGTTGGAGAACTGGCTGTCGTTGCCTCGGCAAGTTTGACTTCGGCATCAACAGGCGTAGTAGTAGTTACAGGGGTAGTGGGGTCGCTGCTTTGGGCGGCTTCGGGGGTCGTTACGGGGGCCGGGGCAACGGCAGTCGCGCCGGGGGCTTGAGCATTGGCAACGACTGGAATTGGAGAAGCTATTGTTGTTAGAGTGCGATAGCGAGGTTCGGACAAAAACTAAGTTTGAAAGTGTTTTATGTTTTTTTGCAGAGTTATGTCGTTTTTTTCGTAATATTTTTGCCTTAAATTTTGTAATAAAGGTAAATTGACTTATCATTAACTATTACTCATGCGGGCCCCACAATTGACTTGCCGCTATTGCTACTGACATGTTAATGTACTTATAAATACAATGCACAATGTTGCCATTCATTAGATACTTATCTTGCACTAAGTGACAATACATTTCTATAACTAAAAAATAATAAAATAGAGTAAAACTAAAATAAATGGGTTTCGCTGTATTGAACTGAACACGCAAGCATTTGTGACAATTTTTTTTAAAGTAACTTTACCAACCTGAAACTGCTGCAGGTGCCGCTTCAACCGGTTTAGGTTTGGAAGCCACAATTATTCTTTGCATTCCAGGCCCGGTGGAAATTAACTTGACTCCCTGGAAGAAAAAAAAGGAAAAATTGGAGCATTTTTTTTCGAGTGTAATGTTACACTACACGTTTTTTACAGACATCTAAAGTGCATGTATATCCTAATGGCTGATGAAGGATAACCGACTAGGTTTAACACCAATGCGTGTAATTGTTGTTTCATTTGCTGCCATCAACACTGATTAAAGAATTCGCGTTTTTTTGACAATAAAAAAATTCGTCAATTTTGTTTATAGTAATGACGTCATTAAATGTAGGATCGGAGAAAAATACCTTGCTTGTTCCAATATGCACGGTATCGACGTAAGGTTAAATGACAAAACATCGGACACTCCTTAATAGTGGTAAATAGCAGGCCAGGAGTTACCTGTTGCGCTGTGGAGATGAGTTTGGTCGAAGTTCCGCTGGTCAAAACCTTAGTGGAGAGTGAGACAATCTTGGGAGCACTGCCACCAGTTTTGTTGATGAGCGGGATTGTCTTGATGATGGACCCCTGACCAGTGACGCCGCCAGTTTGCGTTGTCATTATGGAAATAGGCTTGTTGGTGGCAGCTCCACCGCTGGAGACCAGTTTTACCACAGATCCGCTGGTCTAGATAAGTAAAACAAAAATGATTCGCCTTTTACTAAGGACTTTTTGTAGAACCTTGGGTGATTTTATCTAGGCCAAAGTCATAAGGCTTGACAAAGCATATTACAACTTTGGTAGCCTTTTTGTAGAACACTGGGTGACTTTATCTAGGGCAAAGTCGTAAAGCTTTTAATGACTTTGATATGAAAAGATAATATTATTTGGTCATCAGGCCACTAAGTCATTGTTATACATAAAATTCAAGGTATTTTTCGTAGGAAATCGTTCAACTAGGAAAAGGGATTGTTTAGGATTTTTATTTTTCGCTTTTGGGAAGCTAGTAGGGACACTTGTTTGGCTTAATTTAAAGATTACTAAATAAAAAAACATTGTTTCACTTTCATTATGCACTGTTAATATGTATTGTTTTAAATTTGGTAACTCGTAAAGCTACAGAGGCGTTTAAAGATAAAGATAAGTTTAGCATTGAAAAGGCATTATGGGAAAAAAGCTTTTATTTTGCTCTTTCTGCCGAATATTTATATTGAATATTAAAATAAGTATGGCAAAAAGATTAATTTCGTCAAAATGCTACATACACATTTGGTTATTGTTTTAATTTATATGCGAGAATAGGAGCCAAAATCGTGCGAAAGAAATAAAAATATTCAGTATTTACAGATAAATAGATAATTGAGCAGTGAGCACCCAAGTTGGTGTCTATGTGTGACGCAGGCAGTATAAATGCTAAGGTAATTTTACAATACGAAAATTTGGCAATCCATTTCATATCCTCTATTACAAATTTACAATACAATACCTCATTTATCGTTTTTTAGCCGAGTGAAAAAAAGGCATTTTTATTTTTTATTTCGAGTTACACTAATATCAACAATTCTATATCATTAATAACCAATAAAGGTTTAACAAATAAAGGTTTGCACGTCCACATCACAAGAACTTACCTTTGGACCAGACGTCTTGACCAAGGTGATTGTTTTGGTGACTCCCCCAATCACAGTAGTTACTACTTGGGTTACTGGACCTAGACATATTAAAGGTTATTAGTTTTTTGTGCATTCTTGATTTGAGATGGTGTGAATGTAGCTGTATACAGACAAATAAGCATGTTACACATCAGGTTCTATATGTAAATAATTTTAAATTTCCAGCGCATTATACATGTATAATGTAATGCTTAGTTTACTTACATAGCTTAGTTCAATAATTATGTAACATGCTCTGATTATACATTTTATAACACCTTTAGTCATAGTAATAAGTTGTCTGGGATGGGTGACAGCTGTTGAAGATTTGATGAAGGTAAGTTGGGGACTGCTCTTTGACACCACCTGGTAAATTGGCAGTTAAAATATTATATAAGGTTAATGGTTGATATATCAAATTTTAAAGACAATAATTTTACCACTATCATAAAGTTGGTTGACTTATTCTCACAGCAATGGAAACTGACATACAGGGATAGTTCAATCACACAACATATGGTAGTGTAATTGAGTTCGGTACATAGTACTGAGTGATTTAAGGTAGTAATTTTTTTCATAAAATTTGAAGGAAATATTCGTAGGTACAGACATACGGCTTCTCAAGTAGAAAAAACTATCGTTTATCTGACTTGAACATTATCAGGATATGATGATTTATGAAAATTGGATATCGGAGGCACTTGATTAATTACTAGGTTATGTGCTTGCAAGTAATCACTTACAGAGAGGTTGGCTGGCAAAATGGATGCTGTCTTGTCACTTCCGGAAAAGGGTATGTTACTAAAATGGACAGAACAATGAGATTAGAGATCATGTTTAAACTACAGGCACACGCCCAATATTACTTTTAACTTAACCTTGTTAAATAGCAAAAAGTATACTAATAGTCTTGTGTTGAGTTAAAAAAATCCTGTGATCTACCACCACAACCCTATGCCAAATGATGAAATTAGCTTTACTGAGTTTTTGGGATCAACAACTTTGCCTACCTTTTTTCTGGCAGTTTGATCTTGGCAGCAGCTGCAGCAGCCAGGGCAGTAATGCCTTCCATGTGGGTTTGTGAGGTGGAGAGGCGTGGTGTAGTGTTTACAAGGTTCGATACTGGTGCTCCCACTGAAAAACGTCATCATACCATCATTATACAAATCAAACTAATTAGGAACCAACAGCAACATTTTGACTGGTGCAGTCCTATAAAACTTCAAATGTCACTTGAGCCATGTTTCTTGTAGTACACTACTGCAGTCACGATTTCTTTCTATTTGTAACAATTTCTAACTAATGCGAACGATTCGCTGATAGCAGGTGGTACAACATAATAGATGCTTCATGATGTCACAAGAGACATCATAAAACAACTATACGATTGAATAATAAAGCATAACTAAACACAATAATGATGACAGATAAAGTTTAAAACATAGACCAATGTTTAAAAACATTTGCTAAAGCCTAATGTTCAAAAACTTGAAGATTAATTCTCCTTGCGGGCCCTCTGAAACTGCTGTACAGACCACAGTTGGGAACCGCTGGAACTGACACAACAATTAAGTTGTTAGTAAAAAAACAAAAAACAAAAAGAGTCGCAAAAGCGTGTGGCAATACAAATTATTTAAGTGATAATTACCGTGGAAACATGTTGATCAGAGCAAATTTCCCAACTATGCTATATACCTTCTATGGGTTGGGGATTTTTAAAATAAACTATTGTTTATATAGATTAATCGCTTTTGCCATTATAGGCTTTATCTAAGGCTTGATATTTTTTACCTAGAACTGGTTTGTGCAGCTTATAACCGCCGTAAAAGCAATATAGAGTATTGAAACTTAGAAATAGCTTACAAGTGGCGGTAACTGCAGTTGATGCTGGGATTGGTTTAGGGGTGATCTCATATTTTTGAACTTGCAGCAAGTACGCATCAGCGATCGCCACGCTACCCCAGGATACTTCTAAGGTGGTAGTCGAGGCTCTGACCAGTTGTACACGAGACGGGGCAGGTGGTTTCTCTGGAAAATGATAGGTATATGTCAGTCAAACTCAAGGCAAATGAATAATAAACTATAAATTGCTTTTCAAAAACGGAGACAGGTAATAACAAAATTGTAAATTAAGAAAACCTATTTAGTTATTAGCATTTGTAAGCATACAAGACAAATCACTTATTCTGCATAAAATGATTACTAAAATCAACAAAAATAGTTATGTTTATAAACAAATTAGGATTAAGAACTTTCAATGCAAAGATTTCAAAAGGAATTTATTGTGTGGTCTTGACAAATTATTTCAAAGCAGCTAGGTCTTATAATGTTTAAATAAAGTTGGTACCAAACAATATAAATCCCTCAAAATTATTATTTACTTACTCGTTTCAAGAAACCAAAGGTCCTTGCAGCATACTTGGTTATTCCAAGCTTTCCTGTATCCATCCCTGCCACTCCACAAGTAAAGTCGTGAGTTGATGTTGACTGAAGAATGGCCAGCTCGCGCTCGAGGACATGTTTCATCGTAAACCTGAAGACAAGCTGATAACTAACTACTTGCATTATGTAGAGTAGACTTGGCCTGCACAACTTAATATGGTACAGGGGAAGTGTATTGCAGTTGAGTTAACCATTGTAACGGGCATATGTTATATACTCGAACAGAATATTGCGGAGTTATGAAAAACAACTGCTCTTGTTCACAGTAATTATAGTGGGTTGTGAAAATCTCTATATAATAAAATCCTGATTGTTTTTCACAGAATCCTGTATTAACCTGGTTTACTCCGTGAAATGCATAATTTCACAACACGATAACCCACTCTATATGCAAGTGCATTTTGCAGGCTGTCAATCAGCACTCTCACCTGACTGGTGACTTCCTATAGGGAAAATTGGTTGTTTTATCATTATTACTAGACTTTTACTGGAGGGCAATTATTGTAAAAGTTGCTGGCAATACACGTTTGGGCAATTGCCCATAAATTAAAAACAAATGTATTATGCAAGTACAAAATCCAATACACAATTTCTGATAAATGTTGAATGTACAAAATTGCCTAATTGCTCAGCCTTCTGCATCACACAGCTTAATATTGTCATATATTAGTGCAGCAAATAATACCTCTAAAGATAAAGCTTCCCAGGCTGATTTTTTGAGATTGTAGCAAGCCAGCGTGTCGCTGCATTTCCACTCCTTTTCGTGACTTGCCACTTTGCTATCGTCTATGACGAGTGGCACCCAGCCACCGAACACATACATACGGTCGTCAATGGCAGTGGCGCTGTGCAAACTGCGCGGCAACGGCGACAATGCAGAGGCAGTTGGACAGCTCCAGGACATGATTTCTGCGATACAGGTGGTTTAAAAAAAGGTTATTATGAAAATATCCTAAAATTGTTTTAGTGCTTTAAGAAAAAAAGAGTTGTTTACGGTACACATGAAAATAATTAAAAAAAAGCATTACAAAAATATTCAAAATAAAAAGAAGGACTACATAAAAAATGTTGGTTGTTTTATGGCACCTTTTCAAAAATCAAGACAAACACAATTCACATTGTTTGTAAGTCTTCAGATTATTTGCATCCAATTAAACAAGGCAATTTCAAGACTTTATGTACACAAATAGAGATGAAAAAACAAACTTTTGAAAATCAATCACAAAGCAGTTTGTGTGTTAAGAGTTTGTTTATTAGATCATTCCTACCTATGTCCAATATCCAGAGATCACCAAGTCTGCATCCATTCATTCCACCATAAACCACCAGCTTTTCGCTGCCAGAGCTGTCGGTCCACGAAACAGCGGTGTGGGACTCCCTAGGGGGTGGTGGGGATCCATAGGTGGCTGGGATTGTCCAACCAATCACACCGGTTGTTGTGCGCAGCTCAAGGGTGTACAAGTCATTTAGATACCTGCGAATTAAAAAACGTTAATACTTATAAACAAATATAATATTTTTTCTACTGCATTTGGAAATGCCTATAATGTAGGAGGTGGTTCTCAAATGTGGTTAGTAGAACATTTGTGCTTAAAAATCAGTTTTTAGTGGGTCAGACAATAAAAATCTACTATTCTGAAACACATTGAAAAGTTGGTAACTGACAAATAAAAAATGAACAGGTTTTTAATGAATTTTGCTACTTCTTTCTATCTACTGCTTTTTTTCTGGCTATCTATTTTGGCTATTTTTTGTATCTATTAGTTACTTTTATTATGTTTGTATTTTCGAATTTTCAACAGTTTTATGAGTGATGTTTATGTGTTTCAAACTGCTTTAATTGCATGGGCCTCATCCTTTTAAAAAAAATGTATACAAAAAAATAATTTAAAATGTTTGGAAATACCTCGCTTAAATATGGCAGTCACACACAAATATTAAAAGCAGTTGTTGACTAAAAGGTATTTTTACTACTGAGGCAATATATACACTATTAAAAAGCTTGACAAAACAAACAAAGCAAGGTTTAGAACAAAGGAGATGTTTCTCACCTCGGAATATTAGTTTTGGGGTCATCGCTGTCATTGGCCAAACCTCCGAACAGGAAGACTTTGTGCGAAATGAGGGTAAAGGTGTGGCCCAATCTTGCACAAGGAGGAGGTCCATTGTTGGGAGGGCGAGGTGACAGTTTCTTCCACTCCCATCGACTAGCCTACAAAACCATAGAGATAGATGACCTACTTTTACTGAAACATTCGTATACACAATGTCCATATTCTGTGATCAAGTCCTCTAGAGTCGTAATGACCAATGATAATGCATACACTAGGGATGTCCAACGATAGCGGATGACAGCCTATACCTGATGTAAAGTTGTAGTATCGCTATTCTGATACCAAATTTATACAGACATTTCAGCCATGAGATGCCATTCATTGAATAAATTTCTAAGTTTAAATTACTTAAAAATAGTAGATCAACAACTGATGGTTTTTAATGCCAAAGAAAATTTTGGCCTGAAAACCTCGCAAAAATTATCCTTAAACAGTTTAATTTGTTTTGTTAGAGCATAGTAATGACTTTATTGTTATCCGATCGGATAATTTCTGCCAAAAAGTATTGGACATTTCTTACATACACTCAGGCGCGTAGCGTGACCATTTCAAAGGGGGGTGTCCCGCAATTTCATCTTAGGGAATTCCCCTATTTTCTGTCTGACTGTAATGAATAATGACGTCATAAAAAATAAGCAGAAACACTTAACGTCCAGCAAAAGCGAACACGTGCGTCGTATGAACACCCTTAGCGGGTACGGGCGGAGCTTGAAAAATTTTACGTTCCGTGTATTCTAGACGCTAAAAACGGCAATTATTAGGAGCTTACGGCTCTTTAAATTTGTCTATTTGACGTTTGAAAAGTACAACACTCCGTTGACTCATTCACGTCCGATTGGCACGTGATTTCAATTGTGCACGAAAATTATTAGATTGTGGTGTCAGAACAGGCTCTGTGACGTGTCAATCACAAACTGTTGCACTTCGTTGTCAGCAAAATTAACACTGCTTATCAACAATTTTGGTGATATTTGTAGTTTAGTTTCGCCGATTGTATGAAACGTGGCCACATTGCTTTAGTTTACACGTCTGTTTTCTCTACGTCGTTGAGAAGTCTGTTCGTTTTACCGATAAAATACAAATGCGTTAAAAGGCCTGTTTCAGATTACTTGAGTCGGTGACAGGCGAAATGACAAATGAAACAACGATAACAAGCGGTGATTAACGGCGATAAGCACCGACCTGATTAGGCGGCCGACGTGTTTTCATTGCCAGGTGCAATGTTTCCGATGTAACATCGCAGCAATTACGATTTTATTTTTGTGATCATTGTTTACTGAGATTTTCAAAGGGGGGGGGGGGTGTCAAGACTCCTAAATACCCCCCCACGCTACGCCCCTGCATACACTACATATATAGCACAGATGCATTTGAAAACGTGTACAGAAACCAGTTGGCTCAATCAGGGTTATTGTGCAAGCAAGGCAAAGCTAGTTGCTCTCTTGACCAAGCCATGCAATGCTGTGGTAAGGACGACTGATTTCTGTCAATGAATTAAGGTTTTGGACCAGGGGCTATGCGCTAGTGCAGTGGCTCTCAACCTTTTATGGTTCGTGGCCCCCTGCTTATAAAAATACCAAGCATTGTATTTAAAGTATTTTCACTTGTTTTACTTCTTTACGTCAATAACCAATACAGCCATTAATCAACGAATAAATGCACTTACTTTCTAAAAATGTAATAAACAAGTCATTTTATTTTAAACTAACTTTGCTGTGGTAAGGACGACTGATTTCTGCCAATGAAGGCATTTAGTGTAGTGTAGATTGTTATTAAGCATTTTATTATACCACCATAAAATGAACAACTAGCACACATTGTTTTCGGTTTTCAAACTATCCACCAGAAAGATTAGATTTATAATTAAACATCTAATTCAAAATAATTATCATAATTATGAATTTTCTGGTGGAAAATTGAAACAAACTTTCATAATAATTAGGCCAACCAAAAAAGTGCAAACTCTATTTGGAATTACCTGAATGTTTACATGTACATACTAAACCACATTAATTTGTTCAAAATTAAAACATTACAAATAGTACAGCCTGTACCTGCAGCTCATAAAGGTCATCAGAATATCTTCCATATTCAATCATTCCGCCAAAAACAAGAAGGCGAGTTCCATCGCAAACAAATCCATATGCTGCACAGCCAGGAGGGATATCACCCCGCACAGCAGGAATAAACCACTGGTTTGTAACTGTAATTCAAGCACATTTTTTAAACCGGTGGTTCCCAACCTTTAGGATCATTACCCCCAAGGGGACTATTTTTGTAGTGTTTGATAAAGAAAAATGTCATAAGAAATAAGCAATATGAACTAAAAGTTTAGCAGTATAGAAGGGGCAAAAGCAACTACCAGTCTAACATTTGTGTGAATGACCAACGGCACTTGTCAGATACCAAGGTGGAATTGGTGACAATCCGACATTAAATTATTTTTAAAATTTTTTATAGGATATGGATTTAAATCAAACTTTCGCATTGAAATGTCCAGTATCGGACATCCCAAATTGTTTGTAGCTATTTTTTGTCAATGTCTTGCAATATTGTTTGCACTTCATTAAAAAAATCGGATATGGAATGCTTGCCAAAATACATGACAGTGATATGATTTGGTGTTTATATCGCCTGCCTAGTGAATAGACAATTTTTTTGGTATTAACAAAAGGAGTTTTCAAAATAGAAATTGCAAGGAAGAATTAAACGTCGGAGAATACATATATCAATAATTCTTTATTCACCCGGACCCAAACTCACACCTCAAGCCCCAGGCAAAAAATGGTATACGTTTCAATAAGACCAGAGCCCAAAAAACTCGTGCATGTCATGTTTTTGACACAAATTTAAAACTTAATTAAATACGAAGACACAAGTTATTTAATTTACACTTCACACAAATACCAACTTTTAAATTAACAAAAACATAGGCAATTTAATCAACTCAAAAACACTTTATGCAAAAAATGGCGCTCTTTTACTTATGTACGTGAAAAGTTATGCAAAAAACAAAACAAAATAATACCGCATACCACAACGCATATTGTTTGGGTTAGGGTTAGCGTTTGGGTGAGTCAAGTAATATTATGTTTATTATTAATAATAACTTGACCCACCCTCAACCAAACGCTAACCCGCATCCTAACCCAAACAATATGCGTTGTGGTATGCGGCATTTGAAGAAAGTTTTTTTTTAATTTTCACGTACATAAGTAAAAGAGCGCCCAAAAAACATACTGCAATGCATTTTAAATAAACAACAAAAATTTACAACGCGTATTTAAGGATTAGAACCACAATTGTTTACCAACTTTGGAGCTCAGCATTAAAAAAATAAAGATAAACGACGAAACTTTGAAGATTGCCTCGAAAAAAATCGGCCGTGTTTACAAACAAAGCAAAATTGCCAGAGCAGTTGCGCAA